>NC_138233.1:6168311-6840811 GCF_964197995.2 Scardinius erythrophthalmus | reverse complement strand
CATGAGATCCACCAATAGCGAACCACAACCATCCAATCAATTCCCCATGGAGAAAATCAAGTCCCAACCTAATTTTTTTTTTTTTTTGAGAAGCTGTTTCACTCAGATATAAGTCAGGAAGAAAAGACAATCACAACTTCAGTTTCAAGCTGACTTTAATAATATTTTGGGGTTTCTGGAGAAGTAAAATATGTTTCCTATGTAATTTTTTTTGGATAGAAATGAATACAATTTATCAAAAGTGACAATAGAAGATGCTCTGGACAATGTTCTATTTCAAATAAATGCTGCTCATTTAACTTTCTATTCATCAAAAAAAAAAAAAAAAAAAAAAAAGCCAATGCAAGTTATATATATATACATACATCCATACATACATACAGTGGTCAGCATTCCATAATTGAAATTAAAAAAGAATTGTCAGTAGTCTCAAACATTTATTCAAAACTGCTTTTTTCTTCTTCTTTATACTGAAGAACATTAGCAACAGCTGTTACAACAAGGACAAATTATCAGGGTGTATTCGATAAAAATAGCATCTGGTTTTAGCAAAGTCTTAAGTAACAAGATTATGTATTAAATCACATACAGCCTGTAGAATATGAATATAAAAAGGACCACATCAGCTCAGCTTTTGAAAACGTCTAATTCAAGTGGCCTGATGGCCCTTTTGTTTTCCTCCTCTAAACAATGATTCTTCATGGTCTTTGCAGGAACACCCCCCCCCCCCCCCCCCCACAGAAACTACAGTCTGTTTGGAAACAACAGCATTCCTATCAAGAGGGAAAAGTCTTTTACCTCCACCTAAAGCTCAACTACAGGTCGGTTGTGTGTTAATAAACTCTTTGCTCACCCGGCGAGATCTCCAGAGAAAAGAAAGCCAGGTCTGATCTCCAGCGACACCCTCAATACGGTGGTGGAGATTAAACGGTATGGAAACGAACGGGGACAAAAGCCCATCAGCGTGTCCCGGAGGCAGCCGGCATTGTGTCTATATGTATCGAACAGCAGAGCCGTCAGGACTGCTGGCACAGTCATTCATCACAAACAAAGCGGGTTCTGTCAGTAACACAATACTGAATACATCAGCAGCGCTGCTCTCTGACAACCAGGACACCAGCAGAGGAACATGAAACATCAGCCTCTCACAGTCTCTCATCTGCTTGTTCTTTTCTTCTTCTCACATGCAGGACCTTAAGTATCTTCCTGCATCCCTAAAAAAAGGGTTGTTTAGTTGTATAGGTGACCCTGGATCCCTAAACCAGTCACAAGTAGCACGGGGATATTTGTGGAAATAGCCAACAATACATTGTATGGGTCAAAACATTTATTTTTGTGACTGAATGCAACACAATCGCGAACATAAATGGGCAACTTTAAAGACAATTTTCTCAATGTTTGGATTTTTTTGCACCCTCAGATTTCAGATATTGTCCTATCCTAACAAACATACATTAATGGAAAGTGTATTTATTCAGCTTTCAGATGATGTATAAATCTCTCAATCTCACTCATGTGACTGGTTTTGTGGTGCAGGGTCACAGTTAGCACCACTTTTACCTAAAGAACTGAATTCTGTACTCATGCACTAGACTCCTGCTCTTTGAGAAAATCTAAAAAAGATTCAAAGCCAAAGAACTTAAATCTGATGCTATTTAGATCCATTTTTAAATAACAAAATTTAATATGTAGATTTAAAACATCAATGTAAATGTACAAGTTTTACGTAAAATTTGTCAAATCTTTCTTACAATTTGAATAAGAATTACAAAATTTTATCCAATGATATGAATTCAATCCAGGTTTTTGTTCTAGATTATTCACACTAGCATACTATAATAATTTCTCCAATATCAATAATCATCTGCAAGTTATAATCAGGTTTGATAAGAGCGGATTTAAGATAAAAATTGAATTCAACACAAAAGAAGATATTTTGAAGAATGTCAGTAACCAAACTGTTGATGTGCACCATTGACTTCCATAGAATTGGAAGTAGTTTTGGGGCCCATCAACTGTTTGTGACCCTGGACCACAAAACAGTCACATGGGTAAATTTTTTGAAATTGTGATTTATACATCATGTGAAAGCTAAAAAAAAAAAAATGGTTTGTTAGGATGGGACAATACTTGGCTGAGATACAACTATTTGAAAATCTGGAATCTGAGGGTGCAAAAAAATCGAAACATTGAGAAAATCGGCTTTAAAGTTGTCCATTTATGTTGGCGATTGTGCTGCATTCACTCATAAAAATAAATGTTTTATATATTTACGGTAGGAAATTTACAAAATATCTTCATGGAACATGATCTTTACTTAATATCCTAATGATTTTTGGCATAAAAGAAAAATCAATCATTTTGACCTTGGCTATTGCCACAAATATACCCGTGCGACTTGTGACTGGTTTTGTGATCCAAGGTCACATTTGGTTACTGACATTCTTCAAAATAACTTCTTTTGTGTTCAGCAGAAGAAAGACACTCATAAAGGTTTTGAACAACTGGAGGGAGAGTAAATGTTGACATAATTTTCATTTTTGGGGCGAACTATCCTTTTAACTGGTCTATTGAAGAAATTCTTTATACAGAAAAAAACAGAATATGTTTAAACCAATGGAAGTCATTTTAAGAGTTAGATTAGGTAGAAATAGCTCAAGTTAAGAAGTACATTCACTTTTTAATAATATGGCATTACAATGTGGTACACATCGGTTCTGTAACCAACTGCCAGTGTAAAGATATATAAATAGTGAAATATAATTTTTTTTTTTTAAGTAAACTTGTGAAGTATTTACACATCATAGACTTAATTTCTTTATTCAAAAATATACTTGTGTGTGTGGTTCAGGTTGTGGGCACAAAATATCCCCATATTTTGTTTTGGTCCCCACGAGGAAAACATCTTATAAATCAAACTAAGTGATGATTTTTTTTATTTGAATTTTTTACATATGGATAGGTTTAGGGTAGGGTTAGGTTATCATCATTATGTCTATGGAAAGTCCCATAAAATATGAACCTAACAAGTGTGTGTGTGTGTGTGTGTGTGTGTGTACTGGTCCGATCTAAATTGTGAGGAACCAAAGTATCCTTATATTATAGTGTGTATTCATGTTTCAGGCCATGCCCCCTACATTATGAGGACATGCTGATGTTCTTGTAATAATAAACGCTAAATATACATACTAAATGATTTTTTTCATTTTTATTACATTTTATTAAAAAGTTTTCTTTGAGGTTTAGGGGCTAGAAAATGGCATTACCTCAGTATAAAAACCATTATGTCACTGGAATCTCCTCATAATGATGTGTGTGTGTTCATGTGCGTGTGTGTGAAATATGACCTGAAGATGTTAACTAATGCTATCTTAACATCATGCTCTGTAAGTGAACTTTCCACCTTAAATTCTCATCTCCACTTCAGTTGCTGGCCTCTTGTGTGCTTCTCTCCGAGTGGCTGAGTCAGCGACGGTGGTTTAATTACAGATCTGCTCGGTGGGACTGACGGACCACACACACACACACACACACACACACACACACATATACACAAAGTCTCCGCTCTCACCTGGGACAGAAACTCTACAAGGAGAAAAGCAATAACATGTTCAATAGACAGCAATAAACTTGAAGTGTGTCCTCTTCCCCTGCGCTGCAGCAACATTATCTGTTTATCCAGCACAAAAAGTAGAGGAACTCATATTGTACGTCATTACAGAGTGTTACAGTAATCAAATTCAGAGCTACATTGCGAATGCGTTTCTACAGAGCTTTATATTAAGGCTTAGAAATTTCAAAATGTCATTATTTGAGGCATAATTTTAGTTTTTCAATAAGAAATTCATTAAAAATGTATAATAATCAGAGATTTGAGTCATGCACGGAATGAATTGGCCGCTGTAGATTGAATTGTCTTTGTTTAACGCTTTTCTAGTGTTGACAGGATTCATAAATGTGCCTCTTCAATTGAATTACAATGATACTCTAATCAGTTACCAGAGGAACTGCAACAATGCCATTCCTCCAAAACTTTTTAATAATTTACTCCTCAACAGTAATTGGTTTGATATGACTAAAATATTCAATTGTAAATCCATTTTACTGAAAAAAAAGCAAAAGGTAAAAAAAAAAGATAAGTGTTTTGACTGAAAGCCACACACGTCAGGTACATTCCATAATTTTAAGCACAATGTGCTTTATTATAGTTGAAAAAGAAAACTAAACACTGAAAACCTACTGCATCATATTATTTATTCTTCTCTTTGCTTCTTAAGTAAGAATTAAATTGATAATTTTTTCTTACTTTTATTGTTATTTGACTTCTTTTGCATCTGTTATGATTATTTAATAATGATTTTTAAATCCTTTTTATGTAAAGTACTTTACCATTGTGTATGAAATGTACTAGCTAAATAAACTTGCCTTGACTGTGAAACAACACAATCTAAATCTATGTGCTCGACTAATCCCCACCAGTAAGCTATTAATAACTCAATAACAAGTCCTTCGCTGAGATATGGGGGTCATAATTTACCAGGCAACAGCCAAGGACTATATTAATCTTTGGGAAAAGACCCCAAGGAATATTAGCGTCCATGTCCCATAACTGGGGGACAATGACGACATTGTGTGTCAAAGCGACACAGCCTTCTGTGAGCTCATTTAGAAGTCTGGGTGACTCTCCCCTGAGATCGGCCACCTCTCCAAACCCCTTCCCAGCGTTTAGTTTTAATTAACCTCCGTTAGATACTGGGCCGTAGCTTTAGCGTGTCTGTGGCAGAAAGGTTAATGATTTTTATGGGGTCTGGGACAGAGGAGGGGACAGATCAATGCGACTCAATTCCCCACACGGCTCACACTCACCACCTCATCTCCGCTTACTGTCTCACTGTCAGTCTCTGAGAGAGAGAGAGAGAGAGAGAGAGAGAGAGAGAGAGAGAGAGAGAGAGAGAGAGAGAGAGAGGATGAGCATGACTTCTGCCTGACACACACACACACGTGCGCAAAAAGATACTGGTAATTTCTTCTAGGACATTATCTGTTGAGTTTACGGACATTTCTTTCAATCCCAAAAACACAGTACAATGCAATTCAAACAATAGATAAAACACCATTGAAAAATCTATTTTTCAAAACTCCTGCATATTAACACAGTACATTGTGTGTGAATAAAGACATTATTTAGCATCTGTATAAATCACTTCTTCATTCAAAGACAGCGTGTAAAGGAGGTTTTTTGAGTACAGTCTGTCCCCAAAAGAAGCATTTTAAATTAATAAATGAATATGAATTTCCATTATACAGACTGTAAGAAAACAAACATACAGATAATGTCCTGGCCAAAGAATCAGAGAATGTTTACGGACATTTCATTCAACCCTAAAACAAACCTCAATGCAATGCATAATTCAAAACACAAGTAAAACTAATTAACTACATGTACTTACTATAGGGTTAGGGTCAGATTAGGATTTGGTTGAGGGCTATTTGCATGTAATTATGCATAATGCACTGTTATTACTATGGTAAGTACATGTAACTTATGTAACAAAGACACTGTAAAATAAAGTGTTACCTTAAGTATTTGTGTATATTAGTACATTGGCCGATATTTTAAAGGGCTCCTATTATGCTTTTTCGGATATTATACCTTTCATCAGTGTAAAAGCTGTTTGTGAATGTAAAAGGTCTGCAAAGTTTTAAATAAAATTAAATAAAATTATTGACAAATAAAATTATTGACTCTTAAAAGAAAATATCGATGCTGAACTGTCGTCAGTAATTCCAGTTTCACTTCCTGTTACATTCCTGCATAACAATGTACCACATTTGCATAATGCCAGTCTATGGTCTTGATTGGCTGCCTGTGAACAACGTCTACTTTGACCCTCAAACACTGTAGTTGTAGCTGAGACTGGAAGAGTTTGGTTTATGTTTTCAACATGTCGAGAAGACGCTGTTTTCAGTGCAGCGAATCCACTTTGCTTCACTTCAAAAGGATGAGGACTCACGCTGGAATTGATATGGAAAAAACTGATGCCATCGTCACTGTTCATATCTCTGTGTATCAAGCGCCGATGAAGCCACCGGAGCTGAATTTCAGATAATGGAAATTAGGTTTCTGACACACACTGTAAGTGGTCGACCAATCACAACAAACTGGACCATCTGACCAATCAGAGTAGAGGAAGCTCTCGGAAAGGAGGGGTTTAGAGAGACCGAATGCTTTATTGAACTGTTTCAGACACTTTGAGAAAAGAGCTGCAATATATATTAAAATAAATTTTTTTTTTTTTTTTTTTTTTTTTTTTTTGACTTTGCATCAATGCAAAACTATATGAGACCTCTGGAACAAAATTAAGAACCTTTAAAATAGCAAAATAGGGCACTTTAATGACTTTTCTTAGAGTGTAACAGTTTTCGCCCTTGAATTTGGCAACTCGTTTTGGCTATTTTAAAACTTTTTTTTTTTTTGCTCATTTGTATACTGATTAAGTCCCAGATGTTTCATTGATATCTTCACACATCTTGTACCTCCAGTGTTAAAGACATCTGAAGCAGAGTCTTGTTCACACGTACAGCTAAAGGTAAAAGCGCAAATGAATGAGCTAAACACCCTGGAGGCAAACTGAACACAAAATCCAACAAAAATAAAGTCCAACAAAAATAAGCTTTTAACTTCATGACAGCTAGAGATAAAATCACCGTCAGATCATTTGTCATTCACTGACAACAAAAATAAGCTTTTTAGCAAGAGATAAATGACATACTTCCAACTTGACCAAACAGGAGACCAATTCCAATGACAGTGTGTGCATGTATGAAATGCTCTTTGGTAAAATTTGGAAAGTTTTTATGCGTTTGATAAAAAGAGCGAATGGGTTCTTACAAAGTACACAAACACAGAAATCAATGCTTTTCCAATTCACTGCCAGCACAGAGCCCTTTTGTATTAACATGCATCATTGCATTACTGTGACGGTAACAAACCTCAGTACTCGAGGGGGTGATAGAGTTTCCTTCAAAAGTCAGTTATGCTATTATTCAGGTACAGACGTTGACAGATTAACAGGTAGCTAGCTATAAATGTTAGTTTAACTTTCTTGCTCAGCAAAGTTTTTGTCAATAGTTGACCTGAGAGAGAAAACTGAAAATAGAATAAGTTTATGCTTCTTCTCAATATAGCCCCCAAAGATATTATATCTAAAGAAGGCTATCCGTTAGCATTCCAGATAGCTGCTATCTTTGCTCAAGGGATCACAGAACTTTTTGAACCAATTATCTGAGCAATAAATTCAATTTATTCCTGAGCATGCAGAAAAATGACATCATGACGATGTTTGGTTGATGGCACCATAAGAAGGCTCACAGACCCAAACCCTTCATACTGAGCTGAGACATCAAAGACTAATTTCATGAATTTAAGATTTAAAATAGTATAAAAAAAAATAAAAATGATCAAATACAATATAAAATAATAAATAAAATAAAATATATTCATGCACGGCCAAACAGTAGCAAATCTAAATAAATGAATAAATAAAAAACACGCAAGCCATTGCTTTATTTAGCAGTGTTTGGCCATTATTGCTCTATGATGTCTGTAGTGAAGTTCAGTCACGGGGACTGACAGATAACAAGCAATAGTTGCGCCATTTTGAATGCATAAAGTTCATAAACAATCTAGGTAGAGCATGCAAACACAGACACGTGCATTTTAATTTGACTAAATGCAGCCTGCATTCTGTCCATCATGCACTGCTCTTATCTCATTGCAGCACTCTCAAAAAATGAGAAGCACGTCACCCATCTGTGAAACGAGGGAAATATCTTACAACTGAGGAGCTACTTTTATTTCTCTCTCTAAGGGAGACACATCTGGTTTACCTCTGCTCCCTCCCCCCGGATCCTCCTCTGCCAATCGCATTTCAGCAGCCGTAGGAGTGACAGCCTGGTCTGCGTTTGAACTTCAGATGTCTTTTACACATACCAAGAGTCCAGTGTAATTCACATTAGAGCATCTCTCCGCCCAGAGGCTGTGTTGAGGTGTGGACTGAGACGTGTGATAATAATGATCGCTCCTCCTCTTCACCCAGCGTGAACTTCTGTTAAAAGAGAAAACGCACGAGGTAACGCAATGCATATCTGACATTCTTCAACATTACTGTGAGAATCAACTTTCACGCTCAGGAAAGAACGGTTGTCCTCTTCAGCATTTCTTGAGCAATCTCTTTGTCCAATGAGGAACAATTTTTCATAATGTATTATGTAATGCATGTTTCTGTTTTTATTGTTGTATTTGGAGTACATTTATTTGTAAACCTAAGATCCAAATCTGTTTATGTGCCAGATAATACTGATAAATACTCAAGGGTGACAGTAAAGACATTTATAATGCTACAAAATATTTCTATTTCAAATAAATACTTTATATCCATCAGAGAATCCTGAAAAAACGATCACGTTTTCTACCAAAATATTAAGCAGCACAAATGTTTTCAACATTGCTAATAATTAGAAAGTTTTTTAATAATAAGGAAGAGCGGCAAATCATCATATTAGAATGATTTCATGTGACACTGAAATCACAGGAATAAATTACATTTTAAAATATATTCAAATAGAACAGTTATTTAATATTACTGTTTTTACTGTATTCTTGAATAAATATATGCAAACCACTGACTCTTATACATAAAAAAAAAAAGTTCCCCTAAAGGAATAGTTCAATTAAAAAAATGAGAATTGTGTGATTACAGTATTACTCACCTTCATTTTGGCAAATGTGATGTGCCATACCATACAGAAATATGAATGAAATTTGAGATCTGCAAGCAAAGCTATTGCATGAATTCAGAAGCCTTGGAAAACAAGCCATATGAACAACTTCAAGATGCTGTTCGATCCTTTCTGGAGCTTGACGGCCACGGCTATTGCTGTAGAAAAGAGATCAAAGATTAAAAATAAAGTCATACAGGTTAACAGATTTTTTTTTTTTTTTCGTGAACAATTTCTGTGAAAAACCGGTTTTGTTTGTAACATGTATTGTAGTTAAAAACTAAAATGGCAGCTTATAGTTAAATCATGAGTAGCTTGTAACTTAATAAGCAGCTTCCCCAACGCTGGTGTGCATGTGTGTGTGTGTGTATTCATTTAAAAACAGGGAGAGCAGAGATAAACCGGGAGGCCTGCAGTAACAAATGACTCTCATAAGGGAGCCGCTGAGAGCTTTTAGAGAGAGATGAGGCAAAGGGAGAGTAAAACGCAGTGATCTTATGACCTGCAAACTCTTAACCTCTGCCCCCCGGGTCTTCAATGATTCCCCTACACACGCTTACTAAGAGACCAGTCCTCCATCTCTCAACACACAGGACTTTCCCCACCAAGCCCTTTATCTCCACACGCACCCACACACTCGCAGCGATGCGTTCCCAGATGTACTCCTTATTCGACACACCTGGGACAGAAAGCCGCTAACATGGACAAATGTGCTCGCTGATTACAATTAAATACACACAGCGATGGATTCCACTCCATCTTTCCCATCCTGTTTTCATTCCCCTGAAGTGTGTAATGGGAAGGAAGGAGCGCAGAGCGAGGAGAGAGGAAAGGAGGAGGACGTCCCTCTGCTTCCCCTCGAACCCTTGACAGCGCGCACTAACTGGGTCTGAGTTATGTGCAGTTGGGTGATGTGTTTGTTTAACCATCTGGTAGCAACTCCTGCCTTTCTTCTGGTGATGTAGAGACTGCAAACGGACAGGAAGATCAGCTCAGACACATTTCATACACACACGGTGATGACAAAACGCTTCACACACACTCACAAGCAGCCTGACATACTCATTAGAGTTCCCGAACTGCACGAGAAAGAGCGAGTGCTAAACGAAGGAAGTGAAAGATGGAATATCAAAACACATCCAGCCATTGTATGATCACTGACTTGACACTGGAGACATTTAAACAGTTTATATGAGCTGTCATTTCTATGCAGTCTACATAATTTACTACATCATCTACATAAAAAAAAAAAAACTAATTAAAAGCATACTATTTATACAGCTGGGTTTCTTTTTTTTTAATCCTTGTTAATTAAAAGACAGTTCCTGTGTTTAAATATTTGTTTCCAATAAAACACAGTAATAAGGCAAGAAGTATGACCCAGTCTTTATCCTTATTATCCATCTTAAAAGTGGATTTTAAAATGTCTTACTTCAAATTAGTAAAAAAAAATAGAGTATGCAACTTTTCTGTTCAAAATGAATAACATTTTTTTAAATAATGAGTCAATACATCATCAATCCTTCTTAAACATGTTTTTGTCTTAACCTGCACGTTAAGATTCACTATGGTAAGCCTATTAGTGTTTATATTCTAGACAGAGAAGGATGCTTTTTGCGGGAAATTGCGTATATATGTCACTCGCCCGTGTGTGTCTCATCATATCCGTTAAAGGAGAACTCCGGTCAATTTTAACATTGAGCTCATTTTATTGTACATTTGGAGTGCTGTCAATACAGAGAACAACGACAAAAATCGGTGTTGCCTACACCGAGTTATTCTATTTTTAAAATTTGCACCCTGTTGACTTCAATGGGGCAATGTTTAAACCTGCTTTTAGCCTCTTAACATCCTTGATGTGTCATTACAAGTGCACAGAAAATGTGAGTGATTCCTTCAGAGTGAACACGAGTGAATCTGACTGCAGTAGATGTGAAAGATATGAATAAAAATGATGTTATTTAAGCCAGCGCAAATACCCGTTTACATCCTGTTTTTCGGTTGAAGTCCAAAGTAATCGATTGCCGAGTTCACGCGCGTGATCATTGGTAACTAAACCTATGCGCGTGAACTCGGCAATCGACTACTTTGGACTTCAACCGAAAAACAGGATGTAAACATGTATTTGCGCTGGCTTAAATAACATAATTTTTATCCATATCTTTCACATCTACTGCAGTCAGATTCACTCGTGTTCACTCTGAAGGAATCACTCACATTTTCTGTGCACTTGTAATGACACATCAAGGATGTTAAGAGGCTAAAAGCAGGTTTAAACATTGCCCCATTGAAGTCAACAGGGTGCAAATTTTAAAAATAGAATAACTCGGTGTAGGCAACACCGATTTTTGTCGTTGTTCTCTGTATTGACAGCACTCCAAATGTACAAAAAAATGAGCTCAATGTTAAAATTGACCGGAGTTCTCCTTTAATAGGGAAAAGTTGCTCCGGCTACTTTGACGCGTGTCTGGTGTGTGACTGGTTGATATGGAGCTGCTAAATCTCAAACACTGAATTCCAGGGAATAATCTGAATAAAAAAAATGCAGAACAGAGGAGAGACTGCTGGCAAAAAGAGAACAAGACAGAGCTCGTAATAAAACAAGAATCAACATCGGATTGGCTTTTCAGAGATGGCGGGAACTGAAGGATTTGAAATGTTGTAAAATCGAGAAGTGTTTGTATTGCTCAACAGGTGAGTAAGGTATTTTATTGAACATATAAACTGCCATATTTAGCTCTCTAACAGAGTTGATTGTAAAGCATGATCTATTGTGAAGGGTCATTTCATCATGGTTGTTGTAGCGCTGTGCTGGACTTTATTTTCACGGAAGTATCATGTCTATTAATGGGTAAAGCTACAGTCACATCTTCAGCTAATCAGCTTGAGATCTTTTCCATCTATACTCGTTATATCTCTAAAGCCCATAGTGAATATTTTATGACCAGTAGGATAACCATAATCATCCGCACAGTCATGAAGCATAACCAAAACAATGTTCTTCTGTTCAGTTTTTTTAACCGCTAGAGGACCGAAAGTTACATAGTGTACCTTTAACAAACAGGCAATAGGTGAGGAGAATTTTATGGATGAATTCTGCGGCAATAAACCACTAGATGGCATATGTTACAGTGAATTTTTGAAATAAAGATTTTTATAAAATGGAGGTATGAGCAATATAATAAAATATACCAATGTTTATTAAATACTTACATTTTATTAATTTAGTTACATTATTATTATTTATTTATTTACTTAAGTAATAGTTTGTTCTAACTATGTGCTGATAATGTTTGCCGAACAACATATAACTTTATGTTAACGCATAGAGAACATGTCAGAGTCAGAACTATCAGTTTTATATTAAAATTTTTTTTCATGGTAAATGCATTTTTCAAAATAAATTTTAACAGGAAACGGGCATATTTAACAGAAGATCATAAACTTTTTGCTTAAATCTCACTTATGTTTCCATTGAAGGATATTGGCTTTCAACAATTACATTTGGGAATCATCTCTAACCACGTTACAGCTCTTGTTGGACAGACACAGGGCTCTGCAGTAATTACCCCAGCTCTAATAAAAAAAGGGCACATCCTCCCTTTAATCACAAACTCCTGAATAATTAACCAGCTTTGTTATCCACAGCTGCACCTCAGCAGCCCCTTTCTCCGTGTCACTTCCAGTTTATCCGATGTGGATTGATACAAGGTGGTGACAGATGTACCCATGAGATCTCATTACTATCTCAATTGATTCTCAAGACCACATTGAGATTAAACAGTGAGCAAAGATCTCAACAATATCACAAACTATGCTCCGATTAGCCAAGATATCAAAGTCTGAGATCAAATGTCAAAGTGAGCTCAAACATTTCTCATCAAATTCTTCCAAAACCAAATTATCCACATAAATATAAACAGTATTCCAACAAATGTCTCAAATATTTTCTATATAAACACAATTTAGACAAAAACGATACTTAAATGACTGACATTAAAGGAGAGCTCCGGTCAATTTTAACATTGAGTTCATTTTTGTGTAAATTTGGAGTGCTGTCAATACAGAGAACAACGACAAAAATCGGTGTTGCCTACACCGTGTTATCCTCTTTTTAAAATTTGCACCCTGTTGACTTCAATGGGGCAATGTTTAAACCTGCTTTTAGCCTCTTAACATCCTTGATGTGTCATTACAAGTGCACAGCTAATGTGAGTGATTCCTTCAGAGTGATCACGGGTGAATCTGAATGCAGTAGATGTGAAAGATATTAATAAAAATGATGTTATTTCAGCCAGCGCACTTACCTGTATTTACATCCTGTTTTTCGGTCGAAGTCCATAGTAATCGATTGTCGAGTTCACACGCATAGGTTTAGTTACCTATGATCACGTGCGTGAACTCGACAATCGATTACTATGGACTTCGACCGAAAAACAGGATGTAAATACAGGTATTTGCGCTGGCTTAAATAACATCATTTTTATTCATATCTTTCACATCTACTGCAGTCAGATTCACTCGTGATCACTCTGAAGGAATCACTCACATGACCTGTGCACTTGTAATGACACATCAAAGATGTTAAGAGGCTAAAAGCAGGTTTAAAACTTGCCCCATTGAAGTCATCAGGGTGCAAATTTTAAAAATAGAATAACATGGTGTAGGCAACACCGATTTTTGTCGTTGTTCTCTGTATTGACAGCACTCCAAATTTACACAAAAATGAGCTCAATGTTAAAATTGACCGGAGTTCTCCTTTAAGCTATGCCGGTCAAGTCATCTTTATTTCTATAGCGCTATACAATACAGATTGTTATAGAGCAGCTTTACAGTGGTAAAGAGGAAAATAACAGAATCAACGATGCAAACTTCAATAAATATGACACAAATTAAAATTTTGCTGTAAAGCAGCTCTGAAAAGACAATAGTTTCATTATTCAGCTCAGGTCAGTTCAGTGTTGATTCAGTTCAGTTTAATAACTGAGTTCATCACTTAAGAAATGAGTTAAATTTCAGCTTTAAGCAACTCTACAGAAGACAATAGTGTCATCATTCAGATAATCCGATTGTGTCAGTGCAGTCAAAACAATATTACTGAATATTAAGTGTCTTAACATCTGAGCATTCCTAGGTAACTATACTGTTTATGCAGACAGAACACACTCAAGTCTCCAGTGATTGTGACGTCAGATCCACGCTAAATCTGGACACACCCTGCAAAAGAAATAACTCAATATTGGCAAGCCAGAAAGCCTGAAGAAAGCAATACACATACACTCAATCATGTTCTCCAACCATTCAATAGCAAGTTAGTGTAAAGCAAACATGAGCATCGACCGTTCTGCTCGGCCTTCATGGTCCAAATCGATGAAAGCCATTCTCTAACGGGCCAACGGAGCCAAAAAATCTGCCATTTCCTCCAGGATGTGCGTTTGCTCTTGCACTCTTTTCATTTGTAGGAAATGTCACGCGGTGTGTTTCTGCTGAGCGTCTGAAGCGGTTGCTAACAGCTCCGCTGGACGGCTGCGGTACTGACAGACTCGATGGCATTTGGTTTGTTTTTACACAACACTGACTCACACATGACTACCGCCACACTCTTTATAATGTCAGCACGAGGGCCGGGGTCAGTCGATGTTTATAGCTACTGTGAGAGGGAAAGATATAAACTATGTCTGCTCTCCAGACAGAAATGACAACAAAATCAATGGCGCAAACAGCAGGAATTCGGTTTTAACTGCAGAGAAACCACCATGACGATTTTTCAGGCTTGTGTCTACACTAATACTTGGAGACAGTATATCATAAAAAATAAGGTTTTTAGTGGTGCTTGCCTTTGCAAAAGTCTTCACCACTATGCTAGGATGATGTGGGTGGTTGCTAGGGCATTGCTATTCAGTTGCTATGCTGTTGTAGATGGTTGCTTACTGGTCTCTGGGATATTCTGGTCTCTAGATGTAGCTCAGGCCCTTCTTCAATGTAACCGTGGGATTTTATAGCGAACATTTCCTTAACAAATATTTACAATAAATATTTATTTATAAATATTTACCATTATGGTCACAGCACAGAATCAATCATATAGAATCTGTGTTTTCAAAAAGAAAAATGCATTGCTTAAATAACGTGTGTGTGTGTGTGTGTGGCCTGGTAAACCCATATGGGGACAAAATGTCCTTACAAAGATTGGAATATCTGAAGTCCTTGTCCCTATAGAGACATTTTTTGGTCCCCATGAGGAAAACAGCTTATTAATCATGTGAAGTGATGTTTTTTGAAAATGTAAAACTGCAGAAGGTTTTCTGTGATGAGTAGGTTTAGGGGTAGAGTTAGTGTGTGTGTGTGTGTGTGTGTGTGTGTGTGTGTGTGTGTGTGTGTGTGTGTGTGTGTGTGTGTGTGTGTGTGTGGATCATCCAATCAGAATTTCAAGTTATCAGTTTCAACAACATAGTTTTTTTCCATGGTAATTCCATTTTCAAAATCAATTTGAGCATGTTTATGGCACGTTTGACAGCGGGTCGTGAATATACCATATTTGCTCTAATCGCTCTTATGTTTCTGTAAAAGGATATTTGAAAAAGTAACAAACATTCAATCAGATTGTGACTTTATGGGGTAACACTTTACAATAAGGTCCCATTAGTTAACATTAGTTAATGCATTAACTAACAATGAACAATACATTTGTTATAGTATTTATTAATCTTCCTTGATGTTAGTTAATAAAAATATACTGTTCATTATTAATTAATGTTAGCTCAGGCCCATTAAATAATAATATTAACAGATACAACTTTTGATTTTGATAATGTATAAATGTTAAAATGAACATTGCCTAAGATTAATAAATGCTTGTGCGAGTTTATATCTCCAAATTCAGAGAAAAAATATCTGAAATGCAAGATATAAATTCACAATTCTAACTTTTTCTCGCAATTGCAAACTTATTTCTCACTTTTTTTCTTTCTCAGAATTGAGATATAAAGTTTCTATCTTGCAATGTTGACTATAAGATTAATAAATGCTTGTTTATAAGTATTTTTCAATGTTAGTTTATGCTATCTAATAAGTTAACTGATGTCAACAAGTGAAACCTTATTGTAAAGTGTTATAGTTTATGGTCTCATATGAAATGTAAAGTACATGTTTGCAAGCTCTCCGCAGGGAATGTGTGTGTGTGTGTGTGTGTGTGTGTGTGAGTGTGTGTCGGCTGAAGCCTGACTGAATTGACGCCTTCTCCAGTTCAAAGGTTAATGAACGATTATTTCCCCTGTCCCAGCAGGCCGAGAGCTCTCTCCTGTAGCCAGAGCTGTCAGGACGGAACAAACTTTCGCATCATTAAGATATCTCTCATAAGATTGAATTTGTGGGGTTTCGTGAGATTAAATGACATTGTTTAGGTCCAGAGAAAGAAAGAAAGAAAGAAATTCAGTGTTGCACTGAGCGTGACAGCCCAATTTCATATTTATGAAGGCCATTTTTTAAGATCTGCGAGCCATTTGTCATAGGTACATTTTCAAAAGCCGAAATATAAAATGGTCAGGTTCTTTTAAATCACATTTGAACATTGCTACATAAAGTTTTTCACCAATGCGAAAAGTGCAGGGTAAGCGAGAGGCCTCAAGATTTCTAGTGATATAAAGTGATCGAGTGTTTCTTACCCCTGCAGAGGGAACAGCTTTGAAACACATTACTGTGTGAAACTGTCTGTGTGAGTGACCTTTTCTCTCTCTCTCTCTCTCTCTCCCCTGACCCCGAACTCCTCTCTCTTCGCTGGCAGGCCTCGCCTTCAGAGATGTAGAGTTCAGCTCATATTCCGTTTCACCCCAGTCCAGGTGCGGGCGGCTGGACTTGCTGCGAACCGTACCCGCACACAGACCCTTCGCACAGAGAGCCATATTTACACCCCCTGTGTGTGAGAGTGTGTGTCTGCCTCGGCCTCACAACTTTATGTCTGTTTTCATGGATGTTCAAACATGGAGAAAGAAATTCAATCATTTGAATGCAGCAATTCGATGAAGATGCCTAAACTGTAAGTAGAAACACAAAGACAGTTGCACTTCTTTTGTGCATTGTATTTTAGTGCAAAACCCCACGTCTTATTCACTAACCACCTAAAATCCAGTTGATAAAGTGCTGCGCCATATTTAAATGAGCTCACTGTCAACTAATTGGGCTTATTATAGTCACATATAATCAGTGCTAAATGTCTGTGCTGTTACTTATGGAAGCTTGTTTCCGTCAGGAAGTTAAATAAATAAAAAGGTCACTGCAACTTTTTTCTCACAATTCAAAAATTCTCTCACAATTACCAGTTTATATCTAACAACTACGACTTTTTTCCTCAGCACTTCCAGTTTGTCTGGCAATTCTGACTTTATAACTCGTAATTGCGAGTTTATATCTCCCAATTCTGAGAAAAAATGTCTGAAATGCAGGTTATAAATTCATAATTCAGACTTTTTTTCCTCGAAATTGCAAATTTATATCTCACAATTCTGAGAATTTCTTCAAAATTGTGAGATAGAAAGTATATAATATACTTTTATATCTTGACTATAACTTGCAATTGCGAGTTTATATCTCCCAATTCTGAGAAAAACAAGTCGGAAATGCAAAATATAAAGTCTGAAATGCAAGATATAAAGTCAAAATTCTAAAACTAAAGTTGCAATTCTGTGAAATAAAGTCAGAATTGAGGAAAAATTCACATTTTTCCTCCAAATTGCGAATTTATCGCACAATGACTATTTTTTTTTCCCGAACTGAGATATACAATTTGTATATATACGTTTATATCTTGCCATTTTTAAAAATTTCTGAGTTTATATATCATAATTGCGAGTTTATATCTCATAATTCTAGTTTATATCTCATAATTCTGTATATATTGAAACTAAATTATCGAGTGAAGGAGATACAGCAACACTTGTGGTCAAAAACTGGATTTTTTTCTAAATAATTTCATATTATAATAAAGTTCTTGGCCAGAAGTGTTGCCGGAGCGCTTTCCCTCAATGCATTTTAAAAATTTCTAACTATGTTCTGATTTGTGATTATTTCGTAGACTGCATGATCTGTAACCTCACGGTTCATTTCAAACGGCCCACAAATGAAGCTATTTCACTTCCACAGCCGATTTTTCTCGGCTTTGCCGCGCGAAAAGAGAATTAGCGATTAGCCGCAAGACCGTTACTAATGACATCGGTTCAACTCTGGTTCCAAGCGGTCAGGCGAGTTTTGTTTTTCTCTCCTCCACGCTCTTCCACCTCTTGAATGTCCCTCGGTTCCACCTTCATTTGTGAGGCATAAACATTTGCCTGAACCGAGCGCAGGGAGCTCATTTCTCAGCGTTCCGGTGGACAGTTGTCCTGTGGGTTAATGGCTCACCGAAGACCAGAATCAGAGCAGATGAAAGAAAGCAAAGGGCCCTCGTTTTCTCTCATTAATCATGCTTGTTTTCTTTTGGCTGATCTTTTCACCCAGCTTTAAGGACCTGTCCGCTCGACTCCGGGCTCGTCCGAGGTGCAAAGGGCCGCCAGGGGCCTCTAGGAGCCTCTCGATCTCTCAGCTAGAATATCCTCCGGGGGCCTGAATCAGACTGCGCTTTAATGGCTTTTGTAATGGCAAATTATAAAGGCGCTACGAGGGGAAGATTAATCGGGGGTGGTCTGAGGGGTAGGAAAGCCTGGGATACGCGGTAACCCGAGAAAGTTAGCACAGCTCTGAAATATGAAGCGTGCTGCCCTCGTGACAACGCTAACGCAGACATATAAACCCTGCGACGTGACGTTCGGGTGTGTTTTTGTTGCCCGGGGGCAATGTGACCGCCAAAAAATCATTATCATTTATAATATTAACAAATTGTTTTGTCAGCTTTTTCAACGGCATCATCATTCCTGTGCTAATAGATTGGGTGTAACTCTGATCAGGGATTTGAATTCCCCCTCGGGCCTGAAAAGGGTGTTTGTGTGCGTTCTGTCAAAATGTAGTCAAATACAAATTAGAGACAAATTAAGCACTAAAATGCCTTTTTTTCTTTTCTTTTTTTAAACTAAGCTTTTACAAAATAATAAGTCTTCAGTTTACATGCCACTGAATGCCATTACTAAATACATAGTAGGCTATTTATAGTTGATATAAAAAAAGGGACACAAAATATTGACAAAACACAAACACAATCATTGCAACCCATATGTAAATTGATTAAAAAGGATGTTTCTGACCATTTAGAAAAGTGTTGAAAAAGCTTGAAGTACCATCTTTTTCATGAGATGTCTGTTTGCATTTACAGTACATCCAACAATTAAAAATGATTTCAGACAGTGTGTGAATTTTTACTTCTAAAAACACTTTTTGATTGCGAATTGTTCAAGTTAATTAAACTTTTGAATGTTTGAATGCAATTAAATGTGCATACTGTTAGACTGATTTTATTAGATTTATAAAAAGTTTAAATAACTAATATACTGCACACTACTCTTCAAAAGTTTGAGGTCAGTAAGATTATTATTTATTTTTTTTAAAGAAAGAAACTAATACTTTTAATCAGAAAGGATGCATTCAATTTATTAAAAGTGACAGTAAATAAATGTATAATATTGCACAATTAAATGAATGATGATCTTTTGAACATATGCATCAAAGAAAACTGAAAAAAATATATATATTAAGCAGCACAACTGATTTTAAAATGAATGTTACTTGAGCACATTAGCATATTAGAATGATTTCTGACATATCATTACATTTTAAAACATTAAAATATTTAAGACAAATTTGTTTCCTACATCAAGTAAAATATAGTTGAAAATGAAGATTCCCATGTACTATATGATAGTAGATTTACGTTAATATACTATATATATATATATATATATATATATATATATATACTCAATATACTAATATATATATATATATATATATATATATATATATATATATATATATACTGTGCAGACATATACATATACTGTATACGGTGCTGCTCCTCTAAGAAACCCTGAGCTAGAACCCGAGCACTTGACCCTCCTTAAGAACACAAAAAAACACAAGAAAACAGAAAAAGAAACGAAATGGGAGGCCATTGGGAGCCCTCATATCTCATCTCTATTAACGGGTTTACTGGTGACCCCAGGGGTGCTCGTAAAAGTTTACGCCCAGGTTTCGGACCGAGTCCCCTCTGAAGGAATGAAAGAAATGGGTTAGTTTATGGTTCGCCTTCAGGGTTTTACTGCATGTTTTACTAAAGCTCTCGTTTTAACAGACCCTGGTTCTAATTAGCCAGGCAGTGGCACCGCGGCCGGCCCAAAAACTTCCTTTCTTCTCCGAGGGAGAAAGTGAGAGAGCGAGCGCACGAGAGAGACTGTAATTGACTGTTGATCTGGGAGGACACACGTAGGTCAGGTTGGGAGGTGAAGGAGACCAGTATTCGCTGAGATATGCTGCCACTTCAGGAATGTAATGAACAGCTCCAGTCATAAAACGCTGGGCCCCGTATATCATATCTTTTCTAAACACATTTGTGGTGCAGAGGGTAAATCTGTGTTACCTCGGCCGTCAGGAATGTCTTCACGGAGAGAGGAGAGAGCACATTATCCCAGATGAAACGGAAAAGCAGTGCGCTTTCGGCAAGTGCTGCGACTGTAAAGAGAGAGAAAGGGATGATCTCACATCACACACACCAATATGAACAAAGAGTGTGTTAGGACCATAGCTGGGGAGCGTTACTGCACATTGTTGCATTACTTCTTGAATGAATGTTACTTTTGCATTACTTTTCACACCATCATTGTATTAAGGAAGCAGTTCTGCAGGGGGTCCAATCTTTGCTCTTTAAAGGGACATTTCACCCCAAAATTGTAATTCTGTCATTTACTCACCCTCATGTTGTTCCAAACCTGTATGAGTTTCTTCTGTTGAAGACAAAATATGATATTTTGAAGATTTTGCTGGTAACCAGACAGTTGACTTCCATGTTTTTTTTTCTGGAAGTCAGTAGGTGCCATCAGTTGTCTGGTTACCAACATTCTTTAAAATATCTTCTTTTGTGTTCAACAGAAGAAAGAAACTCATACACGATTGGAACAACATGAGGGTGAGTAAATGATGACAGAATTTTCATTTTTGGGTGAACTGTTCCTTTAAAGGAGAACTCCGGTCAATTTTAACATTGAGCTCATTTTTTTGTAAATTTGGAGTGCTGTCAATACAGAGAACAACGACAAAAATCGGTGTTGCCTACACCGTGTTATCCTCTTTTTAAAATTTGCACCCTGTTGACTTCAATGGGGCAAGTACTAAACCTGCTTTTAGCCTCTTAACATCCTTGATGTGTCATTACAAGTGCACAGGTCATGTGAGTGATTCCTTCAGAGTGAACACGAGTGAATCTGACTGCAGTAGATGTGAAAGATATGTATAAAAATGATGTTGTTTAAGCCAGCGCAAATACCTGTGTTTACATCCTGTTTTCGGTGGAAGTCCGAAGTAGTCGATTGCCGAGTTCACGAGCGTGATCATAGGTAACCCAACCTATGCGCGTGAACTCGGCAATCAACTACTTTGGACTTCAACTGAAAACAGGATGTTACACCCAAATTACTTCACCCAAAGCTACAGTCAAGACGCTATAGTTCTTTGTCACTCCAATATTAAAACATAGCAAGTCAAATTTACAGTACATTAATGACTTTTATTGAATGTGCACTTGTAGTGTACTTCAAATATTAAAATAATGATAAAAAAACACTTCTTTTTCACAAGGGCTGTACTATCTGTACATTAATAATGATTATTTTAATTCTGTACTAAATATGTAAATACGTTAATATGCAACTTTGGTTAAATTTCTAATTATTTATATCAATTAATTAATAAATACAACAAACATACATTTAGTTTAACACAAACCCAATACAAATTCCTTATTAAAAAGTTTGGGACACAATCTGCTCAGTGTTGCCAACTTGGAGACTTTGTCACTTTTTAGACCCCTTTAGCTTTTTTTCTATCAAAAACTAGCGACTAGCAACGCATCTAGCGACTTTTTGGACTGCTGGTTAATGTAGTCAATCTCTATTTCATTCTCTGTCCACTGTCTGACAGAAAATATGTAAATGAGAACAGCTTTATTGGACATTCAGCAGTGAATATACGTGAGCATGGATTAGGAGAGAAAACAGATGTAAAGTGAAGACAGTTAGCACATTACAGGATGTCATCTAGCGACATTTAGCTACTTCCTGAGCAGGCTTTAGCTCCTTTCCTTTGAAAATAGTTGGCATCACTGAATCTGATGACTGCATGAAAAAATCAAGCATATTTATTTCATTAAGAAGATTTTGCCACCATTGTGTTGCTAGATGTGGCTCAGGTCCTTCAGTGCAAGTCTGTGGGATTTCTGGCCTCGTCTGGTCTTTGATACATCCAGAAGACTGCTGAGAACTGAACAAAGAACCAAAATAATGAATGATTGCACACAGGTTTCATCGAAAGCTCAGTATTAAGTGAGGAATGCACCATTGAGGACGTCCTGTGGCACGTCTGTAATTCATATCTGTCATTCAGACAGACAGAAGACGGCAATCTGCCAAGGAGGGAGATCCAGTGAGAGCAAGAGGGACGTGCATGAATTATGGAACATGACACACAACACGTTCATGTGTTCCAGCAGAGGGTAAAGAAGGTAAAGTGCCTCAAGCACTCTCACGGGCAGCCCAGTCGAGTCCTTCACACACACACACACACACCGTCTCTGGGGGCGGATATCTGCCAAGCTGCCCCAGATCAGCAGCTCGGCCGGGCTGTCCTCTCCCACCAGACTAAACTGACGGGACACAGCCAAGATACCAACACTTGCTTGCTTCAGGGGACAACTGGACACGTCTCCTGTCTCGTGTTCTCATGTCGCGAGAGTGCCAGTGATATTTCGCGTCAACTGGGTGGGTAACAATCATTAAAAGCAATGCGCAAAACCCATTTTTATCTTTATAAAGAATTAACAAAACTGGGCTGGGTTTCCAGAAGCACTAAGAACAACATTAGTGCACTTAAACTTCACAAAATGCTTCCCAAAAGCATCGGTATCTACTGTAAGAAACACATACAAATGTTAGCTTTGGACCACATGTGAGTTCATTAGGCTACATGAAAGAACTTTTTTAGATCTTTCACAGTTATTAGAAGAGAATGACACTTTATAAATGATATGAATGCATTTTGATCAATGCAAAGGCACTCTAAACTATTACAGAGGTTAACAAATATTAAAAAAATATTATTTTTAACAACAAAATCTATTATATTATATTATACACCAGAGTGTGCCTATGCCATGTGATACTCTGATTTAGAGGGTTAGTTCACCCAAAAAATGGAAAATCTGTCATCATTTACTCTCCCTCGTGTTGTTCCAAACCCGTAAGACTTTCATTCATCTTCGGAACACAAATGAAAATATTTTTTATGAAATCTGAGAGATTTCTGTCCCTCTATTGACAGCTACACAACTGACACTTTGACACTTCAAAAAGTTAATAAAGAGATCGCAAAACTAATCCGTATGAATTGAGCAGTTTAGTCAATTTTTTTTTTGAAGAGACATGATTGCTTTATATGAACCAAGGACTGCAGATGAAATTTAGCTTTGCAGCTAATTCTGGGACAGTTTCTTACTGTCCTTTGTCCCTGTAAAAAAAAAAAAAAAAAAAAAAAAATATATATATATATATATATATATATATATATATATATATATATGATGAACAGATTTAATTATTGCTTTTTTTCTTGTCAAATTAAAAGTAAAGGCCTACTTTGATCAGAACAACTAATGGCAATAGCGAGGATATCATTAATAATCCCATTGATTTCCCAGACAACACGTGACCTATTTAATATTTAATAAATTGGTAACACTTTACAATAAGGTCCGTTAATCAATGCATTAACATTAGCAATGATCAATACATTTGTTACAGGATTTATTAATCTTTGTGAACTTAAGTCAATAAAAGTACAGCTATTCATTGTTAGTTCATTTTATCTCAAATCCATTGATTAATATTAACAGATAAAACGTTTTATTTTAATAATATATTAGTAAATGTTGAAATTAACATTGACTAAGATTAATAAATGCTTTAGACATGTTTCATTCTTAGTTCATGTTAACTAATGCAGAAAGCAAAGGGAAACTTATTGTATCGTAGCCAACAAATGATTTATTTTTACTGGGATGGATGGATGGATGGATGGATGGATGGATGGATGGATACCACTTTCTCTTCCTGCTCCTCTTCATCTTCCTCCAATGGCAGGTTCATATCTTCTCCAGAATCTGTGTATTCTGTCACGTAGACCTCAAACCAGATGACCTGTGAATGCACAAAGTGTCTCAATGAAAGACAAGATATATATTTGGAGTAGTTCACTACTGAGCAGATGTTTTATGTGCATCTGTTAAGTTTCCAATTAAAAGAGCACAACTGTGGGTTAATGAGAATGATGAGCCTTTTATAGTGATCCACACTGAGTATAATCCCTTCACATGCATTTATCTCGGGCCGCTTTCATTAATCTCCAAAAGCTGACGTGTAATTTCCATGTTTGGAAAGGATTTTCGTGTTGGGAAGACACAATCCTGGACATATTAGTAAAAGTTTAACACCTATTGGCCGAACAGCCCGAATACTCTTCATCAGCAAACTGAGTGCGAGTGAGTTCATTCTCGCAGGGGTTTGTATTAATGATGATGCTTCTTGTCTTTGCAGGTCAGCTCTGCTCTCCAGGTAAATGGTTCTGGAGGAGGATTATGAATGAGGTAGAGGTAACGTTTCGGTCAGAGCTTAATCAGAGTTTGGATCAGGTCTGACACTTTTATGAAAGTATGTTTGCATAATATTTATTTTTGCAGATAAACTCCTCTAGATAGTTCCTGCATCACAGAGCAGAAAGAGAGACCATTGCTCAAAGTTTGCTCTTTCGTGGCTCAGGAAACGTGGCGGGATAGTTCACTCAAAAATAATAATTCAGTAATAATTTACTCACCTTCATGTCGTTCCAAAACTGTATGACTTTCTTTATTCCGTGGAACAAAAAAACAACAACAAGATATTTAGATTTTTTTTTTTTTGCCATATAATGGAAGTCAATGGGGTCCAAAATTGTTTCGTTCCCAGTGTTCTTCAAAATATCTTGTTTTATGTTCTGCAGATGCCAGAATTATCACTTCTAGGTCAACTATTCTTTTAATGGATTGCTCAGTTTAGTTTATTTAAGATATCAACGTTGTCTCAGATGTTTCTCCTAAAATTCCTTAGGAGAAATAAGAAATGAGACAATAGTTGACATAATATTACAGAGCTACAAAATTAATGCGTATAGCAGTTCAGGTCATTTGGTCTTTGGAGAATTTCAGTGTTGTTATTGTTAACTAAAACTATATTAAAAAATAGTTTTTGGAAATCGAAACAAATAAAATAAAATAGAAATATTGGATGAAAAACTTTGAAATGGTGCCTTGCCAATTAAGCAAAATAAATATGTTTATCTGAAGTAGGCCTACTACAATTACTGAAACTTAAAGTTAAATATTAAAAAAAAAACTAATGAAGATGACAAAAACAACAGAATTACTAAAAATAAAGTGAAAAGTGATTATTAACATTAAGAATAATTACTATAATAGCATATAAATAATACTAAAATAACACTGGGGAATTGGATGAGAAATAATTGAGGTCATATTGTGATAACTTTTGATCACAGACTTCAGTATCTTGGCAAATCTGCACAATTTGAGATTACGGGCTCCTTTTCTCAGGAGCAAAATTTTAGAAGCAAAAGACTATTTTAATTTTTACAGTTTGAGTGTTCACGCTCTAGCGGGTCCTCATAAAACAGCAGGGCCTTCCTGTTTGTCAGAGCCAATTGTGTTTGCACAAGAAATTCAGTGGACCACAGACCTGGGAGATAGATGTGAAACCAGGAAGACTTCATCCATCAAAACATTTACAGGACCGAAGGAATAATCTCTCCCAGTCTGCGGCTCGATTGCATGCGGTCTGCAGCAATTGTTGGGGAAATACTCGGTGACATGAATAACTCCACCGTTCTAACACTAGCCTTCCCTCCTCCCGTGCAACCTTGAATCGCAGCCAAACGCGTGAGCCGGGCTGGTTAATTGACATAACAGGCCCTTCATCTCTGTCTCGGGCCTGTAGCGGGTGAAAGAAAGTGTTAAGACGTGCTACAAGTGGTCAGCCGACACTTCAAAGTGTCCCGGAGCATGTGAAGTCACATTGGTTGTGTGATGGGTTTCTCTGATCCGACAACTACAGCCCTGTCTTGAAGAGTTTCAAACCCTCTGTTTGGAGCATTTCCAGATTCTGACAGGAACTGGGAATATAAACGACACCATGCGTGTGTGTTTAATATGTAGTTCCTGAATGAGAGGTTTTTAATGTTAAGCTGATATATATATAAATATAGACAAAAAAAAAAAACTTCATATGTCTCTAAAGTTTTTATTCCTTTTATTTCGGTAAAATAAAATAAAATAAAAATCAATATTTTATTTTAGTTCATTTCAAGGTTATTTATTTTAAGACGATTTTTAATGGTTTTAGTAATATACAACCCTGCTTTGGATAGAAGCATCTGCCAAATGCATAAATATAAATATTTAAATGGTTTCGAGGTATACAGTGATACGTGCGTTTTGGTGTGACATAAGATAATACTTTTGATTTAGAAAAATGAAAAACTAAAAAAGTTAATGAGGAAGTCAATAATAAACATTCTAACAGTCTGATTATCTGCCTCTTTGTGCAGACTTTTAAACGTTCTTGCTGCCACTTAGACTCAAGATGCTTTTTGAATCATCTCAAATTATGCTGGAGAACATGATCACCATGTTCATGTCAGCTCCAGTGCTGCTATTAAAGCATAGAGACATTCTCAAATCAATGTTCAAACAAGTTTATAACCCAAAATGCTTTGCTAATAATATCATTTTTTAAGAAGAAATACATATTGCATTGCAAAAGATTGCAAAAGGGAAATTTGGGACCCACTCTACAGTGAAATATTCAGGGCCAACATAAGGAAAAGTGTTTGTGTGTGTACTTGTGTTTTTTCTTCTCACTCTAGCGTTGTGTACAGATTTACAGACCTGCATATGTTTCCCAGCCTCCATACCAAGGAGAATTGTGTTTTGATTCATCTCCTGCATAAATCATATGATGGCGTTCCTCAATGGACTAGTCCAGGATTATTAACCCTCGATTTCCTGGTAATTATGTTTTAAATTTACACACTGTTTGCATTTATGCTCTTGACATAAATGCTCTTTCTTGCCAAATAAGCTCAAAGCAAAGTTCATACTGTATGTTGCTAAGGACATGCATTTCAGCCAAAAAGGGGAATGTGGGAAAAGATCCACCGATCTGTAAGTGGTGCATATGTATATATATATATATATATATATATATATATATATATAATTTATAGAAGTAGAAGTGATTATTATTTTAAATAAATAAATAAATAAAAGCAAGTAAATGAATGCTAATTTTCCTGGTAGGTAAAATACAAACAATTTTATGTCAAAGTCTGTGTGTGTACAAAAATGTTAAGCAGCAAATCATCACATTAATGGTTTCTGAAGGATCATGTGACACTGAAGACTGGAGTAATGATGCTGAAAATTCAGCTTTGACCACAGGAATAAACTACATTTTAAAATGTATTAAAATAGAAAAGAATTATTTAAAATTGTACACACACGCACACAAGTTATTTTTAAATTAGTTTTCTAAAGATTGAGACTATTGTTGGCCTAAATTGTAGCTAAGTGGTCAATTGTGCTATAGGTTTGGGGTAAGCTGGGTCAGTGGATCAACACATACAAATGCAGAAAATATTACAAAATGTAAAATATAACATTTGTATGAAAATAATGCAGATGATGTGAACACATTTGTGTATTGCCCAGTGAATAAATGCTCCCCTTGACGCAACACAATTTCCCAGCTGACACTTTCTTCTAATTTCAGTTGACAGCACACATTGTAAAATATTTCTAGGCATGTAAATGTTTAACTAGTTCATTTCTCCTTGACCAGGGGACACATAAGTAAAAGGTGTCGCTGCTTAGTCCACTCTCCCCTAGCCAGAACATTCATATTGCTCATAAAACAGCCAGCTACAAGGGAAATCCTAACCCTTCGGATTGTACTCAACGAGAGTCGGGAACGCACACACAGCACAGGCTGCCTCCTGCGGCTCCTGAAGGGATTTGGAGAGGAGCGCAGTATAAGCTCGGCTTTATTACGGCTGGGTACCCAGCGAGCACTTGGGGAGGCACAGAGACATAATTATATCCCTTCTCTGTGCCGTCGGCCTGCATTAGCGTCTCCTCTCCTTCAGCGGCCGCGACAGAGACAAATGAGGGAGTTTTTCCAGCTCGGCCGGCTCATCCGTTACTGCCAGTTCCGTGCGATAGATCACCGCAGTTAAACGTGGCAATAGATCACGGCGTAAAGCAGACTCGCTCGCAAGCGTACCCCAACGGAGAGCCTCTACAGATCAGTAGCTGCCTAATGCACATGTAGGTAAGAGTCAGATCCCGTTAGTTGACACCCACATGCCCATTAAGCCCCATATAAATGAGGCCGCGCCGGCACGCCAACCTCGGGCACAGAACGGCTTTGGCATTTACAGGAAATTATGGGATCGGTGACATTTTGACCTTTGGGATGTCTTATCAGTTGAGCTGTTGTGCACCGAGCGCAAACGAAGACACTTAATATGCAACACAGTACGGCAGCGGGAAATTAGCCGATAAGAATTCTGCGGCATCCGTTCTTTGTTTGTTTCTTAATTAGCGGAAAACAGACATCTCTAAATAGCAAAAAAGTGTGTTTTTTTCTACCTTATGCTGTTAGTAAGGCAGCGAATTAGCACTGCTGCAAGCATTCAGGATTTCAATTAATTCACATCAACACAGATGTTCCATCCTGTCTCTTAAATGCGGGCTAATTCTTATGCTAATGGATGTCAACAGACAGACACACAGCAGACGAAACGTTAGCAGGAAAACAAATCTCTGCGAGGCATCAGCAGAGACGTCAGGCCAAGGTCTTCCTCGCTATTTTTAACAGACATTTCAATCGCTCGCTCCAACGCGACCGGAGGGTTTCTCAGAAGCTTCGGGGGCCGCCGAACTTGTCACAGTAACAAAGAGCTGGTCATCTGCCCTCTGACACTGTAAAAGAAAGATAGTACGAGAGAAAGAGACAGCGAGGCATCGTCACCGGCTACTGTGCTTTCCTGTGTTCCTCTGCTAAAACAAACCAATGAATGCCTGCCATAATCAAAGGCCAGGATGTGCCAATGTGACAAATGAGGGTAAGAAACGAGACCCCAGCTGAAGTCTGTGCGTGTGTCGCGAAAATCACGGACGCTGCAGGAACTCTGGGAAATTAGCACATCCTTACTCAAACAGGAAGCTGTCATCATGCGAAAGACTTGTCGAAATAAAACCCTTCCCTGCGCAACTAGCATGATGACGTTTCTTTGTAGCTCCTGCATGGTGTTGAGGTGTGGGAACCAAGGTTATGGAGCGTCGCGTCTGAGCTCTTCCATTGTTTATGTAGCGGTATTGTTTTATTGATGAGCCTTTGTTTGGTTTGGGCTTTTACGTAATACTGACTGGTGCTAATAGATCTCAAGAGTACCTCTCCGAATTATAAGAGACTATCAGAGTCACCGCTACACAATAACCGTAAAGTGTTCAGAGTCAATGTTTCCTGTAAGACAAAGACATGCCAAGCGGCTCTTATGTAATATACTAGCGTACACATCCAAGGTACCAGATTTTTATCGCACAGGAAAAACACTTAAAAAGGTCAAAACGTCAGGTTGAAAATCTACAAACTTTATCTGACATAGCAGTGGACAGGATTTGCAAGCATGGATACTTTGATTGAAGTGATGTGGACTGTCACTTTTGCACCGACATTGATGCCAAAATCAAGGAACACAGAAATCATATAAGAAATGAGTTGCTCTAGCAGACATCTTTTTGTTTTTAGCAAAAACACAATCCTATAATGTAGCTTTACAGTTAGCCAGTGTTACTCTAGTAAACTTTACATTACATTACACACACACACATATATTTACACCACTGTTCAAATGTTAGGAATCGTTAAGATTTTTTAAAGCTTTTGAAAGAAGTCTCTTAAGCACAACGAGGCTGCATTTATTTGATAAAAAATGAAGTAAAACTATAATATTGTGAAATATTGTTACCATTTAATATCTGTTAAAATGTCATTTATTCCTGTGATGCAAAGCTGAATTTTCAGCATCATTACTCCAGTCTTTAGTGTCACATGATCCTTCAGAAATCATTCTAATATGCTGATTTACTGCTCAATAAACATTTATTATTACCAAGATTGAAAACAGTTGTGCTGCTTAATATTGTTCTGGAAACCGTGGTACATTTTCCCCTTCTTTTACATTTATAGCTGACGATTCTCTCACTTTATTCACCAACACTGAGCTTTCATTGACCTTCTTGCAATGAATTCTGGGGTTACACCCTCCATCAACGATTTATTTGATGCTACCTTAAGTTTAGACAAAATAAGATATCTTTGATGGCAGCATTATATTCCTGCCAACCTTTTGGTCTTTGATGTTTATAATGCCTTAATATACTGTCTAGGCAAACATCTCACTATGTTTTGCAACAGAGCTTGTGTCTTTGCTTTGAAATGAAGCCCATTATACCTGTCTAAGCAGAGGATTCAGCACAACAGGTGTAGGGAGCAAAGCTGGGGTCACACTGTTCACATTTGGCTTGCTAAAGACTGGCAACAGAACGCGAAACCAGGGAGAGAATCCAAGATATTAGGGAAGATGATTTATCTCCGCTGTCAAAAATGTGACAGCCAATAAAAATGCATCAGGGTGAAACTATGCAAAAGATACACTCAGATTTCAGTACAAATGCTGAGGGGTCTTGTTGTTCCCTTAATGTTCCAAACAATTATTTTCAAAATGTATGACTAAACTGTGTGCTATTCACTCCTTTTTACTCTTTTAAGGAGGTTTATTGCAACAATCATAACGAGGCAATGAGACGCTGCCTTCTTTATTTCTTGTTTTTCATTTTAAAAGAGGAGGTGACTTCCCCAGAAGTTCACATCAGTGATTCTGTAAGATGGGGAACGTCTAAAATCTTACAAAGTGAAATGAGCTCCACATGACTAAATGTTTTTTATACAGCAACGGGTTGAGCGGAGTAGAGTGGGTGTTTGCAGTTCATTCACAAAAGTTTATTAAAGTGCTCCTTTTGTACTTTTTTCTATTGTACCGGATATTACCTTTCATGTGTGTAATGGAAGTTCTTGTTATTGTCTCCTAATTAAAAGAACCGATTCTGAACTGCCTGAAACAGGTCATCAGTAATCAGCTTACGTAGGTTTGTAACAAATTTGCGTAATGCCAGTCTATGGTCTTCATTGGCTGCCGGCGAACAACGTGAACTTTGACCAGCCCTCAAACACTAGTTTTAGCTGAGGCCTGGAAGAGTTTGGTTCGTGTTGTCAAGAAATAAATCCACTTTGAATCCACTTCCAAAGAATGAGGACTCGGAGCTGAAATTCCAATATGGAAATGGGTGTTTCGTTGCTGCAAGTGGTAGACCAATCACAACAGACTGGGACATCTGACCAATAAGAGCAGAGTAGGCTCTTGGAAAGGAGTTTCCACTTTATTGAACAGTTTCAGACACTTGGATGCATGTAAACCTATTGTAGGAGACTCCAGAACAAAACTAGGAACCTTTAAAATAGCATAATAAGGGTACTTTAAATTGACACTGTATCTGTATTTAGGGCATTTGGAAACGAAGCTTGCATCTTTCTAATTGTAATTGTGTGCAATTGCAATCAATTTGATGATTATATTGGTGACGTGCTAAAATCATTCACAAAACAGTTGTAAAAAACACGGCTGTAAAAAAACAACAAAAAAAACACGGCTTCACATTAAGAAACTTTTCAACGTTAGATAAAAACGAAGTTTCAGCACGCGTTCACTTACGGGCGTACTTCGTTAGAGGTCGCCGGTTTGATCAGATTCAGCAGATGCACAGGGGACTGGCGGCACTGGGATATGAAGCCAGTGTCAGACCGAGAGGAATGACTGAAGATCCGACAGCCTCCCAGAGAGAAACGCCAGGACCCTGAAAAGCTAATTTACTCTGTTGTAAAAGTGATGGCATCTCAAAAACAATGTGACATTGAAAGATCCATCAGAGAGGCCCAAGCCAGTCACGTCCCCCTCCCCAGCCCCGCCCCAGGTGTCGATATATAACATCCCTGCTCATATCAGCTCAGAGGGAGGGGACCAATCAGTGTCCTCCGAGCTCACGCTTGATACCCCTCCACCTCCCCGACAGCATAAGGCTGTCAGCTCCCAAAACAAGATGTCGTGTCAACGCTGGAAAATTACACAATAACGAGGCCCACTTGAGATTAGGCTAATGAGAAAATCAAAACACAATTTAATTCTTGTCAGCAACGAGACATCTTTAAATTACCTCTCCTTGCATGCTGATTACCCGACGCACGCCACTCAGCCAGAGGCTGCTCAATATACCCCTCCGGCTCTTTGGACGACACGTTTGCTTTGTATATCTGCAGTGGAGGAAGGGAAGAAAGGAACCGTTTCATTCCGCTCTTGTAATAAAGATCTGACCTGAGGTTTGACTCCGGGCGAAGTTTTAACGTACAGTTCGGGTTCGGAAGCTGAGCGTGCAAACCAATTACCTGAGTGGAATTGGAGCTGTGATGCAATTCAGAATTGCTGAATGCTAGCCCCCTCATACTTGCCACACATTTAGATGGGAAGTGCTTAGTGAGAAATGGTAGATTTGAGATGTTTGCAACAACAACATATGGTAAATGTTTTAAATTTAAATCAAAATGCAGAACATTACCTTTTTTCCCCTTTATTGGTCTCACAAGGGCTCGTCTTGTCTCGTCTCTTTGTCTTTGGCGTCTGTCGTCCAGTCTTGGTTATAGATGTCACCGTGGTAATTAACTGCCAAAATGTTTGTTACATTCAGCCACACAGCGGCTCGTTTCCTGTTCCCAAACAACCAGCTAGCATATGGCACAGAATGTTACACACTCCTAATAGCCCATGAGAGCTGCCACTTCCTAATAAACCTGCGGCTGCAACAGCGCTGAAAGCACAAAACCTGTTAGTGTAACTCACCTAAATGTGAACGCACGAGATCGGGAAAGTATTCTCCATGGTGTTCGTGAATGGAAGATAACAAACTGTCAAGGAGGGAAAAAAGCAGGTATTTCCAAGACGAAAATATTTTTCCAGGTGGTCTAAGATGGCCATTGGCTGGTCCAAGCTCATAGATCATGTTAGACTTGCAACAATCAAGCTATAATTGCAGGTGTTCAAACTGTTTTTTGGGCACACATTGGCTGGCCAACTAGCTAAAGGCTGAGATATGACTGGTAACCAAGTTCAAAACACAACTACTTGGTAGCTAGGTCATTGCCTTGTATGCATAATTATGACTTATTGATTTCCAGTTTACATCCCCATGAACGGTTATCGGTGGACTGATGGACCTCAAATCATCAAGTTGGGTGGTGATGTCAAATGTGTGTGTTGTTGTTGTTGCAGTAGCTGATTCGGCCTACAAAAGCCCAAAACCAACACAAGTTTTACATTTCGATTTGCACACTATCCATCTTAAACAGTTTGCAATTACAATTAGTGCATCTCAAATCAGTACAATATGCTGAAAATAGAGCCAAATATATGGACACTATGGATTTTCGAAGTGCATCCCTAATGTTAGCATAACCAAGAAAGAAACGTTTTTGAAAATGAAAAAAAAAAAAAAAACTAGACTTTTTGAATGTTCAGAGAACATTCAGCAATAACGTTTACAAAACTGAATTAATAAACCATCTTAAACAGTGTGTAATTGGAATTAGTGCATCTCAAATCAGTATAGCATGCCAAATACATGCTTATGATGTATTTACAAAGTGTGCATATGTGCTAGATAAGAAGTTTGTGAAGATTCTCTTTCAATTTATGAATACAAGGCTAAAGCTAGATTTTTTTCTTTTGACCTAAATGTTATGAATTTTAAGGCAATTAATATACAGCTGGATGCTAGGGCTTACATATGAACATAAACAGTATGTGACACAATGGATCTGTGGTATCATAATTCAGTTTTATGGAGTGGTAGTACAATGCCGTTCAAACGTTGGGGGTCGGTAAGATTTTGAAATGTTTTTGCCGGCATTTATTTGATGAAAAATACAGTACAACTTTAATATTCTGAAATATTATTACAATTTTAAATAATTCTTGTCTAAATAATATATTTAAAAATGTAATTTATTCCTCTGATGGCAAAGATGAGTTTTCAGCAGACATTACTCCAGTTTTCAGTGTCACATTATCCTTCAGAAATCATTCTAATATGATGGTAATTATTATCATTATCAATTTTGAAAAAAAGTTGTGCTGCTTAATATTTTTGTGGAAACCGTGATATTTACATAGCCAATATTAACTTCTTCCTCATGAAACAAACAAACCTTAGCACTCCCTCTCCCCATTGCTCAGCCTGTTTTGTTATATTTTTACGAGACATCCTCATCCGGATGAAGGATACAGTGGCCAGCACCGGGTCAAATGGTTTTACCATTTTTTCCTGTCACACAGGTTAGTATCTGGGCCGGCGCGGGGGAGGGGGTTCTTTACAGGTTCGGCGGCTCTTTGACATGACGCAGAATCAGAAGAGCGAGTAAAGCGTTTCCACCTCATGGTTTCGCCTGGGCACTCCTGGTACCTCCAGCTGAGCCATATGGCCCCGGGACTCTCCTCATCTCTCAGATTTCTGCTCATGTGAGGGGAGGAGAGACGTGTCTTACACACATCACTGCTTTTATACACTCCATGAACACATGAGCTCCCAGATCTACTCAAATCCATTCCACAACCACTGTTATGACTATTGATGCTACATTTTTACACAAAAGCTTTTCACGTTCACAGCTTTTATAACTAATTTTGCAAAAAGTTTGTTTACGATCAATTATTTTTTGAGAACGTTTTTGTAAACAAGCACATGCTGCTATTTGCTCACAATCAATTGTAAAAACCATAAAAGTAAAAAAAAAAGCATTTTCACTGATATTTTTAGCACCAACAGTCATCCCTTTGAGGATTATTTTGAGAAACTAAATTTCTGAGAAGAATGCTTGTTCAACAGTTGATATGTGGCGACTAAGATCAACCAATTAACATTCCAATCAACCAATCAGATTTGAGGGATAGTTTTTCAGTGAGTGTCAAGTTTATGTTAGGGGCTTCTCTACCATTCTTATTAATCTATCATCTATCATTTTACTCTGATTTAAGTGATTAATTATGTGTTGGGTTAGGTTTAGGGGTAGGGATCGGGTTAGGACTATGTTTTTGGACAGGAATGTTGTTCCAGGATCAACAATGTTGATCCACACCAACCCGCCCAGTGCAGGTGGATTTGGTCACTTAGTCAATTTTCAGTTGTAGTTTTTTTTCCCCTTTTTCAAAAGGCATCTGGAATAGTAACTAAGTGCAATGTAGTGTTGTCAAAAAGATATATATTTTTTTGATGCATATCAATACTGAATATCTGAAACGTCTCCAGTACTCATTTTCTGCAGAATAAACAGACGATACCAGCTGTGCTTTCTCGCTCTCTCATCTCTCCGACAGCAAGTTGACGCACAAACCCGCCTCCCCTCACTCACTTGTTTCTTCTGCTCCAGATGAATATTGTTGGTGTTACAGAGTTCGAATTTTGGCGTGAATGCGCATAATTGTACTCATTCCTGCAGATTTTGTGCTCACACCCAAAGTGCGCGCATATAGCCGCCTCTCAATACTAAATTGAGTTCTTTTTCACTGCATATTGTGCTTAAACAGTCAAATACACACAAAATAATGTAAAAAAATGTGTGTGTAATTTAAAGATGTCTCATTGCTGACAATAATTAAATTGTGTTTTGATTTTCTCATATCACAAATCACACCTAATCACAAAAATACTTGGCGAGTATTCATGTAAACATAGTCAGTTATGTTTTAAGTGAACGTAAACAGTTGAGAAAGAAAACGCATAGATCAGTGTGTCAGGTCTTAAAGCCTAATATACTGTACCTGCTGCCAAATATCTAAGAAATATCTATATGGCTGCTAAAAAATATATATTTAAATGGCAGTTTTTCCCTATGATATCAATGTCAAAATTGTGGCCAGTGAAAAATGCGGTTAGTAACTTTGGAAAAACCACTAGCCACAATTGCTGTGAGAAAAAAAAAAAGTTTATATCAAGCCCTGCACTGTAAAAAATTATTCCGCATTTTAGTTCTTTCTTTGTAATTTTGTAAGTTGATACAACTTGAAGTTTCTGAATTTCTTTGTTCAACTTAACATGTTAGGTTTTCACTGTCTCAACTAAGTCTGTAAGTTGACTTAACTAGAGTATGTGTCGCCTCGATTTAAAAACATATGCTGAACCATAAAGGTAAAGTTTTCGTTATTTATCGCGAGATCACGTGAAGCGCGAAACAGGTCTCGTTCATCTGCAATGCTGGAGAGTTTATCGGCAGATTTATCTTCCATCATCAAATCTGGTAAGTAAATATTCGTTCATATTTGTGTAATGACTTGTAAAATGACATATATGAAGTAATCATCCATGTAGCCTTTTGTTTACACTATTAACGTTTTTTGATCACATTGGACCGTTGCTAATCCAGTTTGGCCAGTTCTGTAGCCTAGCTAGTTGATAGTTAGCAAACTAAAGCTAAAAATCTATAAAACTAGCCAACTATTACTTCTTTTTCTTTTATTTATTTAACGTAGGCTACATTATTTCAGTAAGTTGCCAAAAGGCGGTGTGGCTAACGTTAGATTAATTTCATGTGGTTGCTAATGTCGTTTTAGCACATTTCTATGCAGTTTGAACTCATTGCGATGTTCTTACTAAAGTGCTCTAAATGGATGCTAAAGGAATGTTAGCATGTTGCTATGCAGGCAAAATGTTAAGGAAAATGACTTTTAAGGAAAAGCGAACAGGGTGCAAAATGGACCGAATGCATGAGCATTTAGTCCACGTGAGTCTCCTGCATGAGCACCTGGGCTCAATGTGCTTGAAGCCTGTACGCTTTCCGCTACGCTACGGCTCCGACTAACGCTTTAACGTAAATTAACACCTTCAAGTCTTAGATCTCAAGCCAGCGCTGTGTGCACTGACAATATTTTGTGCTGATAAAAGGTTACAGCTGTGTTGTGGATTGCTGTCCCTACCTAATCGCATCAGTCTTCCCTAATGTATAGCCTTCTCGTCGACTGATGTGATATATAACCTTCAGCGCGTATGAAATCCCGCTGTTTCTGCAGTGGAGGGATTGGCCAGAGCTGCCAGCACTTGGTGACAGCATATGTAGGCATGACAGATGACAGTGCAGGAGGAAGTGACTCGGGAGAGGAAAATGATCAGGAGGGAGATGCACAAGCACACACACACACACGCACGCACACACACACACAGCCGCCATCCTCCTCAAAGGCATCTTCCCATCTATTTGACACAGTAATTACAGCACATGCTGATTCCAATGATGGATGAAGTCCCAGTCTGGGATGCACTCTTTCTTCATTTTTCTCTGTCTCTCTCACTCTCGTTCTCACTCACACACTCAACTGTTTATGTGTTGAAGCCCATCCTGATGAGGGCTAAATATGCACACTTTTTCAAACACAGCATGCAAAATCTATTGTGTCAAATAAGTAGAATGTACAAAAACTCAGTAGTCATGAGACACACAATTCCTGGATGATGTATTGCATCTGTAGAGATTCTGCAACCAGTGGATCATTCTTGGAACCCTTGCAGAAAAAAAAAGAAAAAAAAAAAAGAAAGAAAAAAAAAATACACTTATAGGATATTTTAATATACTTTAAAAGGAGTATACTTCAGTGCAAATGGAATGCAATGTTTCCGGACACTTATTTGCATATCAATTGCAATTAAATTAAAAGTTATCAGTTTTAATATACATTAAATGCAACTAGCTGGCATTTAGAGTGTTTTATTGGTCCACTAAAGTATACCTTTATATGTAATTTCATAATTACTTTGAAATATGGTTGAAGAGTATTGCTGAATAAACTATAAAGCAATGTAATTTAATGTCATTTCTATTGAAACTTCAATATTTAAATATACTTGTACTTACACATTTGTAATGATGAAATTGCAATTTAGTACATTTAAATATAATAAATGTAATATCAAAAAACACACTATTAAACACTAATGATAGTCATTTACTTTACATTTACTCAATCATTTGTTAACATACAAGTATTCATTACTTCATTGATTCTGACTTATAAATGATTACATTGTTTAAATTAATACATTTTTAGCTAACTGTGATTTGTATGTACATTTCTGAAATACATAACTTAGTTACCTAACCCTCTAAATTGTAATGTGGACTCATGCATTTTCTGTAAAGCTGCTTTGAAATGATGTGCATTGTGAAAAGCGCTATACAAATGTTTTTTTCATAGTTTTTTCAAAGTTACTATTTCATTTTTACTTCAAAATTCATGTTTAACTTAATGTGTTACTTGCTATTTCTATTTACTGCCAATTTCTGAGTGAACATTGTTTCTAAACTAATTTCTTTTTCAGTGCACTTTAAATATGTACTTTACAATCTGACATTTAAAAAAAATGTGTTAAGAAATGTAGCCATGAAAGTGTACTCTCTTTAAATACACTTAAGTGGCCTTTTATTTCATTCATATTATATTCTCTACAAGTACAGTTTTTTTTTGAAATACACGTTTTAAAGATTTGAAGTGCACATTCAATACAATTAAGCTCACTTCTGTTATCACGAGGGGAAATTCGAGTACTCTGAAAAAACATTATTGTTGAGAAGTTATTAACGAATTTAGTACATGCCATGAGGTAATGTATAGGAGGCAATCCCATCATGCACTGCGGTTCTACTCATATCTTTTACTTCCAGGCAAAGGTGACAAATGACTAGCGGGTTGCCTTTCAGTCAAGCTAGACACACACATGCACACACATGGCAGATCGCTTTCGGCAGGGTGAGTAAGTGAACGGTGTTTGCCTGTTCAGCGGTAGCAGATGTTGGCTAGCGTTTAATAGAGATGTTAATGCCGAAGCGAAGATGGAGATCATTCAGTTTGGCTGCTCTCCCTTCGTCTTGCCTGCTCTTTTCTCTTTCATTAGCACGAGTGTGAACACCTGGTGCGAGCCCCGGGACACCAGCAGAGCTGACGGACCAACATGCCTCTCTGCAACCCTTCTCGCAACCCAGCTCAGCACACACACACACACACACACACACACACGAGCACGCAGCAGTGATGTAGACGGCCATGTTGGCAGTGATGGGAAGGGGATGGAGAGGGTGATCATAGCCTGAGGGTCTGAGAAAGAGAAAGAGAGCGAGAGACTGGGGAATTGAAGCATCTTTGGCTCATATCCTCATTCTCCTCAGTGTTGTCCCCTCATGTTCCCTTAGTAATAGACCCAGCGACCCCTGACGCATCACAGTCAGGGCAGTATATGTGTGTGTGTGTGTGTGTGTGTGTGTGTGTGTGTGTGTGTGTGACAGAGACACTGCAGCTGAATGTCTGACCTTTAACTCTGCCTTTATATGAAGAGATGGAGTTACATTTGCTGCCACATGCACCAGCCTAGTTGAATGAAAAGCATAATTAACATCAGTAGTGTTGGCTAAAGCAAGAATCTTTATTATTAATGCTTACTTTAGAGCATTGCTTAGAGATTTGAATGAATCCCTATTTCCTAAATATTACACATCAAATATTTGCAGTTCAGGCATGAATGATTTCTCAAATTGTGCAACTTCTTAAAACCTGTGATATTACTTTTCAAACAAACAATTAATGTTATGTGAACTATAAAACAGGTGGAACAAAAACTCATAACCATTCAAAATATTGGGGTCGGTAAGGTTTTTCTTTGAAAGAAGTCTTTTAGACTATGTTCACATTGCAAGCTTTAATACTCAATTCAGATTCCAGTGTGAACAGATCATCCTGAACTGACCCGTATGCGCAAAGGAACGATGCAAAGACATCCCGCAGCATGCTGTCATGTGGAAGTAAACACTGAGGACATTAAAGTAAACAATTACACATTTCTTTATTGTGTGATCTGTTGCAGAAGCCAGCAAATTTATGCGCAGGCTATATTGAAAACTAAGATGAGAATGCAAAAAAAAAAAAAAGAGAGAGCAGTTTTTAACCATTTATGATACAAGACTTCATGTTTTGCTAGTACAGTAGAGCTGTCACTGTAATACTTATGAGTACTGACACATCACTGTCGTTCACTGACTACCTTTTGCAACTGTCTTGATAACTTTGTGTATGTCAAATCTTTGAAGTGACTCCCATGAGCGCAGAACTGTGACGGATGTATGACTGTTCAGACTGTGGTTGCATTGCAAAAGATCTGACCTGAATCTGATTAAGGACGACATATGGAAGTGGCACAATATGAGAAAAACAGATCAGTCACATATGAGCAGAAAAATCGGATTTGGACCACATTCACCTGCAATCTGAACATACAGCCTTATAGTCACTGCATTTATTTGATCAAAATACAGTAAAAACAGCAATACTGATAATTATTGTTACACTTTAAAATAACTGTTTTCTATTTTAATATATTTTAAAATGCAATTTATTCCTCTGATGGCAAAATTGAACTTTCAGCATCATTACTCCAGTCTTCAGAGTCACATGATCCTTCAGAAATTATATTATTATTATCATAATAAGATACTTTTTTTTTTTGTAGGATTCTTTGATGAATAGGAAGCTAAAAAGAACAGCATTTCTGTCATTACAACTCTCTGAGAGATTGGCATGGTAATGGTAATGTATATGACCATATTAATGTATTTGGTCTTAGCAGAATAGATCTGCTACGCTGTTGCTGTTGCTGCAGAGCAAGTACCGAGACTTGCTACTGCCAATACATTCACACACATTTCTGTGAGCATGTAAGACATGCTGCTGCTGCTGCTGCACATGTAACATACATGAATAACCCCAGAGCAGATCTATACAGGTGGAGCTGGGGAAGGGGAAGGGGAAGGGTTTCTGAAAGTGCGCTAACAGCAACACTACCGGTATTCGTTTGAATGTTGAGCCGCAGCTCATTGGCCTCTGATGCAACAGCAACCAATCAGCTGTGCAATGTAGATGATGATCACTACCAAAAGACCTATCAGCCTGCGCCATCTAGAGTTTCATGCCAGAACTTGGTATTTATTTGAAATATTAAAAATATTTATAATTTTACAAAAGATTTCTGTCACTTCAATGTATATGTGTCCTTCTTAAACAAAAAGTACTAATGTCTTCTTCTTTTTAAATCTTACTAACCCCAAACGTTTGAACAGTGTAATCTGACAAGTAATATATCAGAGACTTAGTGGGTTTTTGACCTCCCAAAACACCGCATTAAAAATCTAGCAAGGACACAACAGTGCACTGAAACCAGAGAACTGCAACATAATAAAAACACGTTAGGTTTGTGTTAGATATTTTTGAACGAGCAAGTACATAAAAAAAATACAGGAAAAGTGGGACCTTTTCTTGAAAGGCTAATTGTCATTGACTTTGCCATTTGGATTCTATTTGAAAAACATTGTCAATGTCCCATACTTTTTTACAAGTTTAGAATAAACTCTTTTTTTTTTTTGCTCAGGGGTGGAATATACAGAAAATAATAAACGTTTAAGTGTCTTACTTTACCTGTATTCACCCCGGGCAAAATCTCTTGCAGACCTTAAAAAACAGATTTTTTAAAAGAACTTAATACACAAACCTCGGTTGTTCGGTTGTGCTTAGTAAGTTTCATTTAATTTTACATTCAAGGCATTAAGCAGATGCTCTTGTCCACAAAGCATCACATATATGCCCTCAATTCCCTATGTCTGCAGACTGCAAACCTGTCAAAAGACCAAAAGGGTAACCAATCGAGTAAAAATGAGTATTACAAAGCAAACTCACAGACATTGTCTGTGAAATATAGTACAGATAGTGCACAGTATAGTAAAGAGTACGAGTGACTCAAACATATACTCAAACGTCTTTTTGACTTTAATGGCATGTAAAAAAGAGGAAGTGGCTAAGAAAGGTAGCGTTTCCAGAGAGGATGTGAGCACGTTTGTTGGCCTTGAGTGCTTTTTAGCTCTGCGTCGTGCCCGTGAGCTTTTGGGCAACTTCACTCCACCTTCACCAACTTCCCGTCCCACTGGCATCGTCCCCTGGCACTCTGGAGAGAAAGAGCAGCCAATCGGAGTGGAGAACGTCCCTGATTGACGTCAGAGCAGCCGGGACTTCCTGTGTGTGTTGAGAGAAGTGTGCTCTCTTCCTCTGTGGCAAAGCAGATCAATGACAGAATAGAATGAAAGTGTCTAAGTGTGTCTAAATTTACACCGCCCGCACTCTGGAAATAGTTGTACATATTTGAAAAATTAATAATATATATTGTTCACTGTTTTCAGCAATGGCTCATTTTCTTTCCCCCCACTGGAAGTAACATTAGGAGTTTTGTTATAATGCCACTATTCTGTAAATAAAAAAATATATTTTAATATTTTAGATTATAACAAATATTATTATTAATATAATATTATCATAATTATTATTAATATTATTAGTGTATAAATAAGTTAAAAAATAATATTTACCGTATTTATTATTTACCGTAATAATATATTATTATTATTAGCTAAAATTTTATTTATAACTTTCAAAAAATGATAACACATATAAATTGTAACACATTCAGCATTCAACGTAATATAGTCATGCAAAATAGTTTAAATAATGCTTCTGATATATTCATACGCATGGACCAGAAATGAATGAACATGACATTTCCATCAAACTAGAACTACTATGTAGGAAACTGTTTTCCAAATATTTTTGTATCCATTATATATATATATATATATATATATATATATATATATATATATATATATATATATATATATATATATTAGTGGTGGGCCGTTATCGGCGTTAACGCGCTGCGTTAACGCGAGACTCTTATCGCGCGATAAAAAAAAAAAAAAATCGCCGTTAATCTATTCCCCAAGTTGGGTTCGGAGCTGGCTCAAGCTACACAAGCTATGATGACGCAATCTACCCGCGGCCGCGAGGAACACCCGGCTGCAACGCATCATATTCGTCGTCATCTTAAGTAAACACTGTAACACAGCTGAAAGTGAAAACTGGTGAAAAAGATCGGTGCAACGAGCAGCAGCAAACTATATAGACAGAGTGTGTGAGGTAACAGTTCGGTAAGTTAAAACGTGACTTATCCATTCTACCACCTCAAATTCAAAACGAAACATATCACTGAATACCAGCGCGCGCGTATTATTCCCAATATATCTGAGTGGTGTAGAACATAATCTCTGTCTGCGCCCGATTTTAAGAATCGTTGTTGTGTTTCTTTTTAACTGAAAAGACATCAGTTAGACAATATTCTAATTTTAAATTTGGGGTTTCATAAGCTCCAAGCCATAATAAACATTAGACCTACTTAAGTCTCTGCAGCTAGTGTACTTACATTTTATTTATCTGCAAAATTATGTTGTATACTTACAGTTTTGCACAATATATGTTCTCAAAACTACATACACCCTTTTAAAAAAAAAATACATTTAGCAGTTGTTTAGCAGGGTCTGTGTAACCTGTTCTGAAATGGTTTTATTATAATATCGTTATCGCAAGAGGCTGCAATGTATATCACAATATGGATTTTAGGCAACATCGCTAGTAGTTGATAATAACATAGGCCTACCTAATGTTGCCTACGGACGGTAACAGTACAGTAGTAACCTTTTACAGTGAGTAGAACAGCTTTCTCAAGCAGTTTGGGATGCATTTTGGAAACAGGAGATGAGCCCCTGGTCTAATGCGCCACCTGGCTTGAGAAACCTGTTCTCAAAGACTTACTTTTATAGTCATTATTTGGGTAGCACACATATTCTGAATGCCTTCGGCAGAATTCAAATGAGCCATTTTAATCTAGATTAATCTAGATTAATTTCAAAATTAATCTAGATTAATCTAGATTAATTTCAAAATTAATCTAGATTAATCTAGATTAAAAAAATGAATCTATGCCCACCTCTAATATATATATATATATATATATATATATATATATATATATATATATATATATATATATATATATATATTTGACCACAGAATTCCACAACTCACCAATCAAAATCAACTTTTGGGTGCATACCATCATATCAATATATTTTAAAAAAATGGACTATTATTTGTCAAGCCCAGAATCTCAAAAATGGGCCACTTGATGCATTGGACAGGACTGCATTATTCATCTCACTGCAACTAGATTTATCCTCGTCGCACGAGCAGACATAATTTCTCCAGCGGTCGAGATAGCAGTGTATTTCTGTCAGACAGGTTATATTTACTCTGGTCCAGAGAGAGAAGCTCCACCAGAGGAAATGACAGAGCGTGAAATGCTTTTCTGTGATTAGTAAAGACACGGGATATGGCTCTCAGCACATCCTTTAGCGTGAGAGAGTTGGCGCTGTTGCCAAGCAGACACCGCTTCCTAAATGATCCTCTACAGTAGTGTTTAGTGCGGAAAGAAAGATTTACACCGTTTCCTGCTGCATTTACAGACTCCAATGATGACAATCATTTTACTGCTGTAAAGTTCTCATGATTAGATCATCTCAATGTCAAATAAAAAGACTGTGAAAACTCAATTGGAAGGCGTGTTTGAAGAGTTGGCAGGCTTCGTCTCTGCAGTGTGGGACTGAACTTTACACGCTCTGTCAATCTCTTTAAAATGTTTCAGATGGTTTGCAGGTAGTGTATGCTCTCTTTGGCCTGTCTGTATGAAACCACTTAAAATAACCTCGCCGACCCAACGCCTAACTGCTTTTCGTCTTTGTTTTTTCAATCATCTGGTTGTTTTATGTTAACATTTAATAGGCAAATGACTTGGTACAGAAACCAGACTCCCATAAACAATGGCCGCATTTCCATGCTATCCCATTCTATGGGAGAAATGAAGACGTCACTGCTCAGATCTTGGCTTGACTTGCCGTTCATCTGGTCGTTTTAACAGAGGCCGTCTCAAAGACACCTTGAAGAAGAGGAGAAGACTCTGTCGAGGTAAATGGCTCAATGAAAGGAAGGATGTGAGGGGAAGACAGCGGCCCAGTCAAGTAGAGAGAGCAGATCGATAAATCAATAAGTGTTTGTATGTGTTTTATGAGGCTGGATGGGTGAATGTCTTGAAATGTCTGACAGTTGACAAGTCAATTCAAGATATTGAAGACGACCAACAACAACAATAAATAATAATAATAACCATTATCATCATCATTATTATTAGCAAAAAAAAAAAAAATACATATAATAGCATGCAACGTAATATAGTCATGCAAAATAGTTTAAATAAAGGTAAATATATGTATTAACCAAATTAGTCACAAAATGCCTCAATTCACCAATCATAATAATAATATTAACAAAAGGTGATTCTTTAACTATGGTACTTTTCTTGTCCCTGGATGAAATAATAAAAACTAAAAAACATTTCTTCTTTTTTGTTGCCACACTTACTTCACCCCAAGGGGAACTTATAAAAAATGTATCATGGCTCAATCATTTTTTTTATTATATAATATGAGTCCTTTTATGCAAGGTTTTTACTGTTTTCCCTCTGTCCCTAAGCCAGACTTTATACCTTCAACCTCGCTTAATTCTAAATTAAATATTTAAATAATGTAGATTTCAAGTTTAAATGATAAAATAATGTCTAATTCAATTATACATAATATATATTGCAATATTTATTCACATTTTCCTATATTTTTCATAAGTAGAACCCTTGTCCCTTGGGTTCACTGTCATTTCCACCACACTGTACAAAATAGAATCCTGGGATCATTGTTTTAGGGTTGTATACTTAGTAATCATAGCAACAGAAACTCCACAGTGAAACACACGGCTGGGTGAAAGGGTGACCTCTTTAGTGGGTAATGAAAAGAAGAAAAATCAAGGTAAATATGACTAAAACTGAGAGTATGTTTATTAGTCGTCATTTCCAAACGGCTCATATTTCACATGGACGTACAAATAACTAGATTAATTTAATTTAATAATGTGTAATTTGTGTATATTTAATGCTAACTCTAAAATTAATATTAGCATGATATTTTAGAGAGATATTTTAGAGAGAAAAGGGGGGAAATGTCATTTCCACCACAGTCATTTCCACCACGGTGTTCATTGTGGTGGTAAAGACAGGTTGTGGTGGAAATGCATTGTTCGTGCTAAACAGCAAATTATTTGGGCTATAATACTAAAAAAAGCATCAAAACATCAAAAAAGTTATGTGATTAAATAATGTATGTGACTTGTAATGCATTACTTTACTTGTTAGATCAAAAAGTAATCTGATTACGTAATGCACATTATTGTAATGCTTTTCTTTACTCTTAACATCATAAGGTAATCTGATTTTGTAATGCATGTTACTTGTAATACATTACTTGTAACATCAAAAAGTAATCTGAATGCATTATGCATGTTACTTGTAATACGTTACCCCCAACACTGCTCATTCAAGATGAGATTGATAAAAACGTATCGCTAGGTTTTCTCAGAGGAGGGCTATGCTAGAAATGTGTTCATCTAACACTATCTCACGACCTATTCGTACGAATTTGTACAAATGATAAAAAGGTGGCTAATTTATCTAAACCCACGTGATGGGTAGGTTTAGGCGCGGGGTCAGGGGTAGGTCATTCGTATGAATTCGTATAATTCAATTTGTAAAATATGTACGGTTTTGCAAAAATCGTACGATTGAGGTACAATTGAAGTCGTATGAATTCGTACGAATTAGCCACCTCGTAGAATTTGTACATTTTCCTGTGAGATCAGGTCGGTCCGTCTTGAACATAATCAGAATTATCAGCTAATAAGGGTAAATCTCCATACTCTGGTACACTGGAGGGAGCATCTGAGTGGTTTCCACAGTTGTACCTTGTAGAGATCTCTGATGGAATCACGTCCTCATGTTTTGATATCAGAGGTGGACGAAGTACACAACTTCCTTACTTGAGTGAAAGTATAGATACTACTGGTCAAATATTACTCCGTTACAAGTAAAAGTTGTAAAGACCTATTTTTACTTAAGTAAAATACAGAAGTACTCGTTTTTAAAAGTACTTAAGTATCAAAAGTAAAAAGTAAATGTCAATGCATTGTTTTATTGTTGTATGTAATACTTAAAGGACCGTATGCCTCTAAATCTATGCCTGCATACCTACCCTCATGTCAATATCAAATTTATTTCTAGAACACAGTTCCAGTAGTGGGATTGAATGTGAGATTGATCGCTCAATAATGTCCACAATGGTTTCCGACACCCAAATGGCTGTTCCCTCCAATAGTGCCCTATTTAATTTTTTTTTGGCTTTTAGTATGAATATGTTAGCCTTACTGTTATCTATAAGCTAGTGTGCTCCAAAAAAGTGACAAAATTTGCATTTAGAAGACCAAACCCAGCATTGAAAATGAAAATCAGGTGTATGTCAGAATCCAATGTCAGATTGACATTGATCTCCAACGTTGGATAGACATTGTATTGTGGTTGAAAATGAAAATCGGGTTGACGTCAGAAACCAACATCAGTCGGGTTCTGACGTCAACCCGTCTTTTATTTTCAATTAATATCCAACGTCAATCTGACGTCGGGTTCTGATGTCAATAAGATGCAGGGTTCTGACGTCAACCCGACTTTCATTTCCAACCAAAATGCAACCCTGCAACCAAAATCATCCCTGACTGATGTTACTTTCTACTCAAGGACCTTGACAAAATTGTAGTGGAGTAAAAAGTATGATATTTGTCTTTCAAATGTAGCGAAGTTAAAGTACAAAGTACAAAAAATAATTCAACTGCCTTTGCAATATTTCACATTTATATTTTTTGTATATATTTTATAGTTTTCACATGATTTGATATAATTTTATTGATTAGTTTGTTAAATACACATACGTTATCTGTTTGATTATTGTATTACGGTATGTTTAATACAGTATCTCTTCAGTTTAAACTATAAACGCATGCTGTCCACTCAAGTGGACATCTGAAAATCTCTTTGAAAAATGTGTAAACCCCCCCCCCCCCCAAAAAAAAACAATTCAAATCTGAGGTTATCATAATTCATGCATGAAAAGTTTAAGTTAAGGTAGTAAGGAAATATTTTATTATTTATTATTGTTACAATATTGTTGGTAAATAAGAGAACAATAGATAAGTTTGACATGATGTCTTGGCTCTTTCTTTAAGATGGCAAGCAATACCACAGCACAGAGGTCAAGATCATATAGAGAAAGAATAAAATCAGATCCACTTAAATATGCAGAGCCCCTCAAGAAGGACAGATAAAGATACCTGAAGAAAAAGCAACAAGGTGTTCATTTCAAAATATTGCCTATTTTATCTGTTATTCAACATTATATTCAACTGGTTATATTAAGGTTATATTAAGGCAATGATGACATAAAGGGTTTGCTTTAGTTTGCTCTAGTTCAGCATGTAAGCAGTGAAGAAATTATTTGCTGATTTTTAACACATATTTATGTTTTTTTTTTTTTTTTTTTTGGATTGATTTTCATTTAAAAATATTGATTATATTTGTTTGTTCACTAATGCTGTTGCTTATTGATTTGCTCTGGTTCACCACATAGAGCAGTAGAAAAATAGTTTTTAATTGGAAGTTGCCTATCTATGTCATTTCCGCCACACACTGTCTCTTCCGCCACGCCATGTCATTTCCACCACAACACATATTTTAAAGTAAAACATATAAAAAATATACAATCAAAACAACTATATTCAGTGGTGTTGATAATTGTGCAGTTAGGGGTAAGATATGTGTATACACTTTGAGAAATACATGATTTTGAGCTATGACAAGTAAATGAAATGTTCCAGTGATCTAGTTTTAGGTGTTTTTTAGTGTAAACATTGTAAAATCTTTACAATTACATTTCTGAAAAATAAATAAATTACAAATTTGATCAGAGATTTGTGTGCTATTTAATCAAATATATTTATAACAGAATATATTTTATTATTTTCTCTCAAAACACATGTTTTGCTATGTGATGGAAATGACCGTTTTCTTGGACTGTCAGGTAAAAATGGCAAAATATATATATTATTCAATACAAATCATCCCAGCCAACTTAAGGGAAGGTTTCTAGACAGATTGAGAAACCAACTGATACTATAAAACTGTTTGTAGAAATGTTTTTATTTTCTGAAACTGTCTAGCTCAAAGAGTACCATAGTTGAAGAATTACGCACATAAATTTAATATAAAGAATAACATTTATTTAAAAATGCATATTTTTATTATTTGTTATTTTATTAAATGTTTATACATTCATATAACTTATATTAATACTTAAAGCAATATTAATTTAGTAACATAAATATTTTATAAATATTAATTATTATATTATATTATATTATATTATATTATATTATATTATATTATATTATAATAATAATATTATTATTATAATTGACCAATATGAGGTTTTTGTCTGCATAGACTGTTTCTTTCATTATGTTGACCTAAATTCTTTCCAAATATCATTATTGTCAATAATATATATATATATATATATATATATATATATTACAGTAAGTTTTGATATAGGCATAGATATAGCCCCCTCCCCCCACCCACACCCACACACACCCCGTCTCGGCTAGATTACTGCAATTCCTTATATCATGGTATATCAAGTTCTCAAATTGCTCGTCTTCAGTTAGTCCAAAATGCTGCGGCCAGACTTATTCATAAGTGTCGCAAACATGAGCACATCTCTCCGATTCTCAAATCTCTACACGTACACTGGCTCCAAGTTCAACAGAGAATAGATTTTAAAATTCTACTCTTTGTTTTTAAATCTCGACATAACTTGTTCATCCTTACACTCCGTCCAGAAGCCTAAGATCCTGCGACCAGGCTCTGCTGGTAGTCCCTCGCGTTAGACTCAAGCGCTCAGGGGAGCGTGCATTTCCGGTGGCAGGACCACGACTCTAGAACACCCTCTGTCTGTCTTCAAGTCTCTGTTAAAAACCTACCTGTTTTCTTTAGCATATTGATCTCTATTCTTAGGTTGGTTTTACTATTTTATATTTGAGTCTGATTCTGTTTTGCTACTCCGGTTTTATGGTTGCTCTTAGCTTTACTGCTTTTATTTGTGTTTTATGTGTTGATATGCAGGTATTATTTTCTTATTACTAACCTGGTTGTTCTGTAAAGCACTTTGGTCAGCCTAGTGGCTGTTGTAAATGTGCTATATAAATAAACTTGACGTTCAGTGTTTGTTTATAGTTTTCAGGGCATAAATCTGTACACACTGATATTCATCAGACGAGCGGAAGGCATTACCCTTGTCCACAGTCCAGTCATTCATCGCCCGTCCTGATCCCATTGTGTGAGCGGGACACATCGGCCCTCTTTGATGTGAGAAGTTATTTAGCAGCCAAGTGGATGCAAACAAATCGCTCATACAGGAATTGTCCAGGAAGCCACTCCGACATCAAACGGCACAGTACGAAACAATAGTCTGGGACAGTCTATTCTACAGTTTTCTGCTGCTGTAGATGGATAACTATGCGTTGCACGCAATAACCTCGGAAGATATTAGTCATTCGGCCGGTCACATAGTGAAGCAGAGACAATGTCTCTGTGTTATTTCAGATGGAGATATTTCGGAGACTTATGGAAGTCTGATTTCCTCATCTCTCGCTGTGAATCACAGGCACTCTCCTGTCTCAGAACATGTATTTCCAAGTCCCCAGTATTAGTTAAAACAACCACTACCCTTCATCATGTTGAATTATAGCTATAATTACAATACATTTCACAAACCATTCAGGATTATTACTACTACAGATTCCATGGCAAATAAATTGCGACATACTGGACAGCTATAGAAACACTTATTTATGTATATCAAAAGAACAGCATTTATTTGAAATATTAATCTTCTCTGACATTATAATTGTTGGGAACATTTTACAATAAGGTCTCATTTGTTAACATTAGTTAATGTATTACCTAACAGGAACTAACAATGACATTAGCAATGATCAATACATTTGTTACAGTATTTATTAATCTAATTAATAAAAGTAAAGATATTCATTGTTAGTTCATTTTATCTCAAACCCATTGATTTAATATTAACCGATAAAAAGTTTGATTTTAATAATGTAGGCCTATTAGTAAATGTTTAAATTAACATTAACTAAGATTAATAAATGCTGTTGAAGTATTGTTCATTCTTAGTTCATGTTAAAGCTGCAGTCCGTAGTTTTTCCTCTTTGTCGCCATCTCTGTTCGAAATCTGCAATTGCAGTTATTCGCAGAATTATCAACTTTACGTGGGTTGTGCCTCGGCACGGCACAGGGCGGATGAATCCAATGTTTTGAGGAGAATGTGCGGCTTTTTTAACCCAAAAAAGTTACGGACTGCAGCTTTAACTAAAGTAGTTAACTAATGAAACCTTACAGTAAAGTGTTACCGTATTGTGTTTAGTCACTTTTGATCAATTTGATAATGTATACTTTCAAATCTTTCAAAAAAAACAAACAATCTTAATGACCCCAAATTTATGAACGGTAGTGTAAGACCAAACAAAATGTAAAAATGTAAATCACCAATGTGTGTGTCTAATGTGTCCCTCTACGCCTGGCTGTGCTTGTTCTTCTGTTCTCCAAATGTTCTCCAGGGACGAGGGCCCTGCAGTGAGAAACAGATCCAGCTAGGTTACAAAGTGAGAAATAATCATTCATTAACCTCTGGCCCGCTGGGTCTGGAGATCGACCCGCTCCGGAGACAAACCCCATTGTTCCCTGTCCTGCTGCAGCTGGGTCAAGCCAATTGACTACACTCATAATGATCTTAAAGGGATTAAGTGGGCAAACACGCCCGAGAGTTCTTTTTTCAATTACACCACGAGTCATTTACATGAAGTGAAGCAGAGAGCCAATAACCCAGACCTGAAACACAGCGGCCCTCTGGGAATAACGGCCCCGAGCTGTCCTGCCTTCAACACAGCCTGGATTTAAGTGTGTGTAGTATGTGTGTGTAATACAGAGAGGAGAAAGCTTGTCTTTGAAATGCTGTCTTGTAACTCATTCCCCAGGGAAAGAGCTTTCATTCACACAGGACGACAAAGAAGTTAATCAATCTGGCAATTTAGTGCAGCTGCAGCATGATAAAGTGAGTTTATTTATTTATATGTTTAGTCCATTAAATAATTATTTCCTCCTTTGTCCTCTGTGATGTTTCATTTATGCACCATACTGAAACAGTGATCATAATGTGACAAAGAGATAAACAGATTGCAATTATACACCTCAGAAATTTCTGAAGAAAACACTTGTGTTTGCCCATGCAACATACAACACTAAGATGGTTGTCAGGGTGTTGCTACGGAATTTCTAAGGTGGCTGCCAGGGTGTTGGTGTGCAACTGCTAGGGTGGTTGCCAGGGTGTTGCTATGGAATTTCTAGGGTGGTTGCCAGGGTGTTGCTATGGAATTTCTAGGGTGGTTGCCAGGGTTTTGCTATTAAATTTCTAGGGTGGTTGCCAGGGTGTTGCTATGGAATTTCTAGGGTAGCTGCAGGGTGTTGGTATGCAACTGCTAGGGTGGTTGCCAGGGTGTTGCTGTGCAATTGGAAAGGCGGTTGAAAAGGTGTTGCTATGGAATATCTAGGGTGGTTGCCAGGGTGTTGCTATGGAAGTTTTAGGGTGGCTGCCAGAGAGTTGCTTTGCAACTGCTAGGGTGATTGCCAGGGTGTTTCTATGGAATTTCTAGGGTGATTGGCAGGATGTTGCCATGCAACTATTAGAGTGGTTGCCAGGGCACTGCTATGCAAATGCAAAGGTGATCTGATTTTTTTTTTTTTTTTTACTACACGTTGCTATGAGGATGCATGATATTCGGGTTTTGAGATATGGCTCGAGTTCCTCCTTTAATGTTGGTTTATGGGACTGAGATGGATTACACACCAAAGTTTAATGCTTAGTGTTGAAATCGCTAAATCAAAGTAATAATTATATAGTGATGCTCACCTTAGCAAGAACCACATTTAACACATGATTGTCCTTTCCTTTCCTCTCTGACAAAAAAAAAAATTTCGTGGTCTTTTGGATTTCACATATCAGCAGAGTTTCTTATTAGTGCACTGGAAGATGTGTAGATCTACGCCAGGGCAGACCGGAGCGACTGATGACTGACTGGTGATGAAAGGATGAGAATAATGTGATAATAATGACCCTCCTCACCTCGCTGCGCTGATGTAAGCACTGCTGTCACCTATGTCCATCAGAAGAGGTCAAAGGTTGGGAGATAATGATGTTACGTTTTGATAACAGAGAGGAGGCGAGACAGGGATCGATGACCATGCGTCTCTGTCACCTTGAGCTGGCCGGAGGACGCCAACTCTCAGCCGACACACACACACAGATCTGCTGAAAAACAGCACATTCAACTCATATTAATTATTTGGATATGAGAAGCATATGCATAGTGTACTGTTGCTATATCAGTTCTCTAACACGGATAAATGGCAGATTGTCCAATTGTTTTAGATGGTACTGTATTTACACTACCGTTCAAAGTTTTTTTTTTTTTTAAGTAATTACTTTTGTTCAGCAAGGATGCATTAAATTGATAAAAAGTAAAGACATTTATAATGTTACAATATAATTTGTTTGAACTTTCTATTCATTATTGAATGTAATTTTTTTTTTTATTGGAAAACGGTTTTCACAAAAATATCAAGCAGCAAAGCTGTTTTCAACATTAATGATAATAATAAATGTTTATTGAGCAGCTTATCATCATATTAGAATGATTTCTGAAGGATCATGTGACACTGAAGACTGGAGTAATGATGCTGAAAATTCAGCTTTGATCACAGGCATAAACTGAATTTACAGTTATGATAAGTTGTTATAATATTTCACAATATTTGTTTTTAATTAATCAAATAAGCTTAAAAGCATTGTACAAACTTATAATTAAGGAAAAAAATGTATTTTTAACAAGTATAAAAATACTCTACAGTTACATTATGTCTCAGATGTTGTCTTTAGGTTTTTCAGACTGTTATTTGAGAGCTTGTGCTGAGTGGAGAGAGTTCCCACCGTTCAGCTGAAAGTACCAAGACTTTGATCCCTGGATCTAAAATCCCAGAGAGTTGCAGATTCCTTGTCAATTACGCTCATCTTCGGAATGCTCACTATGCAGCCCTTCCTTCGTAAGCACTAAACTTTCCAGCAGGACCCGGTTTCAGACCAGAGCAGCTTTACTGCAAGGCCTACTGCAAAACTTTCATTTGCAACATGATTTATATTTGTACAGATTTCTGTTGCTCAAGTTCCCTGTTATTTTTACTTGCACATGGCTTGGATTATTACACTGATATATAATAATAATAATAATAATAATAATAATATTATATATTATATATATAATTGATTTTTTTTTAATTCATTATTCAATCAGTTTAAAAAATGCTGCACATTTTATAAAGCACAATTATCATTAAAGTTAAAGCCCTTGAAATATTCTTGTAACATTAATGTGGTATTAATCGATTTTTATTATTTTAATTGCCAAAAGGGACATGGTTATGGAAAAAGAAATATGAGATGGGATGAAAAATGACATGCATTCGCTTGCAAATGTTCTTGGTTCCCCCGATAAACATTGTATTCACTCTCAATACCGTTGCAATCCCTCGCAAGACTTTTGCGGTTGCTCGCTAAGAACTCAAATGTTTTTGTGAGTGAACGCAAAGGCATTGACATGTATTTTTTCTTCCCATCACATTTTCCTTCAACTATGTCCCTTTATGGGTTCCACAGTTAAATAACTGAAATAAATTATATTATATTATTAAAAGAGTTGGAAAGAAATAAGCAGTTATAGAATAATCAACAGAGGATGATGATGATGATGATGATGATGATGATAAATGTTAATAATACTTTATGAAACTAACATGCATTTGTTGGGATGTTTTTATTTCGAAAGGCCTGTTTTCTATTTCCTGTTGCAGACAGTAATTTGTCATCCGTTATGTGAACATAGAGCTTAAAAAAGCATAGAGCTTTGTTGAATAAAAAAAAGAAGAATAACAAAGAACAAATGTACAGTAACCATTACTCATGTAATGCAACTAAGACAAATGGGCTCCAGCGAGAGTTCTAGAACAAAGTTACTCTAGAACAGCAACACAGTTTGATCTTTACCTCTTCAGAGAGGCAAGATAGAACACAAACCTTAAACACAAAGCAGCAGGACACCCAGAGAGAGAGAGAGAGAGAGAGAGAGAGAGAGAGAGAGAGAGAGAGAGAGAGAGAGAGAGAGAGAGAGAGAGAGAGAGAGAGAGAGAGAGAGAGAGAGAGAGAGAGAGAGAGAGAGAGAGAGAGAGAGAGAGAGAGAGAGAGAGAGAGAGAGAGAGAGAGAGAGAGAGAGATGCCAAAATGCCAGTTTCAGTTGCTCAGGGAACTTAAAACCACAGATGACAGCAAGGGTTGTCTTAAACATCAAGATGGATTGGCTTCTTATGACAGCGCCAGGCATGGTTAAATGTTTGTCTCACTTGATACAAATGAGCATTTCAACAACAAGTGCAACTGAGACTGTATTAACTGTTGACGACGGCTCATAAATAAGAAAAATCTAATGATTTATTCTATAAATATACATGCCTTTGCTGTAAAGGATAACATTTCTACCAAAAAAAAAAAAAAAAAACATTTAAAGTCAAGTAAAGACATTTATAATGTTAAAAAATATTTCTATTTCAAATAAATGCTATTCTTTCTATTCATTAAAATAATCCTGAAAATATTTTTACCACGGTTTCCACAAAAATATTCAACTTTGATAATTATCAGAAATGTTTCTTGAACAGCAAATAAGTTGGTTCTCGCACGTCAAGCGAAGATGAGATCAAGCTTCTGTTTACCACAACTGATGTGTGAGTTGATGTGAACAAAAGCCTAAATTAAATCTGGTCATCATATAAAGCGATCATGTCTCTTTAGTTTTACTATCTGTTTTTGGACTTTTTGACCCATCAAAACGTCAATGGAGGGACAGAAAGATCTTAGATTTAATCAAAAATAACTTAATTTGTGGTCCGAAGATGAATGAAAGTCTTACAGGTTTGGAAAAACACGAGGGTGAGTAATTGATGACAGAATTTTTATTTCATTTTTAATGTTGAACCAACAAATTAATAAATATTACATAGGTTGGAAATCAACTATCAGATTAATTATTTCCAATGAATGTTAATGCATTTAATAAAATTACTAAGAAAAAGAATAAAAGAACACTGTAAAAAATGTCTAACCTCTCCAAGTCAAAATTTTCTAGTGACTGGTTACATCTAAATTTTTTAATTGGCCCAAGTGCAATTCTTGTTGCAATAGTCTGTTAACATTGGCTCAATGAGAAATAATACGTCAGACTAATTGAAAAATGTAGATGTTATCAGTCACTAGAAATTTTTGACTTGGGGATGTAATTTTTTTTTACAGTGAATAAAATAATCTAGCATCCTTTAAAACTGGATTTCACCCTGTGTTTAAGAATGCGTCCCTCTTTATTAAAGCTCAGTTGCCAGCGCTGGGATCCTCTCATTTGTGGGACAGCCGACGATAGGATGAAAGCAGGTAGCGCCCCGTGCGGCCGTCCACATATGGTTCACATTAGAGCTGGGACGTCCTGCTGAACTCCACCCCCGCGCCCCTGAGTGGCTCAGCCCGCTGACAGACAGGTTCTGGTTCCACATATGCTGAAATCCAGAAAGCGTTACATGGCCTCTTTGATACTGGCTGATTTATTGGGCCTTGGCACCAGTTGTGAATGTCTTCAGCGACGGAGAGGCTCGTCTGTGTAAGAGGATAGTGTCTATCAGATGGCAGGCCGACAGCACAACAAATGCCGCACCATTTCCACATATTATTCAGGCTTACGAAGGCTATGCGTTTCACCCGCCCCCTTCTGCGGCCCGCGCACCAACACCGAACATATGTTACCAGACCCCCATAACCACTATTTAATTGCTTTCGGTAAGAGATGGACCCGCTCATACTCTCGTACAATGAGCAGTCTCTTGGCTGAGCTTTTCTCTCTTTTACGTTTTCATCACCATTCTTTCATTTTCATTTTTCAAGCTATGTCAGCTATTGGAGCTGGTTGTGAGGCTGTTTTAATATACAGGCTGAAAGGGACTGCACTTAAACGTTTAATTCAAAGGAACTGTCAGATGTTTCCAATCACAGTTTAATTGTGTGATTGTTCATCCTCTCTTTCTCTGAAGCACGACCGGCTCGGTTCCAGGTATTCTCCAGAGAAGAAGGTCTAAAATCTTCTGTTTTTGGTTATTAATATAGACTCGTACCCGGAATTGAACTGCACACTCATGGATATGTATGACAAAAACTAAATCGAATCAATATTGACCATATTAATAAATGTTCCTGGTCTTATTGTGCATGATTTATCAAGTTTATTCTAAAGAAAATAAAGTTTTTCATCACAATGTAATATCTTTCTCAGTCTCAGAAACAACTTTTCCTTTCTGCTGACATAACCAAGGCTGCATGTTTAGTGGAAATATATTAACTAATAATATCATAGCCTAGCAACTTTCATGATTTCCTTTACCAACTTCGTACAATCAGAAACTTAATCCTGCATTTCCTGCTGAATACTTAGTTTCACTTTTAAAAAGTGTCATATAAACGCATTACAAATGCAATGTCTTGATGTTGGCATAACAGACAAAAAGTTCTTCAACAGACAAAAGGAAGCTGTGCAATTGTACTGAACAAATGTAATTTATGTAGCTCGTTCGTAAAGAAAGCATTCAATATTTTGCATTGTTGATAATGTTATTCCTTCACTGAGATTAAGGCTGGAGTTTTTGTCACAGGAGCCGTGAGACGCAACAGAGGAACTGTCTCCACTGTGAACCAGGGAGCCAGCAGAGGTCAAGGGTCAAGGGTCAAAGCCGTGTCACAGCAGTTATGTTAATAATGATGTGCCTTCATGTATTCACTCTGCTGCTGAAAGATATGACGATGACCCTCCTTTCTATCACTGAATCTAAATGAACAGCTCACTTCTCTACACTTACTCAAATGCATGCTAATTTCTCTATTAATAAATGCACCAGCTTTTAACAATACGGACTGTTAGTTTGTAAGTCTATGACTACACATACTCAAAATTTAAAGTACACAATGCCAAGCTAGAGTAGAGATAAAATGTAGAAAAGAAGAGAACGAGATTTTAAAAGGTAAGTAAATAAGTAAATAAATCAAATAAATGTTAGTGTAAGTGTATAGTGTAAGTGCCACAACACTGCACATTTTTTTCTTTTAATTTATCAGATTTTATTGTGCACATTTTCTTGACAGCCATATGAGGCAATAATAAAACATGCTCTTATAAAAAATCCCTCTAATAACAATTATAATAGTTTATTGTCTGATATACAGTATGTACTGACATCAATCATTGAATCCTGTTTTTTGGACTTCCGGATTTCCATGAACCACCAATTAACCTTTACTAAAATTGACAAAAATCTAAAAATGTACTAAATTCTAAAATGAATTAGGCTTTCCAACTACATATGAGAGACTTATAAGACTTTAATTTTTGCCTTACATCATACGGCTGAAAAAGATACATGCATAATACAATATGATAAAAGAAAGCAGGGAAAATTAGCAATGTTGTGATTTGTCTAATGTTGTCTAATGCTACATCACTACTCAATAGAGTGGTGCAGTGGTGACGCCAGTCCGGAAGATAGCATCACCCTGGTTCCCTCGACAAAAACCCAATAGGATTTTGGATTACTGTAGAAAATAAGGTCTGTGACTAACAAAAGCTTATTATTATTACACATTTTGTTAATTGTGATAACCAAAAAAAAAAAAAAAAAAAAAGAATACAAAAAAAAAGAAAAAATACTCCCAAGTACTCCTTACGGTCAACAATTACCGGATTGGAAATGAATGGGAAACAAATTTCACCTAGTGGAAATTTTTGGTACTGTGCCCAAACTAAATCTTAATTAATTTCTAATTTCTTTTTGAGATATCAAGCTCAAATTTGGAATTCAAATTTATGGAATTTATGGCTTTGATTTCCTCGCAGTCTTAGAGTAAAACCTTTTTTGGAAAATATTGATTTCATATACAAATTTAAAATAGTATTTCTGTGCATTTTTCTATGACAATAAACATACAATAAGTTTTTTAAAGTTCACTTTTTTACATTTTGTTCACTTCATTTATGATCTGCCATGTATCATCTTTAAAAAAGACCAAAACTTCAGTCTGTGCTCCAAAGCATTCAAGATTTATGACAGTTAAAGTTGGAAACTTCCTTTTCAGGTCTGGGCTTTAATTTAAAGATATATAATTTAATACCGCAAAATACAAAATATTAAATAAAAACATTTTCAAACTAAAATACCACTATGTGAAGTGCACCATAGGCTTAAATACATTTTCCTTAAAAGATCGAGTTATAATAGTTTGCAAAAGTAGTTAGATTACCTGTTCGGCTGATGACGTTTAATGTCCCAGACAAACTGTAGTCCCACTTAGACACTTAATGGCAACCGGCTTTTTCAAGACAAGTAAAAGTTTAAAAAATCAGAAGAGGGTATTACGGATATATTTTATATTGTAGAATAAAACATGAATAAATCTTGAGCCTGTGTTTAAAAAAACCCATTCAAAAAACCCATCGACTTGGAACCAGAAGTGCTAAAATGCTAACTCGTTTCTGGGATTTGGCCTGCAAAAAATATGTCATCCCTGCACCACTCTATAGAAAAGACACTACTGAAAAATGTGTTAAAATGTATCTTGCCATGTCCCCTGACACCACTGACACCTCAAATACTACCCAACAACAGTGGCAAGCAGGGCGGGGCCGAGAGCCATGGGAAGAGTTAAGAGTCATGTTTCAGAGTTAAACAAAACCAAGTAATTTGGTATATTAATAAAACACTCGGTTAATCTTTGTAACGTTTATCTCCTCAACTGAAATAGCCGCCTGACAAACTTTGTTGTTGTGATTACACTCAACAGGGAGCTTTTCCCTCAACACTGTAACGTGTTGCTTTGAGGTTGCGTGAAAAAGCTTCAGCTTTTATTTTCCTTTTACGCCCCGGAGAAGATATCACGGGTTCATCAAGTACGTTGAAATTATCCATTCTCGATCACTTTTAGTCAGCTTTGACGAAACTCCTCTCAGCTAACGCGTCATTTCGAAGTGACTAGCAGCCTTGTCACCTGACCTAAATACTGCGCGCTGATTCGCTAAAACAGACTTATCGGGTTGTGTTCACAAACAACAAGGGTGCTAGCTGGTTTCTGCTGTAAAACATGAAACTCGCGATGCCTTGACAATGGACAATGCTGGCTTTTGTGACAAAACGTGTTTAGGGTTCAGAACGTGCTATATGTGGAGAATAACGCACGGCAGTCAGTTCATTTATTTTTTTTTTTACACGTGTGGTTTATCGGTTTTTGCAAATTAACTCCTCATTTGGTGATTCAATTTACGTTTACTGTTCACGGGTTCCCACATCCTTCTTCCCTGAGACTTTAACATTGTTGCATTTACATAATGCAAATGATCTACGCATAAGGTTGATCTACATGAAGACTGTCAAGTCAGAGTCCAGCAGTGGTGGGAAAGAGGCTTTTGGGCAAATGTTTACATTGCAGATAAAGGTCGTATCGGGTCAATGTTCTGCACTTCATAATTATACCATGCTGTAATCCCAGAGCTCTGTGACAGAATGCTATAAGCATATCTCTAACCAAGCTCTTCTCAAATTTAAAACCAAAACAGCACGCTAATTCAATTAGCTAATAGAGGATAACACCCCACTAAACTGGGATTGATTGGAATATACACACATGTTCTCAAAGGCTAATTACCTATAGGGTTACTTCAGCCGCCATCAAAGCGATTGCATAATTCCATGGCTGAATCCGTACTTAGCTTCCCATCAGTCTGTTAGCTGGGAATAACTAGTGGCACCTGCTCATCACACAGCCTTCTAGAGTTTACAGCTGACTCATGACCCTCTCAACAAGGTACAGCACGCAAACAAGCTATTTAGCCACGTCAGGGGATGTTATAATGCGATTTCTGTTGCATCCATGAATAACCGAGCACCAGTGATGTCCATTCTAAGTGGATACATTCTGCATTAGAACTCCAGAGCAAATCCTGTCAGCCAATTCTCTGACAAACACTCATAATTGGCAGTGGAGATGTGCCAAAGAGCCGTCTGATTTATGATTCATTGTCATCTAATAACCATTGAATCATCCATGTGACAACTCGCAGTTTGGCAACATGTCAAGCATTTGTCATAGGCTTTCTCTTGATCCTGACAAAACAAACTCACATGGGAAGATGGGAAGACCTCTCTGTGGCGGGACTTTGCAGTTGGGCCTTCTTGATCAGGAACGCCCATCTAATGACTGAAAGATAAGAGGGAAATGGAAAAGAGCATGAAGACTCTGGTGTGATAGAAATGGTGCAATGATTTGATGGGTTTTTACTCTTCTTTGCATTGATAATCAGAAATCGTGATGAATAGTCATTCATTCTGCAAATATTTAGCACACAAAAAAATTGTGCATTCCCTGACTTGTAAAGCAAACTTAAAGATACGTAGTTTATAAGGTTAAATGACACATTAATATGGATGGGTCAGTATGGTAAACTGGTCGATTTGTAAGGATTTTGAGGGTGTTATTTTAGTATTATTTATACTGTATACTAATAGTAGGCAATATAATATTATCAATTTGCACTTTTAATTTTACTTTAAGTTTTAGCAATTTTGTTATGTGCTTTTAAATCTTTAATAGTTTTAGTTTAACCACAACTTAATATGAAGTTAGAACAGTCCCATTCAGTTATTAACTACCAAGCCTCACATAGTATTCAATACTGTAACACACACTCCACATATAAGTGGACTGACATTTTATCATTGTAGTTTTGAGTTGTGAAAATGTATTGAGTATATTAGACAAAATGTGCCATTTAAAATTCTTTAAAATTCACATATAAGAGTCCAAATCAACAGAAAAACAATACAATTGTTGCTATTTTTTCAGTTGTTGTTACCCGTTTCTGTTCATAATTTAGGGATACTGAATAAAAGTGGGGTGGCCTGCCTTTCACAGCCTCAATGTTAATCACAAACAAATTAAATACGGTGTCTTCCTTGACTTAAATCCATTCACCACGTATAAAATCAAAATCAGGTTATATAATACAGATCATGTTCAGCATGTTGCTGTATCCGAGCTGACCCACAGACAATGCTTGAAATAGCGGGTTCAGGCATGTTACAGCTGGCTAAGTCTAGCCTAGCAGTAGCTAATCTAGCAGATAATGCAAAGTAGAGTGAATCTGCAAATACATTGTGTGCCGTGCACTGGCAGCATGTTTGTTTTCACATGGGCCGAGATAATTAGCCAGAAGTAATGACCGAGCTACGATGACAGCCGCGGAAACTCAATGCTGTTGCACTTCGTGCTCCTCTGCCCAGTCTGAGCAACTGCGGGGTGGAGGTGTCACATCTATTTTTGCCCACCGGCTGCCGAAGCGCTTCTGGCGTCAGCCCTAGGGAGCTGCAGTGCAAGAGCTGACATGGCCAGTGTGGTTATTTGCCCCCTTGCACCCTCCCACAACCCCTTACCCTCCTGGGAGCCGGACAAAATACTACACTAAAAACACTGTCAGGACAGATCAAGAGCCGGGCCTTTGCAGCAACTGACATGAGAAATGCATGTACGTGTTTTACGCCACAGAACCTGTCCATGGCGCCTCTAGAGAATTACTTTTCCCATGAATCAAGGTGTAATTTGGCCCTCCAAACTATAGCCCCACTGTGCAGAGATTTGTGCACTTGTTTTAGGATCACCAGTGAGATTTGCAACGTGTGGCAGAGTAAACACATTGTGTGCATACCGTCGTCCTGCACCCGATCTTCCTTTCAGAATATACAAGAGCGGTGTGAAATTCATGACACTTTACTGTAGCTTTAGGAGACATACAGAGATCTTCTCTTTGGTATCAAAAGCACAATGAGAAAAGTTTTAATAATTCATAGTTCTGTCTCAGAGATGGTGGTCCATCTAGTTCTCTATCTTTTGTAAACGCCTACAAACTTATTTATCTGTTGTAGAGGCATAGAGCTTTCTGTTTAATATCATCTATTAACTAGGTTGAACCGAAATCCCAAATAATTTAGAACATTATTAAAAACAAATCAAGCTATATTAAAAAAGTAACATATACGCACGCACGCACACGCGCGCACACACACACACAAATATTTTTGCAAGAAAGTCACAAAAGCTGCAATTATTTAATCAAAAACACAATTAAAACAGGAGTACTGTGAAATATTATTGCAATTTAAAATAACTGTTTTCTATAAATGTAATTTATTCCTGTGATGCAAAGCTGAATTTTCAGCATCATTACTCCAGTCTTCAGTGTCACATGATCCTTCAGAAATCATTATAATATGCTGATTTGCTGCTCAAAAAACATTTCTATCAATGTTGAAAAAAGTTTTTGCTGCTTAATATTTTTGCGGAAACCTCATATCTTAAAATGGCAACTCCCTGGCAACCATCCTCAACAGAAAATGCAAACATCTAGTATATTCTTGCTTGTGCGCTCTCTAAAATGGTGAAACAGTGTAATTCTGATATTTGATCCACATCTTATACACACCGTAAGGCATCTGTCAACGACACCAAACCATAAAACACACGCCAAGCATGTTCTAGCTGAGAAAACGTAAATTCAATTATTGACAGAACATTTCAACTGATCAATTATCAGTAATGAATCTCTCTGTAATCATTAGTAGCTTGCAAACCTAAACCACTAGTGTTCAGCTGCGTTGCAGTTCCTGGAGGAGGTGCGGCGTGACACCCCGACTCTTTTCAAAGGCAGACGCTAACATTTGAAAGGGGGGGGGGGGGGCATTGCTGACCTCCAAATGCTGCTCATTCCTTGCCGGTCTTGTGCGTGAAACATTTCTGTTGACACCCTGCAATGTGGCGTTGATGAGTTAATCTAGCAGCTGAGTGTGTCCTTTACCTAGCCTGAGCCTCCCTCTATACACTCTTCTCAGAGATCTATGAAAAATCTACCAGTCACCTTTGCATTTTCAGTGAACTGATTCATAATTTCACCCATTTCACCTCGAGTTTATCTGAAAGTCACCCCGCAGCCGTCTAACTGTGGCAGAGGATAAATGCTGGGAAGGGGAGGTTGGGTGACAATGAAAGGTTGGCCATGGCTGTCTCAGCTAAGTGGGACAATCCAGATACGTTATACAAACACATCAAAAAGATCCTCAAGATGAATGGGCCAAAGCATTGTCACTGTCTTGATGGATGGAGATCCTGAATATAATGACGGCTCACGCGGCGTATCAGATTCCACAGCTGTTTGTTCGACTGGTATAAGGCAGAATTAGTGTTAGCTATTACTTTCGTATTTCTGGACCCCAACCTGGGCTAGCATTAACTCGAGACACTATAAATAGGCTTAGTGTGTGTTCTGCATGTATGAATGTGAAATCTATCCCGGCGAGCGATCGTGTATTGTTTGACTCACGGCGTTGCAAAATTAGAACTCCAGGAATAGCCATGTCAGTATCTTCTTCTTCTTTTCCAACGTTTATATTATATACTATATTATATACATTAGTTATACATACATATAAACATACATGCATACATAAATCAATGTCTATCTATCTATCTATCTATCTATCTATCTATCTATCTATCTATCTATCTATCTATCTATCTATCTATCTATCTATCTATCTATCTATCTATCTATCTGGTTAGTAAACCATCAAAGTTAAGGCAAGACACATAAATAGCGAAAAAAAAAAAATAGAAATCACCATACTTCCATAGTTGATAGTATATTGAGACAGTTGTTTTGTGAAATTTACATTAAAGAATGCCTCATTTACCTATATAATTTAATGTGCACTAATTTGCATACATATCTGTCACAGAAATCTGAATATTTATTTTTCTACATAATTTGCATACATATCTGGCACAGAAATCTGAATATTTATTTTTCTACATAATACTATTAGAGTTAAAGATTTTTACATAGGGGATTTTGGATTGTCAATTTTTATTATATGTATTTATCCATAAATCAGAAAATACTGCCAGCAGTCACCAACAAATAAATAAAAATAAATAATAATAATAATTATTATTTGAATTATGATTATATGTATAATAAGAATATATATATATATATATATATATAAAAGAGAAAACATGTTATCAAAGCAAAATAGGCCAAAATTGCAAAATTAACGAGTGCATAAAAAACAAATCAAACAATGGTTTTGCCTGTAGTGTCTTGCCATAAAGGCCTTTTAAACTTTTTAGAAACTTTCAAACAAGGCTTTGTCAAGCCAACATTAAAGGTTTTCTAGTTAAAAAATGAAATTAGTTTCTTTAAATTCCAATTCATTCTGATTCTACGTCATTGCAATCAAATCTGAACTGCAATTCATCATCATGTTTGCTACCTCAATTTAAACTCAGAAACCTAATTGGAATTTTAAATGCATTCCCAATTCGATTCGGAATGGCGCACAAACCTGGTACACGTGCATTTTTTCCAAAACAAGCACAAGAGTAGCTGACTGATCATGAACACTTTGGGATATTTGCATAACATTGTGACTCAACCCCAGAGGACTGTAAAAGACTAGACTCTGGTTAATGGTTATTTTCAGAGGATATCCATAAAGCTCTTCAAATTAATGTGAGAATGCCAGTCATGTCATTGTGATCTTGTTAAAACAGTCTACTGACAAAACAACCTACTGTATGTCTTTTTTAGCAAGCAGGCACACGGCTACGCGGGGGAAAATCCTCTAAAGCAAGACATGTGGTACGCTCCAAATGTGAGGGAGCTCTTCAGCGTGGGAAAATCCAAGTCCCTCTCAGCAGGGGTGCACCAAAGTTTACCACTAAACTAGGTGAGTATGTGGTGAAATTAGAGAGCATTACAGAAACAGTGTGAGTGAGCGAGTGCTTGGAATGTTTTCTTTGATGCACATTTTTACAAACAGGCCTCTTGCAGTTTACTAGAATGCTTTCAGTCGAGAGTAAAGATGGATTTGAGGCTGGTGTGAAGACACCGTTTATTTGTTGACACTTTGAAGCCATAAAACAGGTTGTTACTAAGATATACGGCAGCTTTTGCTTTGAATATCTGAGTGTTTGTATGAGGCATGGTGAGAAAAGGAACAGCTCGAGGGTGTTTATGTGATCTTTAAGCTATTGGACCAGTGCTTCAAACCAAGTGCTATCTGATTAGAAAGGCCATTCGATTTAGCCTGTCAACACACAGATAACCCTCAGCGACTACAGATAATACTCACACCGCTTCCCAAAAAACTATAGTAAACACTGACACTAAAGAAACCCTTCCAATTTACACAAAAATACAGCGATGCTCATAACCATGTACAGGTATCACTACTTAAATGTATATTAATTCAAAAATATATAATAACCACCACAATAACACAGGTGGCTAGTTAAAAGACCATACGATGACTTAAAGTTAATCAAATTTGTTTTTTCAATGAACCAAATCTAATAAACATAAAATACAGTGTATTTAAATAAAAATATAAATCAAATGTGATATCAAGCAATGACATCTGGTAGTGTCCTGTAGTTATTTAACTGTAAATTTTAAAACAATTCTAACTTTTACTTACAATTAATGTACATTTTACTGTAAGCATGAGTTGTTAACTTAAATCTAATATAATTTCCACCATATGGTAACATTTGGGTTTGTAATTTAGCATTTTTATTTATTTATCAGATGAAATGACAAAGATTGCTACAGTACAGTATATTTGAAAAAGTAAGACTCTACATTGTATGTTCTTCACTACTGATTATTTATTTATTTAAAAAATAAATAAAAGAAAATACTATACAAAAAAAATGTATATGATTTCACATTGTCTGGAAACTTTTTTCAATTGCGGATCTCTATCAAAGATAATTTCACGTGAAATGAGATGAATCTAATCTGTTCTGATTACTTATATTATAAGCTATATAGAACTATTCTTATAACAGCCATTGACTTTGTAAAAGAACACAAAAAGCTTCAAGTCACGGGCTGGTTGTGAAGATAATCTTGTGTAATTACCCTGGTCACGGTGTGTGTTCATTTCCTGTACAGTCAGCTCATCTCGTTTGGCTCTGATGGTCAGACAGGAAGCTCATTCTAACACCTCTGGGTCATTAGGCAAATTCCTTCAAAAGAGAAATTGAGAAAGAGATAGACTGTGAGACAAGATGACAGAGTGAGCGATATTGTCCAAAGCCCTGCTGAGATTCTTTGCTTTAGCGATGATGGTGTGATTGTGAACAGATGACTAATGAATGAAGTGAGGCAGTGCTGCCCCTGTCTGTCCTGAACCGCAACACTCCTCTTTCCTTCCTCTGCTCTACAGTCATTCCTACTGGGATCGAGACATTGGATATGTTCAAAATGGTACAGTACAAATGCAAATACTGAATGGATAAGTATTATTCAATAGAATGCATTATGCAACATTTTCTAACAGTATTAGTATGCTATTGCTGTCACGTGGCATTTCACTCATGTTTAATTCAGTGCGTGGCATCCAGTTGTCATTTTAGGAATATAAATTTTGCATTCATAATCCAATTTTATGCAAAAAGTCTATATTTTTGGCAGTTTGAACAAGCAAGAAAACAAGAAAAAAAAAAAAAAAAAAAAAAACATACCTTGCAGTGTGCCTCTGTTGCACACTATACATACTGGCACATGTAATCCAGGCATTGTATGCATACTGACACTATGCACAGTATACATACTATTATACTCCAGATAAAGTAAGAGAAGTTATGGATGGATGGATGGACGGACGGACGGACGGATGGATACTCCTGAGAAATAGAAAAAATTTGTTCAAACCGTATTAATGTGTAGTTCTTGTGTCAACAAGAAAAAATTGAGACACAGTGGGTATTATAAACTATAAACGCAGTGAACATTATATACTTTAATGTGCCTCACTCCTGATTCAGTGATGCATATTTCATAATTAAAGCCTAAAGCAACAGTGGTGGGAAATATTGATTTTAGCTGAAGACATATTGCTAATCCAAAGAAAGAGCCGCTCGAGTAACTGCAGATTACAGTTCAGCTTGTTCATAATTAATTGGATATTGATTGAGATATATATATATATATATATATATATATATATATATATATATATATATATATATATATATATATATATATATATATATATATATATATATATTTAAGGACCATCAAGCTGAAAAATATAAGTATTGACATCTCAGTCGCCATGGTGATGATCTATATCTTTAAGAAGTGAAATTTACCTCTGGTTTCCTTTAAAATAACTGCTTTGCTATATTGCTGGCAGCCAGATGACCTTATACCTCATTTGGAGACAATTAACTTTTATTAGAAGGAATTCAATATTTTTAACACTGTTGTATTTGAGATTATATCACTGTTTGATTATCATATTTACTCCATTGTTCAGTTTGGGCTTGGTAAGAAATAAGTCTCTTATGCTCACCAAGGCTGCATTTGCTTGATTAAAAATATAGTAAACACTGTGAAATATTATTACAATTTTTACAATTTTACTCCAGTCTTCAGTGTCACATGATCCTTCAGAAACCATTCTAATATGCTGATTTGATGCTCAAAAAAGATTTCAGATTATCATTGCTGCTTAATATTTTTAAGAAAACAGCATTTATTTCAAAATATAAATGGTATATACTATGATATTAAAGTAAGTAAGTGTAAGGTCCTGTATCCTGTGATTCACTTGTTTTAGAACCTGAACTACATGCACCAAAACAACCAGAAGTTTAAGAAATCCATCAGGTCCGATTCACTTCTAAATCTCAGAGCACACCATGCGATTTCTGCCATCGTTTCACCATCTGGGACAAATTTTGGGGATCAGTCAAAATCATAACAGGATTATGATATCAAACACTAAGTGCAATCCTTACCGAGGAGTTCCTCATGCTCCCAGGACATGTTGATCTACAGTGGACATGGAAACGTGACCCAACACTTCACAGAAACTCAACGTACGTGACTCTTCGCTAAACACTGCCCTGCCTGCCAAACCCTGAACACATTAGTGACACATGAAGACCTCACTAAGCATGTGTTTGAAACTTGAATTTAGGCAGCTCAGGTATGGATTATTTTTTAGACTAGAAGAATAATTTATATAGAATTTTTTTTGTGTGTGTGTATTTCAGTTTTATTTAAAAGCTTCGCTTTTTCTTTTATTTTGCTATTTTTTTTTTCTAGTTATCACATGAGGGTTTTTAGGGTTGTACACTTCACTGTCCAGCCTCAGAATACATTAGACTTCAAAGACAGACACACACATGCACAAAGACACATGTTACTACATGAAACATGCACATCGTTAAAGCATCAGTGAACAAAAGGGTGCCCGTACAGCTGGTTATTAAGGTGTGTGTGCATGTGTGTCGGGCCCTGGTCTAATGCCATCTGGCTCTGGCGCTCTCCGGAGGCTGGCACAGAGCCATAACCTTACTTCCATCAGGCCGGTAATGCTTGCTTCTATTTCTACAGACAGAGCAAATGGTTGAGCGCAGACTTCACACAGCGGCATTAGCAGGGCCAGATTTTTAGCCAGGAACAGATCACGTTCATTGTCTGGCATGGGACGCAGGGGCTGTTTAGGATGTTTAAACCAGTGAGGAGAAAAAACTGACAGAGGCTATTTCTGTAAACAGGAAACACAGTGAAATTTTGAGAGACTGTGAGGAAGTACAAAATAAAAGTGTGGGAACAAAAATGTTCACACAAAAATGTAATAATTGTCATTATTTACTCACCATCATGTTGTTTCAAACCTCAATTTTTTCTGTTCAAAACAAAACTAGAATTGTTTGAAGAATTATTGTGCAGCTCTTACCATACAACACACTGAAAAAAAGCTGTATGATTTGGGTTAGTTCACCCCAAAATTTAAATTCTGTCATTAATTACTCAACCTCATGTCATTCCAAACCCATAAGACTTTCGTTCATCTTAGGAACACAAAGGAAGATATTTTTGATGAAATCTGAGAGCACTTTTGACTTTTTAGGAAAGTTCATAAAGAGATTGTTAAACGAATCCATACGAATAGAGCGGTTTACTAAAGCTCAAACGTGCTGCATAACACAAGAATGAACCTCATTGGTTCTTGCTGAAGCTCAAACGTGCTGCGTAAAACAAGAATGAACCTCATTGGTTCTTTCTGAAGCTCAAACGTGCTGCGTAACATGAGAATGAACCTCATTGGTTCTTGCTGAAGCTCCAACGTGCTGCATAACACAAGAATGAACCTCATTGGTTCTTTCTGAAGCTCAAACGTGCAGTGTAACACGAGAATGAACCTCATTGGTTCTTTCTGAAGCTCAAACGTGCTGCGTAACATGAGAATGAACCTCATTGGTTCTTGCTGAAGCTCAAACGTGCTGCGTAACACGAGAATGAACCTCATTGGTTCTTGCTGAAGCTCCAACGTGCTGCGTAACACAAGAATGAACCTCATTGGTTCTTGCTGAAGCTCAAACGTGCTGCGTAAAACAAGAATGAACCTCATTGGTTCTTTCTGAAGCTCAAACGTGCTGCGTAACATGAGAATGAACCTCATTGGTTCTTGCTGAAGCTCCAACGTGCTGCATAACACAAGAATGAACCTCATTGGTTCTTTCTGAAGCTCAAACGTGCAGTGTAACACGAGAATGAACCTCATTGGTTCTTTCTGAAGCTCAAACGTGCTGCGTAACATGAGAATGAACCTCATTGGTTCTTGCTGAAGCTCAAACGTGCTGCGTAACACGAGAATGAACCTCATTGGTTCTTGCTGAAGCTCCAACGTGCTGCGTAACACAAGAATGAACCTCATTGGTTCTTGCTGAAGCTCAAACGTGCAGTGTAACACGAGAATGAACCTCATTGGTTCTTTCTGAAGCTCAAACGTGCTGCGTAACATGAGAATGAACCTCATTGGTTCTTGCTGAAGCTCAAACGTGCTGCGTAACACGAGAATGAACCTCATTGGTTCTTGCTGAAGCTCCAACGTGCTGCATAACACAAGAATGAACCTCATTGGTTCTTTCTGAAGCTCAAACGTGCAGTGTAACACGAGAATGAACCTCATTGGTTCTTTCTGAAGCTCAAACGTGCTGCGTAACATGAGAATGAACCTCATTGGTTCTTGCTGAAGCTCAAACGTGCTGCGTAACACGAGAATGAACCTCATTGGTTCTTGCTGAAGCTCCAACGTGCTGCGTAACACAAGAATGAACCTCATTGGTTCTTGCTGAAGCTCAAACGTGCTGCATAACACAAGAATGAACCTCATTGGTTCTTTCTGAAGCTCAAACGTGCTGCGTAACATGAGAATGAACCTCATTGGTTCTTGCTGAAGCTCAAATGTGTTGCGTAACACAAGAATGAACCTCATTGGTTCTCGCTGAAGCTCAAACGTGCTGCGTGACACGAGAATGAACCTCATTGGTTCTCGCTGAAGCTCAAACGTGCTGCGTAACACGAGAATGAACCTCATTGGTTCTTGCTGAAGCTCAAATGTGTTGCGTAACACAAGAATGAACCTCATTGGTTCTTGCAGAAGATCAAACGTGCTGCGTAACACGAGAATGAACCTCATTGGTTCTCGCTGAAGCTCAAACGTGCTGCGTAACACGAGAATGAACCTCATTGGTTCTCGCTGAAGCTCAAACACGGTGCGTAACACGAGAATGAACCTCATTGGTTCTCGCTGAAGCTCAAACGTGCTCCGTAACACGAGAATGAACCTCATTGGTTCTTGCTGAAGCTCAAACGTGCTGCGTAACACGAGAATGAACATCATTGGTTACCGCACGTCAAGCGAACATGCTTGAGCTTCCGTTTACCACAACTGCTGTCAATGGCCCTGTCCCAAATTGCACCCTAAACACTTGTGGTCTTCCTACGAGGCCGCACATTCGTGACATAACATTGCTTTGACTCGGGTAGAAGTCTGCTGCGGAGCTCACACCAAATGGGACATGAGCTTCAAAACCACAAGTACACAGCAGCCATTATAAGTCCACAGCACCGTAATAAAGTGTGCCAATTGGGACAGGGCCAATTACCACTGCAAATTAGACTAGTCCTTTAGTTTAGTGAAGAACGGAATTTTGTTAGCTGTAATGTACTCACAATGGAGGCCTGGTAGACTAGATGACCAGAGAGTTTAAAAGCAGAAAAGTTAGTTAAAGCCTTCAACAATAAAAATGTAAAACCTAAATTGTCCCCTTTCAATGTTTTACTACTTTTCTGAACTTAATTATGCATTACCAACATAATACTTACACACCAGTCTGTTATCAGGTAGGCTATAATGTTACATTGAAAATTAAGATGGTTTCAGCTTCACCTGACCCCAATCTAATGTGTATAATGATCTTAATTTTAATTTATATATATTGTCACAAATCCTCTTGTTGTTCAAACACTACACTCCAATCAATTCCTGATGGATAAAAACTAATTATCCCCCAAATTGATTTTTCATATTTTCACTCCGAAATACATTAGATTACGCAAGTAAGATATATTTTGAACAGCTCTCGTTGACTTTAATTGACTTCAAGGTGAAGCTTGTTTGCAAAAACTGACAGCAGGTCACAGATCTTGTTGTATTTAACCAATCAGAACAGTCCACCCACAAACATACAAGTCTGATTGTATCACACATACAGTCAAACAGAAGTCGGACAACCTTGGCAGGGCATCACACATTATTTCTGTGCACAGATATTGCCACAGCGGCATTATGGGACATCTGCTGGGCTGCAGAGAGCACCTGTTTCCACAGTGATATGGGCAGGGGCTCCATCACACTCATGTGCAGTTGTGGGATGTATTAGTTGCGGGCGATCATGTGCAGAGACAGCCTTCGCCCCTGGGCCTCCACACACTCTCAAATTCCCTATTAAAACAGTAATAGGAGAGGCTTGAACACAGCAGTGTGAGTGTGTATGTGTTTAGTTGCTAGGGTTTAATCTAGTATAGGATGCGTGTATTTAGTTGCTTTAGGATTTGGCCCTGGCAGCATTAATGTGTGCTTGATCACGTGCCGTTTTTTGGTCATGTTTGAGCGTGAGAGGGATGCATCCATTCTTTAAGGGTGATACGAGTCACTTTTTCTATGGTAACCCAGATTTATTTATACGTTACTACAAGTTCAGAAACATACATATACATGATTAAAGTATTTGTTGGGAACAAACCTCAGTACTCCAGGGGATGATTGTTTTCCTTCAGATGCCTGTCAATGAACCGAATGTGGTAAGGCAGTAGCTATAAATATGTTTAGGAGATCCAGCTTAATCGGCACGATTCTTGTAAAAATGGTCGCTCTTGATATTTTTTTGACTTTATTGAATACAAAGTTCAAAAAACAGTATTTATTTGAAAGAGAATTTTTTTTTACTGTCTTTACTGTCACGTTTGATCAATTTAATACATCCGTGCTGAATAAACGTATTCATTTATTTTATTAACAACCCCAAACCTTACCACTACAACTTTTATTATTGTCCAGTATGTGACATCTGTTTCTGATTGATGAGTTTGGCTAGTCTTTTAATTATAAGAAAGAAAAAATATTTATGATGTGGCATATAGTAACTAGATTACATCCACATATTTTTATGTGAATTTTGGGACATTGCATAAAATTGCTGGATGGAAACACCAAGATGCAAATAAAAAAAATCTAAAATGCTCACACTTGTGGTGAATAAAGTTTTTATTCATTATGAAGACAAACTACTATGGAGAGACATTTACCAAATAAATAACTTGAATGTGCATCAAATGTTGGGGGGCAAATCTAGTAGGAAGTGTTTCCAGAAGGGTTGAGGTTGTGACACCCTATTAATGCCAATGCTTAGAAATAAAGTATTCAACAAGCAACACGTGTCATGATTGGATTTCCACATTCTTTTGCCTACTAAAGTTGGCATATTCAAATAATTTGCAATACAACAACAAATGTATATAACATTTGGGTTGCATTTTATTTGACAGTATGTGTACTTACCTAAGAAAGTATTGGGTAATATAAGGTAACTACATGGGCTAAGGTTAGGTTTAGAGGTACGTTCAGGGGTAGTACCTAGTTATTACCCAGTTATTAATTACTATAATTAGTCCATGTACATACTATCAGATAAAATGCTTCTAAAAATTGCATTAGACATCTCTGGGAATAATACAGGCATCAATGGGTTAAAGAACACACCTCTTTCCTCACACCATTACATCTAAAACATTATCTCCCCATAAACCGTAGGGGCCACATAAGCAGCCATATCATCAGAAGAGACGAAAAAAAAAAAAAAAAAAAAAAAAAAAAAAACACAGAACAAGACGCCTCCACCCCGCTTTACAGGAGCAGCTGATGTCAGTGTGGATGAGGAGCAGAGAGCTGAAGGATCTCGCTATGTCCATCTGCTGTGACCTCCACCCACGACAGAGCTCGGGTTTTTAACACGAGATCCAATTGGACCTGGTCGGGTTATACATAGGTTTTGGTGAAGTGCATGGCTGTGGGCCAGCAGTACCACACGTGGCAGTCGTGACTGAATGTACTTTTGAGAGATGCTACAGCGTTAATAAGGTGCCAAGAAAAGACACAAGGACAAAGAGCTTATAACTCTAACATTCAAAGAGCTTATGACAAGTTGGCGTACGTGTGAGGCCACTGGCGCTGAGTGAGCGGGCATTTTCAATTCATCCTCGACAGGCAAACATCAGGGGTTGTGGTAAAGGCAGCAAGCAAGCAGTGAGAGAGCATTAAAATGTTGAGAAAATCTACATCCACATAAACATATAGATCTTATAAGCAATATAATGTTCTTTCAGAAAGCATACTCATTAATATGACCACAGGTCGCCAATGGTGTAGGCATGAACGGAAGCTTGTCGTTTAATTTCAGGCTCGACTTTCAAGCACAGAGCTTCAAAAAAGGCAAGTTAAGGGTCAGAAGAAATGAAATATCATGTACGGGAGCCCCCACCTTCTTTCCTGTAATGCGTAAAGGACACAGGCGCTTTGTGGTACGACAGGGTGTAGAGGCCAGACCAGTTCTCACTTTTTATACTGGAACTGCATCTCCGATTTCCCAGCTCTCCAACCTGAGCAGAAACATGTTATGCTTGGAGATGAGCCATCTACCCAGCCAATAAACCAAATTAAGCTTTAGTGCAAGTGTGTGTGTGTGTTTATGCATGTATCTTAGGTATTTATTGGCTTTAGTTGGCAGAAAGAAAGATTAAAATGAGTTTAGCACTTCAAATTTCTCTTTCTCAATCTCACTCGCTCCCTGAACTGGTGTGTTGTGGGAAAGCAGTAGTGTATCTGGATGACTGACAGGGTTTTTACTTTTTTCAATCATTAATACCGGGTCCTGCAGCGGATCTGGCATGGCAGCTGTGTGGAGATTTAGACATCATCATTTAGCAAGTCAAGGAAGACACTGAAACGATTCCTCAAGGGAGAAGAGGAAGGTGGTAGAGCGAGAGAGATAGAAAGAGGGAAGACACAGAAGCTGAATTTGATACGTGCTCATCAGCTGCAGTTGGTCAGAGATGGTGAATCTCACTGACAGCACAATGTCTCCCAAATGAGTGTGTAGAAGCGCTGTATTCTCACGGAATTATGTTCTTTCTTTAACGCTCTCTTCTGCTGTCCATCTTTCCTCAAGGTGGGCTTTAAGCTGTAAATTTGAGCATTACAAGGGCGAAACTGAAAGGAAAGTGTTATTATGGGTGTTTTTTTTTTTTTTTTTTCATTGAACAAACATAAACAATCAGACAACATTCAGAGGTTTCAATGTTTAATTATTTTAAAATTATTAGTTAAAATATTATGTATTATTATATGTATAGTAGTATAGTATTATTAGTAGTAGTGTAGTAATAATAGTATTATTATTATTATAATAATAAATATTACAAAAAAGCAATAGTAAATTGTATTATTATAATAATACATTATTCAGGTTCACTCGGTTTAAGTCAAAATTGAGTGTACCCAAAATAAATATTCTAAACATTTGTAAATATTTTAATATTTAAAATATTATTCCTGTCATTCTACCCTTGTCAAATATTTCTATACAAAGCCTATACAACGGGAATGTTACATTTTTATTGTATAAATCCAAGTTAAAAATAAACTTATTTAAAGTGTAAGTGTATTAAGCTTAAATTGTATGATAAAATAACAAATACTCCTCATCCAAATGCTTATGATCGTGGCAAGCCTAATTTAGTGCAACATTACACTATTATTTAAAACATATCTTCTTTTTTTCCCACCAACCATGATTAGTTCCCATGTCACCAGCATTTCTACAACACTTTCAATAAGGGATGCATTTAAAAAAATGATCTGTCAGTATTTTGTTTTTTGTGTCCTCCTAGGTCTAATCGTTCATTTTCCAACTCATCCTTTGATCATTTTACCCGATGAGCAGGAACGTTATTTTTTCATCTCCGCCTCACTCGGCTCGATGTTGACCGCAGAGGGAATGCGAGGCAGGGATGGAACGTCAGAAGGGATTCCAAATCAATTTGTCAGGTCAGCCGCTGAGGGCCTGATTGCAGTTTGTTCGATGAAAAAGCAGGAATGCTCAGGTGACTGACGTGGCAGCTGCGACCGTTTCACAGGGGGGATTTGGGAGAGCATCCCAGCACTGGGCAGCCATTCCCATCCGGAACGCTGGCTCCATACCAGCCATCCATCAGCAGGGATTTCTACTCCCACTCACTTGGACGCATACAGGATGTGCAGCCTCGAGTACATCGGCTCTGTATCGGAATACCTCTGCCAGTAAGCTTATCGGCCAAAAGCACAGCTTCTTCTGAGTTAGACACCAAGAAGGCGAGATGTTCTAGAATGATCTGCACTCTTTAAGAGTAGTTCACACAGTATTCAAGGTTCTCTAGACATTACAAAAGTTCTTGATGTTACATTATTGGATCATCAGATGAGCGTTTGGACACTCTTGACTTAAAGGTAGGGCAGGCAATTTCGGAGAGGCTAGCTTTGAAAGCATGAGATCCCACCCTCCCTTCAGAGCATCAACAAAGCCATGTCTCCTTCAAAACACATGAACGCACACAGCCAGAGTAGCGTCACCAAAGATGGCATTAAATTACACAATAAGAATGATCCTAAACAACTTACAGAGCTCTAGTTGTACCACCTGACTGCTGCAGATTCATTTCAGCATTGAAAGTGTTGACATAGAATTGCATAAATTAAAGTCTGAGGACATGAACAGCAGTACAACGTCACAAGTTGCCATCTCGTAATTTTCAGTTATGAACGCAGCAAAAGCTCGTTGCTTTGGTTCAGGAGGAACTGTAAAAGGTTGCTTTCTGTTTGTTTGTGGACCGAATGCAATGATTGGCCAAAAAATTTTTTGGACCCGAGACTTCCACATAGATAAGTATTTTTTTTAAATATATTTAGACCACTTCTATTATTGATTGCTATCAGAAGAGAGTTTCAACCAGAATAACGAAATTCTGTCCCAACCTTTAACTTGTCCAGAGTGAGCAAAAGCTGGCTACTTTGAATAATTTGTTGATTTAGTTAATATTTTTGCTCATTAAATAATTCTCATACCTCCCATTTTTGTAATTTAGCGATTTTATGCCATTTCCATAATGACCAAAAACTGTTTTAAGACATGCTTTTTTTGGGCGGTAAATAATGGGGCAAATACAAATAAATGAACCAGCGCAAACCTTAGTAAATCACCTTGCGTGATTCATTTAAATACTCTACTCTCATAAATTTTGTGTCTGAAAGCGAAACTTCTACAAATACATATGCGATAAGGTCAGCCGCAGACACTGCGTGTCTTTAGTAAATCCTGACAGTATTTTTTTAACGCCAAAAGAGGGTTTGCAGTAGTGCAAGCTGTTAGTAAATCTGGCCCTTAATCTGGGATGTTTACATTTAAGTATTTTATACTGACGTTCATTAATGTGCATTGACCCTATTAAATAAACAAATACAGTACATAATATATACATATATACCTTTTAATTTTGAGGTTTATTTGATGTTTCAAGGGATTCCCAAACTCTTTTCAGGTAAACAAAATATTTACTTGAAGCATGCCATGTTTAATAAATAAATAAATAAATAAATAAATAAATAAATAAATAAATAAATAAATATTTTTAAACATGGCATGCTTCAAGTAAATATTTTGTTTTCCTGAAAAGAGTTTGGGAATCCCTTGAAACATCAAATAAACCTTCAGGATGTCAAACTCTTGTGGAAGTAAAGAGTGAATCTGAAGAAGAAAAGATGGTTCCACAAAAGCCCATCCTTTTGGTGAGATTAAACACAAACCAGCAGTGGTAATAATCACACATAATTCTTCTATGGACAGAGAGGCCCTTTCATAACCTGGATCAATACTTCCTTAAAAAGAAGCACAGAAAGCAGAACATTAACATATGGCTACAATTAATGTGAACACACTGCAGAAATGCAGTTTTCAATCAGCGTTGATAGAACAGACTAATACACAACTCCATTTGTCAAGAAACACATACCGCAAAAAGGTGGTGTTCCATTTCAGTTCCTCTCCCCCGAAACTTTCCCCAGCAGAGACGTTTATTTCCATTGATCTGGGAATATTTAATAAGAATTTATATTTCAAAAAGACATATTTCAAGATGTTTTTTCCTTCAGAATTAATAGAGTTTTGCATGCAAGTAACAGACTATAAAACAGGCCTGGCCTGGTTTGATCTCACTTAGAACGGTCCTCTAAATGGAAAATACACATGCTTAAAGCTAACACAGCTGAAACGGCATATCAACATCTTCACAATTGAAACTTTCACCTTTAAAATTCCAGCCTCTTGCTTGAGTTGCTTCTGTAATACAAAGTACAGGTTAAGTTCTGTGTAATATCTCTACACATAGGGCTAGGCGGTAATATATATCGTTGTAATGTCTATCGTTCGAGATTTTTATATATCATGTATATCGCGGTATGCAAATATATTGACATTTCAGAGTGATGAAATGCATATAAAGAGCACTGCTGGTGCTGACTGGTACACTGACAAAGTTTGCGCACAGAAAGCTGCCTCTCAGAATGCGACCGCGAATTTGGGACGTGCTCAAATGTTAAAAAGTGTTAAGTAAAATAAGCAGTGGAGAAAGTACTCAATGCGGTGCACGCGCTAACACACAGCGTAAGAGTGTGCACAGAAAAACACGTCTCTCAGCATATGATCATGAATTCAGTTCTCTCTTATTGCGCTTGAATGGTCGAATACTAGGGCTGGGTATTGGCAAGGGCCTCACGATACGATACATATCACGATACGATAGAATACAATACATATTGCGATATATTGCAATATTTTTTTTTTAAATCAAAAATGTAATAAAAAAGAAAGAAATAGAGCTGAATATACAACTTTTTATGTACCACCTGGGGTATTCTGGTATGTGTATCACATTATATTGATAACTCAGCAGACAAAAACTTAAATTCCAATTTATTCGCAAAGGTATTTGCATTGTGTCGAGTGTGTCTGTGTGCGCGAGCGACAGTGCGCGAGAGACGGAGTGTGTCTGCGCGCGAGAGAGACAGAGTGTGCCCCAGCATTAGTAGCCTAATTGGTACATAATATTATATACTATAAGAGGCATGGAAGTTCGATTAATGGACAGCAATAATCAGTACTACAAACGTCTTGTTTTGAACTATTGTTTATAATAATTTAATTGTTGTTTTTATTTATATTGTTGTCCATTAATCGAACGTCCATGCCTCTTATATAATATTTATATATTATTACTACATACATTCAATCTTATTTAATCCTCCATATGGAAGTTTATGTGCTCGAATTATTTATATTTATTAAACAATAGTTCAAAACAAGACGTTTGCACTGATTATTGTTGTCCATTAATCGAACTTCCATGCTCTTATATAGTAATTATATTACTATGTATGTACCAGTCCAATACTAATGCTCGGACTCGGTCTCTCTCGCACGCAAACACACTCGGTTTCTCTCGCACGCGGATACACGGTCTCTCTTGAGCTCTGTTGCTCGCTCGCGCAGTTCGCTTCGCTTTTGTCCAGTCCGGCGCCTCATACAACTGGACAGTTGAGTGACAGTTGACAACTGTCGTGAGTCAGCGACAACTACAGCAGCGGCGGAGGAGGTCGTTTGACGCACACAGAGGGATTTGATGAAAAATTATTATTATTATTTTTTTTTTTAAATATCGATACTAGAGGTTGAAATATCGATACACTATCGTGAAAAAAAATATCGCGATAGTTAGCTGTATCGATATTTTTGCACAGCCCTATCGAATACACACACAATTATGTCAAAATGCCCATCTAGTGGAATATTCATGTAAACACAGTCGGTTATGTCTCAAGTTAAAGTAAACAGTTGGGTGTAAACCGGATGTGTATCAGTATAATGGATCTGTGCGCTTGGCTTTAAAGTGACAGCAGCCTAATAGACCTCCCTGCTGCTCTCTGTCATTAATGTGAATCAAACAAAAGAGAAAATAACTGCTCTTGACTGAATAACTTTTTTAGCATTAATAAGAATGCATTTATATTTAATTCATACAGAGAAGACATGCTATGTTTTATTTTACATTTGATTATTACATTTCTGTTCTAATTATATGTTAAAGCTACACTGTGTAATATTTTAAGTTGATTTTTAGCAAAAAACACATTATTTCAAAATTATACGCTCTCATTAATGTGTAATCATTTCAACCAACTAATTAAGTATTCTCGTAAGTGTATAATCTGCCATTTAGAATACATACGAGCGAGTCGCTCGAATGGCGGAAGCCATGTTGCGCATCCATCTTGAAAATGCATTAGACAAAGAGGGACATATAAGCTTCGCCTTTCGCGTTTTTACACGCAGTGGCACCGTGACGAATGCAAGAGGGAGATTTGCTCGCGTTTGCCGGCAGATTTGAAATAATACGGCCACCGTAGGAGTTAAAACGCCTTCGGAATGGAAGGAGCTAGAAAGTAATATTCAGTTGGTAGTCATATACAATTTCACTGCTAGATGGGAGTAAATCCTACACAGTGTATAGCTTTAAATAAACATACTGTTTTTTATTATTATTAATAACAGAAATGAGATAAAATGACAAAAAATAAATATTGTGATATATATTGTTAGCGTGAAATAAAATGTATCATATCGTGAAATAAGAATTTGGTCATATTGCCCACCCCTATTACACATGTAAGATCCAACAAAATAGGAATGAATTAATGGCATAATTTTTCTTAAAAATATATAATAATAAATATGTAAAAAAAAATATCTGTAAAGTTTAAAGCCAGGAGAGTAAAAGCCTCTTCCTTGTACTTGCAATGAAAAAAGCCACCAAAAAAGACAACAGATTGTGTTCATTAGGAACAATGCATTCCTTTGATATCGCTGAAAATGAATCATTTTTTTATGAATTTTCAAAGAAAGCAAACCCAAAAATGGAGAAACGTATTTGCTGTGGCATGTTTTAACCTGTGACTCAGAAGGTCTGAGTGTGTGATTAACAAAATGACCTCAAACCTTAGAGAGTTCAGGAAAGAAAGATGGTCTCCTTCTATGATGCTGAGATTCTTGCTTTATTTAATCAAGTGAAATCAAGGCCCTGTATCTGTCATCATCTACAAAAGCACATCAGTCTCTCTGCTCTCTGAAGCGCAGGTCGAAATGCTCCCAGGGTTCGGTTTCATACTGAAAACACTGGAAGAAGATTACAAAGCGATCTTCAGGCTGCGGAGGTGATATCCATCTCTGTAGAGGAAGATGATTACAAAGATTTTGATTTTGATGAATTTATGATCTCTGCAGGTTGCAGGTGCAAGTGCCTTCCAAAATCAATTAGACTCGAAAGCAATTGACAGAACAAAAATAAAAGACAAATATTATGAAATTTGAGATCAAATGGTGAGGTGTAATATACCGTATGAAAACAACATGAAGGTTCAGATGGAGTTATGTATAGCGCAAAGGGGTAACCGCAAAAGATAAAGTGAAAAGTCATGTGAGAACAGCCAATGTTCTCAAAATCAAAAAAAAAAAAAAAAGAAGTATATATATATATATATATATATATATATATATATATATATATATATATATATATATATATATATATATATATATATTAACCTTATTTTAAAAACACAGACTTTTAAAAAGTAAATAAAAATATATATTTTTTTAAATAAATAATTTAAGCGCTTGAATAAAAATACAAGCTTACCCTGTTTACTTCAAAACCATAGTTTTGTAGTAATCAAAAGCATGCAACAGATGCTATCAATTGATTTTAACTTATACATAGCTTGTCAATGTCTTTTAAAATGACAGATTATCACTGTTCAAATATGTTTTGCCATACATGCAAGTCTTAAAGGCAAACAGACGATTCATAAAAAGATATGGAAACAATTTAGTACAACAAAATCTTATGCAGATCTTAAAACAGCATCATATTTCAGAGCATTTAATAAACTAAGAAACATTTCAATCAGATATTTCCATCTCCTATAACATCAGCCACCGAATGCCTGTACCATTTACAGCCCACTCTCATTTTCAGCCATAAATATTTGATACCACATGCCACACAACATTTACAACCATCTCTGCTGTCAGAGTTACAGCTCCTATCACCAGGACAAAGCATTTGTGTGTGTGTGTGTGTGAGTACAAACTGTTAAGATTTCAAGGGGAAGGCCGCGGTAGCAGGCATTGTGAGTGATCACTCGCAGGCCGCCCGACTAGCTGTTGTTACTGTAATTGTGTACGATTTACTTATGCTCTGTGAAACCGCACTTGCGTCCAGAGAGCCGTCATGCCTGTTTACATCAGAGGGCTCTGATGTCTTTACAGAGCGCCCGGGCCTTTGATAGCGCTTCCTCTGGAATGTTACGCTCTGTGTGCGCTTCAGATATCATAAGAAGCTCAGCTGGCAGGTACAGTAGAAATCTCAGTTTTATTGCCGGGGCCAAACAAGAGGACCCCACGCCACACAGAACAACCTTCAACCTCCCGACGCTCAGAAGAGCCCGTTCTCACGCCATGAAATTTCATGGCGATGCTTGCTTTGGCTAATCTCTCAAAGCACAATAGAATCCGGCCCGTTTCAACATTTGCACCCCCGGAGGAATGCAAACAGTTTATTGATCTATTTACAGTGGGAACACATGCTTCACACTTCTTCGGCACACGGATTGTGCATTATTTTTGGCAGGAGGTTTCGGCGGCGCTGACCTATTCCAACGTTGAGAGAGTTAAATAATAAATACGTATCTGAATTGAACACGACGTGCAGAGATATGCATGAGACCCATGTGTTGGAGGCATCCATCGTAGGCGAGCAATATGGCGTGGCAGTTCTGCTATATGCGCATGCCAAGATCTTTTTGGAGCCCGTTCAAACCCTAAGCACATAGATAAGTGAGCCGCATGAATACTAACAAATTTAAAAGCATGTTGTACATTGAAAAGACGCATGCTCAATTTCCTTCACTCCACATAGATCTTTCTGACTCTAAATAGTGCGGCGGGACGTCAGGGGAACAGGTGAGCGTACAGAAGAGTGATTTCCTGTGGTACCCTAATAATGTCACGGGGCTTGTGGCGTACAGCGCTCTTGCTGCAAACGGCTCGGGATATATAGCATTCCTGCTCGATCCCACGAGGCGGCAGTCGGAGCAGAGCTCCTCCTGACAGGAGTACAAATGTATCTTTTGCTTTACGATATCCCCAAAAATCAGTTCAAAATGCCGTAAGAACAGCTTCGAGCAGGCGGCGTAGCGCACGTGTGTAGAGCTGCTGCACGCCTGTGCTTTCTCTCTCTTTATAGCATAAATCGCTGTCTTCCTCCGAGTCTGTCCGCCGAGAACATACTTTCTCAATAAAGAGCAATCTCAAGCACTCCCCCAAAAGGTTGAGCAATAACTGTACATTGACTGTGACCTTTTAACCCACAGTCACTCAAAGCAAGCCTCAAGTTGGTTTGATAAGGCTATTTAATTTATAAGAGTCTTTAATTTATTCCGACTAGGGCGGTAAATTTATTAAAATATTTAATTGCATACTTTCACATAAAATTTGCGATTTGCTTTTATGAAAAGAAAACAAAATGATTGAAATGAAATAATTTTGAATAACTATTAGCTTTGGCCATTTAAAAACAAATAAAAAAATCAACAGTGTTAAACAATTACATCCATTAACATTTTATATTTTGTCTTATGAGTTGAAAGTGAAATATTGACTCTTAAACTTAAAAAATGTCTTTGATATTAATAAATTATATCATGGCTTGATGCAAGACAGGCTTCTGCTCAGTGTTGTTTATTTAAGATTTGGAAAATACTATTATCTCAGTATATGATATTAAGAAAGTTTTGTTTGCGTATCCCAGAAAGCACAACATTGTAGCTTTCAGCAGAATTCCGCATCGCTCTTATCGGCAGTAAAAACATTATTCTGTAATGCACATAAATCCGTCACACAGAACAGATAAATGCTGCGATATTGCTTTGGCTAATTTATTTACTGAGATGCTTTCAGAGAAAAAAAAAAAAAAAAAAAAGCAATGAACCAGTGGAACATTGTCTTTTTTTTTCTGTGAGTGCAATAACTAGATTAGATGATAGATGTGAGTCTGGGGATGACTGCTGCATCCAGTCAATTACAGAGCGCCGCTTTCCCGAGTCCTCCTCAAACACGGTGTCGGATGACAATTTCATTAGCTAAGATTAGAGGAGGATGTGGGAAATTACAGAACATTATTGCACTTTACTGCCTGAAAGATCCACCTTGTCATAGACAGCCTGACAAGACCTGACAGATGTATTAAGACGTGTGAGACTCGGGCAGAATCTTAAAGACTTCGGCTCAGCTGGGTGCTTGGAAGGCCCTGTGCGTAAAGGAAGAGTGTTTTTGAGCATGTACTATACTTTTTCCCAGAATGCTCTTCATACACAATGGCTATGTGTTATTCACAATTTGCTAGTCTGCATGGAAAATCAGAGCATGTGAAAAACAGTCACACCAATGCCTGAGGGCACGAATATCATCACCAGCATGTGTCATTTTTTCTTCTTCTTATTTTGATCTACAGTTTTTCCAAAAGCTCTTAAATGGCTGCTGAAAGTTTAATGGAGGTGATAACCAGCTCTGGCTCGGAATCCTCTCACGGACTGATTTGTGGGCACTGCCTCTCGGGCAGGAATAGCTAATGTACAGCGGCAGCCATTTCTGTGGACAAGCAGCAAGTTTAATGAGGAAAATAAAAGCAGATCAGCAGCAGATGCTCTTGGTCAAAAGCCTGAAAACCACAGCTTTTTTTCCTTTCCTCCTCCGAAGAAATGTATGTTTGGCGTGGCTGTCAGCAGCCTTGAGATGCTGAAACAGGATTTGTAGAGCACTTAGGACTTCATTTAGTGAGTTTCTGGCAGGACAGAATTGTAGCCACACTGGCCCTCAGGATGAAGAATGCACAAGGAAAACAAACTTTAATGCCATCTCGATGGCTCAGAAAAGATAATGAAGAGCCTTTTAATTAGCGCTTAAAGGGCTTTTCACCCAAAAATAATTTCATCATTTACTCGCCCTCATGTTTTTCCAAAACTGTTAGACTTTGATCATCTATGGAACAGAAATGAAGATATTTTTAACAAAATCAGAGCGATTTCTGTTCCTCCATTGACAGCTACGCCACAACCACTTTGATGCTTCAAAAAGTTCATAAAGAGATTGTGAAACTAATCCATATGAATTGAGCGGTTTAGGAAAAGTTTTCTTAAGACACAACTGCTTTGACGAACTGATTAAATGTAGGCTTTTATTCACATAAAGACATTGATCAGCGAACAGAAACGGACGCTCAACCAAACCTGATTGACGCACAAGAACAAACCTCTTTCTGAAGCTCAAATGTGCTGCGTAACATGAGAATGAACCTCATTGGTTCTTGCTGAAGCTCAAATGTGCTGCATAACACGAGAATGAACCTCATTGGTTCTTACAGAACCTCAAATGTGCTGCGTAACACGAGAATGAACCTCATTGGTTCTTGCTGAAGCTCAAACATGCTGCGGAATACGAGAGTGAACCTCATTGGTTCTTGCTGAAGCTCAAATGTGCTGTGTAACACGAGAATGAACCTCATTGGTTCTTGCTGAAGCTCAAACATGCTGCGGAATACGAGAGTGAACCTCATTGGTTCTCGCTGAAGCTCAAACGTGCTGCGTAACACGAGAATGAACCTCATTGGTTCTTAAGAAGCTCAAATGTGCTGCGTAACACGAGAATGAACCTCATTGGTTCTTGCTGAAGCTCAAACGTGCTGCGTAACACGAGAATGAACCTCATTGGTTCTTGCGGAACCTCAAACGTGCTGCGTAACACGAGAATGAACCTCATTGGTTCTTTCTGAAGCTCAAACGTGCTGCGGAATACGAGAGTGAACCTCATTGGTTCTTTCTGAAGCTCAAATGTGCTGCGGAATACGAGAGTGAACCTCATTGGTTCTTGCTGAAGCTCAAACGTGCTGCGTAACACGAGAATGAACCTCATTGGTTCTTGCAGAACCTCAAATGTGCTGCGTAACACGAGAATGAACCTCATTGGTTCTTGCTGAAGCTCAAATGTGCTGCGTATCACGAGAATGAACCTCATTGGTTCTTGCGGAACCTCAAACGTGCTGCGTAACACGAGAATGAACCTCATTGGTTCTTTCTGAAGCTCAAATGTGCTGCGTAACACGAGAATGAACCTCATTGGTTCTTGCGGAACCTCAAACGTGCTGCGTATCACGAGAATGAACCTCATTGGTTCTTGCGGAACCTCAAACGTGCTGCGTAACACGAGAATGAACCTCATTGGTTCTTGCGGAACCTCAAACGTGCTGCGTAACACGAGAATGAACCTCATTGGTTCTTGCGGAACCTCAAACGTGCTGCGTATCACGAGAATGAACCTCATTGGTTCTTGCGGAACCTCAAACGTGCTGCGTAACACGAGAATGAACCTCATTGGTTCTTTCTGAAGCTCAAACGTGCTGCGTAACACGAGAATGAACCTCATTGGTTCTTGCGGAACCTCAAACGTGCTGCGTAACACGAGAATGAACCTCATTGGTTCTTTCTGAAGCTCAAACGTGCTGCGGAATACGAGAGTGAACCTCATTGGTTCTTTCTGAAGCTCAAACGTGCTGCGGAATACGAGAGTGAACCTCATTGGTTCTTTCTGAAGCTCAAACGTGCTGCGTAACACGAGAATGAACCTCATTGGTTCTTTCTGAAGCTCAAACGTGCTGCGTAACACGAGAATGAACCTCATTGGTTCTTGCGGAACCTCAAACGTGCTGCGTAACACGAGAATGAACCTCATTGGTTCTTTCTGAAGCTCAAACGTGCTGCGGAATACGAGAGTGAACCTCATTGGTTCTTTCTGAAGCTCAAACGTGCTGCGGAATACGAGAGTGAACCTCATTGGTTCTTTCTGAAGCTCAAACGTGCTGCGTAACACGAGAATGAACCTCATTGGTTCTTTCTGAAGCTCAAACGTGCTGCGGAATACGAGAGTGAACCTCATTGGTTCTTGCGGAACCTCAAACGTGCTGCGGAATACGAGAGTGAACCTCACTGGTTCTTGCGGAACCTCAAACATGCTGCGTAACACGAGAGTGAACCTCATTGGTTCTTGCGGAACCTCAAACGTGCTGCGGAATACGAGAGTGAACCTCACTGGTTCTTGCGGAACCTCAAACATGCTGCGTAACACGAGAGTGAACCTCATTGGTTCTTGCGGAACCTCAAACATGCTGCGGAATACGAGAGTGAACCTCACTGGTTCTTGCGGAACCTCAAACATGCTGCGTAACACGAGAATGAACCTCATTGGTTCTTTCTGAAGCTCAAACGTGCTGCGTAACACGAGAATGAACCTCATTGGTTCTTGCGGAACCTCAAACGTGCTGCGTAACACGAGAATGAACCTCATTGGTTCTTTCTGAAGCTCAAACGTGCTGCGGAATACGAGAGTGAACCTCATTGGTTCTTTCTGAAGCTCAAACGTGCTGCGGAATACGAGAGTGAACCTCATTGGTTCTTTCTGAAGCTCAAACGTGCTGCGTAACACGAGAATGAACCTCATTGGTTCTTGTGGAACCTCAAACGTGCTGCGTAACACGAGAATGAACCTCATTGGTTCTTTCTGAAGCTCAAACGTGCTGTGGAATACGAGAATGAACCTCATTGGTTCTTGCTGAAGCTCAAACGTGCTGCGTAACACGAGAATGAACCTCATTGGTTCTTGCAGAACCTCAAATGTGCTGCGTAACACGAGAATGAACCTCATTGGTTCTTGCTGAAGCTCAAACGTGCTGCGTATCACGAGAATGAACCTCATTGGTTCTTGCGGAACCTCAAACGTGCTGCGTAACACGAGAATGAACCTCATTTGGTTCTTTCTGAAGCTCAAACGTGCTGCGGAATACGAGAGTGAACCTCATTGGTTCTTGCGGAACCTCAAACGTGCTGCGTAACACGAGAATGAACCTCATTGGTTCTTTCTGAAGCTCAAACGTGCTGCGTAACACGAGAATTAACCTCATTGGTTCTTGCGGAACCTCAAACGTGCTGCGTATCACGAGAATGAACCTCATTGGTTCTTTCTGAAGCTCAAACGTGCTGCGTAACATGAGAATGAACCTCATGAGAACATGAGAATGAACCTTGGTTCTTTCTGAACTTCAAACGTGCTGCGTAACACGAGAATGAACCTCATTGGTTCTTTCTGAAGCTCAAACGTGCTGCGTATCACGAGAATGAACCTCATTGGTTAAGCGGACATCCTTGAGCTTCCGTTTTTCATAACTGATGTGTGCATTGATGAATGTTTATATGTGAATAAAAGTCTAAATTAAATCTGTTGCGTGGTTGTCAATAGAGGGACAGAAATCGCTCAGATTTCATTAAAAATATCTTCATTTGTGTACCTAAGATGAACAAAAGTCTTACAGGTTTGGAACAAAATGAGGGTGAGTAAATGATGACCATTTTCATTTTTGGGTGAACTAACCCTTTAATTTCAGTAACTATTTAGAAAGCAGAAGATGTGTCTTCTACCAATGTCCCATTTTCATGCAAGGCATTGAAATATCTATTCTTCAGTGACCGTTTCAGTGCACAAGAATAGTCTGATATTAAACAAAATATGAATCATAATCAAAATGTGTCTCAAAAGGAATAGAAAAGCTTACAGGATCATAATATTGTAGCAAAATTTTCAGTAATTCCAGTAAAAATCTTTAGTCAATAATCTTGTAAAATTTAAAAATAGAGCTGTAAACCAATTATTGGAAGAAATCTTTTTAAAATTGAACAGCAGTGCCTTTCCAGTAACATACATCATCACATTTGGACCAGTCACATCTAACTGATAACCCAAGCATTAGTTTCAGTGTGCAGACCGATTCAAGCATTGCATGAGTGCATCTCTAGACAAAAATAGTGTAGGGAAAACCATTGCCCTTGAAAACGAAATGTGATGGAATGTTTGTATCCCACAGTCCTTCAAACCACAAGACCATTTGTTCACTTGCATCACGTGCATCACGTGGGCGGACAACAACGACTCCATTAAGTGTCAAATTTCCATTTATAATAACTGAACACCAGCATCCCTCTCAGTGAAGAAAGACGAGAAGATCAAAGAACTCATTCAACCCCGGTTCAGATTCTGTTTAGTGTTTCTCAAGCCTGCAGAGGGCTAGAAAACAGCATCCATATATCCTGCACTCCCAACAAGGCGCCCCTGCAGCGAAACAGATCAGGTGCTGAAAGAGGGCCGTCTCCAGATCAGGCCACTGCGAGACCATTGCTCTCTGTGACCGGCTGCTCGTCCTACGAGGAGATCCTCTCAAACGCATGCTAATCACTGCCAGTTGTTCCTCCGTACATCCAGAGCTACACAATCACGCACTTCACTTTTGGCTTCGGATCAATCGCATCACAAATAGGCCGAAAGTTGGCCGTCTCCGAGAGAAGAATCATTGCTCAATCTTTCTGATTGCTCCTCAGAGTGTTTGTGGAGGAACATTCATCTGCAGTGTAGCATCGTTTCAGCATTTATCACGGACTTGAGGAAATCTTCCAAGATGGCACAAAGAACGCGTGTTCAGGGCCGAGCCAGGAGACGAATTCTCTTTTACACAGTGAAATTCTTTTTCATGAACAACAGCAGATCCATTTCAGCGATAAACCTGCAAAAGCACCTCCTGTCAAATAAGCGTCAGCACATCGGAGCACTTGAACATGGCATGACCTCTGAATCGACATTACAAAATGACTTCAGAGATAACAGACCAACATTTTTAAGTGACACTTCCACACATCAAACAACGGACAGCATCTATTTTCCTTTCCAATGGGCCACTTTAAGCTCCTATCGCTAATGGCAGTGGGAGAGATGAATCACTTAGAAAAGGATACACACTCCCAGACCCTCCCTATACATCATTATACAGAGAACTTCACCTGGATATGGCCAGGGTCACCCTGGAGGTTCTCCATTAAACTTTACGGTTCATTGATTCAGAGAGCCGGCATATGGTTCCCATCAGGCACCACTGCCTTTATCAAGAACACACTCCAGTCCAAACTGTCAGCTGGATCCGCCCAAAAAACTTTGACTGACAAATTTATACAAGTGTTGAGATTTTCCTCCCTTTCACCCACTCTTTCTTTCTTCCGTTCTTTTTTTCACAACATTACTCTCTACACTCGCATCAACAAAGAAAAGTGGCGATTGGACTGTGTATGTGTGTGCCTGCGAGTGTGTGTTGAGGAACAATGTTGACGGCTGGTAAATTTGAGAATGGGTCAAAATTTATAATGCTGTAAAATTGTAAATTATAAAAAAAAAACTCATATGCCGAGGTATGAATAACCTTTTGAAAGCCTGATATTTTATGAATAATATTAAATGTCCTCACACAGGGGTCAAGCGAATTCATCGCAGGTTAATTTCCTTTAAATAAACATCTTTTTAGGCATCATGCTTAATCTTAAAAGGTTAGCTCACTCAAAAATTTAAATTCTGTTATCATTTGCTCATTCCAAACATGAGTTGTATGACTTTCCTCTTTGAAATACAAAAGAAGATATCTAGAAAAATGTCTTATGTGAAAAATGATGCACACCTCAGAGAGAGAGAGAGAGAGAGAAAATGTATATGTATATAAATATAAAACACAAGATGGAAATTAAGACTAAGTAATAATAAGTAGATTATAAAATTAATTATAAAAATATAAATAGATTATATGATTTTTTCTTTGGGTGGACTATTCCTTTAAGGAAGAAAAACAATCTACTATCCCTTTAAATACAAAAAATAAATAAATACAACAAGAAGTATGTACTTTCATGTATTTATAGAAAAGGACCATATCGTTCTTCAGACAACACTTGATATTATAACCTTAAAAGTTCACAGGTCAAATTACAGACACATGGCGTGCTTTCTTTGTGGACATTATCTTGCTTTCTTTGTGCTGAGGTAACCCAAGTAAGACGACTTAACGACAAAAAAGCCTGGACTGAAGTGTCCCTTTAATCACCAAAGACGTTTTAATGACAGTCTTATGGAGAGTGACCACCACAGGCCAGAGTAAAGTACGAGCCTCTGCTCGACGACCTGACATCTATAGGACCCATTGCTACAACTGAGAGTACCGGTTTTATTTCAGAGAAGAGAAATTACGAAAGGAAAAAAAAATGACAAAAATGTTTCCGCCACAGCCAACAACGCCAGAACTCCCAGAAGTTCTTGATGTGAGTAATATGAATGTATCATTTCTCATGCACACAAAAAAACCACAAAAACCTAAAAGATAAGATTTTGTCAACCCTGGAATCTTGGATAAAATTTACAAAAGGACAAATTATCCTCGTGCAGTTATGTTTGCCAACACATTCGACGAGGAATGCTTTGACAGATGTGCTGCGCTCATTTTTTAGACTAATTAGACTTTGAGCTACTCTTCCATTTCTGTTAACCATTTTTCAACGTAGGCCACAGATCTCGTTTCCCCTTGTGTGCGCGAGTCGGTTGCATCTGGTTCTTTCACAGTTTGTCGCTAGCGTTGAACACGGAAGACAGAGAGAACCAGGTGCTTTTAACAAGACCCTTTACGCTCTCTCGGCTCTTTATTGGGTTAACATTGAAACACTGTGGAAACTCAATCTTGGTATCAAAAGCAGATGCTTTGCATGATGTAGAATCTTACATAAAGTCCAATTGATTATTGCTGGTGTCTTTCAGGAAAAACAAAGTTGCATTTGTTCCAGTGCCACAAAAAAACAAGCGGCCCACTCGGATTGACGCTGACCCTTAAAAACTCCTGTGACGTGAAACCGGCACAAGATTTACGGGTGTTTTCAGCTTGTTACAGGAGATTTATATTTACAATAAAAAAGAACAACAATCTGCAGAAGCCATTAGCGAGGGAGCAGGGGAAGAGTGCTAAGCTAGCAGACAGGGCAGTCTGTATTCTTGTTTTCACATCACTAATAACCAGCATTCGTTAAATCTCTTGTAACGTGGACAGAATATAAACACTCATAAATAACTTAAGACAAACATTACCTCATGTTCTTTTTCTATCTTTTGCAGATATTTCAGAATAACTGAAATATGTGGTCATCAACTGACCACAAGAACGCTGCTGAGAAAAAAAAAAAAAACGTTGGTCTGGTCTCCATGGAGTCTCGGAATCCGTTCTCAAAGATGATGTCGTCAGCACCTGATTAAGATGGATGTCACCGAGCGGCGAGGAAACGGAGAGGCCAAGAGGAGATAGAGAGAGAGAGAGAAAGAGGAAACAAGAGAAGCGTTTGGCTCTGGTATGTGAAGCAGCACGTCTTTATTCCCTGCATTGGACGTGAAAGATCTTCTTTCATTCTTCACGCTCTCAGGCCTGCTGACCCTGGAGGTTGGTCCTCAAGGGCTGGCCCCTCGCCACGGTCACTGGCTGCGGAGCTCCTAAGCAGGCTTGACCGTGGATAGTCACACACAAGTGCGGTCAAGCCCTGGCCAGCAGGATTTGGGAAGTGACAGCATAATCAATTTCCATGATTCATGGCGACCCAGCGGAGGAGACACAGAGTAAGATGCTGACAGTGTTGTCTGGGTTAGACTCTGATGCGGTGTGACGGAGGTCTCTGCTTCTGTCTGCTACAGGAACTCTTTGCAGAGCCACAACAACTCTAGAAATACTGCCAACATGATTAGAGTAAAACTGAATGCTATTTTGAAACAGTATAGTCTGCAAGAATCTGTATATTACAAGAATTTTACTAGGGTTAAGGGATGTTTGTTGTTTGGCTCAAATTGATGGTTTTATGAAACACATGTGCCTAAACTAAATAGTGGCCATAGTACTACAGTGTGATAAAAGCAACTTTTAAAATGCTATATATACGTTACCGGCAAAGTGTGAAATCCCGGTATTGTATAGAATGCCTAGGCAATGTATAGAATGCCTGATGGTTTTTGGCAAAAATACATTACCTAATTCTATACATTACCTAGGCATTCTATAGAATGCCGGATTACACACGTTGCCGGTAACATATATATATATATCTCCTTTTGAACATTTCCATATGAACTTCAGACATTTTTGTTCTGTGACACCCACAATAAGTGTGGGCATGTGACTACCACATGTTTTGGAATTTCTCCCAGTCTGGGATACATAGTTGTGACGAGCGGTTTGTTAATGGCTCAGGCTCCGATAGGATGGCTTGCATGTCAGATATGTAATAAAATATTACATCTGGTGTGGCTGGCCACACAAAGGCATTGTCTGTTGCATGCAGCTCACTTCAAGTTCATCATCACCCACCAGATTCAGGACTTGGCCTACAAATGGCTGGGCATCATATTTAACAATCAAAAACCTTCCTACAATATCTGGTGTCATAGTAAGATGTGTGTTGTTGCTGGAGCATTGGTGGGTAATTCACACACATCTATGCAATTCATGTCCACTTCATTGGGACTGAAGCAGTCACAGTAGTTCAGTTCTCTGTGCCTAAACCGTCCAGGGGTAAGAGACACAATCTGGTGAATTTTCATTGGCAAAAAAACATACAATTATGTAAATTATGTTAATGTTAATAATATAACTATAATAACTATGCCTACAAGTTTACAAATGCTAATTAAAAACTAGATTGTTATGGAGAACGGATGACATGTCCTGGCTAACAGAGGTTTTTTTGTTATCCAGGAATGACAAAACAAATATTTTTTTCTTTATAATCAGGCACTAACTTAACCACCTATGGAAATATACAAGAGAAATCACAATTTGGAGACAAAAGTATTTCTGTCATAAAAATATAAATATTTTTTATGACAATTATTATCACTCCATTGAAAACATCAAAACAATTATGCCCAAGTAGATTTTAAATACTTTTATTTATATTCTTTTTAAATTTTGTCTTATTTTTGTATTCAGATTTTAAGCCAGGACAGTTACTGGGAATTAAATTTTGGGACTTTTGAGCTCAATAGTTCCTTAAAGATTAATTATTTATAATGAATTCTCACATGAGTATATAATTCCCAGATTCTGAATGAATATGCTATGAGAAATATAATCAATTAAAAAACAATAATAATAATAAATTATATACAATATTGTTTTTACAATAACATATAGTATGTAAGAATATAAATAAAATACAAATAATAAGAACACAAACATTGTCCGTGTTACAGTGCAATTGTTCCTTTAAGTACTGAGCAGGGCCTGAAGTTAACTTTTTTGACCACCTTTTTACCAGCCAGTTTTTTTTTTTTTTTTGGCCTCATTAAAGGTGAAAAAAAAGAATTGCACAAACATTTGTTCTTTAACTTGTAAGAATACACATTTAAGTGCTGTCAAGTTATTAACGAGATCCATACAAGTAATAATAACTCTTAGAATACAGATATAGACCTAGTGCAGCTCGTAAACAAATCACACGCGGCTGTGTTGATGGCTGGGCAGCTGTTAGTTACAGCGTTCAGGAACCGTTAAGCAGAACTAAATTAATATTGTTATTACTGGTAAAGTTACCGGGTAGGCTACCGGACATTTTCTCACCGGTTCCCGACTCCCAACATCTGTGCAACTGTCATTGTACTGTAGCCTATGTCAGCGTTGCATTATCTCATCTCACCAACAGTTTAAAGGGATAGTTCACTTTGAAATTACATTTTGGTATGTTTTAGCTTACCTCACGGGCATCCAAGATGTAGGTGTCTTTTTTTCCGTCCAAATAAAACAATTCCCCATCGTAAGTACACATTGATGGCCTAAGACACGAAACGAATGGTTTGTGTGAGAAAACGAACAGTATTTATATAGTTTTTACCTCTTATACACAGCCACGTCCAAGTGATCTGAGGGCGCGCAAATATGCATAGAAATATACACTAGATGTCGCCTTAAAGACATTCGTTCCAATGAACTGCCGTACACAAGGCGACATCTAGTGTATATATCTATGCACCAGTCTGCGTACACGTCACACACCAGAATGCGCGCGCGCCCTCAGATCACTTGGACGTGGCTGTGTATAAGAGGTAAAAACGATATAAATACTGTTCGTTTTCTCACACAAACCACTCGTTTTGTGTCTTAGGCCATCAATGTGTACTTACGATGGGGAATTGTTTTCATTTAGACTCTGTGCATGCTCTTTGAGACCGTGACCATAGACCTGCATTATACGACTGACAGACAAGAATGGTTTGACCTAAAAATATCAAAATTGAAACTACTGCTTACCCTTGAGGTAAGCTAAAACATACCAAAATTTTATTTCAAAGTGAACTATCCCTTTAATACTTAACTCACATTCAAACGTAGTCAGAGAAGGGCCTCATCTTTTTCTCCGATCACATATACTGTACGTTCCGAAACACTCAAACTGCGCTGCTTTCACAGATGCTTTCTTTACTCCAGTAATGTGCCACCACATTTTTTAGCTAAAATCCAACGAAATGGCTGACTTCGTTTAAATGTCAAAGAACAACAGTTGCAAAAAAAAAAAAAAAAAAAACCTTCGCAAAGACCCGGCCCCTTTAGTTACTGTTGCTATGTCCGACAAGCTACACCGCGCTCACGCCAAACCATGTTCTCACGCAATGAAAAACACATCGCGCAGCAGAGCGGACACTGACAACACGCTGACAGACAAGACAGTGGTTACTTTTGATATTAAACAAAGTCTCAACGTTAAAATTTGGTCATTTTTAAAGAAATTTAGACAATACCGTTTTGTGGCTCTGTAATGTGTCTTGACTGATCGCTGTGGTGCCTCAGTTAAAGCTGCTCGTGAACCGATCATCTCTTCCTTCTAGTTAATTTATAGCATCAAATAAACATGAATGAACATCAGAAGGAATGTAGTTTTAACTGCGGAAAGATGTCAGTAGGCCTACTCAGTACACTTGTTTTTTCAAGTTCAAATCCTCCAACGTTGAACTCTCCTGACTGCTTTGTCAGACAAAAAAGGCGGATTCGGCGGATTATGATTGGCCAGATCGCCTGTCAATCAAACTCCCCGCGAAGGGTCTATTCTCATTGGCTACCTGCCAATGTGGCAGGTAGATTGACAGTGTTACCCGCCAATTGCAGAATTCACCCGCATTTGGCGTGTGGTCGGGTGTTAATTTCAGGCCCTGGTACTGAGTAATACAATTAACTACTGTAGGGTTAGAGTTAGGAATGGGGTTGGTTTAAGGTTAGTTTCAGAATTATGCATAATTTATAGTTATTACTACAGTAACTACATGTAACGTGTAACAAGAACATTGTAAAATAAAGTGTTTCCTCCAAATGATCACAGGTCAACAGCTTAAAACTTGGCCAATCCAATTTCAGAGTATGAAATTATTTGTATACAAGTAAGTTCTCCCATATTTTGAACTTATGTTGATGTAAATAGAAAAGTAAATGCTTTTTTTTTTTCAGGACTTTAATTGATTTTTTTTTTCTGAAATCACTCCCCATTATTGAAAAAAAAGGCCATTCATCAACATCCTGTGATAAACGGTAACATGAGAGTAATCACTCTCTACGGGTCAGAGGTCACGGTCAGATTCACTTTCCTTCTCAGAAAACGATGGTTATTACCACTCAGAAACACTAGAGGTTGACATCTACCCCACTCTCATTACACATCCATCCGCTCGCCAATATTACAAGCACTTCTGTGACGTGGATGCAGCAGGTGGACAGCAATGTTGTGTGCTTGTGTATCTGTTGACAGGTTGTGGTGTACATTATAGTCCATACCAGCTTGTCAACAAACAGTACAGCGCAACTTGTCATTTAACATTAAATAACTAAGGAACAGTCTAACAAAAACGCAACCGAATAGGATGATCACATTTTGCAAAACATTGTCACCACTACCTTTCACAGACATGCCAAATTACGTATATTCTGAATGTAGTTATTACAAACAACGGCCTACAAACACAATCACACACACACACACACACACACACACACACACACACACACACACACACAGTGCGTCTAATTGTCTGGAACTGTTATGAAACCAGTTTGTAACAGGCAACAGGTGAATTTCACTGGCATTTCCTGAGAGGAAGAGCCAACTTCTCTGGGCAGATATAGACCTCTGACAGACTCTATGTGGCAGTTGAATAGTCTGAGGTCTAATAATGACTCTCCCTTTGATCTGAATGCCATTTACTTCTAGATCTCATTGTCTGTTGTTGATGTCAATTATTACTTTTATTCTTGCTCTATTTTTATATTAATGCTTTCAGCTGGGAAATAAATTCCACAGCAATAAATTCCTCCAGGAAACCATCAATAATGTCCATGCTTTTATGATCTAATAAAAACTAATAATATTTTTTTTAGCCAGGGCTAACAAGGTAAAGCTAGCCAACCAATCCTTCGCCTCTTGATTCTGACTTATGATCGGTACACATTGTATGATTTTGGGCTGTTCCAGACAAAGATTACTAATCGTGGCGATTTCTGTGGTCGTGGCTCCAAAGCGGTGGTCCTCCATATTTTCCTCTTTCGCATCCTAATCTTTTTTTCAGCCACAATCGGCAAAGTCTGATTCTTCTTGCTCTATTAGTTTACACTAGCGCATGCTTTACTAACTTGCGTCACAGCCAACAATTCAATAGTTTCATCATCGTACAGTCTACATACATGTCGTACCCAAGTTTATTATATCCATGTCGTACAGTGTGATATATACTGATCTTCTCCCGATGACAACGCAGTGCTGAAGTGCCAACTAGTCTCTCCCTATGGAGGATCCCTTTACCACTCTACAGATAAAGCGTTGTCGGGAAACTCAATTCGCGTATCTACCCCGAATTGATAAAATAAAATAAAATTCTGTATCAAAAATTATAAGGAAACACCAGTACTTTGTTTAGGCTTGGTTTGTAGGGAATTACAAACCTGCGTACATATATTCAAACTCACATAACTATAGAACCAATTCTTAATGCGCATGTGAACGCCATCAGCGTTTCTCACAGGTTCACGTTTAAAGTCTATGTAGAGAGAATTGTGTCGTCTTAGCGGCCCCAAATTTAATAACAAATGATCGTTGCGACGGAAGCGAATCAATCATAACTAACTTTAGCTGGAAAATAACTTTACTAAAGAACCGCTATAAAGCCAAAACAATCTCTGTTACCATAAATGATACGTTTATCTCTGTAAAGCTGCTTTGAAACAATCTACATTGTTAAAAGCGCTATATAAATGAAGATGACTTGACTTGACTTGACTTATAGGATTGCCGAAATGTATGTACAGGCATTAGAGAAGACAGTTTCTACCTTGAGACACAATGATCTTTGAGTGCACAATTTGTCTTTATTTATATAAGCAAAAATTAACAAGCAACTGGATTTGATAAATGGAAGCATAACAAGGCCAAAAAAAATGCAGTTAGACTCTCCAAACTCACAGGTCCGCAGGTACGAAATATGAAGTTGGAATTTTATTGCTGCACTTCAGCCAGATAACAAGAACAGCTAGTCTTTGAACTCTCTCTCACTCTTTCTACATAATCTTTTCTTTCTCTCTCGTTTCCCTCTCTCTCTCAGCTTCTGGTTATAAGACAAGCGAAACCATTGTTTTTCAGCCATGTAGTAAATCTCGCTGGCGGACACGTTCTTTGATTTCTTTGCCCTCCCCTCTCCCGTTTCCACGCTGAATGAACCTGTACAGCACATGAACGTTTTCACGACAAAGCTGGGGATTTTGGGCACAGTTTTACCTCAGTCTAAAGCAAAGCCAGTAATATTAGTCGTACTAGTCGGAAGGGACTCCCCCCTCCCCATATTTCATTTTGGAGTCTGTGTGGGCCAAATTTTACCGTCCATGCTGTGCTGAAATTATTCGCTGGCCTTTAACCAGAATCTCTCACATTACCACATGCTGAAGCCAGAGTCAGCTGTGTCAGAGGATTCAGGAAAATCATATCAGTCTCTGAAAAACATTTTTACCATCTCACATTTCTGAAAACTTGCCACATTGTAATCACTGAACATTGCAAATTAATGCTGTTAATGCTTTAGAGAACGAGAAACAGAGCAAGTCTATTCATATAGAGGGGAAATGCTAAACTGGTCATATTCCAAAAGTAATATATCACACAGGAGCTTCCAACAAGCACCCAAGGAAGTTGAAAGGTGGAATGATGGTTTTATTTGTATTGTATATGGATTTGATCCAACAAGATGCCAGAATCCTTGACAGTTCAGATGGATTGGAACGTACCAAACAACACGTCTTACCTTTGGCACCATATCCAACCCTTATTTGCCCCCTGAACCACAACCATGAAACACTTAAAAGCAATCTGACAACCCCCATAAAGGAACCAAGGTGCTAAACAGGTGCTAAAGGCACAAGAAAGACAGGCTGGCTTGAAGGGAAAACTGGCTGGGGTAAGAGAAAAGAAAAAAGAACAAGAGAGTGGGGTTTTATGGGGTTCACCAGGTGACCTCTGACCTTTTTCTCTCAGCAGGACGGTGTTGTAATAAATTGCTGGTCGTTAAGGGCCCGGACACTTCTTGGCCCTCACTTCAAACGTGCACCAAGGTTGTGCCTGTTAGCTGGAAGTGGCGTGGCAGACAGGCCCGGTTACGGCCCAATCTCCTCTTCGACTCGCGCACATCTGGAGGGCAGCACCTTAGCCGAAAATGAGACTTTGTGTCTCTTGATGTTTTCACATGACATCTTTATTAACGCTCAAAGCATCCATCCCCGCACCTCTGTCATATTTCTGTTGTCTCGCTCTCATCGTGAGGCTTTAATGCGAAACATTTGCGGTGTCTTCGGAGCCGTGCCATCTGCGGGCATGTTGCTAAGTAGCTTGCCGATAAAGGTGTGTGTCAGCTTGTCTGCATTGATGTGAAAGTTTTATTGTTTCGCTCAAGAACGCCGTTCATCCTGGTCCTCCACCCCTCTTCAGATAAGGTACATCAGCGGCAATTGCCTTTTCTACAGGCCGTTTGACACGCTTTAGCCCTTGCAGGGAGACAGAGCTGATTGTGGAAGCTCAACAGGTGCGAAGCTGAATCGCAGAGCCAGGGAAGATACATAAATTACCACAGCGGCTCAATCACACTCTTCTGTGGCTCTGTTAATCTGCCAAAGGCTTTGAAGGCTGAAACAAGAGTTATGAACGGCACAGCCTGTGAAGACAGAGGGGAAAAAAACAGGCATACACAACTAAGTGCACACACACATAAAAAACATAATCTGAAGCTCTTTTGGATTTTATGGTAAAAATAAAATAAAACTATATTATAAATCCATGATTTACAACAATACACACAACTTTGATGGTATCACTATGTACTCAACCATGGGAAAGCTATTCAGATGACAGAATGAGAGAAAGATAGATGGATGCATTTCTTTTCTTCCGTATCAGTCTCTGACGCGCGTTCACGAGAGCACCACGACACATTCGTGTGATACGTGTCGTCTCATCGTCTGAATTATCCAAACTTTCAAGATGTGGCATGCCAATATCACAATGAATGCAGCACACACACTCTCCTGTTCAGTAGGCATCGCTTGGCACTGATGACATCTACACCACCAGCTCTCCATTGCTCTCTGTCGTTGTGTTTCAGCCTCTTCTATATCTTTTAGTTTGTTCTCTGTATATTCTGGTTCGAATAAGTAAGGTTGTGCAAAAAAATGTAATGTGTCGAAATCTACAGACAAAGTTATGAACTGTTTTATGTTGAGCGTTCGTCTTCCTCTGCTTGTAAACACAGCCCTGTCACATATCAGAACGCTAGCTCCTGCATCATCACCATACACTCATGCGTTGTGACGGAGACTGATACGCAAGAAATTGTTGAATATAGTTGTTATTTTGTACACAAAAAGTATTCTCGTCGCTTTATAAAATTAAGGTTGAGCTACTCAAGTCACGTGGACTATTTTAACAATGTCTTTCCTACCTTTCTGGGCCTTCAAAGTGTTAATTAAATAGTTGTCAATGGAGCCCCCCTGAGCCATCGGATTTCATTAATGACTGAATATTCATTTTTGGGTGAACTATCCCTTTTTTTTCTTCTTTTTAAAAAAAAATAATAATTGCAAGTTACGCTAATGCATTTAGGCAAAGAAACAATGATGATTTTTTTCAAAACCATGGGTGTTTCCAACCCGATCTTACAGCAATTCGTACGAATTTTACGAGGTGGCTAATTCGTATGAATTCATACGACCTCACTCATACGAATTAGTAATTTTTTTTGCAAAATCGTACATATTTTACGATTTGCCCTATTAGTATGAATTCGTATGAATTACCTACCCCTGACCCCACCCCTAACCCTACCCATCACGTGGGTTTAGACAAATCGTACAATTGAATTCATACGAAATAGCCACCCAGGGCTTGAATTTCGGTGCGGGATTGCGGGTATTGCGCATATTTTTTATCATTCCCGCAGGTCTCCCATTTATAATGCGGGAAATTCCCGCAAACATTGATTCACTTTAGCATGTAGGTTCAGGTTGTATTAGTAAATTAATCCACGCAGATGGAAAATCAAATCAGTCATTTTAAAACTGTCTGCGAGACGCAATTTCACAAACAGCGTGAGTGATTCAGCGGCGCTGCGTCTTCTATCTCGCGTCTCTCAAAATGGGTTGCACAATGCAATCGTTAAGCGCGCAGCAGGCGGCGGAAATACACTCTCGCGTTTCGGGAGTCGATCGGGCCAGCATTGCATCACGAGTAACTAAAGTTTACCATTTGCACGTCTTTTCAAGTCTCGCCAGTTTAAACAGTCACGCGATTTTAAACTCTTCGGTACTTGCGCGCTGTCTGAGAGATGCTTTTTTCTCTGCACACATACATAGAGTAAAGCAGCCTCACAAACAGCTCGCGGGTAACAAAAGTTATTTTTCGTGGATTATAAATCGCTTTAACAGTCAAAAACATAAGAAAATGATGTCAATTTCGGTCTTGGAGAGTATCCTCTAATCTAAACACAGTCGGTTATGTCTTAAATAAGCATAAATCGCACGTGACCGTATAATGAAAACAGGATCCGTGCACTAGCTCTTAAAGGGACAGCAGCCATATGTGTCTGTCATTAATTTGTTTGTCAAAACAACAAAACATAGCTTTCATTTTAAGGAATCAGGATTAATAGCCTATGAATTTAATTTAGTCAGGACTAAAATACTACCCAGTGTTATTTTACATTTGATTAGGCTACTTTATTCAGTCTCTGTAGTATTTCTGAATAGCCTACTAGTTTTAGACCTAGGCAAAAACTTTTCTCTTTATTTCTCTTTATTGATATCTTTATTCTATTGTATTTATTTGTGCTACTTTTTTCAATTTAATTCAAAGATTGAAATCAAGCTTCCTTGAGTTGTGTAAATTCTTAAGAACAAAATGACCCCATTGTAAAAATGCAATGAGTAGGCTAAGCATACATTTAGGCGAGATAAATGTAATTAAAAAAAAAGTCTAAACTCCCCCCTCAAATTAAAAATTCCCCCCCATAAGAATCACCTAAGGGGGGATTTCCCCCCCATTTTCCAAAATGAAATTCAGGCCCTGGCCACCTTTTAATCACTTGTACAAATTTGTACGAATTGGTCGTGAGATAGCGTTGGTGTTTCCAATTTGGAGAGAACTGTATTCACCATAAGATACCGTAGATAGAACAGTAAACAGATAGACAGAACAATAGAACCGATGGAAAACATTGAACTATAGAATGAATGATAAGTATTTGACATACAGAATGATAGAACAAACAACAGATAAAATTCTATGATAGAAAAATAAAACTAACAATTAATAGAACAGTGAATGAACAAAAACAAATCGAATGGAACAAACTACAGCAAATAACAAATTTTAAACAGAAATTATGAAAAAATAAATATAACTGTAGAACAAATGATACATAGCAACAGTCAGAACCAAGCCAAATCAAGCAATAGATAAATTCTATGATAGAACAATACAACTAACAATTCATACTGTACAACAGATTAAATGAATGATCAAACGATCAACAGATATAATTATAGAATTAACAAACAATAGAAACAATAATAGAAAGAACGGACAATAGAACAAATGAAAGATAAATACAATGAATCAACTATAGCTACAGTATAGAACAATACAAACAAAACAAGACAAAACTGTCCAGTACAACACAAAACAATACTGTAAAATGAACGACATACAGAAAGAACAACTGAAAGAACCAATGAAAGCTATTAAATAAATGATAGAATGAACAATTGCTCTATAAAACAAGACAGAACGAACGGTAGTTAGAATGAATGAAAAAAACAATAACAAACAGAACAGAGTAGACAGAATAAAAGAAAAAAAAATGACAGAACAAGTTAGAAAAAAATGGAGGAAAGAACAAGTTAAAGAGAACAAACAATATCATACAGATTAATTGCTTGTATTTTTAATTTGTAGGTCTATTTGGATAGAGGTGTATGCTAAATGAGTAAATGGAGATGTGCTATAGTTAGCATGAGCAATAGTGAGATATTAGGTACAGAATGATAGATAGAGAGAACGATACAGATCTCAGAGGAAGACAGGAAGCTCTGAGATCTGAGGCAATGGAACCAGTGACAGAAGATAAATCATTTCACTCACAGAGCAGCTTCAGGAACGAGAAGGTCTGGAAGAAGCTTCCACTGCGGAGCGGGTCCGAAGCAAAACAAAGGGAGTCAGCGGAATAACACAGAAAATATCAAGTTAATCTGACGTATTATCCTGCCTGTGTTATGATTTCAGAAATGTAGTGCTAAGGGTTGATGCAAAAGACACATTTCTATGAGACGCATTTCCACATAAAGCGAACATATTCAGAGAGAAATGCTCATTATTCATAATTCAAAGTCATTTCACAGTTTGAGAAAAGTATTATATTTTGATTTTAAAAATCTTTTTGTTGTTGTTGTTGTATTGATTAATAATGCATAATGAGACCATGAATACAGAATCGATTTTGATTTCATGTTGTCTTCACCAATGTTTTCAGTTTTTGTTAATGATTGTTAGTTTATTTTTACAAAAAATATTTCCAAAAAAGGTTCAAATAGAAAATAAAAATGCTATTTTGTTCTTATTGCAGCACGTGATAAATACAACTTTTTTTTTCAATACATTAGTTTACATACATCACTAATAACAATGCTTGAACCATTTAGCTGTATTCATTCCAGCTAAATGGTTAAAATGGCTTTTCTTTTTTGAATGCTCTCAAGTCCAAATGCTCCTTCTCACGTCTGTTCTTTCTTTTTCCCTTTTCCACTTCATTTATAAAGACCATCTGACTGTTTTTCTTCATCTTCATTCCTTTATTCTCCCTCTCATTCTCTTTTGGAGAGCAGGACAAGAGGAAATTGGTGTAATGAATTTAGGGTGCCTGTGTTGGGCGAGCTGCGGTCCCTCTGGCACGGTTCGGTCATTTATCTTCCGCACTCTGTCAGAGGGAAATACAGCACAATGGGTGAAGGGGGAGTGCAAATTGACTACCAATTACGCGCCTGTGAATAAGGAGAGATTAGAGGAGGGAACGCAATATGGTTCACTGCTAGCGTTTATTTTAACCCTGCGAGCAGCGGACCGCCAAGGTCTGAAAGGAGGAGGAGGGGTTAGTAAAGAGAAAGAGAAAAAGAGAAAAAGAGAAAAAGAGAGTGATGGTCAACCAAGGGTGAAATCTGTAAAAGATTCCGTGTGTTTGCAGGGAAAAGAGCTTTTTTTCCTCTTTCCTTTCTGAACACAGCGCAGAATGGATAGAGTTAAGTGCTCTGCCTTTTATATGTATAAATGTGAGTGTGAATGCACTTTCCAATCTTCAAACCAATGGTTGTTTCAAAATATTTTTACAAATTTAAATTGTATTCATTGTGTCAGTCTAGAAGTCTTTTGAAATTTAAAATGCTTAGCATTTTGTCTAACAATAAAATCTTGAAAATAACTATTGAAAATGAATGCACTTACTAAGTAATTTTGTCTTGTTTCCAGTCCAAATATCTAAAAAATTCTTGAATCATGATGCATTTACTAGACAAGTAAAATAATATATTATGTATCTCACTTAATTTAGATTTTAATTTTATTTTTTACCAGAAAACAAGTCATAATATCTTATGCCATTTTACTAATCTAGTAAATACATCTTGATTCAAGAATTTTTTGATATTTGAACTGGAAGCAAGATAAAATTACTAAGTAAGAAAAACATTTTTTGCTGTGTGAACAATTGATATTTCAGTCACAACATAATAGGTTTTTTATAAAAATGATAAGTAAAAAGTCAAATAAGAAGTCAAATTGCTAGTTCAAAAATATTCAACACCACATAACAACAAAACTAAATAATTTTAGTCTAACATAATCTGACATTTGTTTCTTTTTTTTTTTTTCTTCTCATATTCTGAAATTTTCAGAATGGGTTTTGTGAACATGCAAACGTACTGCCCGGATCAGCCCCTCGACCTAATCAGGTTTGACTCCCCGACAATAAGAACTTCAACATGAGCCTGGAGCACCATCACTAATGCCAGGCCAAATGTTTGCAGCTAAAGTAACTCATTTCACGTGTGTTTGTTGTTAGGCAGGCTCGAAGGAGCATTCTGTGGATTTTTTTTGAGGGTGGGAAATATGGAGGAGGGAGAACGGGCTGGAATGAATGCAGACGTGGAGTGTGTTGAACGCCTGTGCAGAGAGGAAGAAGAATGTGAGTAAAATAACTTATACTGATTGACAGTAGAGAATGTGAGGGGAAGTGAAAAAGAGAGACATCAGAGCCTCATCATTCTGTTATTGTGAGACAGCAAAATAGCCTAAACTATGTTTGCATTTCCTAAAGGAAATACCTGTGCGGGCAAGGCAACAAAAACAGAATGTGAAAGTTTTAGGCAAGCTTATATTTTAGACACCTGAGAATCATCACATGACACGACACTGTTTTACAGTGTAAAGTTGGCTATAAATGGTTAAACCAATTCAGCAAGACCAATCAGAATTCAAGCATAACATTGCTGTTGGTTAGATTTTAAATGGAGAACATTCTATTCATGCAAGTCAATGGGATCATTTTAAACTTTAATCTTACATTTATTTAGAAATATATAATGTTTGCAAAAAAACTAAACAAAGCTCTTCTACGTGCATTCATGATTTACATAAAGTTCTGTATATTATGTTGAAGCTGAATTAGTTGCAGAAATTTGTAGAGAAGAAAAAAAAAACGAGTGTTGCCTCACAAGTGCTGTAATAAAAACTCAGTGGTTCTCTAACCGGCTAGTGGGACATGACCCAAAAATGGCTCAAAGGTCTAAATACAAAATAATAAAAAGCAAATAGCCATATAATGCACAGCTAGGAAAAAAAGAGGAGGGAAAACGCTTCACATATCTTTTGGAGTCAAAAGCTGTGAATCCAGTCAAACTCGATTGAAAATTAATAAATAAATAAATAAAACAGCTGCCAACATGGACAGGTTGCATGATATGTTGTCTCTCATATATATATATATATATATATGTATATATATATATATATAAAAAAAAAAAAAAAACAGGCTTATCGACTGCAAAATTGTTAACATTATTTCTGTTAGGTCTGCATTATTTATATTGTGCATACTGTTGGTTATATTATAATAATAATAATAATAATAATAATTGCCCTTTTACTAATGTAGATTTTTGCTACTATGTTGGAACACCCCTTGGTGTGTATTTTAAAACCACAGAAAACACACTGTTTTAAAATTAAAACGGCTTCACATACAGTAGTTGGGTCATGATCACAAAGCAATTAAGATGACTATATTCTCAGTAAGATTTCATGTATATCTCAGACTAGAAATACAGAGAAGCTGCAATGCCTTTATGCGTTAGCAATCACATCAAACCTGACGCTGCTATATCGTCCTCTCAACAGCGCAGGCTCACATCGGTTTATTCCATCTCTCTGGTTTTCTGTTTCTCTCTCAGGCATGTCTCTCATGCGTCAGACAGATAGATGTTCGGAGTGCACTGTCCTTCGGTACCTGTGGTCAGTTCCTGTTGCATGAGCTGAATGCTGGGAACGGATGTGTGAAAAACCACACTGCCACCTACAGACCCAGAGAAAAACATCCCCACGCCACTCTCAGACCTTCACTGATAGTGTGAGCTATGCCCGCAAGTTTAGATGAAACATTATTATTTACAGCTTTAGAAACTTATAATCTTCATTATATTGTAATGCCATTCTAAGAAGAAGGGGCAAATGCAGCTCTGGGGTTTCTCATCTACACATTCCACGTATTCAAACGAGATTTCTGGCCTCACGTTTACACGGGCGAGTTTTGACAGCTCTGACAACAATGTTTAGGCAGCTCAAAAGACTGAGAGTTTATCCAGTGCAACAGCTGACACGTGCTATGCAAGGTCTAACTCTTGTTTTCTTTAACATTACCAGCTAAGTGCTTACAATAACTTTCCTTAACCCCTCACACACACACACACAGTCACACACACAGCAGTGCAATCAGGCGACGTGCGTTGCTTAACCCGCTTGCAGCTCTACAAATATCTTATGGTCTTCCCTGAGCACGGGGACATCAATCTCTTCCTAATTCCATCAAGTGTGAAAGGGCCCTTATGCGAGTGCACCGGGGACACGCCAGCTCTTTTGTAGCTCGTTGAGGGGAGTGGGGAGATGGGCTGCACCCTCACAATGCCCCTGTCCCAAACCCACCGTGCTCCTGACAGCAGAGCAGATGGCGTCGCCACTAACTCAACAAAAGAGATCTAATTAGAGGAACAATGGAGGCGAGCCGCACGGGACGACGGAACAGCGGATCAAGGCTTTCTGGCTTTGACGGAAGGAAGGAGCAATGGATAGGTGGGGAGAAAAAGAGAAAGGAGAGCAGTCAGCCTGGCTTTCTCTCTCTCTCTCTTCTGCCTCCCCCCCAACACTAATATAAGGGACTATGACTTTATTACCCCTCATTAACACAAATTAGGGCACTCAAAGCCCCCTGAATGAAGGTGACAAACTGAATTAAGCATGTGAAAACAAACCCACCCCACCTCGCGCCAGGCTGTGACCATATTGCGTTTGCATTCATGGGGGTCCCTCTACAAAACGACTGGGATTCCTCTGTGAAATGTGAAGGGAGAACTCCAGGAAAAAACGCTTTTATTTGGTCAATTACTGACTTTGGGCTTCAGAAGTTATCATGAGTAAAAATACGTCACTTTTATATGAATTCTTTTGGGTTTTGTTGGTGCAAAAAAAAAAAAGTGTAATAAAATGTACAGTTAAAACACTAGAACAAGAAATTGAAGAGTGCAGCTCTTTTATACATACAGTATTATTTATTAGAAAAATATTTATATTAAAAATAGTATTTTATAATTTTCATGTATACATATTGTATATATTATATAAAAATGTTATATATATATATATTTATTATATTATATTATATATATATATATATATATATATATATATATATATATATATATATATATATATATATATATATATATATATATATATATATATATATATATATATAATAAATTAAATGCCCACATTTATTTGGGCTTAGATTTATCCTAATGTACTTCATAAACAGCACACTGATGAATATCTGAAGTAATACTATGATGCTATTTTCCTCTAGATCTGCTGTACAGCAGAAACAAACTGTGTTGCATTATTTTTCTGTTATTACTGTAAAGCTGCTTTGAAACAATCTGTATTGTAAAAACTGCTATTTAAATAAAGGTGACTAATAAAAATTACACATTTTTTCCTTGACCAACTAAAAACATCCACAAGATCCCTGAAATATCCAATATTTTGTAATTTCTCCAAAACACAGAACAGATCTTTCAGTAAGCACTTAGAACCATTGAAACTGGTCTAATTTCCACTAATCAAACACTGTAAAAACCTAACAAGCTAACACATAATTTGAGAACAATTGCCTTTATACTTACCATTCACAATAAAAAAATAAATAAATAAATAAATAAATAAACCAAACAATATTCACACTAACATCTACTCAAATTTTGTGTAACTGTAAAAACCCAATAGAATTAAGGCACATGACTTCAAATAAATTGTTTACAGCTATTAGTTTGCAATAGCAAACATGCATGTGATTATATCACAATTAATGAAACATAACAATGACTGTAGAAGAGCAACAAAATGTTCAGGGCTAAATTGGGCTGATTTGAATTAAACTGAACAAGCTACTTTCGGTGATATGTGAGTGAACTTAACACGTTTCATGTATTAAATTATAACTAGCCTATTAGGTTTTACAGTAGCCTACAGTTATTTGATTATGAAATACAATTTGCTATCAGACAGTGCCAGTGAGCAATATTTGCACCCTGGACATTATATAGCTAAAACACTAAACATATATAAAGTGTGGCGTCTCCTTATGCCACACACAGTACTTCAACTACTGTATTTGTAAGCAACAAATCAGTGTGTTTCATATATATATATATATATATATATATATATATATATATATATATATATATATATATATATATACACTTAGGCCTATAGCCTAGGCCTACATTCAACAACAGTGGTTCTCCAGACAGTGAATGCAGAGCTACAAGTCACTTTGTCTCCAGATACACAATTAACGTTTAACATTCAAAAGTAATGTCCCCGTAAGCCGTACTAATGTTAGCAAAATGATAAGATTTAACATATTTTCTCTTACATTTAGGCTACATAACCAAAAAAAAAACAAAAAACATTCCGAGAATCATCCAGTATCTGACAATAATTTTACACATTTCAGTAAGAAATAAGACTGATTATTTGTTTACCTTTTGTTGGTGTGGTGGAAGCGACTCTAGTTACAGTAGACAGATTGTTGTCATAACGTTTTCAGCCTTTGGATGGTTTTAACGACGTCGCCTCAGGATTCATGTCTTTCACCTAGTTTAGTTAACCCAGTTTTTACGATTGACTCGATGACTTAGGATATACTCAATTTCTAGTCTCGTTTGTAGTTAAATTAACTCAACATATATGCGAACTAACTGCAAGTGTCTGACGTCAGAAAGTTATCGCGAGATGATCGAAACGTTAATTCGGCGATGTGATGCTGCATATAGCGAAACTGCTGTACCATCCGCATAAAAGTGTCCCTTTAAATGTTTTACCTACATATTGGGGAGTAATTGTTATTGGTTTACCGATGATTTCATGATTTTTTTCCCCTAGGTTAGACCACACCCAGAGCCGGATTAACGCAAAGGCAAACTAGGCACGTGCCTAGGGCCCGATTGGCGGGATGGGGCCCAGACAGAGGGACCAAAAAAAAAAAAAAAAGTCCTATCTACAATTTATTTCAATATTTATTAGTTAACTAAAAATAGTGACGATGTTTATCTTAACCATAGACTGTTACATTACTGCAGTTAAACCAATGAATGTGTCCGTTACAAAGCGGGTGCCGGCTTCTGAAAGTACAGGTATGTGTAACGAACGCATCCATCAGGTGCTGCGAGGCAAAAGCCTAATAAGCACACAAAGAAGCACTGCTCAAAATGCAGGTGTGTGAGTTGTCGTCATCTATTTTGGAGTGATTGCAATGTATTCTAAATATAAACTTGTACTGTAGATCAGCGTCATTTCTGGAAAAATCATTCACCGCTTTATTACGAGTTTAAAAGAGCGCGAGCGTCATTAACGTGCCCAGACGCGACGCTTTGAATTTGCGCGTACAATGAATAACATAGCTGACTAGTAAAAAAGCTACAAAATTAAAAGACAAGACGTCTGTATTCTAAGTTATAAAGCCAACACACTACAATATTTTTAAATGTTTCAAATAAAGGATCTCATATCTATGGGTCTATCTTCTAAATTCTGCTGCTGATTAGATTCCTGACATTACGCCAATAATATCAGTTTATATATTTTTTTTCTGCTCAGTAGCGATCGTGTTTTTCTCTTCCACTTGATTTGTGTATAACATATTTAAGGTAGCAATGCAATATAAAGCACATATGCTCATCTACTGAAGTGTGATTCTGGAACTGTGAATAAATTGAATAAAACAGCAAAATAACAACAACAACAACAATAACATCTTCATTAAACAAAAAAGAGATTACCTTAGATAAAGTTTGATTAATATGTACATACAGTACCGGTAAAAGTCTGGACCCATTACTATTTTTAATGTTTTTGATTATTATGCTCTACAAGCCTGCATTTATTTGATTAAAAATACAGAAAAAAAAGAAACAGGAATATTCAGCAAGGATGTGTTAAATATATAAAAAGTGATAGTGAAGACTTTTTTAAAACAACTTTTTAATAATCAAAAATCCTGAAAAAAAGTATCACAGGTTATAAAATAAATATTAAGCACCATTTCTAACATTTGATAATAAATCAGAATATTATAAAGTTTTCTGAAGGATCACGTGACACTAAATTCAGCTTTGCATCACAGAAATATAACGTATAGTAAAATAGAAAACAATTATTTTAAATTTTAATAATATTTCACTATATTATTTTTTCTGTATTTTTGATCAAATAAATCCAGGCGTGATGAGCATAAGAGACTTCTTTCAAAAACATTAAAAATAGTAATGTGTCCAAACTTATGTAGTACTGTGTAAGTAAAAATATACTGCTTTTAAAATTAAATGTTGTATAAAAAGGTTAGGAATCATATTTGTTTCAAGTGTTTTTTTATTGGGGGTGGGGGGCCTCCAACATGAATTTTGCCTAGGGCCTCCTAATGTCTAGAACCGGCCCTGACCACACATCTAGAATGAATATTATTCAGTTGGCTCGCTTACCTGTGTCTCGACAGGTGCATGACGCTGAGGACGCTTTCCAGTCATCTTGTATGTCACCTTGTTACACTAGTAGTGTTCCCGGTTAAAAATGACTGGCCTACAAAAAAATAGCTTATAAATCTCTCATTATACTGCATATTATCACCCAATATTGGATTCTATCTTTTTGTCAACTTGTTTTTTGCCTCATTTATCTGAGAGTAGGCATCTAATTTTTTGGAGTAAAAAAAAAAGCATTATTTATGAATAATTTTCACAATATTAAATAAAATATGAAGAAAAATTGCTCTGTTTATCACACTAGTGTGCTTTAATGTTTAATCAGGGTGTTTGCTTTGAAATGCTTTTATTTAGTAAAAAATGGCACATAGTCACACTTGTGGTGTTCCCTGGTCAGAAATGAAATTTTCATCCTGCATCGCCTCCTCCTCACTAGTGTCTTGATCAATGATCTGATGAAGAACATGCACAGAGCTTCTTCGCCATTGTGCTGCTACAAAATTAATGACATGTAAGACGCATTAAATGTGTCTGTGCTATAACATCTATATTTGTACATTTTAGTCCCAAAACAAAATGTCAAAATATTTTGTCTGAAAACTGTGATGAAACAAAGAACATAAAAGAAAGATTCTTTTGAAACAGGGTCAGGGTCACTAGGGACTAAATCCAGTTCGCGCATACGCGTGTGTGTTTGTGTGTGTGAGTATGAATGTCGCTGTCAGATGGATGAATGGATATTAGATGCAGTTCAGGGTGGGATCAAGTTTCTCTTTGTGAAAAAGAATGTGTAATTCTCAAAATAGTTTGTGTGTTTTAACGTGTGTGTGTGTGTGTGTGTGTGTGTGTGTGTGTGTGTGTGTGTGTGTGTGTGTGTGTGTGTGTGTGTGTGTGTGTGTGTGTGTGTGTGTGTGTGTTGGGTAGCGTGTGTATGCATGTATCCACATATGCACAGGTCCAAGGGCTCGATGTTTGCAAGCACGCATGCACATATGTGTACATGAACATAATGAACATGCTACTGAAAACTAAATGTGTCTCTTATCTTCGGTCTCTCATTCACTTTCCATGGCCCATTGAAACACCACAAGTGTAACTGTGCCATTTTGTACAAAATAAAAGTTTTTCAAAACAAACTTCATGAAACATTAAAGTAGACTAGTGTGATCAACAGCGCACATTTTTCTTTCATATTTTATTTAATATTGTGAAAATTGTTCATAAATAATGCTTTTTACTCAAAAAATGAGATGCCTGCTCTCAGATCAATGAGGCCTACGATTAATCAGATGCAAATAGAAATATAAAACCAGTCTCAAATGAAAGAGAACAAAAAAAAATTAACCCATAATAACAAGTGATTTATAAGCTATTTTTTTATAGGTAGGTCATTTTTGACCGGGAACATCAAACATGTTATAGGGTTTTGAACACCACACAAGGGTTAAGTCTCCCCTAATTTATTAATGTAGGACTGTTAATCCGACTGAGAAAAAGTGTTTCAGTCTGAAATATGAGAGTCTGTTGAGACGCTTTACCATGACTTGCGCAACAGCGACATCTACTGTTACTTGTGTTGCCGCACAGGCAATCTTTAAAAGCAGTGAACCAAGTCCTAGGAAATACTGACTCGAATGCTTTTTTTTTTTTTTTTTTTTTTTGCAGAACACACACACTGCAAAAAAAGAAAAAGAAAAGAAAAGGTCAGTGTAACAATTTGAGAGAAGTTTAATTGATTTTATATTTGAACATTTCAGAATGTCTTTGTTTGTATGCGTTAATTTTGTGCTATAATGATAGCACTAGAATTGGCGTGAACTTTGTGTGTAAAATCCGTGTTGTCTAGCTTAATTTGTAAATGTTTCAAAGAGGTCATTGTGTTCCAGTGGAAGCAAGAACGTCTGACTGTGCAAAACAGATAATATGATCAATGTCATACATTTGTTTAGCGATCTAGTGCTGAATTTCACGCCAAGAGCTTTCTCTGTTTTGTATTTCCAGAAATACAAATACAGTTTTATTTACTATATGTCCCTCATAAGTAACACTAGAGGGCAGAAGAGCTCTATCTTTAAATCCAGTTAACTAGCCTACAGTTTTTTGTTGTAATTGCTTACACGCTAAACTGCATGGTACTTGAGACACACTCAGTGAAACCATTCGCTCATGTAGCCTACCTAATCTTTAGACCAAATCTGCAAAATTGCAAGCATGCTGCTTTACACTCAGTTTACAATTGTTAAACAAACTTTTTGGCAAATGCTAAATATAAATAGCTTTTGTGTTTCATTTGGGAAACACTCATTAAAAAAAAAAAAAAAAAAAAAAAACTTGTTAAAACACTTACACATAATTCGTTCAGAAATAAAAACTCATTGTTTTGAAAAATTAATTAATTATTTATTTATTTACACCCCCTTGCATTTCTGTTTATAGTGTAAATATACCTAATTTGATCACTCAATATTTGATCCTCAATATTTAGATAATATAAATAAAATAATAAAAATTCACCCTTGTATTTCTGTTTATTTTGTAATTATACTGAATTGACTTACAAGTCAAGTCACCTCTTTTTCTATAGCGCTTTATACGATACAGATTGTTTCAAAGCGGCTTCACAATATAACAAATTAAAATCCTCAACAAGCCAATAGTGTCATTATTCAGCAGACAGTTGACGGCACTCATTGACTTCTAGGGAAAAAAAATACTATGGAAATTAATGGCAACTGTCGTACCAAGATTCTTCAAAATATCTTCTTTTGTGTTCAACAGCAGAAACTCATACAGGTTTGGAACAACATGTGGGTGAGTAAATGATTACAATTGTTCATTATTATTACCGTATATACCCGACTATAAGACGACCCTGAATATAAGACGACCCCCCCCCCCCCCCATTTTCCAGACTTATTTTTGTGGAAAAAATCTGGTTTTCAACAGAAAATAATTTTATTTGAAAATTGCAGTGATAATTCATTCTCTCTCTTCCAGCGCGCCTCTCTCTCTCTCTCTCTCTCTCTCTCTCTCTCTCTCTCTCTCTCTCTCTCTCTCTCTCTCTCTCTCTCTCTCTCTCTCTCTCTCTCTCTCTCTCTCTCTCTCTCTCTCTGCGTCTAGCGCACCTCTCTCTCGCTCTCTCTCTCTCTCTCTCTCTCTCTCTCTCTCTGCGTCTCGCGCGGCAGAGAGGAGCAGCGTTTTAATTCAGTTAAACACAAAATGTTGCTTCTCTCATTTTACATGCAAGTATAGCCGAAATCATTTGTCTTAATGGGTCATGTTTCAGTCACTATTTCATATTTATTCAGTTGTTCCTTCTCCCTCTCCCCCCGTGATTTTGTCTATATCGCGAATATAAGACGACCCCCCATTTTTCAGCGAATTTTTAGGACAAAAACCTCGTCTTATATTCGGGTATATACGGTATTATTATTATTTTGGGGTGAATTCCTTTAAGCTTACTTGTGTAGGCGTATTGTCAGCTTACTGTTGTGGTATAGACACGATTTGTGCATTTTATTGTAATCGGCTTTGGTAAAAAAAAAAGTCTGCTAAGAACATTAATGCAAAATTATTAAGACAAATGATTTTACCCAGACTCACAATGTGCAGTACCAAAGTAGAACAACATACAACTAATTACCAAACCTTTATATACTAGAAAAGTGTGTGTGTGTTGGTTTAACTGATGGCACAGTAAGAAATAAGTTGTGTGTGTATCAGGGCATGTGTTGTGCTCATGCAGCACAGGGTGCAATTATGTGGGAAATGTGTGTTTCCGCACTGTGAAGTGTGAGTACTTTGAGGCAGTTCTGTGCAGTTATGCTGGATGTGTGTGTGGTTTGTGTGCTGTACTTGAAGACTTCGTTTAACTCACACATGAACTATATTTATTACCGTGTGTGTGTGTGCTCAGTGTACCTAGTGGCACCATATTGCAGGAAGCTGCAGTAATTTCCTCCATCCTGCATCTCCAGCGCTCAGCCATCAACCCAGAGCCCAAACCACAACCACATGGGATCATAGCTCTCGTTCGCTCAGTGGGAACATTCCAGAACCCAATGACCGAAATAAAGTATAGTCAAGCAAAAGAACCTCAAATTCTATTTAAAGGAATATCCTGGAGTCAATACAAGTTAATAAGTACAAGTTACAAGCTTCAATACAATTTGATTACCGCAAAAATAATTTCGCCTTGGCCCTCATTAGGTTCTTGCTGTGGGATTCAACGAGGCCCAAAAGCAGAAATGTTTTTATCAAAGCAATAACGTTAATTCCTCTGTGTACAGTAAAGTTTTTGTTAATTGTAGGGATGTTTTTTTTGGTTTTCATTGTCATGACAATGATTGGATGTATTTTTACACAGAATAATAGTACGTGATACTAGAAGTTTACGGATTTACCTCATCAATTCACTTCAGTTGTAAGTGCCTCTCTTTAACTTTTTGAAAGAAAAAGAGGTATAAGGGGAAAATGAAGTTGATTAAGCAACTTGTACTGAACCCACATATTGCTTTAAGCAGCAGAGTGAGAGAGAACCAAAACATTGAGTTGAGCAAATGATATAAGACTTGAAAGAGACATCAGACCTTAATTCAGTTATATATTGTAAACAGTGACGCTTTCTAAGGTAATCTAAGCACTGCTATTGTGCATACAGTACTTAAGGTTAGTGATTGAAAAAACTCATAACTGTGAGTAGAACTTGTCTGTTTGTGACATGAACTCAAATACTGTGGCTTTTTGAGAAGAAGTGTGTTATTACTCTTTGGTCAGACTGTTTGCCTGTTGGATGATAAATCTAGCATTTACTGAAGGGACCCAAACCATAAAGTGTATAGAAACCAGACAATAGAGACACAGTCATTCCCACTCTGCCAAGCGTCATTAGTGCGCCTGATATTTGGGCTTTCTGTTTGATAATGAACATGTAAAAGCATCTGAACAACATTGGAACAACGTGTTCAAGTCAGGTCTCTTTGTACCCAAACATCAAAGCAGAAATATGTATTTACCACTGATTCCTCTGATCTCATGGCAATGGCAGGCCACAGCTGATTGGAATCAAAAGCAAAGCTACATGAAGGGAAGAGTTTACTATGGTACACACACACAGGCACAAGCTTCTGAACCAAATCCATCTAATCTTTTCCCTTGATTCCCTTTCATTGACTGCCTAAAACTGAAATTATAAAATCAAAAATAATAAAAAATATAAATATAATTATAAATTTATGAAAAGAAAAATTAAGGATAAAGGATACAATTTTCCTGGATTTGAATGTGCTAATACACAAAAGCCGCAGGTCGCCCCCAATAGGACGAGTAGAGTATGACAGCTCAGTCTTTCTGCCAGACAAAACTAGTTACTGTAGGTTATTTTTTGATCTCTATTATTCAGAATGCATTCAAATATGGTTTTAAAAAGTTAAATGCATATTTGTTTATACTATAAACTACCTATCATTTACATTCATGCATTTGGCAGATGCTTTTATCCAAAGAGAATTACATTGCATTGAAGGTAAACAATTTATCGAACACATGACACTGGCATTGCTAGTGCCATGCTCAACTGTTGGAGTTACAGGAAACGTTAAAAAATTAGGGGTCAGATTGATTGATTGATTGATTGATTGATTTTTTTTTTACATGAAATTAATACTTGTATTCAGAAAGGACACATCTTACTGATAAAAAATGACAGTAAAGACATTTCAGCTTTGCCATCAGAGGAATAAATTACATTTTAAAATATATTAAAATAGAAAACAGTTATTTTAAATTGTAAAAAATATTTCTCAGTGTTACTGTTTTTTGATCAAATAAATGCAGCCTTGGTGAGGAAAAAAAAAAACATAAAAAAATATATATAATAAATCTAACCGACCCCACATTTTTGTGCAGTAGTGTACAATCAAAGTAATTCTAGCATTAAAAGTTACTAGAAGTTTGCTGTTAAAATGAATGTTAATATACAATCAGACATTTTGATAAAAAAAAGAAACTTAAATTGCATTCAAGATGTATGCTCTGTCAATTCATTTGTTGCTTTTTGAGCTACGAGTAATAGAAATCAGAAAACACAGCTTTGTTTTGTCTGTTTTAGTAACTTTCCAAGCTTGTGTGAATCATTTATGAACTGAACAATTCAAACCCAGCGCAAAGATCTTAATAAACAATGTTTGTTCTGACATGAAAGCCTATTCTCTCAAATCTTTAAAGGGCTTGTTGTTGTTGTTTTTTTAATGACTGTGCTGGTGCATAACATTCAAACATCTTTTTATGACATGATTTATTGCTATATACTTCTACTTTCTTTAAAGTCAGTTCCATTTGGCTTGATATGTTTTATCTAATATAATTGCATTCATATTTGTTAGTGAGACTTATATGTCCGAAAAACGTTTTGGGTCCTGGATGCCATCGAATTTCTTACAATTGTGACTTCTTATCTCGTATTGTGTCTTCTTTTTTAAAACTTTATCTTGCAATGAACTTTTTTTTCTGAAGGTTGAAAACAGGCATCCATACATCATGCATTATTGCATGTGTGTGTAGACCCTCCATAAGAAGTCCAATGGTGTTTGTTTTCTTCTTTCCTTCTACGCCTTCACCCCATCAGCCAGCAGACAACCCTCTGAATTTAAGGGTAAGTGACCACAAGACTGACTGTAGACGAGGTCACATGATCCCCCGGTCCCTGCGAGAGGATGGGCCTTGCAACACGAGAAACAGTTAATGTAAAACACCGGTGCTAATGGGCCGTTTACACAACCGTTTTCAACTGAAAACTGAAAACTTTTTGTGTTTTGGCCATTCATAACAACTTTGTAGAAAAACTACAACAAACAGAGAACGATTTTGAAAGTTGCAGAAGAAGTGCTTCTCGCAATAGATGCTTTGGCTCCACGGATCACGGGTCAGCTCGTTTGTTGTGTATTTGCGACCGCAGAGTGAAACTTGGACTCATGGGAAATCATTTGGAGGCCACTGAGAGGAAAACTCATTTTAGTTACAGTACTTAAGAGTTCGAGTTAAAGCATTCTGACTTAAAGACCGCAGAGCCCTTTCCTCCTGAAGAAGAATTCCTGTTATTGTGTTGTACCGTATAGCAAAACACGTCAGCTCAGTGGCTGCTGGAATAGGTTATGACAGCTATGTGCTTTCATCTCAGACGAATGCAGAGGAAGTCTAGTTAACCCCTGTGCCCTATAGAAACTGGCTCGAACCGAGCTTTAAAACCAAGCTCACCCACCCGACAAATTCTTGGAGCGAGATCTCGAACCTGATCCAAAACATTTGGCCACATATACGCAGCCACTGTAGTCCTCAGAAGCATGCACGCTCATGTGATCCCGACATATGTTTCCATTCTGTTAAAAAGCCCTGGAAGTTTCCGTTTGACGGGAGACAGAAGTGCAGTACAGGGGCAGAGTGCATCTGGCAGGCACACAGCCAAGTCTAAGAGATCCCGAAACGCTCAAGCAGGGCCGGATACCATGCAGACAGACCCGGTTAGCACGGAGGTCACACCCCTGATTTCCATGTACAACCGTTTGCACTTTCACCAGGTTGGGAGGTCCCATCAAAGCGAGATTTGTGTGAAATACACCTCACTTTTTTAAAGTTGTTCCTTGTGAATGGAGTCACCTCTCTTCCTTTTTACTCTACCATGGGTTGAGGGTTCACGCTGCTGTGATAGATATCGTCCCATCTGTTTAGGGCTGGGAAAAAAATCGATTTGATTTAAAAATCGAGTTGGTAGGTCAAATCGATTCATATTTTCAAAAAATCGATTTTTTAGATTTTTTTTCTCCCAATACATACATTTTGCATTCGCCAAATCTTCCTTCAGGGTTTCCGTAGAACGCTCCCTGCGGCGCAGCCCTCGATGCTTCACGACATCAAGACAAAAAGACTAGCATGTTTAATGTTTTAACGGTCCTCCACGACGACGACGGCGCGCGCGCGAGTGAGTGAGTGAGTGAGTGAGGGAGAGTGAGTGAGAGTGTGTGTTCGCGAGTGAGTGTGTGTGACTGTGTGTGCGCGAGTGTGTGTGTGTGTGTGTGTGTGTGTGAGAGAGAGAGAGAGAGAGAGAGATAGAGAGAGAGAGAGAGAGAGAGAGAGTGTGTATGTGCGAGTGAGTGAGTGAGTGAGTGAGTGTGTGTGTGTGTGTGTGTGTGTGTGTGTGTGTGTGTGTGTAGGCTATGTGAGTGACCTTGTGTAGCCTATATGTGCGAGTGAATGAGTGTGTGAGACGGCTCGCGATGACTGGTCGGAAAACAACGTGTAGTCTGACATGTTTCTTGTCCACGACATGACAAGATTTTTAGGAGTCAAAATCGTGTAATCTGACAGTGACTATCGTAACAGACAAAAAAATCGTGTAATCTGAACCAGGCATAAGAGTTACCTCAGGATTTTTTTTTGTTTTATTAGCTCAATCCAAATACAGTATAAATAATTTGGATGTTTAACAATCTTTGTTGCACACTGACTTTTCAGTTAGAGAAAGGGTTTGCCTTTGCAATTTTATGTTGATGCACTTTAATTAAATACAATAAATATATATTTTTAAAATATATTTACAGTTCACAGTTATTTTGTTTTAAATGGGGGGAGAAAAATCGAATCGAATCGTAAATCGAGTTTTTTATAAAAAAATCTCAGATTTTTTTAGGGGAAAAAATCGCCCAGCTCTACATCTGTTAGGCTACTTTGCATTCAGAAATACAGAATCTGAGTTACAATGGCTCCAAAAGCAACATGATTCTAGAGCATTCTCAGAACAAATTTAACTTCAGCCATTTTTGCTGTTACAGTTAACCAACTGGTGTCAATGTGATTTTTTAGTGTATGAAACAAATCAGTTGTTTTGACTTGCTTTAAACAGTTTTTGAAGTGTTTTTTTTTTTTTTTTTTTTTTTAGTTGGTATGAAATCTATTTTCTAAATGCATGTTATTCATCTTATTGTGAATGACTCATCCATGCATGTCTAATTTTTAATGGATTTTTCTTACCTTGTGATATTTTTAATCAAAATAACTTCCAGTGAAATGACAGACTTCTCTCTCGTGAGGTATGCAGGACTTCTCCAATCCATTTAGTTAGCTTGAACCCTTTGCTTTTAGATGCCTGCAAGCTCACATTCAGATCCGTCTTCATCCAATCAACAACCAATGAGTGGATAGAGCCAAATCCTCAAATTCCATTTCATTGTGACTAAATATTTTGTTTTGTACTATACAAATAGTTTGCTTATACTATATTTTGCTTGCTTATAAATGACACATTGATAGTGTGGTCTTTAATGCATTGATATTTATACTTTTTAAAGTCCCCTTGTGGTGAAAATCAAGCTTTTAATGTTGTTTATATGTATATGTAGTGTTTTTAATATGCTTTAAGACAAACCATGTGCAAATTCATAAGTCAACACCACTGCTGATTATATTCTCCTTAAAACTGCAGTGAACTACCTTATGACCAATCATGTCAACATGTGATCGTCAACAAGTGGATATCAATAGTGGATATCAGAGCTGGTGTGAGTGAGTGGGGCCGGGGCTAATTTGCATATTCATAGAACCTCATATACTAAGAAAAATACATCCAATATTTCATTTTGGTGATCAAAGATGAGTTTTAATGGATACAATTATTGACTACAGGGGGACTATAAAGCATAAGTTACAGTAAAGTTTTTGGTGCCATTGCATGTTTTGAGAAGCCAAGAGAGATAAGATGGATCAGGCCTTGTTTTGATGATTGAATTAAAGAAATATAGAAAGAATGAAACGTGCCGCTAGATTCGAGAACTTTAATACAGTTATCACAGACTCTCTAATAATTTCAATGCTGTGCAAATGCCATAAGATGATCAGTATGTGGTCTCAAGTCTCCAAAACACACACAAAGGAGATTAGAAACATTACATGAGTGCAAAACCTTCCATTAATCCATAACTGTCTAGAAGAGAAGTCAGAGGGGAGCGAGTTCAAGGCTCTGTTGTAATAAAAGCCATCTTTCCCTCTCCATTGTTCTGGCTAAAATCATATGAGACTCTCGGTATAAATGGTGGAACTAACTTAATTATGAAAATCCTCCTGCTGCATTGGAAATGGGCTGCAGTAACAGGGGAATAAAAGCTGTTATCCAGACGTGTGTGTGTGTGTGTGAGAGAGAGGGAGGGAGAGAGAGAGAGAGAGAGAGAGAGAGAGAGAGAGAGAGAGAGAGAGAGAGAGAGAGAGAGAGAGAGAGAGAGAGAGAGAGAGAGAGAGAGAGAGAGAGAGAGAGAGAGAGAGAGAGAGATACCCACCGGGCTTCTCTGCAACTGTCTGCCGTAATAAAAAATCCCTATTGCACTTTGTATTTATCCATTTTTAATGAAGTGTCTCAGCTGTGTGTGTCTCTGAATGAGATGAGAAAGGGAAAAAGGGAGAGGGGATGGAGGGGAAGATCTGGACGCCCTCTGTTCTCTCCCGGACGCCCAGAGGTTGTGTGATGACATCACCATCAGCAAACCATGCACTGAAATTGCTTTTTTGTCCTGTGTGGATGTATTTCCTTTTGAAACAGGAAGTAAGGATAAGGAATATCGAAAATGTTTGTAAAAAATCATGAGTTGTTTTTTGTTAGTCTTGATATTGTTAATCAGTTGCAGGTGATGGTGGGGGAGACGTTGTTATTCAAGAGAGCATCTGATAGGACACAAATCTGTGTAGTGCAACATGAGAAATCAACATTTTTGGTCTGTTTTGGTAGAAGATACAAGCTGTAAATTGTATATTGTTATTTGATTTAACTCTGGAATACACTACGCAACATTTGCCCAGATTTTTGTATTCAAACTATGATTCCATTCAGTCGGAGGATATCAAACATGTCGAGAAGACATTGTTTTCGTTTGTAATGCTCTACAGGTCACATGTTTCTGTGTTTGTAAGAACTTGAAATTCTGTAAGTCTGTGAATTCTCAGTTGTTTAGTGTATGATTTTTTTTTTCTGCAACCATTGTCAAGTCGACAACTGTTTGATACCTAGAGTTTTCAAATCTGTCGCGTAGTTTGTTCCAGCCTTTAGCAGTACACTAGCATATACAGTAGATGCTTTAAGATGCTTTTAGTAGATGCTTGTTTCATGGGTTGTTTAAAACGACCAGAGAATCTTCTCGTTTGTTCTCCTTTTCTTTGTTTCTGTTTTGTAACATTTATGAAGAGAGGAAAGGCCTGTGTAGGTGAAGAGAGGTCTTGAGTGGTGATGGGAATGAGGTGGGATTCACAAAGACCCTTATTGTGACAATGACACAGGCTCACATGGGCCTGCTAAACACAATCCGTAGGGACGACAACATGAAAGCACCAGTTAAACCGTTTCACAAGCTGTTTATTTATCTAGTGAGTTCATCTCTTTTATTTCTGCACAGCAGCATACAGGGAAATTGTGACAAAATATAAATAAGAAAATCCAACAGTGTTTCTTTTTTTTTTTTACTCTTTTAATTTAATTACAAAAGTGGCAAATTTGTTGATGTCTTCAACATTTGATTCTCAGTCTCTCTCTCTCACAAACCAAGAATGTCACATTGAACAACAACTTAAAATGCATGACGTCATCATCATGATTATTAATATTATGTACAGCTGTCACCTATTAGCAAACAATGCTTAGAGCTTATTGGGATTTCACTTTCGTCCGTAGAATGCACTGGAAAAAAAATACAATTATGTTATACAAAGATCAAAAATATTATTATAAACCCTTGTTATAAATGGTACACTATATTAATAAACTGCTGTTGACATTTTACATGTAAGTACAAAATCTCGGTGAGGTAGTTCCCTCTGAAGTCACTTTTTAAAAGTAAAATACTGAATAGACATCACTTAATTATTTTCCATTTTTCTGTAATTATTTACAGTACAGCAAATCTATGTTCCTTACTTCATTAAAATTGAATTCCTTTGGTAAACACAACTGTCAGAAATGTGCAGTCCTGCAAGTGTCAAATTGTACATTCATGTTTGCATCCTTTTTTTTGTTCTTGTTTTTTTGGGGGGGTTTATTCTTGTACATAATGCAAAAAGGGGCAAATACATTGTTTTTACAAAAAAGCTTTTTATTAAGAACATTCATACGTGCTTTATTCCACCATGGACCATGGAGAACTGATTTTGTTGTTGGTTTGTTTTTCATAAACCTCTCCCTTTCCCCTTTGCTCTCCCAGGATGTTTTGGAGAAAGGTGGACTTTGTATAGAGCTGAAGAGAGGCACCCATAGGATGTTTTTTTTCTTTTTTTTTTTTTTTCTTTTTTTTTCCTCCAGTGTGTGTTCCCCTTCCTCGGGGTGTAAACATTGAAAGGGCACCTCATACAGAAGAATAGCCTGCGGTCACACTTTACATTACAACGTTCATGTTTACTAACGAGAAACACTGCTTTTTTAAGCTGCAGGAAATTCACTTATTGTTATCAATATGGTTACATGTAACACTTGTAACATGGACTCTGCAATGTAAAATGCCCGACTCTGTCAGTGGGGTTGGAAATAATTTGGCCGATTATGAAGTTATGCTGACAACATGAACGCGCAACAGAGCCTCTATTGTGTTGCTCTGCGCGTCCGTGCTCGCAAATGTCAGGAAACTGTGGAGTGGACTTTCAGGCGAGAGCGGAATGGGACTCAAGTTCATAAATGTGGAACATTCTTTAAAATCGCTTAATGGCAAACTAAACTTTGGTTTAAAGACAAAAACGAGGCGCAAGCTTAGCTTACAGTAAAGAAAATACTTGAGTTGAACAGAAGAGCAACTCCTCTGGTGCCAACATTCACGTTTCCCCATTTTAAACAAAAATAACATCTCATTTCACACAAAATGTGACTATGAATCGTGAATAAACATCTAAAACCTATGCGTGAAAAGGAAAAAATAGCTTTTTATGAATAAAGTATGCAATAAAACTATGGAAATAAAGTATCTATAAAAATATAAGAGATTTTTTTTTTTTTTTTCGTTTAACAAAAACATTGATATCATCTTATTTGTTTGCCTAGTAGTTAAGACTCGGAAAGCCAGTCAATCAGAACAGTCATCTGAAAGAAAATGTTCAGTGCAATACATGTAAGTCTATAGGGGTCTTTTTAGAAGATTTTCACTCGCTTACCACCCACAGCTCTGCCTCCCTTCAGCACTCTCTGGGCAGGCTGGTCTTTGGAGAGAGGGCAGTATTTTATTGTATGCGCGTTGTCCCCGTTGGCACTGCATAGGGGGCATGTGTACGCCCGCAGGATCGGGCACACCACCCTCCCGTCCGGGGTTTTCAGGACGTGCGAGCCGTACACCTCCTCCGGCGCTCCGTTATTCCGACAGAAGACGCAGATCTTTGGCTCCTGCTTGTTGCGCGCGGCCGGTTTCCTCATCTTCCTTTCCACGCCGAACAGATCAAATCCCGCGAAGCCTCCTCCGATGCCCATCTCCCGCTCCTGGGAGGAGGACAGCAGCCCCCCTGTGCCCTGGTTCTGGAAGGGGCTCAGGATGGAGAAGCGCTCTTTCAGGTCCAGGATGGAGGTGGGCGGGGGGCAGCAGCAGGAGTCCAGGTGTCCACCGCTGTCGCCTTCGCCGCCGGCCGCGATTACGCACGGGCACGGAGGGCTGTCGTCCAAGCCCAGAGTGGCTTTCAGGGACTCCGTGATGGAGTTGGGACTCTGGGGGACGCTGTGCTTGTTGTTCTTGGTGACCAGCGTGGAGAGGCCGAGATAGTCATTCCAAAAATTGAAGGTGTAATCGTAGGAGGTGCGCGCGCTCAAGTAGTTGTGGTTCAAAAAATCCATGTTTCTTCGCTCAGCCAAAATGCTTCTCTCGGAGTAAAACAAATGCGATATGCGTATATTCCGTCTCGTTTCTTTCTGTCTGCTCTCCGGGATCGTAAGTGTGCTCAAGTCCAGTGCGTTTCTTGGGTATGTGCGTCTGAAGAACAGGCATCTGGTTATAAGGCTCCAGGAGAGGCAGGAGGAGGGCGGGGCTCTTTTCCAAACCAAGTTTCTGAGCAGCAGATCCACAGCGTGTTTTCTTCCTGCATGACCAGTGACTGTTCACTGCAGTGGAATGACACCAGGCACAGCTTTGTGATGGCAAAATAGCCCAAGAAGTGCTTGTTAGAGAGAGATTAAACCATTCATATCACGTTTTCTCTTTCTTTCTTAACTTAAGGGGCCAGCGGCACATAATGTCCAAGATGATAAACATTAATTTTTAAAAGCTCAAAACACATATTTGTCAAATTATAAGAAAGTATACCTTTGTATTCATGCATTTTTTCCAACAACGTTTTGATTGAATGACTTATTGTGTCTTAAAATGTGTAAAAATAAATAAATAGAAAAGTACTAAATACGTTCATTGCAATAAAATCCTTTTTGACCCAGTGGTGGGGGTCTAAAGGGGTACTCTCTCTCTATTTTATGGTCACATGACTTCAAAATGGCTTCCTGTATACTGATTACGCCATACTGACTTAGATTTGGCAAACACAATCTTTTAAAAATATTAATAATATTCTAAAATAAACGAATCACTAAGTTTTGAAATACACTATAATGAAGTTTTTTATACAAAATCTTTTTTGTTTTTCTTGAATTTGAATTCTGAGTCTTTTTACAGTCTTCAGGCAGTTAGACCACACAAAATGTGTTTTAATAAAAAAATAAAAAAATAAATAAATAAACAAGTTATTTAAAGAATATAATCTGTCTTTTTATGTTTTTGAACTTAGGACAAAATCTGGACAAAAAAAGTATTAATGCTGCATAGTTGCATAATGTAAGGTCTCGTTTAACAGATTCAGCTCAAATATTGAATGCTCCTCTGGCAAAATATGAAGGGAAAATGACCACTGCAGTCTATTCACAGATGATACATTATTCCATGGGATTTCCTCTCTCTTCTCAGTGACATCCCACAGTCACAGTAGCTTCTTTCTTTGGTGTGAGATACTGGGCTTTGTGTGCAGTGCTGAGGCTTTACAGTGCAGCGAAAGGAGCTGCAGTTTGTATGTGTTCAGGATTTCGGGACAGGATCAGATTACACGTGTGTCATTAGAAACAGAGGGTCTTGGGCGCACATGGGCTCTTTGTTCTTTGAGAACATGCCATGTGCGCACCTGCGGGCCAGAGTCGATTTTACTGTCGATTAGCATGTTTTTTTCTTGGATTTTTCAGTCACTTATTCAGTTTGAATGATATTCAAATTTGAGATTTACTTTAAGGAATACTAAAGGTGACACTTCGAAATAAGGTTCCATTTGTGCATTAACTAACAATGAGAAATACATTTGTTGCTGTAATTATTAATCTTTTATTAAGGTTGTTTAATAAAAATGCAACTGTTCATTGTTAGTTCATAGCAATGTTTAAATAAATGTTGAAATTACACTAAGATAAATAAAGAAGTTTTTCATGGTTAGTTCATGTTATGTTAACAAAAACTTAAATTCCCTTAAAATTCATTTAATATGTTGCTTTGACCAATTTGAGATACATTATTGAAGCTTTGTTTATGTTATCAGTTGAACTTATTTCATAAGATTAGAAGTAGTGGTTGCACTTTATTTTACAGTAAGTGTACTTACAGTGTACTTACCTAAGAAAGTACTGGGTAATATAAGGTACTTAAACTACATGAGCTAAGGTTGGGTAAAGGTTCAGGGTTAGTACCTAGTTATTACAGAGTTATTACTATAATAAGTACAAAGTATGTACATGGGGAAGGGATGGGGTTTAGTATAAGAAGAAAATATGATTCTCTTTTGATTGTACCCTATCATGAATAATATGATGTAAAACAATCTAAGTAGGCTAATTTGGAGACAATTACTGCACCAGTGGTTTAGATATATATTAAAAAAAAAAACTACAGCACATCCAATGCAACTCTAAATGAGACTCAGGATTGTGTATCTTGTGCGAACCGAAAGGCTCCAGCTCAGATGTCAGTATATTTGCTCGGAGCCTGCAGATCTTTTATGCTCCTCCTGCTGTGGCCTTGACTCTGTGTGAAAAGCTGCAATGGTTGAGGGTCATTATTCGACAGGCTCTTGGCTCAGAGCTGTCCTGGATCCGGCTCAGCCCACACGGTCCAGAAAGACATGTAATGAGCGTCTCGCCAAATTAACTCATCTTTGGGTAAACAAAAGGCTAATTTGCATTTTTGTGTTTTGTTCAAGACCCCATGATTTGGGGACACAGGTGCACAGCAGCTGATTTTGCACCCCACACATAAATAATAGCCTAGTGTGTCTGCCACAGAACATCACTGTAATAAATTAAGTGTGGTTATATTAAATGATTGATTCAGAGCTTGCCTACCAGAGACAGGAAATTATGTTCACAACTCACGTGCTCGTGCAATTAGGTATAAACTTATTTTAAGACAGGACACCTGAAACACGCAGTACCTCAGTCCGACCACCGGGGGGTCTGTGTGAGCTCAGAGGAGCATCTAATTGGCATTACGTCATCGAGTAGGCCTATGCTGGAGTGCAGCAGCTTGTATAACAAGATCTAAGAACAATACAGTAAACACTTACACTTGCTGTGGCCCTGCCAGAAATAGAGCGCAGGGCACAGCTGTGAATTACAATAATCACTGAGGACGATATCCAGGTCATTCCTTCAATGCAGTTTTCATGTCCTCATCTTTGTTATCGGGGTACGTGTTCATTTTATATTACATTTATGCATTTAGCAGACACTTTTATCCAAGAAGGATAAGCAATTTGTCAAAAAACCAACAATATTTGTAATCTACAATGTCTTTACAATGGCTTTTAAATGATTGAGTGTGTGATGGAAATCATATTAGTTAATTTTTCTTTTATCTTAATATCATAAGTAAACAAAGGGGTGAAGTTTAAATACTTTGACTACATTGCATTGCATTTTAGCCACGTCCCCATGTGTGGCACTAGCGCTCTCATGAAAAAACCTGGCATGTCAAGTTGGCCTCTTTTTCCTAGCCATGACCGCGCCCATATTCTCCTCTTTCGCTTCCACCTCTTTTTTCAGCACACATAAAAACCACAACTGCCAAAGTACGATTCATCCTGCTCTATTTGTTTACAACAAGTGCTTGCTGGTGACATTGCAATATTCTATGCCAACTTGTGTCGTAGCCTACGATTCAATAGGTTTCATCCTCGTACAGTCTACGTATATGTCGTACCCAAGTTTATTGAAGTATTAATGATCTTATAGAATTGCCGAAATCGAAAACTCTGTAGCAGGCATCAAAGGGACTATGTGTAGAATTCAGAAATCCTTGTTATTAGCGAGACCGGTGGCCATTAAATGAACTGCAGTTTAGCAATGTACTGCTCATGCTCCTGTACACCTAACATTCAAGAGACTGAACATGATAAAAGGCAAACCCACGGCAAAGTTCTTTTTTTGTACTTTGCTTAGAAGTAAAAAAAGAAGTTGGAATTTCCTTTGCAGCAATTATGAACATCCAGACTCCACGCGGCTGAGAGCGACGTTTAGATGAGTTATATGTAAATATGTGCTGTGCGTTTTCCTCTCAATAACAACATAAACACAAAACCAAAATGACAGCGTGGGAAAACAGCAGTTAAGAAAGAACTTGATCATGGTGGATAAGTTTGCACCAGCTCTGCAATTATCCTGAAATTTGCACCTGTCTGTAATTAAGTGCTCCTAAAGACCTTAATTAGCATGGTTCAGATGTGTTTGATTAGGGTTGGAGCTGAACTTTGCAGGAACGGTACAGATCTCAAGGCCACCCCAATCTACAGGCTTTCATAGACAACCTACAGTATTAAGTCGGGGAATGTCTCATTTTTTTAAGTTTTGTTAAAAGATGTTCACACATTACTTATAAAAAAGCGATCAATATGTGAAAAGTCTTACATATAGCTTCTTTAAAATATGCAAGCATTATTTAAAGGTTCAAAAAAAGAGTTCAAATAGTACGGCATTACAGGAATGACCCATTTATGATTCAAAAGCATAATTACCATTCTTGACCATGATTGTTATATGGCAACACTCATTTTTCAGTGGTGACTCATTACCTGCACCTAACTGCATTTCAGGTTGCTGTAGCATTTATGTTTGATGACTCAAAGTTTTTAGAGAAGAAACATTAAAAGAACACTCTAAGTAATGAAGTAAGAATCTATGTAATGGCAAAGAGCATTAGTATTCCCTGCAGGGAGGAGCATAAGAGTAAGATTTCTATCGATAGCAGTGTTTCCTGCCACAGCGTGGGCAGAGGCCACACTCAACCATGCTGGAGTACAAAAGGCCTTCCTCTATTCTGATTAATTATATTCCTTCAGGAATGTGGACACTGGGCTCCTCCAGCACGGCTACCATCGCCAGCCACTGTACGTCTAATTAAAAGTGGAGGAGAGCTCTGTGAACCTCTGCCAGAGCGGAGGATTAAGTCTATTTAAAGAGGGAATTCAATAGAATGCCGAATACCTTGCTGCTTATCCGAGCGGAAAGTGGTGAAGAAGATGTGCTTTGTGTAAATTTGCACTCGGCTTAGTGGCTTTTCTTTCTTATTGAGCACTGCATTGTCTGGACTTTTGACCCCTTTGGTACTGGTTGAGGTTTTGGGCTGTGTCGCATGTGGAGGGCAACAGGTGCAAACGTTTGTTTCAAAAAGACCCTTTAGGTGTTTGCACACCACTGACTTCAGAGTTGTGTGTTGTATGTGAAGAGATCTCAAGACAGTTAAAACAAGCACTCTGAGTGTTTATAATGAACAGTTATATAATCTTTTTTTTTTTTTTTTTACAGTATTGCTATTTTTGGTTATTATTATTTGTCTACAGAAAGTTGAAAGTATACATTTAGGCCTATAGGAACACAAGCTGTCACTGGGACAGTACCCTTCAAAAGGGTTCTAATATGTACCATTTAGGTACTACTATGTACACTTTTGGTACCAATATGTGCATTTGAGGGACTAATATGCACTCTTTAGGTACAAAGGTGTACCTTTTGAAAAGGTACCGCCACAGTGACAGCTTTTGTATTTTTTTTTTCTGAGAGTGTATGAGTATGATAATTCAATCTAAAGTCAACTATATTTTGAATTTTTTGAAGAACATATGAGTGCTGCTTGTCCAAACAATGGTATGTCATATGTCATTGCTAGGTGGTTGCTAGGGCATTGCTGGGTGGTTTCTTTGGGTGTTATGTAGAGCTGCACAAGTCTGGATAAATTGAGAATCACGATTTATTTGAAAAAAGAAAATCTCGATTCTCCCACGATGATAGACGGCTAAGCAAAATAACATGTAATTACGCCATTCGGAGCCTGAATCTGCAAAGTAGTGATCCTGAGGTGGAGCCGCAGCATCAAGGTCCCGCACACACTCCCGCTCCCGCTCCCACAGACTCAATCACAAGCACAGCTGTCAATCATGATGTTACACCCCCGTTTTATAGCATCAAATAGGCTAACTATCTAAAACCAAACTTACTGGGAAAACGAACACTTCAGCATGATAAGAAATACCTAAAATTACAGAAACCATCTTTGGAAAACAAATATTTGAAGTGTAATTGGATTTTTTTGTTTGGCTCACATCCCATTCGATTACATGAAGAGGGCGGGGTTTAAGACCTATACTGCAGCCAGCCACCAGGGGGCGATCAAAATACTTTGGCTTTACTTTTCAGGACTTGTGCAGCACACTTGGCCTTAATAAGCACCACTAAGTTTTCCCTCACAATCACTATATCTTTTGAAAATTTTCTAAATTTGGAGCCTATACTGAAAGTGTATCAGAAGGTGATTTTAAAAATTAGCAGTAGATATTAAAATGATAAATGTCCTCTGTGGCGTGACTCTTTACGGCTTATCCATGCATCAGAAATAAAACAGCGTCATTACCGCGCTACATTCATAATGCTGCAACATTACATCATAAGACAGGATGAGAAATTAGTACAGGCTCAGTTTCTCCCTCGGTATGACTGTCTGATTTATCGGCATCATCAATTATGCAGCGGTATATCCAACGGGAGTCTCCACGGGACACTGCTCTCCATAGCACCAAATGATGCAGTACATAGCAGGACAGGCGGCAAGACTCTTATCGAGATAGTTTCTGCTCCGTCAGAGTTTCCTCCTTTATGCTGTTACCCTTGAGTTGATGGAATCGTTTAAATAGTTGCAGAGTTGGGTAATATGTTCCTGGCATCTCTCTCCTTCCCCTCAAGCTACAGTATGTCCAATATTACAAATGATTGAAGATCTTGGTGGGGGCTTCTTTTTCTCTGACTGAAATATTAATGGTCACATTATTACTTAATTTTGTTGTGACTCAAAGGAATTAATATCCATCCATTAAACGGCGCTAATTCAGCCCCTGTCTGGAGAAAGCCTGCCCGCGCCGTACAGGGAATCACATTAGCCTGTGAATGATCTATGGCACCGGTATGGCGTCTATGGCTGCAAACTGATTTAGTGGTTTGAGCTGACAAACTGATGAGTGCACAAGCAGTTGCTGACCAAGGGAAACATTTACTTTTAATGAGATATATTGTTGCGCCCATCACTCGGAGTGTAATGCTCGCATTAGCTTGATGCATAACCTGACTTCCGTATGCGGCTCTGGCTCTAATTGCAGCCCAGTCAACAGAAGCTGACAAATGGGATTTAAAGCACTTTATAAATACTAGTTTTGTGCACTTGCGATTGGCGCTATCTTTCTCTGAGTTTAATCATCACATTTAGCTTGCATATTGAACAGGGTTTACTGAGGTAATGCTAAAGCGCACCATGTAGGCCCTGTTTACACATGGCGTTACCATCCGACGTGAGTTATCCGTTAACAAGTGGTCAGGAGAGACAGATCGCTGGTGGTGACATTCATTTCAAGTGGATTTCAGGAAGTCTTCCCAAGTTCCCTGAGAAGGGTATTGAGACGCTGCGTCATGTTGCCATACATCCGGCATACCTACGTCTTCCTTCAGACAATATGAAGCTGATGACATGTTCTCTAGGCGCCCTTTTATAGTCAACCAGTGCGCCTGTGACGTCATAAGACTGCAGTAGCCAATCAGAAATTGGCGTTTAACACACATGCATTATTAGGAGTGTTCTCATAGCGTCGACTGAGGACGCAGCGAAGAGTTCCACTTCAAAAGGGAACCCATTTTAATAGTTTTAGTTTTAGTCAACAATAATATAATTGGTTACTGCATATTGACAAAGCACACAGTGTCTAATGTCACAATGGTCGACACTGTTGCTTTCCAAACACATTTCCATATTTAAATCTCGCTGCAAACATGACGTTTCAAGCAGAATGCTCATTGTTATTTTAGTCTCGCCTATATTCGTTTCACATGATCTGTGTCACTGTGTGTTGATGTCAGGCAAGCGGGAGAAGTTTTGTGCATATGGGTTTTTCCAACGTTTTAGAGCAGATGATTATTTTTGAAAACCCATGCTTTAGCACAGTGGTTAATTGACAGATAAGTAGGCGGTGCTTCACTCCTGTCCAGGACACATCAAGGAGGAGTTAGCATTTACATTACAAATGCAGTGTGGTCACATGTGTTTCTGGCTACCTCCAAATGTGATTTGATTGGATCACAAAAGACTCCACACCTCATTTACACATGTATTTACACTGTAGTAAAATTAAAATATGTTGTACAATATTTACAGCTGTACAGTATTTACACTATAGTATATATAGAAACGAGGAATAGTAATACTACAGCCACTTCTAGTTTTTGAGGTTGACAATGCACCACTACATCACCTGACCATGACATCTCATTAATGGACCTAATCATCAGTGAACTTTCACCTGCAGTGGCCATTTTGTGTCAGCCTGTTCTCAAATTATGAAGATAATACATTTAAAAAAAAAAAAAAAAAACTTAAACCAAAGAATAAAAGCTATGTGCAAGTAAACCTAAATTAAAATACTGTAGAAAATTCTGAAAACATGTTTAATTTAAAGGATGTTTATACATTTACTGGTTTACTGATTTATAACCCAAACCACACACACTCAAAGATGATTAGGTCCGTTAATGATATGTCTGGTCAGGTGATGTAGTGGTGCATTGTCAACCTCATAAACTATAAGTGGCTGTAGCATTTCTATTCCTTGTTTCTTCCTTTCTCTATTCCTTTCTTCCTCTCCTCTCTCTTTCTCCCAGCACTTTCAAGTCATGCTTCTTGTTCTTGTATTGATATGTGTGACGGTATGATTAAGTCTAATCCCTGCTGGTTACATTATCGATTACCAACATGAGGATGATTATGGGCTCAGTTTGAAGGGGAAAAAAGTCATTTTTCACTACTTGCTATGTCTTTGGGCTGGTCTCCTTCACTATCTGTCCAGTTCTCCACCGTGTTGATGACACAAATAGCCTTCACTTCCAACAGTGTGGCATATGTGCTAATCTAATCAGGAAGCTAAATTCGTTCTGCATGATCTCGTCCTTTGGGTTCTCACGCTTAGGACAAATCGTTCAGGCTCTACCAGCTTAATTTCTTTCAGACATGCAGGAATGAGTGTCTGTGGAAATCAGCACATACAAGATGCTAAAGTCTCCGGGCCAACACTATCTTGTGACATTTACAATGGTTCATTTGCAACAACCACCTTGCTTTAGCAACAGACCACCAGTTAAAACCACCTTGGCTCGAGTGTTTCCAGCATGTGATGTTCATGGGATGGTTAATTTATTAAACTGCATGTCATAGTGTGTTATTTTGTATGCATCTCACAGACAATCTCCAGTCTGGAAACCAAAGAACTGTTTCTGCAGGCACTTCTCAGCATCTCTTTTGTGTGCTTCAGTGCATTCCTGCTGAGTCTTGCTATCATCTAAAGTCAACTGCAAACAATAACCCAAACCACACCAGAAGCAAGAATTTAGAGTATACAAAAGGTGGCTCTTAGGATACACAAAAAATGAAAAAGGCAGCAGTTAAAAGAAAATGAAAATTCAATCATTATTTACTTTACCTCATATGGCTTTCCAAACCTCATTCTTTTTTTATATTATTTGTTATTCCCTTAAAAGCTTCCTCAAATTAAATATGGTTGCAGGTTTTATTTTAAAGATGTTTGGTTGTGAGACACTAAAAAACAGATTTTTGCTGTGAAAAATGCTTTAAAGTGCCCCTATTGTGTTATTTTAAAGATTCCTAATATTGTTCTGGAGTCTCCTACAATAGGTTTACATGCATTCAAGGTCAAAAAAACACTTTCGCTTTCTCGTAATATAGATTGCAGAATTACCTCTTTTCTCAAAGTGTCTGAAACTGATCAATAAAGGATTCGGTCTCTCTTAACCCCTCCTTTCCGAGAGCTTCCTCTACTCTGATTGGTCGGATGGCCCAGTCTGTTGTGACTGGTCTACTGTTTACAGTGCATGTCGAAAACGAAATGCTTCCCTAGCACTTGATACACAGTGATAAGAACAGTAATGTTGGCGTCGGTTTTACCGTATCATTTCGAGCACGAGTCCTCATCCTTAAGAAATGCAAAGTGGATTAGATTTCTCAACGGGCCTGAAAATTACAACCCGACCCGAACCGGCCCGTGGCTTTTAAAGCCCGGACCCGATGTAACTCGCCACTTCAACATGAATTATCTGCCCGAACCCGGCCCGCGGCCCGACGATAATTTTTTTTTTCTCTCATACACGTATTATCATGACCAGCAGACGGGAATTCTAATCAACCTTTAATGTTCACGCCTTTTAACAATACAAACAATACAAATAACTTTCCAGACCTCTGATTTTCCCACTCCTGTAGTAGCGACGGTGAATTCACCTGCGGCAAGTTTACTTTTCACCAACTCCATCTTCTTCTCCAGGCTAAAGGCGTGCACGCAGCGGCGTCAGGTCTGCCTCCGCCCCTCTCCATGATGCACGTTGCACGCAGCAGCCAGACTTTCTTTACGGTGAACAGCAGCGATGATTAATAAATGTTTTTTTTTTTTTTTTTTCACTGAGCGGAAAAGATTAAGCCAGAGGTTTAATAACCTCCGACCCGACCCGTTGAGAACTCTAAAGTGGATTTGCTTTCGCAGCCCAGAAAACAGCGTCTTCTCGACATGTCAACAACACAAACCAAACTCTTCCAGGCCTCAGCTAAAACTATAGTGTTTGAGGGCCATGATTAGCCAATGAAGACCATAGACTGGCATTATGTAAATTTGTAACAAATCTGCATAGGTTCGAGCAGGAACTAAAACTGGAATTACTGATGACTCGTTTCAGGCAGTTCAGAATTGGTTCTTTCTTTTGGGAGACAATAACTCTAATTATCGTTCACTTAGATTTTTTTCAATTTTGCAGACCATTTACATTCACAAACAGCTATATTACACTATTATTACAAATGTAACATCCGAAAAAGCACAATAGGGGCACTTTAAAATTCTGTCTTTTCTGTTGCCACACTATGATTTTGTATTGAACATTTGGAATATAGCACACCAGTGTATGCACTGGAGAATGTGGTCGTATATTTTTATGTCTCTTTTGGAGACTTCATCACAATGAACTGTCGCTGTAAAAATAAATATATGGAGATTCTTCAAATTCCCCTTTTGTTTTATGGAACAAAATACATTTGGTATGATACATAGAAAATATTGAACAGATAGAAAATATGTAAATGGTAAATAATTTGATTATAGGAAAAAAAGATAATTACAGTCTATTAAGTATTAAGTATATTAAGTAATTACAATCTACATATATAATGTGTATATATATATATATATATATATATATATATTATATATATATATATATATATATATATATATATATATATATATATATATATACACATTATATATGCAGATTGTAATTACTCATACATTACCCATAAGCCATTTACATGAGAATATGTTTAGAGTTTGTTCTCAATAGAATGCAAATAAATAAAGGATATGTAATGGCAGAACCCTGATGTTTCTTATGCTCATATCCAAAATAATTTTCCACATAAAATAGCATATTAGTTCACAGATAGCTCTTTATAATAGCATGCATTTGTTTGGTTCACATCCAAGGTCCTGACTGAGTGAGCATAACTGCCTGGGTGAGTTTTGAATGGAGCCAATAAAGCAAGTGGGTCTTTCATTATTGCACGCTGAACTGAAGCTACATTGGCTGCATTATTTCTCAAAATTGTGAAAATGAGCTGCCGTTCCCGCATGAAAGAGTTGATTTATTCTGCCGTGTTTGTTTCTAATTCAAACCTGATGATGATGTGTGTGATTGTTTTAAATGCACAGGTTTTTTTTTTTTTTCAGAGATGCACAGGGCATTTAGTTCTCCACTCGTGCATAAAATCCTAACGACTCCAGCGCAGGTCTCATGCCTGCTGTTGCAGAGACGTGTTTATGCTGCAGATGTACTATAAAAAAAAAATGAAAAAATAAAAAACTCACATCTTGTAGGCTACATGGGGCTCTGTTGATATTCATCCTTTGAATCAGTTTATTTGTCTCTTAAAGGAGCAGCAGAGAGTCTGTAATACCTGCAACGCTGCATCTCGGCGAGCTGGGCCATATGCTCAATAAGTTAATTAAAATGTTACGAGCTTTAGCAGCACCACAATGAAATCAGATTTCATGTAATGAAGGCTATTAATATTCCAATATGGCAGGGAGTTTGGAATCACAGACACAGGATCAGTGGAGGGAAGAGAACTGCAGAATAACAGCAGCACGTTCATTCATCCTCATTTTAACTCCGTTTTGCCTGTGTGTGTGTGTGTGTGAGTGTGTGTTGTCTGGCACATATATGCAATTACACAAGCGAGCGTGATAAATTCATTTAACACCTCAAAGCCAGCACAAAGAACTCCTCACATGTCACAAAGCACAAGTCACTTAAGTTGTTCTCTGAGCAGCGAGGAAAAATGAAGCATAATCCTTCCCGCTGTGCTCAGACCTGTTTGCACATTTCACCTGAAAATAACTCGGCCCAGTTGTGTCTCTGTGAAGTAAGCTGATTTTATGCAGTGCTTGATCAGGCAAAGATCACTATTATAGCTCATACTTGTATACAGTTCGGTCTTTGAGCAATCCTTAACCTTTTGAACTTCATTGTGTAACTTATCCTGGTTGTGTTACAGATATGAATGATGCATCATATCATGCAGCATGTTGAGTAAAAGTGGAGAGAATTGTAATTGTTTGCCACACTGTAAATCCCAAAACATTTGAAAAACAAAAGCAAGCTGCTCATTAGGAATACATTCACAGTACTTGCAAATATATTTTTTTTTTGTGTACACAAAAAAAGAAAATATTTCTTAATAATAAACTCAAATCCCAAATCCTATAGCTGAAACATAAATTGCTTAAAACAAAAACATCAACTTTAACTGACATTTCTTGCTGTTAATTAGTGATGTCCAGGTAGTGAAGGAATCAGTTCACCAAATTGGACTGAATCGTCTGGAAAAGTGTGTGGCTTGAGTCAGAACAGATCTACAAGTTACTCAATCAAAACTCACTTTCGGACGTGCCTGACAGCCACTCCGTCCCACTTTGGCGCATGCAAGCACCACTCATATTTTATTCAGGAAAATGTAATTATATGTGCAGATGCATTCATATATGCATTGGTGTCAGTTCATGAAATTGCACATAGTGTACACCAAGAGGTTCAATAGAAAATAACATATGCATGTAAATCCTGGAAGTGGTTTAATTCCAGTGATGGCATTCCTCCAGGTAATCTAACATCCTTCAAAACCTTGCTTTTTCCCCATCGAATGCTCTGTTGTCGAGTCTGTTTAAAATGGCCCCTGCTGTTTTTTTCCCTTTTGCCTTCTTCTCGCTCTCCTGTCCTTTAATGCATTGTTTGAATTTGCTTCACTTAAAGCCTCGCAGGGCTGCCACAATGCACCTGACACCCTCACAATGGTGCTTTTGTTACCTTGCATTAGACAGGGAAGGCAGCTAACCTTTCCCCCTCAATCCTTTCATCTTTCTCCCAGAACCACCTGAGCTCAGAGCCTGGCGATCCAATGAGTCTTTCTTCAGAGAATCAGTCCAGGCAGCACACAGCTGGATTATGGACTGCAATGTCTCAGGGAATGTCTGCTTGTTAAAATTTGATCATTCTAAAATGTCATGAAGCGAATTATAAAATGATAACATGCAGCCATTCTCTGGGACAATGATGTAAGCTCTGTTCAAAAACCAGCTGACTTATAGACAGCATCCTAACTGAAATGGAAACTCAAAAGTGATCGATCTGGGATGCTCTGTGCGTCATACAACTAGCACTATTCCCATAAATTGCACAGGAGAGTTTACGCACCACTGAATATTATTGCATTTTGCAAAGCTGATTTTGAACAAGCATAAAATATATAGCACTAAATTGATCAGAAGTGGCATTTATAACGTTACAAGTATTTCAAATAAATGCCGTTAGGGTTAGGATAATAATAAATGTTTCTTAAGCATCATAATCATGGTGCCTTTTGGTTTGCCTTCATGTCAGAATCATGAATATGATGCCTTTAAATGTTGCCTACAAAGAGGCTCACTATGTCACCAAAACTATTCACCCTGAATGCAGCACACATTTTGACAGGCGCATTCTCATTTGGTCTGATTGTGTCTTAGCACTGTGGGTTTCTTTACCTATCATTCTTTTCTTTACCTTTCATTTCCTAGAATGCATGATGCCTTAACATGATGACTCACTTGCAACAGAACCGTACTGTTCAAAGGTGAATGGAAGAAATCTGTATATTTTATCGCCTAACCCTACCCCTACACCTACACCTACCCATCACATACTACTATTTTCAAAAAACATCACTTAGTATGATTAAAAATGTCCCCATAAGGACAAGGATTTCAGATATATAGCCATCTTTGTGAGGACATGTCCCCATAATGTAGGGATCACGAGGCAACACACACGCTTGTACCTGGTTAACCATATTTCAGGGACAAAATTGTACTCAGAATTGAGCTAAACATGACAAAAACTCCCAAAACCTCTTTTTGACGAAGTTCTCATTTGTAAAAATGGCACAGTAACAATAAAGTAAATACAGATTTTGTTTTTTTATTATAAAAATGCAGAAAGTTTTGTGTTAGGGTTAGTGGGTGTGGGTTAGTGTTATAGGTTATAGTAAAACTAGCTGCATATAAAAAACAATAGAAGTCTATGTAATGTCCCCATTTGGATAGCTTAGTAAATGCGCGCACACACACACACACACACACACATGGTTGTTGTTGTGTGTGACTGGACGTTCTCCTAATGACTTGTGTAATCTAGCGGAGAGAAACCTGACCGCTCACCTTTCACCATCTCACCATCATTAGTGTTCTGACCACCCCATTTCTATCCCCAGAGGAAATCTATTTACCTGTGTGTATGTGTGTGTGTGTGTTTCAGGAGTGATGAAGTCCTATATGCCAGTTTCTTTTGGAATCTGCATCTTTAGGAAAGTGTTTTATTGAGTTTGAGTTGGTGTGCAGTAGAGTTGAGTGGAACTTGTGAGTGTGTGTGTGTGTAGGTAGACCACAGCTGCGCTCTCATACTCGTCTCCCTCTCTAATGAGGACCTTTTCCAGATGAAAGCCCTGCTACCGCTGCTGTTCCTGTCATAACCCATTCTACCTCTCTCGCTGCCAATCGAGGCCGACTGAATCCTCTCCAGGGCTCTGCCAGTTTAATCACACAACTCCCCAATTCCTTCAATCTTCCTCTTCAATTCCCTACAGCAAGACCCACTTCCCAAAACATGACTATATGCACATGAACGGCCTATTCTTACAAATTTGCACATACCATTCAGAACCGAATTGACAGTGTCTTTTAAATTCCAGTTCAATTGAGATATAGCAAATAGGATGCAGAATTGCAATTCAAATTTGAATGTAAGGAAGTAGAAAGTAAAACAGCAAAGTTAGTCAAGATACATTTTGAACTTGCTGGAAAGTAGAATTCATTTTACAGTTTTGATGGATGGTTTTTCTAATCTTTTTTTTTATTTTAAAACATGTAATATTGTTGATGTCACATTTTTGTTCACACCAAACATGGGACTAATTTCATCAGCCTCATTCCCATTTTGTCTTTCTTTATTTTAGTTTTTTTTTTTTTTTTTTTTTTGACCGATGTGGGTCAGAAAAAAATCATTGCTTTGCAGTGGTGGACGAAGTACACATACCATGTACTTGAGTAAAAGTAAAGATACTCAAGGTAAAATATTACTCAAGTAAAAGTAGAAGTGCTGCCTTTAAACATTCACTTGAGTAAAAGTACAAAAGTATTTGCCTTCAAATGTACTTAAGTATCCAAGTACTATGATTTTTTTTATGGCTATAATTGTCCTATTATTATTTTTGTCACAAGACTCTTGCTTAACTCAGTCTACGTGAAGACTCCAATGTCACTCTTGGCACATCAATCTATTAATAAAATGACATTAATTAGTCTATATATATATTTATATTATATATACATTTGAATTGAATACATTTTTTGTGTGTTTAATTTTGGACGGAAGGGGACTGTTCCCATAAGGTATAATACATTTACAGTATTTACTGTATATATTTTTCACGAGCGTCTAGTTATAATAGGCCTATTATAAACATCCTAATGTTATGATACATTCACATAAACCTGCACAATGCCATTAAACACACACACACACACACACACACACACACACACACACACACACACACACACACACACATTTATACATATATAATATATATATATATATATATATATATATATATATATATATATATATATATATATATATATATATATATATATATATATTTATTTATTTATTTATTTATTTATTTTTCTACGTTATGGGAGCAGCCTATTTCCCTCCAAAATTAAACACCAAAACGTATTAATGCTGCTACTCCCCAGAAAAAAAATGCTATTATATGCAAGTAATTTTAGTGTCAACGTAATAAGCAATGCTCATTATGCGTCAATATTTACCGATAATTGCTGCAATAATAGCTGCTGCTCTCTGCCCCGCTTAAAATCATTGGCAACGCGATTTGTTTGGAACTATTGATAGCTACACGAATCACGTGACCGCGCGGCGGCGAGATTACAGCGGCTGCACACTGCACAGGCCATTCGAATGATATTAAAATACTGCGACTCGAGATAGATCGATTAGTGTACGAGTGTAGACGGCTTTGTATGCTTTTCAATCACTCTCGCGATGTCATAAACGGATCGGTCTGTGCAGCTCCGGTTCAAGTCGAACAAGCCTATAGTGTGTCGCAACCTTATACTGTCTATAGTCGCAACTCTCATAACGGCTCTGGTTCACGCAGATAGCGCCAAGGCAAGTTTAAAACAAAGCACGCAAGTTTTAGGCTAGTGATTGGTGGCTCGTTTGACCAGTTAAGTTTTTATCCACTCATAAATAAAAAGGAACGACTGATTTTGAAAATGTAGTAGAGTAAAAAGTAAGATATTTGACTTTGAAATGTAGTGGAGTTAAAGTAAAAGTCTTCCCAAATTTAAATACTCAAGTAAAGTACAGATACACAAAAAAACTACTTAAGTACAGTAACGAATTACATTTACTTCGTTACTGTCCACCACTGTTGCTTTGTCACTGGGTAAATTTTTACCCTTGGTGTGATGGTTGCAGTTAGGGATTCAGTTCTGTCTTAAATATTTACATTTTCCACTTATGCATTTGGCAGATGCTTTTATCCAAAGCAACTTACATTGCATTCAAGCTATGCATTACTAGTTCATGCATTCCCTAAGAATCAATCCCATGACTTTGGCTAAATATATAAATATATATATATTTTTTTAATCAAGTTTTGCTTAATAAATATTTCACGGTAAAATTACTTTATTTCAGTGGGAATCAGACTTTACACTCAATGGGTCTCACTCACTAAGCATGCGTACGCATACATTTGTGCGTGAAATGTGTGTACGAATGATTTTGAGAACAAAACACGATTCACCAAAGATTTCATAATAAAATGTATTCTAAATTCAAGAAAAATAGGAACAACTGAAACCACACTTGGCATTGTTTGAGAAAGCTGCAAGTTGGACGAGAGTGACGAAAGGCTGTAAGGAAAGCGTGTGCGGAAACGGGAACGTGTTGTGAATTAGGTTGAGGTTTTTCGTGAGAAGTTCTCCTGTGTGTGTGTGAACATAAATATCTTCCAATATGTGAAATCTTCTTGGTGAAATGATTTAGTGCAAGATTTCTGTTGTATTGTAATTGATTAAAGTCTTATTAGAGAGTGTGGTGACATTTTTTGCAGGATTCGTCTTTCTGTCTGGTCTCTTTCTCTCCTCTGTTTTTGTGTCCATCCCCCACCACCTAAATCCCACCGCTGTCCATCACCTGTTCCACTCCATTTAAATCGGCTGACGTTTCCATAAACATCCTCCCTTTCTCCTCGCTCCAACTGGGCTGAATAGCTTTATTTGCTGCTGTTTTTCGCCACAGTTGGCTGACGGCGTAACCACCTAAGTGGCGAGGTAACATTTGACTCCTTGCGCACCTTTGTACAAGTTGTTGTTCCCAGGGAGTGAAAGAAAACTCCCCTCCGTTTAGCATTTGACTAAAGCTAATTTACCCTTCGACCTTGTGCGCTAAAAGCTCGGAACTGCGGCGGACAAAGCGCCGGGTATCGGGTTTGGTCCGTTGCTGTTGTGAGGAGAACTCGATCCGTTCAGCCACCGGAGATTCTCAAGGACAGGTTGTTGTTGTCGTGGGAAACAGCAGCTGTTTCCAGGTGAAGGTTTTTCAAAGCGCTCTGCTCCCGCTGGGAGTCTGGAGCCACCTCAACCTCCTGCCCGCCCCGCAACCAAAGCTGTCAACCTGAAAGTCCACCACAGCGTGCATGTCACATCCAATCACCTTAGCATAAGCCACATTAAAGTGAGCAGTGTGGATATACTTGTTAAGAAAATTTCAATCAATGCTGTTGTAATGGCCCAGTAATAGAGATTGTATCGGTCAAATGTCAAAGGTTAGGAAATCCACATAGCAGTTCGTTTTTGAGGCATCACTTCATAAATAGACCACTCAACAGAGGGTTGTGAGACCTTTTTAAACAACTGTAGTTCAGCCATTTTAAACAACTTTGCCAAATGTAGTGACAGTTACTGCAGCTTAATGAGCAAATGCACACTGTACTGGGGAAATAAAGTCATCGCAACGACATATGCAAGCATTCTTTTTCAAACACTCTCAGAACAAACAGAACATGTTTTTCTATTCCACTGCGCTACTTTTCCATTGTTTTTCTGTGCAAGCATGCGCTAGACGGACACGTTTCACCGTTTGCGCTTGCTTCTCGCGTCTTTTGCAGCAACTCGCACATGACACGATGTTCTAAAAACACGCCGTTCAAGTCAAAATGTGCTTTTTTTTATTCCACTGACCTGTGTCTCGCATTTTAACTGCAAAAAAACATTTTGTGTGAATGGCCCCTTTGAAATTAAGTTTCCAAAGTGTTTTTTTTTTTTTTTTTACTATGCAGCAATAGAAGAACCATTTTTGGGTTCCAAAGTACCTTTCAGTGAACAGTTCTTAAAATAACCATGTTTTTTTCCGTTTTTTTTTTTTTTTTTTTTTTTTTTTCTAAGTGTGAAGAATATTTTAAGAACCTTTTCCCACTATATAGAACCTTTTGTGGAATGGAAAGGTTCCGTGAATGTTAAAGGTTCTTCATGGAACCATTTGCCAATGAAGAATCAATCATTTACAATAAGAATTGTTTTCCTCAATTTCTTCTTTGTGTGTATGTGTGGCCCTTGCAAAATGAGTAGCATATTCTCTTATTTACCCTGTTGAAACAAACCAGGTGGTTTGCTAATCTTAACTGTTGTCTCAGGCTTCGATCCCTCTTCTTATGGCATCTTAGATTCCTTCTGAGATGAGAGACTGACTGGTATTCTGGGTTCTTTCTGGCAGATGCACTGCTAGTCAAGATTTATTAGTAGTTATTTATATCCCAATGTGCCAGTACAAACAAGGGCAACACAAAGAACATTAATAAAGATTTCAAAATAAACATCAGAATGTGTCTATTTCTCTACACACGAAGGAAATTACAAGGAAATGAAAGAACAACTCAACCTGGACGTAGACAAAACATCAATGCAATTTAGCAGTGCAGATCTTTATTTTCACATGCAGAATATTATCTAGGCATACAAATAGATCTGTTCCCACCTCACACGAGGCTCTCCCATGTCAAAAACATAATGAATTCTCCATGTCCATCATTCTAAGGATTATGGGATACGTCATTATCATAGATGGTGATAAGCATGGCTTTGGGCAGGATAAACCCAGTAATGAGCTTTAAGCTTCATGCAATTAATTTTCTTTTCACGAGGGGAGGAAAATTCCACGCGTGGGGATCCGTGGCTAATAATTAAATATAACCTTTGTGTTAACTCTCAGACTATCATAGGTAGTGCTGGATACGGTATGTCCAAACTGAACGACAGAAACTAACGTAAAGGGACTCAGAGGTAAAGCTATTTGTGCCACATGCTGTATACATCGTGGGTCTATGAGATGTTTTCCACTGGCATCTTAGGCCGCATTTACATTACATGTTTTAAGTGACCTAATTCAGATTTTTTTACTCCCATGTGGCACAAATCGGATATGATGACCCATGAACGTGTAGACAGTAAAACAAGTACATGAATTCCGATATTCTCAGATCAGTTTCAGGTGTCATTCATTCAAGGAAATAAATCTGATATGAATCGTATAAGTGCATTTGCATCTGCCATGTAAGCCGACAGATCAGATATTCCCCTGTCAATGCGAGTCGTACGTCATTGAAAAAGAACATGATGGCGAATGATGTCAACTCAGGTGGACACCAACAGTGATCACATGACTCTCACATGCCTCAATAGTGCAATGGAGGACGAAAGCTCAACCAAATTTTTGCTGACCTTTAAAGATCTGTGTCTGTTGCAAATCGCACTGTTTTTACTTCCTTTCAGCCTAAGCTTTTAAGTCAGTATGTCTTCCTCGGGTTGTTTCGCCAAGTGTAGTTTAAATGCAGATATCGTATATGGGTCATTTTTTAAAGATGATGTAAGCTGGTTTTCAAAAAATCTGACATAGTCAACTAATCAGAATTGGTCAATAGACCTGCAGTGTTAATGTGGCCTTAGAGCTGCAGAGAATATTCTGCCATGTCAGATTAGAGCAATTTAGATTAGTTTGGTTCTTGCTCATCTTTAGAACTAGACCAGAAGAACATGTAAAGAAGCTCTTTATATATTTCGGTAAGTTTTTTTATGTTTTTGAAAGAAGTCTCTTATGCTTACCCAACGCTATCTCAAGACCAATTCGTACGAATTCGTACGAATGATAAAAAGTTGGCTAATTCGTACTAATTCGTACGACCTCGCTCGTACGAATTTGTACGATTTGTCTAAACCCACGTGATGGGTAGGTTTAGGGGCGGGGTCAGGGGTAGGTCATTCGTATGAATTCATACGAATTGGCCGATTCGTAAAATATGTACGATTTTGCAAAAAAACGTACTAATTCGTACGAGTCAGGTCGTATGAATTCGTACGAATAAGCCACCTCGTAGAATTTGTACGTTTTCCTGTGAGATCGGGCTCGCTTACCAAGGCTGCATTTATTTGATGAAAAATACAGTAAAAACATGCATATTCTAAAATATTATTACTGGTGGTGGAAAACAATATGAGATGAGAGGCAAAGTTTTTTGGGGGAATGTAAAACATTTGTGAGAGGACGCAAAAGCATTGCCAAATAATTGTTGGCATGTCACCATGTCCCTTTAGGGTTTAAATAGTTATTTTCTATATTAATTCGTTTTAAAATGTAATTTTATTTCTGTGATGCAAAGCTGAATTTTCAGCAGCCATTACTGCTCAGGAAACATTATTATTGTCAATGTTGAAAATAGTTGTGCTGCATTATATTATTGATGTTATTATTCTTTGATTCAGATTTCATTTATTCAAAATATTATTTTTTGTAACATTATAAATATTTTTAAAGCAACTTTGGATTATATGTTATAAGTGATCTCAGTTGTAAATTATCTCTCTGTAGTGTGTCTGTGATGTTGCAATATGCTTGCAATCACCTGTTTAATGCAATCCCTATAGACCTGCATGTCCTTGTCATTGACAAGTCACTTGTCTGGCCTTGATTCTTCCCCCCAACCCCAATGGAAATATTTTGAGTATGTGCTCATTAATGCTGGTTTAATTTCCTGAAGGTATACCAGATTCCAAAACATGCATTAGTTCCATCCAAATCTGCGAATGAGCTCTTTAGATTCTGCTAGATGAGTTTACCATGTTGGATAACCACAATGCATCAGTCAGGTGCTCTAAGAAATGACACGAAAGCTGGAAAGTACGACAGGTGTGATCCATCATAGGTAGTTCAGCGTGTACTGCCCTGGCTCTCATTTTAGACCTTCATTGCTGTGACTTGGGTCTGATTTGCACAGATATTCCTTCTCGCTGTCCTTGATTCAGTTCTGTTCTTTCCCCTCAGGGTCTTTTTTTTCTCCCTCCCTACATCTCTTTCTCTCTCTCTCACACACACACACAAAATAGTGAGCTTCCTCGCTACATTTTTAGCATCCCAACCTTTATGGAACATTCTATGTAGGCAGCACCACAGAATGATTTAAATAAATTTAAGTAATATTTTCCTCCCCTAAACTTTCTGTTTAATAAAATAGATAAATAATTGACAATGCAATGCATTATATAATTCCATGCGATGCTACCTTAGAATTTGGCTACAACGAGGCATCTAAGTCGAAGATATTATTCTATTTTATACCCTAATTTTTTTATTTTTTTTATGCATTCATTTAATTTACAGTTTGGAAGGAAACGTAGCTTGAGATGCCTGAAAAATGCCATATCCTTTCGCAGTTCACTAGGTTTTGGAACAGAGAAATACTGTCTCTTTTCATTTCCTCGTGCTTTATCTGATGAGCTCTTCCTGATTAGAGACAGGTGGTCAATTCATATCGACCCGTATGGCTGCTGTTTCTTTCCTTATTTTTAGTGAAAATTATAAACCCTTGCATATTTATATTCAAAGATTAACTGCAGCCAAGCTGATAAATGACTTAGCTCATGCATATGCATGATCTCACTAAATGGTCTCCTCTGACACCGGTTACCACAGTTGCACCAATCACACCAACCCTATTTGGGTAAATTTGCATGAGGACATTGGAATATTAATCACTCTTGACAGCGATGGCAGCAATAAGGTGAAAGACTGAATGAGGCAAAGTGGTCTGTGACCTATATAGTTTACGAGACCAAAATATCTATCCTCCTTTAAATGCATGTATAGTCCAGCTGGCCACATTTGCAGTTTGATTATATCTGTTATTTACCAAACCCACATAATCTGTATTTATAGCCTTTACAGCAGAAGGAGAGAGCAAAATTAGCATCAAACAAGGAAAGCACAACGATGCTGCCGTCTCTTCTCTCTATCTGTTCCCGTGTTTACCGATGTCGACGCTCTATTTTTGTCGACAGCCGCCTGGAATACAACACGCTACATCACTCACAGAGCGTACGCATGTCTGACAGATGACCAAGTTTACTGAGTGCCGTTAAGAGATGGATTCTGGGGCAGGAACCCAATTTATCTGTAGCTACCACGCTTCTCCCCAGGTGACAAAGAGATAGAGGAGATAGAGGATGAGAGAGAGAAAATCAGAGTGAGGGAGGGCTGGCTGTGCTAAAATTAGCAACATGCTACAGACTGGCAGGCTTGTATCAATCACATATGTCTACTTGACAGAAAGAAAACGGGGGAAAAGAAATAGAGAGAGAAGAGCTACTTTTGCACTACTTTTATGTAGCATTTTAGCCCAAAACCTTATTCTTGTCACACCCACAATCTAGTTTATCCAGATACTAAATAGCACTGTGAATATTTAAATTAAGTTATTGTTATTTTAATTTTTTTTTTCAGCACAATCACCCCTCATTTGTATGTAAATTAGGCTCATTTTAGATTTTGCCTTACTCACAAAACCCCCGTGCTGTTTGCCTAGCGAAATTAACATTTTGATATTACCGTGGAAAGCAGACAGTAAACTGAATTTTATTTAAAAGTAATGTCTGTGTATTTTTAAGTGATCACGGCAGCTTCAATTCGTCAAATGATGATCAAGCAATGGAGAAAAGTGTTTTTAAAATAACCAATCATTTTTTTTTAATCAAATATTTCAGTCTTTATACATGATTTATCCATACACATTTTTTCTAGTTGAAACCCGAAACTAGAATGTTGTTGTCGTTGAATGAAGTGTCAAATATGACTGACATATAAATGTCCACATTAACCCGATCTCTTGATTTAGTGTTCATGTAAACACTATCAGATTAATCTATAATCTGGTATAGTTTACTGTAGCTATGTTTACATGGAATGAAATTAATTGATTGTAAATGAAACAAAATGTGTCCATGTAAACGTACAGTAAACTATTACCAGATCATAGTAGTCTGTTGTATCCGCCACAACTTATATCTCAGAACTGGCCTTTGAGATGGGGAATTTTGGTAAGCAAATTACATTCAGCACAGATTTTTGCATGTATTTGCACTAATTTGCATAATTCCTGAATAAGGAGCTAAAATAATACAGATAGTACAAATAAATGCTGATATCAGCATGTGCAATTCATTATTAGTGAATTACATTTTTATTTAGTCATTTAGCAGATGTTTTTTTTTTTTTTTTAATCCAAAACTACTTACAACTTCGGAACATTGCAAGCAATTTGTCATAAGTGGCAACAATATTTGCAGTTCACAATGCCAAGTTTCAAGTATATGCTAGAGTCGCACACAAGCTGTGACAAGTAAAGAAAGAGAGAACAAGAGAACTGCCCCCAAAGACTTATGCAACACTCATAACAATCCAGCAATCTCTTTCCTGAATGTTTTGTCTGTTTTAAACAGGGTGACCAGACATCCCGATTAAATCAGCACAGGATTTAATGAGCCATCCTGCAAACAGTCGGAACACAGTTTGTCCTAGTTATTAGTCTTATCTTATGTTTGATTGCTACAAATAAACATTTTAAACTGATGCAGCAATTGTTCAAGTTTTTTTCAGGTGTAGGTACTTTATTGATCTCTCTGGGGATTTTTTTTATTTATTATTTTCTATTTTGCAATAGCAGCCATATCAGGACAGTCTTCAGAAAAAAACATTTAGAACTATAAAAATACATAACTTTTATACACATAAATATATACACATACTGTATAGTACACATAAAGTTCACATTCAAACATATAGTACACATATAATACAGTAGATACAGGACATTAAAAAATAAGATTGGTGTGCACAATAATGGTGAGCAAAATAATGAGAAAAAAGAAGAATGTTACTTTCTTTGTTACATTACATTATTGACTGACATCTGACAAAGTAATTTCAACTATGTAAAAACTTACTCACTTTTTGGAAATAAAGTTTGATTTATGGTTATATGTAATATCCGTTCTGTTAAACAAAACTATTGACTTAGATCACACCAGGCTGGATTAAAAATTTTGTCACACACCAAGTTGGAGTATGCGAAACACGAATGATCATCTGGTTAACGAGTTTTATATGACCCAGTCTGGGGCAATACTTCTTCATTTTGGCAGGGTGAAACAGGTCGAACTGGTTATTTGGACCTCTGCATAAAGGTCAGGGAACAAGAGACCTCATTGTGTGCTCACATTGATTTCACTGATACTGACTTCTACTCTCATTGCCGTCACTGTTTAATTGAATTTACTGGTGAAGAAAGAAGCGGGATACAGTAATGTAAGATTGAGCGACATGATAACGGGCTAAATGATAAATCTGCAATGCCAGTTGTGAAGATAGTGATCTAGCTTGGCATAATTCAGAAAGACAGATGGATGGATGGATGGATGGATGCATAAAATGATTGATGGATGGATGGATGGATGGATGGATGGATGGATGGATGGATGGATGGATGGATGGATGGATGGATGGAATTTTTGATGGATGATGGATGGATGGATGGATGATGGATAAAATTATTGATGGATGGATGAAAAGATGGATAAAATGATTGATTGGATGGATGGATGGATGGATGGATGGATAAAATGATTGATGGATGGATAAAATGATGGATGGATGGATGGATGGTTGGATGGATGGATGGATGGATGGATGGATGGATGTAAGGATACAATTATTGATGGATGGATACAATTTTTGATGGATGGATGGATGGATCCGGACCAACTCATCGTTTTAATCATACACTCGATTTAATTATATCACATGGAACCGATCCAACCGATATAGATATCATTCCGCAAAGTGATGATGTAACTGACCATTACATGGTAACTTGCATATTACGTACCCCGGTAATATATCATGCTGCGCCGCGTTATCGATTAGGCAGAACAATCCTTCCATCCACCATAGATAATTTTTCAAATTGCTTATCGGATCTGTCTCAGCTGCTGCCTGAACCTAAACAAACAGATGAACTAGACGAACTAACCAGCACTATGAGCACCGTTCTCTCTGGAAAATGGGATATTGTTGCACCTATGAGACTAAAAAAGGTCAGAGAGAAAATTAAAGCACCATGGTACAACAATACTACTCGTGTTCTAAAGAGAGAAACCCATAATTTAGAGCGTAAATGGAAACAAACTAATTTAGAGGTTTTTAGAATCGCTTGGAAAGACAGTACGTCACGCTATAAAAAGGCCCTAAAAGCGGCCAGGGCTGAGCATCTCCGCAAACTAATAGAAAATAACCAAAACAATCCTAGGTTCTTATTTAACACCGTGCATAGACTAACAAATAAACAAGCGTCACCTGAACAAAATATTGCGTTACAGTTTAGTAGTAATGATTTCATGATTTTTTTCACTGAGAAAATAGAAAACATCAGATCCACAATTGTAAACCTTCAATCTTCAATTGCGCCTTATAATTCAGCCTCGATTATCACCCCGCAAGAACAATTACAGTGCTTTACAACTATAGAACAAAAAGAGTTAAATAAATTTATCATTTCCTCTAAAACAACAACATGTTTATTAGATCCCATACCAACTAAACTATTGAAAGAAGTGTTACCTATAGTGGAAGAGCCTCTCCTCAATATTATTAACTCGTCTTTATCTTTAGGTCATGTTCCAAGAACATTTAAATTGGCAGTTATAAAACCACTCATTAAGAAACCACAATTAGACCCAAATAACCTAGCAAATTATAGACCCATTTCAAATCTTCCTTTTATGTCCAAAATATTAGAAAAAGTTGTGTCTGCCCAACTGGGCTCTTTCTTGCAAGAAAATGACACCTATGAAAAGTTTCAGTCTGGGTTCAGGCCGCATCATAGCACTGAAACTGCGCTCGTTAAAATCACAAATGATTTACTCTTAGCTTCTGACCAAGGCTGTATCTCAATACTAGTTTTACTTGATCTTAGTGCTGCGTTCGATACTATAGATCACACAATACTCTTAGATCGGCTACAAAACTATACCGGTGTTCAAGGACAAGCATTAAGCTGGTTCAGATCATACCTATCTGACCGCTACCATTTTGTCTATTTAAACGGAGAAAAATCGATCATAACTCCAGTAAACTATGGAGTGCCGCAAGGATCTGTGTTAGGCCCTCTATTATTCTCAATATATATGCTGCCACTTGGAAATATTATAAGGAAACATGGAATTAGTTTCCATTGTTATGCTGATGACACTCAACTATATATTTCATCACGGCCAGATGAAAACGCTAAATTATCCAAATTGACAGAGTGTGTTAAAGATATAAAAGATTGGATGATGCACAATTTTCTTTTATTAAATCCAGATAAGACAGAGGTAATACTTATCGGTTCAAAAAACCGCCCACAAAACCTCTCACAATACAACTTTAACATAGTAGGGTGTCCTGTTACTTTATCCTCTACAGTAAAAGACCTGGGTGTTATATTAGATTGTAACTTGTCTTTTGAAAATCATATTTCATATGTTACAAAAACAGCATTTTTTCACCTTAGAAATATTGCTAAATTACGTAACATGCTATCTGTCTCTGATGCAGAAAAGCTAGTTCATGCATTCATGACCTCGAGACTAGATTACTGTAATGCTTTATTAGCTGGTTGTCCTGCATCCTCAATAAACAAGCTACAGTTAGTCCAAAATGCCGCCGCTAGAGTTCTTACTAGATCAAGAAAGTTTGACCATATAACACCAATTTTATCATCACTACATTGGTTACCTATAAAGTTCCGTATTAATTACAAGGTATTGCTACTGACTTATAAAGCCCTAAACGGCTTAGCTCCAGTTTATTTAACGGATCTTCTATCGCCCTATAATCCATCGCGCTCTTTAAGATCACTAAATTCGAGGCTTCTGGTCATACCTAGGATATCCAGATCCACCAAAGGAGGGAGAGCATTTTCACATTTAGCACCAAAACTCTGGAATAGCCTTCCTGATACTGTTCGTTGCTCAGATTCGCTCTCCCAGTTTAAAACTAGATTAAAGACGCATCTCTTCAGCCAGGCATTCATATAATATTTTAATCTTACAGTTAAATCTGGTCTCTACTTCATAAACGCCAGAGGAGAACTGGCCCCCGACTGAGCCTGGGTTCTCCCAAGGTTTTTTTTTCTCCATTAGGTCACCTAATGGAGTTTTTCGGTTCCTTGCCACTGTTGCCTTTGGCTTGCTCAGTTGGGGATACTTAATTTGATTAATCGATTCAACAGTGCTATTGATCTGCATTACCAAACGTGGATGTTTTACACCAGAAACAAACACTGATGTACTATTTTATTTAATACTGTGAAGCTGCTTTGATACAATCTGTATTGTGAAAAGCGCTATATAAATAAAGTTGACTTGACTTGACTTGACTTGATGGATACAATGATTGATGGATGGATGAATGGATGTAAGGAAGGATACAATTATTGATGGATGGATGGATGGATGGATGGATGGATGGATGGATGGATGGATGGATGGATGGATGGATGAATAAAATTATTGAATGGATGGATGGATGGATGGATAATATTATTGAATGGATGGATGGATAAAATGATTGATGGATGGATGAATGGATGTATGGATGTATGGAAGGATACAATTATTGATGGATGGACGGATGGATAAAATGATTGATGGATGGATGGATAGATAAAATGATTGATTGATGGATGGATGGCTAAGGGTCTCAGTCGTGATCAGAGCAGCTTTAGAGCTGTTAGAGTGTTTTAAATAGTCTTGTTTTCTCCTGCACCAGTGAACAAAGGTTGTCCACAGAAGATGGACGTGCTGCAGGTGTGTGGCCTCATCTTGAGTCCATTAACTGAGGATTAGGCCACTTTATTCCATTTCAGCCCCATAATCATTCCAATGTCACTCTGTGGCTTCCTGCACGTAAAGCTTTCAAGCGTTCGCCTCTCCTGACAGGAAAGAGAGGAGGAACGTCGGCCTCTTTAGTCTGATTTTGTCTGTCTGTTGTTGAGCGTGATGGATGAACAGAACTAAGCCAGCCGGCCCTTCTCACCCCGGGGGTCTTCGTTTGATCTCTGACCAGGAGGGCTGGCGAGGGAGCTGGGGCATGTCAGGACCTCTGGGCCAAACTGACAGCAGAGCATCCTGGGACCCCTAAGCCCGACTTATCCCCCGGTCAGAGGCGTGTAGTGTATGGAGGGATTGAGCCTCTTAAAGTCAGTTTAAGTTGTTTTATTCTTTGTTTGAAGGAGGAAATGGAACTGATTTGGGGCTGGTTGAGCAACAGGCTTTCAAAGGCTGTCAGGGTCCCCCGGTGCCCTCGCTGGAAGGTAATTAGAATTAGATACAAATTAGACAGCAATCTGAAATTATCCAAGTTAAAACAGAAAAGAAAATCTGTTTATTCCCTGGATGACTGAAAGTATTTTCAGGCTCGCCCTGAGACATAAAGCTCAACTCGTCTCCAGCGAGAGCCCGTCTTTGCACAAACCTGCCTGGCTGCCGCACATATGTTTGCAATGAATTCAGGCAGGGCTTATGGAATATTATTTCAGGTATGTGCAGTGATCCATAATAATTTGGCAGGTTTCCATGGTTACCAAGGCGTCCAAAACAGACACCCGTGTGATAAACAGACTGGGACACAGTAATCAGAAAGAGAATCAATCCCTGTCAGCTCAAACATACACAATTGCTGCTTTTAAATGAGAATTCAAGCTGCTGATTCAGACCACTTGTGATTTTAAAAACCCTGTTAATTTTCATCCTTGCTGGCGTTAATGAAAGTGTGTAGTGTTTATTAATATAAATTGGCCATGCTACATTGATTGACATATATGTAGAGTAACTGAGAGAGAGTGAATTTGTTTATTAATACGGTCGGGTTGCTCATGCAGTGCACATTCAATGTCAAATCTGCACACATTTACCTAATCATGTCTCCAAGGTGACTATTTGCATATGTTAATTACAGAATATAAAGTAGGAGGGTAGGCCAATTCAGCGTCAAACAAAGCCTAATCTGAATAACGTGAACACACAAGATGGGAAATTATTGTAATTTCGAGGCCTGTGTTGATAGAAGTGATGCATTTGTAAACCGCTGTGGGATTCTGTCTCATTTAAATCATGCGTGTTTGGATATTTGGTACTAAATGGTTGAAATGAGTACTAGAAATATAAAAACGATGTGCTGCACGCATCTAAAAACAAAGTGTGATTGTACACTCCTGGGCAAAATATGTATATTTTATATATTTTCTGTTGTTAAAATGTTGAAAACTGTTGTGCTGCTTAATATTTTTCAGGATTATTTGATGAATAGACAGTTCAAAAGAACAGTATTTATTTTGTACAGTAGTTTATACTATATGTCTATAGGTTTTTACCCAAAGGAAGAAAAAAAAATGCAAATTTACTTTAACATCTTTAATATAGATCTTTCTACTGTAAGAAATCTTAAACATCTCACACTCTGCTTAGTCTTCCCAAAAACCTTGCAATTAACTCAGAGATTTAGATTTGAACTAAAAGATCAGAGCTCTTTTTGCATGTAAATAATTGCATGTCAACAATTTATTTGTATTTCTCTTAACAAATAGGAGACACCATTGAGAACATTTCCTCTGGGTATTTTTCTCTGTATTTCTATCTGTTAAACGTTGTTAATCACTTTAGTGTTAAACCGCATGCACGGCATTATATTTCCTTGGAGATGTTCTTTATTGTTCATGTTCTTTGTTCATTCTGTTAACGCTCTCTTTTTCTCTGTAAGCGAGATCGAAGGACCACAGTATGCCCTCATTCTGTGTGTTTACTGAGGTGTGCTGTAACAGTTTTAACTCGAGGTCTCATCCAATCAGCTCTCTTGGTTAGGTAAGCACCTTTCATCTTATCACGCTCCTTTCATTCAACCTCATTGTTTGCTTTGGCGCTGTTGCTATGGCGACCTGGCTGAGGGCCCCTGTTGATGGGACATACCATTATGGTTGGGGGTGGGGGTGGAGGAGAGGTCTACATACAGTCTGGGCCAATAATGGGCCCGTGTGTCCAGGGCTATAAATCTATGAGCAGGGAAATGCCTTTCTGCTGACAGCGGGGTTGTCATGGTACAATAAAGTGTGGGATCTGATGCTGTAGGTCTCTGTGCACAGGTGTGAACCATGCAGGTGTGAGCCTGAGTCTTGCACTCTCTTTCTTTACCTGTTTCTCTGCCTCTTTGTTTTTCATATTTTCTCATTGCTCATAGCCTCCCCCTGTTTTTTTTTCTTTTTTCAAAAATGTGTTTTTCTAATGATAATGCAGTTGCTGGGGTGTTTCCAAGGTGTTGCTATGCAGTTGCTAGGACGTCCTGGGTGGTTTCCAAGTTGTTTCTAAGTAATTTTGCTAAGGTGATTCCAGGTTGTTTCTATACAGTAGCTAGGGCGTTTCCAGTGTGTTGCTATGTAGTTGCTATGGTGTTTCCAGGGTGTTGCTATGCAGTTTCAATGATGGTATTGTGTTCTGGGCGTTTTCCATATTGTTGGTTTAATGTTGGTATATTTGCGGATCTATTTTTTCTTTTTTACTACAAAATCTAACAAAAATGTGTTTTTCTAAACAATGCTGTTGCTATAGGGTGTTCTGGGTGGTGGTTGATATGTGGTTGCTGAGATGTTCTAGGTTGTTTCCAGTTCCAGTGTGTCGCTATTCATTTGTTAGGCTGCAAGATGAGTTGCAAGGCGTGAAGTGTCCGATCAAATTATCTCTTCATTCATTTTTTTTTCTTCTCGTATAAGTTGGCATATTTTTTTTCCATGTACTAATAAACAGTTGCTAGGGATTTTCAAGGGTGTTGCTATGCAGTTGCTAGGATGTCCTGGGTCGTTTCCAAGTTGCTTCTATGTAATTTTGCTGGGGTGATTCCAGGTTGTTGCTATACAGCTGTAGGGTGTTTCCAGTGTGTTGCTATGCAGTTTCTAGGGTGTTTCCAGGGTGTTGCTATGTAGTTTATACTATGCAGTGTTGCTATGCAGTTGCTAGGATGTTCCCATGTTCTGTTTCCATAATGTTGCTACACAGTTGCTTTGATCTTTCCAGGGTGTTGCCCTGGAAATGGCGTAAAAAAATACTCTCCATTGGCAGTCTGTTATTTGTACTTATGAAAACCTTTCATGAAGTGTCATTTTCTGACCTTTTCCACCACTTGACTTCAAAGGTCTCACGAAAGCAGTCGTGTTGTTAGACACCCGGTGACACCTCTCCCCATCTTCTCAACGTCTCAAAATCACTCCGTGTTGATTGACCTGGGACTTGGGACACACCTCCACCCTTTTCCCCGGGTTTTAATCATGCAGTTTCCACTTCTTTTTTCACCCAGACACTGCTTAAACTGCAGCTGGTAAAGGGACCTGCAATTTGTTTCAATAAAGCCTGTTGAGGAGGGGTTGGTTGGGCGATATTTCGCTTATGGTTCCACATGTGGAGATGCTGACAAGAATACTGATGGGTCCGGAGTTGTCTCTGCGGGACCCTCTCTCTCTCTCTTTCTCTCTGTCTCTCTCTCTTTTTCTCTTCAGCCCAGATGGTTAAATGGCCATTAGATTTGCAGAGTAGGCTCTTAACACACACTGATCTGCATAGACGGGCTCTCAGCTCATTCCCAGCGTGATGACTATGTGATTGGGCCCTGCGGGACCTCAGTCATTTCCATCCAGCTCCAACAAAAGACATGGGCTACTGCACTGACAGGCATATAATCATTAATTAGGCCGGTGAGTGTTTGGTTGGACGTCTTTGATTTTAGGTTTCAGTTTCTGAGAGGAAAATACATATTTGAGGGTTTCAAAGTGTTAAGTATCAACAGACTAAACAATACAGTGCTGATGACCAAGAAAATCACTCTAGAAGGATCTTAAACTGAAATCGATCCGGCGAAAATAATGGTCATAATAGCGGGCACATAGTTTGCATGTTCCTGACAGCTAATCTTACCAAAACCAAATAATACAGACGATTGAATCGTCTTGGTCAGTTCTCACTCTGGTGCTGCAAATTTGGGGCATCTGTTCGTTTCCGGGTCTCCATCTTGCCAAATTCCATGCTGGAAAAACCTCCAGTGCCATTCATTTTAAATGTATGATGTATTATTCACTGTATTTATTCTGTTCCTGCCTTCAATTCCCTGTCCTCCCATATTCAGAGGGGTTATCTAAATGCTAATATGGCAATGCATTAAACCGGAGAAGAATCGCGGGTACACGAGCGGAGCACTGACCCTTTTGACAGAGGAGAAAGACGAATAAAAATAACCCCAGGATTTGTATAAGGAAGTGTGGGGGAAGGAAGGGTTGCCTCTCTCATTTCTTAAGTGATTCCCTGATAGAAAATGCATGGAGGTTTACCAGAGACATGAGATCTCTCCGTCGAGAGTGAAAAGGGACTGAAAAAGATGTTCCAATCTGCTTCTCTAGTTTCTCAATTGAGTCAAAATGACAAACGTTTACTTTATAGTGGCTTTGAATGACACAGCAGATCCGCATCCATTAAAAATGTCAGAGTGCATCCCTCCACAGACAGGAAACACACACAGCTGCTGGAGATTTCGATAAAGGAAGGATGTGTAAACACTTGTTAAACTCAGCCCCACTGTCTCAAACAATAAATTATTTAGGTATTAAGATCATTGAAGGAACAATAGCTGGAAACCATGTTAGTGAACGTCAAATGAAACTAGTAGGCCTATATAAATCTTGTCAGGACTTGTAAATCATGCCTCTGTTTCAAAACTTTGTGAACTGCTGACTTCTATGGCTGCATCCTAACTGAAATTTAATCTTATTTTTTACTTGATTTCCAGTATATAAAAAAAAATCCCTTAAATTTAGACTGCATCAGAAACTTTAACACAAGTGTAATTTGTCCTATACTGCACTGGAAGGTATCTCACTTTTTTAACTTATACTTTAAAATAATTGGAAACATTTGCAGGCATTTTAACTAGAAAACACAAGATAAAAACACCCTATGATAGCAAATATGATTTGTGCAATGTGTACGCCATAAAAATAAAGGAGACTGGATAATCAAGAGTTTGGCTCTTTGCATGTTGATAAGCAAAATAAAGTTTTGTATACACATTGATTAAAATAGTAATTTTTGGTAACACTTTTTTTTTTTTAAATGGTCAGCTTCTATTAAGTAACTTTTGCAACTACATGTCAACTAACTCTCATTAGATTATTAGTTTCTCATTTTTGGATTATTAGACTTTCTGCTTAATATCTGCTAAGTCTTTATTTTGATTCTCAGACATTCTACTGACTATATGTAACTTTTCAAGTACATGTCAACTTACTTTACTTACATGAACACTAACACCTAACCATAACCGTCTAATAAAAGTCTATACCAGAGTCATACTACTGCCGTTAAAATAATTGGGATCTGTACGAATTACGATTTTTTTTTTCCTGTAAAAAAAAAGAAAAAAAAAGAGACATATTTTGAAATATATTTCCATAATTGTTTTCTATTTTAATATATTTTAAAATGCAATTTATTCCTGTGATCAAAGCTGAATTTTCAGCATCATTACTCCAGTCTTCAGTGTCACATGATCCTTTAGAAATCATGCTGATTTGCTGCTCAATATTTTAATAGCCTACAGCTTTGCAATATTTTATAAATTTTGTTCTAAGGATTTGATGAATTGAAATTTCAAAGGAACCTAATTTATTAGAAATATAAATCTTTTGTAATACTATACATTTATTTACTGTCATTTTTGATCTATTTAATGTATCCTTGCTGAATTAAAGTATTCATCAAAAAACATCTTATTGCATGGGCCCAAACTTTCAAATGGTAATGTATTATGCTCACTAATTTTGGAAAAGAGATGCCATGCAGGGAAGATGCATTCTTTGTGTGGGCACGTCTTCATACTCTGATCAGCTTTGATGTTTTGTTCTCGGTGATTCTTGTTACCTTGCATTCCAGAAAAGGGGCAAGATTATGTTTCTTTCCTGACAGGGAGCTGCATATTGCAGTATAATACCTTAACATGCGCTGTCAGGTTTACAATGGCCAAAACGTAGTTTGGGGGCCAGTAGCTAAAATTAAAAGGCATCAGGTTCCCGTCACCGCCAGAGCAAGGCTCATTGGTCTCAAACAACCTGAAACAAACATCTGAGGAATCTGATAAGAACTCCAGCAAATGTCTCTCATGAAAGAAGGGAACAAAGAGGGATCTCTCTCTCGTTGTGGAGTTTCAGGACAGTTTAATGTGTTATCCTCAGGTTTTGACCTTCAAAATCCTCCCAATCTTGCCCTGCAGCTGTTCCAGCAGAGTCTTTTTTTTTTTTTTACCGTGGTCTGGTAGAGTGGAGTGTAAGATCTTTTTCCTCCCGTAGAGAGGATGGATAATGTGATGATTCATGGCCTACCCGACTCCAGGCTCAGTGCAGGCAGGGCAGAGCTGTATTACGATATTATCAAACATGGCCTGGAGGCTGCGGCCTTCTCTCAGATCATGTCACACAGTATGAGCCCAGCATTTCTCATATGCACTCTCACTGTACATGGACAAAATGAGTTTACACTCACACAGCCATTTCTGCTGCAAACACTCACTCTTTGTCATTGGGTAGGTCTGGGTGTTTGGAATGGAAAACTGCATACTGTGCATATATATATAAAGAGTTCAGATGCAAAAGCCTCTTAGTGCCATCTGAAAATTTCTTCTAGAATGATCATTTTTATCAAGCTCATATGTTTAAGTTCAGTAATTTCACTTAAATGACAAAAAAAAAAAAAACCTACTAATTGTAATTTAAGTGAAATTACTAAATATAGAGCTTGATAAAAATGATTTTATATGTATATACACTGTAAAAAATTTGCTGTAATTTTGCAGCTGTTTGCCAGTAACTTACTGTAGATTTAAATTTATGTTATTTACTGGCAACAGTTTGTTCAAAGTTAAATGAACATTATACATTTACAAGTCTTTGTCTTTAAAGAATAAAATTATAAAATAACAATCTAATGCAAAGCATTCTGGGAACCAGAAATCTTCATCAACCTTTTTCTGTTTTTTTTTCCTTCAGATTTTGGTTCCCAGAATGCTTTGCATGAGGATGTTATTTTAGTTTTATTCTGTAAAGATAAAGACTTGTTAATGTTTAATGTTCATTTAATTTTGAACAAATTATTGCCAGTAAATAACATCAATTTAAATCTACAGTAAGTTACTGGCAAGTAGCTGCCAGTAATACTGTAATTTCTACAGATTTTTCTAACAGTGTATCAGTTTATTATAATGATTTCTGAAGGATTATGTGAAACTGAAGACTGGAGTAATGATGCTGAAAATTCAGCTTTGATCATAGGATTAAATTACACTTTAAAATATATTTAAACAGGACATTTTTAAATAATAATATTTCACAACATTACAGTTTTACTGTATTTGTGATCAAATAAATGCAGCATTGGTGAGCAGAAGATAGTTCTTCAAAATCTTACCGACCCCAACATTTTTATGTTTAAAAATGTAACAATTTGAACAACATAACAATTTGAGTTCAAAGTTTAATTGAAAAGATTATTATGAACTTCAGCATTACTTAGTATGTGATATGCATGCTATTTGGCACTTGAGCTCATATGAACACAAGAAATTTGTGCAGAACTAGATGATTCATGTTATTCGGCATGATTTGAGAATCCTCCAACAGAACCATCCAAATGTTTAAATGCATCAGAGGAAAAGGCATACATCAAATCACTGCTGTCATCTCATTATGTTCTATTGAAAATCCAAGTAAGTGCTGTCCACTTACCATCTCAAAAAATAAGTATGGTTATATGTCTTAATTTTTAACATCTTGACATTTGATTTGACTGCCAAATGTTATCGCTTCAGATTCATTTGTCACACTGGAAATGAAAGGTCAAATCAAGCAACTGTATTATTTGTTATATGGTGAGCCTTCTGCAAATGTAGTTTGTCATCCAGTTATTCCATGCATACAGAAAACTGCACATATTGCTGTCTTTCAAAAATAGTGTTTTATGTAATTCTAAGCACACCGTCTTGTTTTGTGTTTTCTCTTTTTCTCTTGCCCTGTCACTCCTGTGAAACATAGGAACTCCACATTATATGTGACACATCATCTGCATAATTCCATCTACTGTCATACTGTGCATGTGTCAACAGTATATCTCGACTCTATTCAGAAGCGCAGGCACCGCAGGGACATTTCTGTGCATTTTGGGAGGCAAGAAATTACATGATCGAATGTCAGTAACGACACATACGTGTTTACATATTTAGTAGAGCCTGGGGAGTTTTTGGGATGGGATCAACTTTAGCATACCTGTCGGGGGAGGTTAATGTTTCACACAACAATTCACAGACACAGACAGCTCAGAAACATTTCTCGCTGAACAGAGGAATCTGACTGGCCAGAAGCATAATCACCTGTGACTGTACACATCTTCAGACTTACAGAACAAGCCGCTCTTCAGTGTGACGCAGCTGATTCCTTTGTTCATATAGTAGCCACACAAAAAGCCATTGAAGCGTTCCAGGGAAACAGACGGAGCTGAATCTGCAACTCCACTTTCTTCCCAATTTCATTCGCCCACGCTGTCCTGGAAACCCCACTCAACCCTATTTGTGTCTATTAGAAGATTATCAGTGACAATCTAACTCTGCTGTAGACTGTTAAAAGGGTTTCATTATGAAAAACAATTTACCATTCATTTTGTTCTATAATATATTTTTTTTAAAAGTCAGTGCAAAAACATTTACATTTAAAACATTTTTTATATATATATGCTGTTAAAAGTGTTAAAACTTCATGCAAATATTTGATGTTGTGGTTTAAAAAAAAGTATTTTATATGATTGCTTATATTTACCTTTGGAAAAAATGGGTTTTCGATGTATAACTGATGTCAAAATGAATTATCCTATCCAAATCTGATTCATCTGTTTGTTTATGCAAAATCACAATAAAGACATGAGAGCTACAGTGAAGGGAAGATTTGCAGCAAATGTTGATTCACATTTTCATTTGTTCTCACACAAATCAGTCATTTGGCTTTAGATGTTTCGGAGTACAGTGATATGAGGGTGAGTAAATAATGACAACATCTTCATTGTTGAGTGATCTATCTCTTTAAAACTTTAATATTCATTCAGCGCTATAGATTCGGAAGTCCTTCATTGCTCTAGACACTAAATGCCCTAGTTACACCATAAATGCTGTATCTGTGCTTTACTAGTGCTAAAAGAAAATTCTGTGGGAATCTTTACATTTTCATTCACTATAGCACTCACCGATTTCAATGTTCCACCGCTCCAATCTTTAAGCCTTATCATGAACGCTTGAGAGGGATTAAAGTGAACTAAACTTCCCAGAGAAAAGTAAAACATCAGCGCTGGGCATGGAAAGGAAACTGCAGTGATTTACCAATATGTGTATGACACTGCTCTGTTTCTCACAAAATTGCTATGCTAAGCAGACATCTATGCTAATTCATTCTAGTTTCATTGCCAGTAAATGTTCCCAATTCACTCAACATTGGCAGGTGAACCATAAAGTTAATTTTGGAACCTGCCCGTGTGCTATTGAGCCTGAAGCTGAAATAGAAATGGATATATTAGTTGTATAGAATTGGTAAGCAATATCTGACTTCCCAGCTTTGTGAAAATCCATAATTTCAATTAGGAAACAATAGATTTGTGTATCTGTGCCCGGAGCTGCTGAAGACTTTGGCATTGGTGCTGAGCTGGAAATAAACACGTTAGCATCCAGCACATATCGACGTCTCCTGAGGATTTGAATAAGATCCTTCGCACTTCCCCCTCAAAGAACCTTAAAACAGGATCTCTCTCCATGACACACAGTTGGTGTGAAACCCAACAGATTGCATGCATTACACACAACTTCGGTTTAAACTCGCGAATGTGACTTGGTCAGCTGCGGGTAAATTAACATTTTGTAACTCACACGTATGTCGTTCCAAAACCATATGCTGATATTTTTACTGTCAACTCATACAAACCTTTTTTATGATACTTTATGTTTTAAATCATTTTGAGCTTGACATGGAAAAGTCCAGCCAAGATATTCATCAAAAACGTGTTTGAAACGACATGAGGGTGATGAGTAAATGATAACTTTACCTTCACAATTAAACAAGCAAGCAGCCATACCCCGTTTATGACTTCAGGTTTCAAAGCTTTAGATATCCATGTTCATACATAGCTCAGCACAGTATGTGATTGTTCAAACTTTATGTAATTTTGGTAGCGAGAGAGAAGCAGTTTTCTCTCACAGGGCTCAACATTCCTGTGGGTTCAGTCTCGCCTCCAGATTCCTGGAGAAACTCGTTGCCTTCCTCTTTCCGGACACACATCATCGCTGTTCAGGTTATTAAATTCCATCACACTCTGTCTAGGTGAATCAAATTACCGTGGTGAGCGGCTCCAGGCAGAGCTGTGGTTTGCTCAATGGGGCAAAGGCTCTTTGTGAGCTCTTCGATGCGGTCCCTAATTTAGCATGCAGCTAATGCACAGATCATATTTTATGAAACTGTAAGTGTTAAATTAACCTGTAATGCAACATTTAAAAACATTACCAGGTGGGAAGAAGGGAACACATTTATAAAATATAATGTCTTGAAGTGATAGTTCACCTAATAATGAACATTTTGTCATTTATACTCAGCTTAATATGCCATTCTAAGACTTTCTTTCAATGGAATACAACATATTTTGTGCAGGTCTTTTCTAACCACATAAGTAGTCTATAGGACTCAAGTGCTTTATTTCAAGTCTTCTGAAGTCATACTTTGTGAGCCAAACAATCTTAAAGTCATTATTCACTGATAATCTTCCCAAAACAATCTCATGGCAATTTAAACTATTTGTCTTTTTGGTGAATTGGTGACTAATTCATATGAATACAATGTCATTCATACATTTTTACATATGATCTACTTACGCCACTGACGGAAAGGTTTAGGGGTGCATGGATCTACATGCTTGTTTTTGTACAATTCACATCATGAGAATTCATATTTTCTCCTGAGATTGGGTTGATTCTCCTCTGTTCTCCTCCTCCTCTCCTCCTAAAAAAGTCATATCTCAGCTAACAAAAATATGTTCTAAGAACATTTTGTCAACATTCCCACAACCATTATTTCTGAATGTTGTCCATTTCAAACTGTTTTTTTTTTTCCTTGGTTATGCAAATGTTAACTGAGCATTCTGAAACAAGTAACATTTAAACAATGTTAGATGAACGTTCCATAAATGAACCTTTTTGTCCATTATTAAATCCCAGACTAGTGTTACTGGGAGAACGTTTGTTCATAACTTTTAAAGAACCTTGCCAGAACGTGAGCCAAAAAGTCTGAGAAGCTTGGATGGACTGTAAAAACGGTATGTTGATGCACCTGCACTATGTTTTTGAAAGTTGCAAATGCATTTTTTGTGACCAAATGTTATTGACTTCAAACTTGATACAAATGCACCATATCTGATTAGTAAAGGGTAAGATTTTCTGTGAATAGCAATTTCACATATGACTCTAAATATAGCACACAATTTATAAGGACTACTTTTTTGCCCTTTTTGACAGATGTGGTCACTGAATTGCATGGAAAAAGCTACTTTTTCTGTTCAGATGTGAAATGACATGATTTTTTTTTATTATTATTAAAATGGTGAAATATTACTTTAATAAACCAGTTTGTACCATTTGAATCTGGTTACACTAATACTCAAATGTCTTCACCTTTTAGAATTACAGAAAGGCAGAAAGCTAATAAAATAACAGCTTCCAAACGGTGGGCGACTGCAGTCTGTCACCTTTTATACAGCCAATTCTCTGTCTTCCATCTTCCATGGTATCATCACATTACAATCGCCAGAGCCCAGGGGCTGTTCATTATGTCTATGATTAAAGGGCAGAGTGAAAGGAAAATGGCACTTGGCTAGGATATACGCGATATGACAGAAGACTCAGCTATACACCTCCCCATCCTTTCTCACCGCTCGTATTCAATATTATACACCCGTCGATTCGCCGAACACTCAGCCAGGCCTTTATTTTTATTCTTCCACACAGATCTTGAGTCACTCTATTTAGCTTAGACCCTGTGCCCTGGGTTATTTATTGTGGGCGACGGCAGGCGTTCAGTCATAAGAGTCGCCATCCAGCAGGGTTTGTTGAAGCCCAAAGCACAAACACCTGATGCTAAATGAATAAATGCTTCTGCGGGGTGGGAATAACTGACTGAGTCCCTGCTTGCTGAGGGTGAGAGGATCAGGTTACACATCTGAGAGGCTGAATACAGGGAAAGCTAATGTAATCTGGTCAGTCTAACTTAATTAAGCTAATACTATTATAGCTAGCGAGATTCCTAAAAACAAATTCCTAGGCTGAATCTTATTTCAGTTCAATTCACATTTATTTGTATAGCGCTTTTCATTATACATATCGTTTCAAAGCAGCTTTACAGACGTGTCTACATTACTATTTAGAGTTATCTGTTATCCGAGGTGACTGTGTCCAAGTTATGTATTTCAGAAATGTACATATACAAATCACGCAGTTAGCTAATTACTGGTCATCCAATGTTTTATGTCTTTAACATACTCTGTCAACTTGGATAATTTGGAGGTTTCATCTGGTCGTGATGAAATAATATTAATTTGAAACATCGGCATGGTTTCTAATATTATTACCAAGTGGAAGTATTTTTATTTATTGAAAATAACAGAGGGCCTAACACAGATCCTTGCGACACTCCATATTTTCTGACGTTGTCTTAGATTTTTCCCCGTTTCAATAGACAAAATGTAACTGTCTGATAGGTACGATCTAAGCCACCTTAATGCCGGTCCCTGAATACCAGTGTAGTTTTGTAGTTGATCTAAGAGTATTTTATGATCTATAGTGTTGAACGCAGCACTAAGATCAAGTAAAACTAGTATTGAGATCCATCCCTAGTCAGAAGCTAGAAGTCAATTGTAATTTTAACGAGGATGATGGGGCCTGAAACCGGGCTGAAATTTTTCATAGACATCTTAAGGTGTCATGTCACGATTTCCACCAGAAAAATGTTTCACCTCTTTGTCAATCCTATCACATATGATCATAATTAGTGTGTTCAAAAATATGTTGAAAATAGTATTCCAAAAGCCATTTTGATGCAAGTTTGATGCATGGTTTTTAGGGTATCATAGAGAACTGAAGGACTATTTTTTTATTATTGCTTCTCTTTTTGCTTTTTAGTAGTAGAAAAATTTTGACAAATCCAACCCATATGGCAAAAATAAATAAATAAATAAGACATACATTTGCGGTATATTTTAAAATACATTTTCAATAAGTACATATTACATATTTCCCCAACTATTGTGGGGTATTATTATATGTGTATATTGTACACATATACACACGCACACACGTATTACATTTTGCCAAAAGAGGTCAAGAGTACTGGTGTTTTTTCTACAGCTGATCAGACACAAGACTAATTCTTCAACTAATAATGAAGAAGAAGAAAAAAAATTAAGCATCAGCTCCATTCTCTTGGCTCGAGAACCAATATAGCAGGTGTTACTTTCTGGTCACTGATGCGTGAGAATTGATAGCAGCTTGAGAAGTATCCACTAGAGCAGCTTGGTCATAATTAGCGTGGTCATTAGTTCGATTATTAGAGCAGTGGACGGTGTGACTGTCTGTGGAGGACTCAGAGTCCTCGCCAGTATTTTCAAGTCACTGCTTTCCCAAAGCCCTCTGTGTTCAACAGCCCCGACAAAAGAGAGATAATCAGAGCATGACGAGAGAGAGATAGAAATTTTCTGTAATTTTTTCCAGCTTTTATATCCCCCAGAAACATTTCCTTCCTGTAAATGGATCAGCCTTTATAGAGGGCATGATACTATTAAGAATAAAGGCACTATTTGAAAGGATTCATTTATTTTTAGGTTTTACAGTCAGCAAACTTATTTTAAAAACTCCCATCATTTTGATTGAACAAGTAGTGGATAACATTTAATTCAAATGAATGCATTATCATGTTATATATATTTAAATATGCTAGTTATTAACGTCCCTGGGAAGCTCGGCGATATCTTTGATACCCAAGTTCCTGAGTCGGGCAGGCCATAAACTTTAAACATGGCGGAGGGGGAAACGAATACTGCTGTGACTGCTATTTTTTTATTATTTATTTTTTTAGCCTTGTCTGGTCATTAAAGTAGTGCAAATTTACATATATGAATAATCATTTGAAGCATATATGTTTTATACACAGCAAAAGTAGCCTGTAATTCTAGAATTGTCAGCATGAAAGCGTGGTGAATGTTTTTATGGTTGTTAATGAATGGGATGCAAAATATCATTTTGGCTTTAATAAGATTTTCCCAAAATATAGGCAAGAATAAACCTGGTGTCCTCCATGATTTCTGTTTTTTTTTCTGACAACGAGCTCGTAATCACGACTTCAGAAGTGGAGAGTAGGAAATGTCCGATAGAGAGTGAAGGCAGCATTATTACGCTGTCGTCCTGGAAAGATGATTTCAGAAGTATTTATAACGTGATGTGTGTTCAAGTATTTTGGTCAGAAGAAACTTGACACTTTGGGCAATGACATATTTCTTTTTTTCCTACCTATTTGATCCCCAAGAAACGTAGAAAGTGTATTTGTTGCTAGTACAACAAAAGTATGTATGCACATCAGCATATTAGACTTGTGATTGCACAATGAATGATGGGACATGAAGTTGTCACATTATACTCTATTCTGTTCCTGATGTACCTGTAACATTATAAGAAGGATGGCGTCTATGCTAATATTAGTCTCTCTGTTTAACCCAAGGTTTACCGCAGTCTGATGAAGGACCTGCGCCTGGACACGACGACGATGAGCGGGCCGGAGCACATTGAGTGTTTTCTGTTAGAACGGTGTCATTTTAGCGGACCCTAAGTTAATAACTAATGATCTTTGCAACTGAAGTGAATCAATCAATCAAAGCTAACTTTAGCTGGACAATAACTTTATTCTAGAGCTGCTGTAAAGCCAAAACTCTGTTACTGTAATTTCCTATTATCTATATAAAGCTGCTTTGAAACAATCTATATTGTTAAAAGCGCTATATAAATGAAGGTGACTCGACTTGACTTAAATTGGCTAAATGAGCAGTGCCTTCTGGAAAGCTTTATAGTTATTCTTCATCATAAAATGCATAAAACATAACATACAAACAATACATTAGAATAATTATAATTATCAAAAGGAATACATAAAAAGGAAATTTCTGTCTTCATTTACTGACACTGACGTTCTTCCAAAGTTGTATGGCTTTCTTCTGTTTCTTCCGTTGAAGAATATCCTGGCCACTATCAATATACACTCATTTTACAGATTATTATAAACCAGATTGGCTTAAATAAATATATAGTGCTTTAACAGGATTCAGTCAATAGCCTATGTAATGAAAGTGAATGAGGATTGGTGCTGTCTCTAAAATAGCAAAGCACCACCATAGTATCATTAAAGTCGGCCAAACAACATATGTGCTATATTTCAAATTGTTTTAGTGACTGGCTGTGTAAATGCTTACAGATTTTTTTGTTAGTGAACTGTTACTTTAAGAACTACGACACTGATATTTGGAGATTTTTAAGAACTAAGTTTAAGTTTTTTTAAGAACTTTTGCTCTGCTCATGTCTTGAATGACAGGATTTTATGCAGCTTATTTTTTACTTTTGATGTGTTGACAGTTCCTAACCTAATTATCAGGTTTTAATCAAATCACCCGCCTCACACAAACTCTTTTATTGTGTCTCAGGGCAACTTTGCGGATTCAGATTCCAACTTCATTTAAAAAGTGTTTTGTCGGTGTGTTGAAATCTGGAGCATTCCGATTTGAAGGTCAAGTCTTGCGTTTTGCATTTTTCTATTCATTAGAGTTTCACAGTAAATTGGATTTTTAATTAAGCTGCCACTTTAATTAAAGATGTCAATTTGATGACGCCTTAATACTCCCATGCCACGCGCACGTTTCATTAACAGCAATAAAACTGTCAAACATGGAGTTCCAGAGGACATGTACCTCATATCTCTCTCTGTGCACATTAAAATATCGGTTATTATTACCCATGAGCCTTTCCTTATAGTTCAACTGAATGTGCGTGGGTGTGTTTGTCAACATAATATCTCCTCTACCTCTATCTCTGAATGGAAATTAACTCTTAGGAGGTTTAACTAATTTACTCAGAGGAAGTGCTTGTGCACCTTCACGACTGTTTGGCATATTAGAAAGACGACAGCAGCGAGTTTGTTCTTTTCCAGTGTTGCAAATATTATAAAGAGCTTTAGCTTTGGCCACAAGAGAAAGAGTCAGTCAGAGCAATATTAGTCTAATATTTATTCTAACAAACAAATTTGTATGGGTTAAATCAGGTAAAATGTGCTTTTTAAAGTAACATTAGTAGATTACAAGTGTGTATGAATAAGATAATCATTCACTACAAGGGTACCATGTCAAAATGATACCATCACTGTGACATAATACCAGCACAGTACTTTTGTACTCTACAAGTAAGCGTAACTTTGTCTCACAGCAGCTGTATTATTTGTCTGGGGGTGTTTCTCCTTTACTTTTGATGTATTATACAAACACACCCGTTCAATATGGCTGTGTTGTTGAGGTGGGACGTTTGCCATATTCTTGCATGGCAAATGAATCACACATGTGAGAGGCAAACACAGACTCTCATTCCCTCCCAGCACAGCAGACAATAATCTGTCTGTTTGAAGAGACCATTACATTAGTAACCCATCAAGCCCTCAAAGGTCAGGATAATATTCGCCCGTATATAATAAAGACAAATTGGAACAGGATGGTGTTAGAAAATTCCAGAGAGCTGGATCTCAAAATGCTGTCAGTTAGAATCTCCTGAGTAACTTCATCTGTATCCTGTGGGTAAACATGACTTCCGATCTCCCAGAAGTCTCAAGGCCTCTCCATTCATAAAAAAAGGACTTTCTTTGGTCTTAAATGCAGGATAAATTTTTCCTCTAGCATTTTCTAAGGGTTCCTCTGTCTGCTGCTGGCAAACAGGCAGCCGCATGTGGATGGTTGTTTGCACTTCAATGCTGACGCTCTTAAGCTTGTGCCAAAGTGTGGCCATTTGGCTTCTACACTGACTAGTAAATTCCACACAGATGTTCACTTATAAACCCTGCTGTTCTATAAAACATGAGAAATGCACTGAGCTTGAACTGTAAGTGCAAGCTACTTTTGTGGAAGGTGCAGTGTTGTGGAGTAACTAAAACTAGTAAACTGCTTCATTCAGTATTTTTTAAAAGAAAAATAGACAAATATTTGAAAACAATTCTTATTGCATTCTCTACACTCAGAGGTTGTTATATATGTGTGTGTATGAATGCGTTTTATTTTTATTATACAATGATTTGCCGGCATCAGTAGAACAGATCCTTATGAAAGTCATTTGGTTCAAGTGTCAACAAGTCTCAAAAGTCTCGATTCTCGGTTCGTACGTCATTTCTCATGTCTGCACTGCATTTTAGGTCTTCTTTTTTATAGTAAATATTACGTGAAACACTATTCATCACTGTGTTTTTAACTCTTAAAGTGTACTTGTATTTCGTGTAAATTTGTCAAGTTGTCCTAACTGAGATTCAGAAATTAATTTTAATCTTTGAGACAAATGTTCATTGTTATTGTCATATTTTATACATTTTCAAAGGATTGCTCTTTTTGTTAGTTACTTACTATTGAGAAAATTTTGTCATTGTAGTTTAAAAAAATGTTTGGACTGTAGTTTACTTGAAATTATGAGTAGCTTAAGCTTGGCAAGCTACTGTTTCAAGTAACTCTTCCAACACTGGAAAGATCTCTGCCAAATGCATATATGTTAACTTGTTAGCGTCAGCTAGCATCTGCGTTGGTCTCCGGTTCCCCATCTGTTCGTCAAACTAACTGGTACTGTTTTGGACCTTGATAATAAATCTGCAAACAAAATATGATGTACCGATACCAGAACCATGATCTTAATTAGCTCAGTTGAGCATCTAGAGTCTGAAACCGTCAGCAGCACGTATCAGGACACTCAGTAAGATGCTACATTAACGTCCCGATTGTAACGCTAAACCTGGGAAAGTCGGACTATTGTCAGATCTGTGCAGAATACGATATGTGTACAGATGGTGTCGAGCTGCGGTGGTTGGTGGTCAGTGAGCTGTTGCCATACAGTGGGATTGAGAAAAAAGTGCTGGAACCAGCTGTCAGCCGCCTGCGTCTCCTGGACTGAATTCCTGAGATTCCCCCGCACCGGGCCGCCTGTGTTGTGTGGCATGAACGCAGGCCGGACGCAGGCTGAGCTGGCAGACCATGAATAGGGTTAGTTAGATTTCAAATATCTGCTGATGAAAAGGGCGAGAGCTGAACCCAAAGACACAACCACAAAGACATGCTTTCATAGAGAGAAAGAAGGAAAAAGAAAGAAAAACCACAGTCTGAGAGAATGTAAAATGATTCTTAGATCAATAATAATGCTGTAGAAATAAGCAAAATTATGCTATTTTTGCAGTTTTTATACTTATAACTTTCAGCAACAAGTTTCTTGATGCAGCTTTTCCTTTGGTGTTTGTTAACATTAGATCACTGCTTTAGTTTACATGGACAATAAAGTTAGCATTAATTAAAGGTAGGGTAGGTAATTTGTTTTATAAACACTTTTTTGTTATGCTGATTGAAACTCGCTTCACATCCTGATAGCAATCGATAATAGAAGTGGTCTAAATATAAAACATGCAAATATCTTCTGTGGAAGTCACAGGACCAAAAAGATTCCGTCCAATCATTGCATTCGGTCCGAATGCATTGATAGGATGTCCTACCTGCCTGTCAACATATGTATTTCCATAGCTCTTCTGTAAGGCTATGCAGAGATGTAGACAGACAGCAGCCACCTTTTACAGCTCTTCCTGAACCAAAACAACCAGCTTATGCTGCGTTCACGCCATGTCGTAACCGTAATTAGAGATGGCAACCCGTGATGTTCTACCCGGAGCTGTTCACATTCTCAGACTCGGATTTATGCTCTTCTCAACACTATCAACACAGAAATGAATCTGCAGCAGTCAGTGTTACATGGTCTGTCTCCTGTCTCATCGTGTTTTTGGTTTAGTCCTGTGACCAAGTTTTCCCCAGTCTGTTTAATTAGTCATTTCATTCACCTGTGTCCTGTTCATGTCATAATTAAGTTCCTTTGTTAGCTACATATATTTAGTCCCAGTGTTCTCCCTGGGTCCTCGTCCGTTCTCCTTAATGTTCCGTGTGTTAGTTTCCTGATATCCTGAGTTTTGTCATTAAATACCATTATAATGGTTCTCCTTCGTCCTTAGTGCTGTTTCCACTACCACGTTACATAACAGTCAAGTGGTACAACTAGAGCTCTGTAAGTTGTCTAAGTCCATTATTATTGTAATGTTATGTGCTTTGAGACATGAGAGGTAATTTAATTTAATTTGGAGACGCTCTGAAGGGAGGATGGATCTCATATTTTCAAAACTAGTTTGCTATTGCTATCCCGTCCAAAATTGCCTACTCTACCTTTAATTTTATAGATAATGGTAATCTGAACACTTGCTTATAAATAATTAGTTGTTAAAAGGTTGTATATGTTAATCTTATTTAATCCACTAAAGTTAACAAAGATTGTTAAATTACCTTTAAAGGTTGCTTTTTTAAGATGAATAACAAGTGTTGCATAAATGCATTTTTTTTTTTTTTTCAGAAAAGCCAACACTGAAAAAAAAAGTGGTTCAGTTGCATTGACCCTGTTCCCAGCATGCACAGGGGCATGAATCATAAATATGGTTGCATTTTTTGACCATTCACCAGCTGTATTTGTTGTTGATTTTGTTATCATGTTTAGCAACATTTTGTCTTGTGACTTACTGAGGTGATTTCTTGTTTTTTTGACAAGCACATTGCTCTTCATGACGTGCGTATCTCAAACATGAAGTAACTTTAGACATTTTGTTAGAGTAACTTTATCTTAATAGGTAACTGGCTTTATGATGGATTTTAAATCAGGTTTACTTGTCTGATTAAGGTCTTTGACAAAACATAATGAAAGTTTCACAAGAAAATGCAGGACTGCTTCTATTTTTTCTATTTTACGCACCTGGCCATGACCACCCAGGTGTGCGAGGAATGTTTATTTAGAAGTCATGGCAACTTGACTTTTAAGTTCAGTCAGCACATTGACTTAAAATAATTATGAATTCAACTCAAACAAACCATGCAACCATTGCCTTCAACATTTAAAGGAGAACTTGGTAACTTTTTTAATTTAATAAAACTGTCTAGAAATCATTTGGATGGTTAAACAACCTGTTCTGGTGATATTGGTGACTTTCCCCGCTCCCCCCAGCGTTCCCAGGCGGAAAACCAACCTTGCAACTTGGGGACTACCGTCCCGGCAAAATAGAAATTGGAAGTCTTGTGAGAAGCGAGAACGAGAACGAGCGTGAAACACGAATCGCTTTACGGCAATTCAACATAAACACACACGCATGTATGATGTATTACCAGATTACCCACCTCGGTAGACAAAGCTCCACACGATACAGTTGGCTTGATCCGATCAAAACAAACGCACATGAGCGGCGGTAGAGAGGGGGAGGAGGCCGCCGCAAGTGAGTTTTTTACGACCGTGTTGTGAAATATACGCCCCTCCACAGCTGTAGGGGGAGCTAGTGGGGAAAACATGCGACAACAAAAGGGAAAATCAGCGAAGAAGTGACTAGAGTTCGCTAGAGTTGCCGAGTTCTCCTTTAAAGTGCCCCTAATATGCCATCTGAAAGATTCCTAATTTTGTTCTGGAGTTTCCTACAATAGGTTTACATGCATCCAAGGTCCAAAAAAATGCATCCAAAAAAAAAAAACACACTTACATTTTTTCATTATACATTTCAGCAACAGCTCTTTTCTCACAGTGTCTGAAACGGTTCGATATAGGATTTGGTCTCTCTAAATCCCTCCTTTCCGAAAGCTTCCTCTACTCTGATTGGTCAGATGGCCAAGTCTGTGATTGGTCTAACGCTTACAGTGTGTCGGATCCAAAACGCCTTTTACTGAATTTCAGCTCCAGATCTTCCTCAGCGCTTGATACACAGTGATACGAACCGTATCGATGGTGTCGGTTTTACAGCATAGTAGGAGCACTTTAAAGTACTACAAATATCTAACACGGATATCTCTCATGACAATTCAAAACTATTTTATATGTTGTCGAATCAGTGGCTAATTCATATGAATTTGCACAGATCTCATTTGTACACTTTTGCTAAATCTGCTGTCGCCCAACTGGTGGTTAGGTTTAGGGATGGACCTTAATGCTTATTTCACTTCTTTCAAAACTGACTACAGTAAATCTAAATCGCCACCTAATAAAATAGTTGTTTTCTCATGAGATCAGGATGGAGCATCTCATTTTTTACAACGTGATTTCAGGGAAAGAGTGCAATGTGTGGGAGTAAGGATGAAGAAAGAGGTAGAGAGATGGTAAAAGAAGAAAGACTGTGACATGGAGACAGCAGTGAAACGCTTGTAAGAATAACTGAACAGGTGTTCGGTGGTGTAAGATTTCAGCTACGGCAAAAGAGATGGAGAAAGAGAAGAGTAAAGATATGTTGATCTTCACAGTTGACAGAATCCAACAGGTCACGGCGCAATCTGCTTTTCTGGAGGGAAATATGTTGGCAGCACTCATCTTTACAAAAGAGAAGAATGAAAACAACTCATTGCCTTAGCATGAAATGGATTTTTATATTCACCACAAACCAGTGGAAACGTGTATTTTTTTACGGAAATTTCTGACTTTTGATCACAGACTGCATGTTGTCAAATCTGAGCAGAGTTTGAGAAATTTGAGAGATTCCTTCTGAAACTCACATGTGACATGACTTTTCTCTTTGCTGTATATTCTTCTTTAAGAATTGCAGTAGCACTTGATTTTGAACAGTTCTTTAGTAGTCTTTGCAAGCATTTTAAGTTCAACAAATAGTCATTTTTAAGTTATAAACTTATTGAGTTGGTATGGCTATGTGGCGATCAAAATGTGACAACATAAGTTTTTTAGATCAATGTTTTGGTTTATGAGTTCTTTAAAGCACAAAACGTAGATGCTTTTCTACAGAACTAGAGAAATAATAGGTTCTCCTCTGATGTCAGGCCGGAAAACCCTTTTTATTTCTAATTGGAGCCTTTATTTTGAACTGTGATTAACTCTTATGCTTAAAATGATTTTCTCCAGAGCCATTGGCTTTCTTTCATAAACAGACATTTGTAAGATAACACAAAGCAGCTGTATAGTGGACTATGAGATTGAAAGTATGTATTAATGTGGCTCATATTAAAGAATGAAGAGATTTACTGGCTGTTTGTAATACGAGCACAGGCATTCATGCCCAGAACTCAAGACGCTGAAGACACAATAAACCCAGGAAACACTTGACAGACCGTGTTTGTTATACGGTGCAATATTTTTTCCATTATACAAAGACTGTGAAAGATTTTGAAGTTAACCTATCTGGGACAAAAAGATAACAGGAGAAAACCATCAAGTGGAGCTCCATAAACACTAGCACTGCAAAAAATACACCTTGTGACAGCATGTTAGACAAAAAGTTTATAGACTGACACGTGTTTCCTTTCACAATGTCTCACATTTGAATTTATAGAAGGGTTTTTCTGGTTTCATTCCTGCTTTTTCCTTATCTGTTACAGCCTGATGTGAAAAGAGAAACTTGTTAAGTTAAATGGTTCTTGAAAAACATCCATGACTAATGCTGCAAAGAATCCAGGAGGGCTTCTCTCTGTTAATGGATGAAACATTGAACCTGTACACTGATCTGATCTCAAGAACATGCAATGCCATTTTTAATCTTCAAAAGTATAGCCAAAAATGGTTTTCATTTCATAAGATGATAGATTATTTGCTAAACTTAATCTGCTCAGAAGGACATGTAGCTATGGATGATATCTCAGATATCTCAGATTAATATACAGATAGGCATATATCTACAGCAAGTAAGCCATTCATTGGTTAATTTCCTGGAAAAGTATAAACAAAGTGTCTCTGTTGTGGTATCAGAACACTGATCTGTTTTTGAGCATCCCGACTAACCCTGCCCGATCTCATGAAAGTGCGTATCTATAGCACGAATGATATTTCTGGTATCATTTATACGCCAAAATAAGTTTTTGCCTACATATGATACGCACTTTATGGCGTGTAATATGCACGCCCTCCTCATCCCTAATCCTACCCAAGGGGTTTACAGTGCATATCATTTGAACGCAAAAACTCGTTTTGGCGTATAAATGATACGAGAAATATCATTCGTGCTATAGATATGCACTTTCATGAGATCGTGTTGGCTTGTCCGACCAATATAGTGCTGCAGTGGTGACGTATTTTTGTATCCAATCCAAAAAGTTCCCATCACCCTGGTTCCCTCGACTGAAACCCAAACGTACCTTTTGGATCATTGCAGAAAATAAGCTCTGTGACCAACAAAAGTTTATCATTCTTTAACGTTTTATTCATCATGATAATCTTCACAAACAATTTTTTATAAAGGTTGAAGCCTAAATACAATTGCCACAAGTAAAAAAACAAAATGTATAAACGAACTACACCATGGTCGTTGAAGTCACGTTCAATGTCACTGCCATTAAGCTTCTGACAACTCATTCCAACAACATTTTCTCTGAAAGTCTGAGAATAGTTTGTAAGAGTGTGATTATAAACACAGCGAGGCTGTGAAAGTGAATAGTAAATAGATGAGTTTTCCTGTTCAGTGCATGTAATCACGTTTGATAAGATTTATAAGAGCTAAAAAAACAAAAACAAAAAAATGATACACACGAGTGGGGTGTTAATGCTTTATTTTATCGTAGAATAAAACGTTCAAATATCTTGAGCATGTGTTCACTGCAGACCTCAATTCAGGCATTTAACCAAAAAAAAAAAAAAAAAGAAACAAAAATAAACATTTAAACAATCCAACTGACTTCAGGACGATGGAATCGGACAGAAGTGCTGAAACTCGTTTCAGGAATTTAGGGCTCATTCTTGCAGCATTCAGATGGAGCATGTGTTCTTTTTCTATTCCATTTGGTGATGCTAGTGGTGCAGATATACTTTTAGACCTTTAAAGTTCATTCTACAAACAGAACGAGATCACGATGGTGGAATATGCAGTAGATGGCAGTGTAGTGGGTTGGAGCTTGTGTGTATGTGAGCTGTAATTATGTTGGTGGTTTTGAAGGCAGCAGATGTTGAGTGAGTTGGCTGAGCTGGACTGTCCATTGAGAACATCAGAGCCAAACACACACACAGGACTCTCAGTCAACAGAGCAGGACTCCTCATTTTTTCCCAGCAGACTAGACAGACAAACATATATACATACACACACACACACACACACACACACACATCCAGCAGATGGGCCGGTTGGGGGGATCAGAGTCCAGCTGCCCATGAAATCAGACTGATGAGTCAGCAAACTCAAGGCAATGTTTCTGCTTCTGGGAATAAAAAAAGCAAAGAGAATCATCTTGCAGGCGCTTTCATCAGCGGGTCTTTAGAGAGCCGCAGCTCAAGGTGTTCGACTGTTGCACTCTTTATGTATGCCATTACTGTCCTTTCTGGGACGGCCGTGAAATCTGAGATTGTAAATCGTTTTTTTGTTCCCATCATGCAACCGGTGCGGTGGCAAAGCTTAATCATGATGAAATCACTGTAATGCACAGGCCTGAGTGAGGGATTGCTATAAAATGGTGATACAAAAAAGGGTGACTGTGATTTTGGAAGTAAAATGTTCCTGGATCGACATACTTGTTGGTCCTAATACAATAGTATTTCTATAGGACATTTAATTGAAGAGATGGTTAAAGCCCTTTCCAGTTCAAATGCAGCTTTTAAATTAAGCAAATAATTACCAATAGGGGAAAAACAAGGGGAAACTGTAGGGTTAACAAACTATTATTTAAAAAATAAAAATAAAAAACAAGTAGGCCTATACTGAGATTAAACTGGGAAGGGTCATAGCACTTGCGTATTGTTGTCCTATTGTTAGTTTAACTGCTTCTATTGTTCTTATTTGCAAGTCGCTTTGGATAAAAGCGTCTGCTAAATGAATAAATGTAAATATGTTTATTATAAAAACATTTATTTAATGACTTAAAGACATTCTTAAATAGTTTTGTGGACAAATGATTACAATCTGCCGGCATTATTTCTTTACAAAACTAACATTTAATTATTTAGTTTATTTTAAATGAATGAAATATGTTTGAGTGTTAATGTTTTTTAGTATTTATACACTATAGTATTTATACATTTTTAGATTAGCTTTTTTTTTCTGTTTACATTTTAATGTAAGTATTTATCATTGTATTCTTTTGTCTTTTTAATTCATATTTCTTTTAGTAATTTTTGTACTTCAACTTATGTTATTTCAGTTAGTTGCAAAAGCAAAAACTCAAATTTTCATGTTTGTATTATATTTAATCTCAGCTTTAATTTCAATTAAAGGGAAAAAAGAAAAGTTGTTGTTAACAGTACCGAGAATGTCCAGAGCAAAATTTTAGACAAAAAGAAGCTAAAATAAATGTATGTATAGGCCTATAATTCATTTTATTTAATGGCTTTGCTATTATTTGAAAATGTCCAAAATAGTCATAATAAAGAATGGGTGGGTGTTCAAAAGTTTGACTAGTTTAGCTCATTCCCTGCTGGCTAATGTAAATGCTTTAAATGGTTTGTAGAAACTTGGCACATTTATATAGAGTTCACTGTAATGAGGTTGCATGTACATGTGCAGACACATTTAAATGTGGCTCATCCGCTTTAAGAGCTGTTTGTTTTAAAAAAGATTTTTCAAACCCTGTAAAAACATCATCTCTGCATCAACATGTTCATCTACCAGTGTTTTGCTTCAGCTGTAAATATCACTAATTCTCTAACTTCACTTACGCCAAAAAGGCTTTTTAGTTCAGTAAAGCGACACCTGCGCCGAACCCACTGAACTCGGCTCACTGATGTCATGTGCTATTGCATCAAGTGGAATCTGACTCAAAACAAGAGTGGAGGCGTTCAAGAGTCGTGAGCCGAACCGAGGAAGCTCGGTCACCTGAGAGAAACGCTTGATTGCTTTGACGTCTGAACTGAATGACTTCAGCGGCTGGGAAGCCCCTACAAAACTACCCATTACCTCCCCGGCTTGAGCAGAGCATCCTGGGAAAGAGCTCTAGCATTGACACACGCAGCGAGTCTCAGAAAGATCAAAGTTGCCAGTGGACACTGATGCAGATCTGTGGGGATTATCGCCAGATGAAACCACACTGGAATTCAGCACTCAAGTCAAATCCCACATCACACTGAGTGACAGACAGAGGGAGGGAGGGAGACTTTGACACTCATTATGACTCTGAACACCTTCAGTTTTAATTAAAACATCATGTTACATACATACAATATTTTGATTACATGAAAATTTACACACGGACAAAACACCAAACATTCACTACTGTGCAAAAGTCTGGGGTCTGTACTTTTTTTTTTTTTAAGTCTCGTATGCTCTCCAATGCTGTATTTATCTGATCAAAAAATACAATAAAAGCAGTAATATTATGAAATATTATTACATTTTAAAATAACCGTTTTCTATTTGAATGCGTTTTGAAATGTAATTTATTCCTGTGATCAAAGCTGAATTTTCACTGTCTTCATGTCACATGATCCTTCAGAAATCATTCTAATATGATGATTTGCTGCTCAAGAAACATTTCTCATAGTCTTGTTTTTCAGTATTCTTTGATGAATAGAAAGTCCAAACAGCATTTGAAATGGAAATCTTTTGTAACATTTTATGTCTTTACTGTCACTTTTGATCGATTTAATGTGGCCTTGGTGATTAAAAGCATTCATTTCTTAAAAACAAAGTCCCGTTTGAAGGATAGTGTACATTGCATGACCTGTTAAGGGAATATTATGGGTTATTTTCAACCTAATGCTGCATGCATCTTTGACATGTTTTTTTGGTTACTGTAGACATGTTCCTTACTGTTAGTCTAGTGTTTAGCTGTTTACTTTGACTGTGACGTCTCGTGCACACTACAAGACATAAGCTCGTCGACTGGTGTGAGTCTGTGGCTAGCCTGAGACACCAAAGCTTGTGTTCTAATGTGAGACAAATCCCGATCACAAACTGTTTCAGTCTTGTTCAAAATCCAGCCAGGCATCATATGTGCACTGTCTTTGACAAGAAAGAGAACAATAAAGAGAAACAGCCACTGAAATTGCAAGAAAGAGCTCAAGGACGTTATATTAGGAAGCAGTTACTTGTGTCCCCCAACCACCCTAATCCTTATTTTATTTTATATTTGTCATGTTAAGAATCAGCTGTCATGTAGCTATGTAGGCCTACATGCATTAGTTGAGAATATCATTTATGAATTGAGCTACAGTTGAAAAAAAAAAAAAAGATCTTGTCAGAGTAAGAAAATAAGAAAAACTTTATACTGTTCTATAGCATTTGATAAAGTGTTGTTTTGAGGTGGGACTGTTTTTCAATATGGAAGAACTTGCAGCACTCCACTAACCTTGCTGTCATTCAGTATTTATTTCTTCACTGTTTCCTCTAGTATTCTCTTGAAGGACAAAATCTTTAGAGACACTACAGACAATAAATAACATTGTCACATATGTGATGAGAAAAAAAAAAAAAAAAAAATCTGTGTCCTTCATTTTGTGTGTGTGTGTGTGTGTGTGTCTGTGTGTGTGTGTGTGTGTGTGTGTGTGTGTGTGTGTGTGTGTGTGTGTGTGTGTGTGTGTGTGTGTGTGTGTGTGTGTGTGTGTGTGTGTGTGTGTGTGTGTGTGTGTGTGTAAGATAATTAATTAGGGAACTTTTAAGTCTGGAACACAGAAGCAACAGCAGATGGATCTTATTTCCGCTGTTTGTTTATTATGTGATTGAGCTCTAACAGATTACATGAACTTGGAAAAACAAATGTTTCTATACAAGAGGCAACAGAGCCTGACATTCTGAGAACATACTGAGGATATGACAACCAGGACTGCACTTCAGAATGATAAAAAAAATCTCTTTTGTTTGGATTGAAATAGATTTAACAGTGACTGCCCAACTTTTATTCCGGAAGTGCATTTCACATTTATTTTCTCAACAGACATTAAAAAAATTAAAATCTTTAAGCCTTGAACCAAACCAACCGACACTGAAGAACTAAAAAAGCTATTTGATTTTATTCAAAAACACCATCTGTATAGATATGTATATCAATATTTCTAAATTATACCATTTATTTTACATCCTCAGACAGATTATACTTTTCTGTGGTCCAGTAATGGATTCTGCTTTTTTTTGTGTGTGTGGATGTGTCAGGCGGAGACAGTCTCGACAGTCTCGACTGTTGCCATGTCCATTTACCGAGTCCATACATTTTTATATTTATGAGAAGTTCTGATATGCCTTTTTTGGGGGTGTGCTTTGTTTTGTCAGAACAGGTTGCTTGTTTTTGTTATCAGATCTGGCAACACTGGGTATATTTACATACACGTAAATAAACATATGCATGTTTGTAAGACATAAAACATTATGTAAACACAGATCTTATTATAAAAAGGAATTGCGGTTATTTGTAATACTAAAAATATGCATTTGTAATTTCTAATATGCATCAAACACAATCTGTCTTGAAGGACTGAGGAAGCTTTATATAATCTTGAACTAAATACTCATCAGCAGGTCTTGTAATGTGGTCAGCTCTCAGAGTCTTGACCCTGAGCAGATCTCACCGCTTTGTGCGATTACACTCACCGCTCACACCAGCAGGACCTCAGAAATTGGCCCTGAACCCATTTGGGATCTGCTGATCCGTGAGCTGAGAAGGACTCTGGGGCGAGTGGGACACAGGCCCAGCGTTCTGCTGGTTCTTTGACACGTTGTGACAGGCCCTGATGGTTGGAGCCTCCGGGGGTCTCTGGATATTTATCCGAGCCTTTCAGCCCGTTGTCCGGCCTAGACAAACATCATGCCAGGAGCTTGGAGAAGTGCTGACCAAGTGAATACTTTTCTAGGTTGGATTAAAAGCCAAAGCGCACACACTGGCCCGAGGATACGGTGCCTGATGTTTTGAGATCGTTCGTCCGACTCCAGGATTCGCTGGACGTGCAGAGGTGAGAGTGGTCACACTCGCGCACCCATCGGTTTTCCAGTTGACTTCAGGTGCAGTGAGTCGCAGACTAAATGGTTGTGTCAATGCATTGAGAGCGAGAGAAAGTAAGAGGGAGAGCAAGAAGAGCAGGGCAGATATTTCAGGAAAATAAGACTGCTTTACAATAAATAAAGTTTTTTTGCCTGCTTTCGTTCCAGAAGACTGACTCATTTTTTGGTAAAGCCACAAAAGAATTCTTGGAAAAGCTTAAGATGAGAGTATGACTGAACATGGGCCAGATGAGATCAGTAAAACAAGCTTTTTTAAAAGAGATTGCTCCTATAAATACTCACATTTACCACTATTAAAAAGCTGCATTGAGATTATTGGCTTTTCAATACTTAGCAAGTGTTATTAGTGACCTCCAGACTGGTTTGGTACTAGTTGTAGGATTGGCATAGCCAAACAGCAAATCTTAGCTGATGAAGTTGATTGATCAGGGAAGACTAGCTGGTTACGCTAGGTAACAAGTCTGGGGTGCGTTTCCCAAAAGCATCATTAGTCAACTATGGTCGCAAGTTCTCAGGATAGTTTAACGACTCTGTGTTTCCCGAAACCATCGTTCCAACGAACATTCGCAAACAGCATTGCAAAGTTGTGTGGTTGGAACGACAGCTTTTTGCCTGTGGTTAGAAACATAGTTTCTTGTTTGCATGACATGTGAACTCAATAAATCCTTGTCTTAAGCAAAATAAGCAAGCTGACATTCATTACAATCTGTATCTTTTATTTAGATTACCTACAAATGTCATTTATGTCTTTTAGTTTGTCAAGAGATTTAAAAAAAAAAAAACGTTTTTGAAGAGTGTGCATGTGTGAACGAGCTCGACTATGTAAGAACGAGCCTATGATTGAATCTGAAAATAAAGCAAAATAACTGAGAAAAATGAGAAATAGTCCTCAGATGCCATGTTTGTAATTTATAGCAAAACATCTAGCGTCAATTCGATCTCAAACAGATTCATTAAAAGAAGTTATTACCCCACCACCTGCTTAACATCATTAACCAACTCGGTTGAACGACCACTTTGCGACAATACGGTTTCAGGAAACAGTCGTGACTGGCTAGTTGATTTCTTCAACGATGCATCGTACTATGGTAGTGAACTAGCGAGTTACGTCGTTGTACGGGAAACGCACCCCTGGGGTGCGTTTCCCGAAAGCATCGTTGGCCAACTATGGTCGCAAGTTCCGTCGTTACCAATAGAATTCAATGGACATTGCGATGAACTTGCGACCATAGTTGGCCAACGATGCTTTCGGGAAACGCACCCCTGGTTAGCATCCAAAACACAACATGGTGACATGACATTTCAGCAGGGACATTATTGGTGGACTTGAAACAAACACGATGACTTTCTTTAAACATGAATGGGCAACGTTGGTCCGCAATGTCCTGCAGAGATTAGCTCCAACCCTGATAAAACTCACATGCCTGTTGCTTTTCTAATCCTGAAGACATTGATTTTTTTGTTCAGGGGTGTTTGATTAGGACTGGAGCTAAACTCTGCTCGGGTCAGAAGTCACTCTTACGCAAGAACTCGACTATTTTGGGGGGTAAATAAGGCTCAAACATGCTTTCTTAATACCCATTTTTGGTCAAATTGTATACACTTCATCTGCATAATCAATGACAAAAGGTTGTTTTGGTAATATTTCAACAAAGTGTGGCAACTTGATTTAAGGACTAGTTCACCTATAAATTAAAGTTCTGTCACCATTTCCTCACCCTTATGTCATTCGGATCCTGTACTGTATGTCTTGCTTTTTGCATGTAACACTAAAGTTGCAGAAGAACATTCTGGACGCTCTTTCCTTTTTTTAATCTGGCTTGGTCACCGAGGGTCTTTAAGAGACTAAGGCAGAGCTTCTCAACTCTTGCTCACGAGGTCCACTTTCCTACAGAGTGTGCTCTTAGTATACTTTCAGTCTACTTTTTATGTACGTCTCAAAAATATACCTAAAATTGCACTTGAGTATACCTGACTTATATTGACAGAAAAGTCTAAGAATATTTGGCCTATACTTGTACTCAGTCTTTTGATCAAAATTATACTTAAAAGTATAATTAAGTATACTTTGCTTGTTGGTACTCTTTTGGATATACCCTTTTCACATAGTTTATAGGCTACTGTCTTATAAACTTACATTGTTTGAAAATATTTATTTATAAAGGAAACTGATAATCCTTCCTGAGTATCTGAATTTCTGTGTAGGCTAGTCCACTGGTAGAGTACATAGGAATTTACTTCTTTACTCTTTGAATTTCCCTGCAATCCATGTTTTCACTGTTATATGGTAGGGGGTGCTATTACTCATCTTCTGAAATAGTACAGAATCTCCGGATTAAAACGCAGGAGAAGAAGAAGCAGAAACAAGTGATGGAAGATTGCTTACGCAAATGTAAAAGCACACAATCATCAAACATTGCAGTTTTTCTGAATTGCTAAAACACTAAACCCCATTCTCTGTGCTACAAGTATTTGACTAGTAAACTATCACTATAAGTTCACACAAAACTTAGTTGTAAACTAGTTGTGTACTCAATTTACTACAGTTACAATTAAAGTACACTTAGAAAGTATACTTTTATACACTAAAAAGTGGACCAATTTAGTCCCAAATAATATTGAAACAGTAAACTTACAAATATACTTCTAGTACATTGATATTAGTATACTTACTACATAAAGTATACTTAAAAATATACTTGATCTTTAATAAAGTATATTTAATAAAATGAACTTGGAGTATACTTATTTTTCGTAAGGGATAAGCAGAATGTCTAATATTTCACTTAAAATGCATCTTTGTACTGTAAATAATATTAATTTTCCAGAGCATGTATTCAGTTTAGGAGTGCAGGGCTCTCATGGAGGTTCAGGAGACAAAGGGGGAAGAGAAAGTCAAGTGGAAACAGACGAATTGAATCTTCAGGGGAGGAGGTCATGACCTCCTTCTGAGGAGGGGCAGCACATGACGGGACACCCCGCAGAGTCCCTCCCCTAGAGCAATGTCCCGAGCGAAGAGGGGTTAATCGCTTCCTCAGCCCTCCTACAACACTCAAATATCGGCTTTCTCTTTTTACTCAGTTTTTACTGTCTCTCTATTATCCCATTATTTCATTCTTTTTTCTCCCACCTTCTTCCTCACTTCATCATTTCTCTCGTCACTCTTTCACCTCTCTTCACATTTATTCTCTCACATTTTCTGTATCATTTAATGTATTTTCCTCCCTCATTCCATTTTCCATCCATTAGCAGGAGGCAGGTCAACACGTGAAACTGCCAAGAGCAACTTCCTCTACATGTCTGTACATTACAACGTTTAAAGAAACGTTTGTGCAAGTTAGACACACGATTCAAAGCATTTGTTTTACATTAGGTAAAGATTATGCTTGCAACAACAGGTCGAAACCGCTGTATGAAACTTGATTATGTCAGCATTATATAAGGTTCAAAGACTACAGCAGAAATCCCTTAGAAAACTAACAGCAAACCTCTACTCAAGAGTTTAATGCCCAGCCAACAAAAATATGTTCCAATATGTTTTGAGTGTTTTGAGAACGTTTTGAGAACATTAAAGACCAGACAACTCTGAATAAATGTAATGTTAGTGGAAGAATGTTTGTTTATAACTTTGAGAGAACCTTGCCAGAATGTTCAATTAGCTGGGTACTTAAAGCTGGTATCAGTGATTTCAGGCCCAAAAATATTTTTATCACATTTTGTATCCAAAACAAATAGTGTTCCAACCAATCACCGACAGGGGGAGGGTGTTGTGAGGTTTTGTGCTCGTGCACGGCTGCACGCGAAGTCAGAGCTGAAGAAAAAGCTGGCTCAAAACCTCACAACACCCTCCCCCTGTCGGTGATTGGTTGGAACACTATTTGTTTTGGTTTTGAGTGTTTGGCTAAACCATTTGTTTTTGTGTGCAAATCTCAGAGCCTAGGCTGCCTACAGAGACGCTTTTTTTGACGGCATGCTTATGGGGCGGGCAGCTAGCGGATCGTTAGGAAAGATTAGATGAATGTGATCAAAATATTTTTGGGCCTGAAATCACTGATACCACCTTTAATGGACAATAGTAACCCAGTAAACAATTACCGTCTTTCAACGTTGAAATATGGTTGAAAATAAGTCGGTCCACCTTGGACTGGTTTACGACGTGATTTCAACTAAGTAGTTTCGGCCAGACTATTTGACTACGTGTTTTCAACTGATCATCTAAGACAGGATAAGTCTATTATACATGCTAAAATAACGGAGAAAAACAAACTACCAAACCATGTTCATTATTATCTCAAATAACTTTAAAGAGTTTTACATATTCCATCAAGACGTTGAAGATCGACCTGTTTTCAACGTTGAAAAGTCTATTCAACGTCTAATAGATGACTTTTTGCTAGCAGGGAATAGTGCTGCTTGACCTCATACTGTATTTTGGATGCTAATATGCCACTGAACTTCAGAAAGATACACTATTTTGCTTTGAATAACATAGTTATGCTAGTTCACTAGCTTAATTAACATAAACCTGCTGGTCTTTTTAACAGGTTTAGCAAGAACTATTGGAACAAAATAAATCAGGAACGTTTTGAATGAAACAAAAACATTGTCATCAACCAGACAAGCACTTACTGTTAAGTTTTAAATCGAGTTACGTTTGCACTGAACTATTTTTTTCTTTTCTGCAGCTCTATGCATGATCACACACTAATCTAAATCTCAGCAGCGTTTGTTGCCTGTTCATTCATAAATCTCTGAAGGACAGAGCAATCACCGGCACCTGGTGCCGTCTTGACCAGGTCTCTCTGGAAAAAGAGATAGTAATATCTCAGTGTGATTCTCCTGGTTAAAATATAGGAAATAAATTCAGCTCCCAGCACACATAACTTCATTACTCAACACGGCTCAGTTCTGGAGTTCACTGCAGCTCTGTACATGCCATGAATGATTTGCGGATGCACCAAAAAGAAGAAAGAGAGAGAGAGAATATGAAAAAAAAGTGAATTCGTCTGGAAACCCTGCACCCATTCCACATGTGGAGCTTATTATATCCAATAGCTTTCTGATGCAATTCAGCCTCATCTCAGATAATCTCCACAAAATCACTGTCTTTACCAGTTCCTCTCGCTCCCTCTCCTCTTTTTCCTCAGTTTGATCTGAATCTTGATAATGATTTCTGTGCATCTGTGGCACTGCCAGGCTTGCTGAGGGTGGCTTTTCAGACTTTAACCATCCTCATCTGTTCCACTAGTAATCTTCCTCTGCGGCGTCAATCAAGAGTGGTTTCTCTGTGCCACCAAGAGACATATAGACAGAAATATGAAAGCAGTGCTATCGCTCCCAGCACAACCGTAGTGGGTGTGTTTTTATGTCCTACATCTATGCTTTTATGCTAAATTGAAAATTTGAGATATGCCACATTTAAATGCATTTATGTATCTATGCAAGCAGTGCATTGACTAAGCAATCACAACTGCTCGAAATCTTGTTTCCCTCTCCTGTCTGTCTCTGTATTATTCCTTGCCTCTTTTCCCTGATCTGTAATTATAAACAAATGCATTTTAAACCACAAGTGAATTGTAGCTCTTTTACTGCAGTGAAAGAGTCCTGCAGTGAAAGATGTCCTGGTGCAGTTTCTCCTCAGGAGAGCAGTCTGTTCGGATTCCACTGAGGGCAGATTATCATCCTCGCGGGCCTGCTGGGAACTCCTGCGGGGAACTGGGAACTGAGCCGGAGTTCCAAAGATGTCCAAAACAACATTGGACAGACTGTTGTTTTACTTTGATTTGTTTTAAATGCAAATCAGCTAGTGGGTTATTTGCATTTAAAAGAAAAAAATGGTTTACGATCTATTAGAAGATAAATAATGCTTTTTGTTGTGTGTTGTCACACTTTCAAACTAAGTTGGTTTCTGCAACACTCTGGGGACAGACTACTAAGATTTAATTTTAAGGTTTTTAAAGAAGTCTCTTATGTTCACTGAGGATGCATTTTTAATATTTTGAAATATTATTGCAATTTAAAATAGCTGTTTTGTATCTGAATATATTTTAAAATGTTATTTATTCCTGTGATGCAAACCTGAATTTTCAGCATCATTACTAGCTGTGTCCATCCACCTATTTGTATGTACATTTTGGGATATTGCATAAAAAAAAATAAAAATAAAAACGCTGGATGGAAACACCAAAATCTGCATACATTCTAAAAAAAAATTGAGTCGGGTAAACTTTTTATCCAATAAGAAAATGTGCACATAAACTATAATGGAAACACATTTTCCAAATAAATTCCTCGATGCGCATCAAAAAAGACATAACTGGACTAACCAGTGGACCGATCTCGTTGCACAGCATCTGAAATGCTGTTTTGGTTGTGGTGAAATGCCTGAGCAAAGTCTGGTTCAGTAACTACCTCACAGAACTGTCTCAACTGGGAACTGTGTTCCCAAACAGCAGCATCTGCCTCCGCCTCCGAATGCAAGATAGATAAGCCATTAATTATGTTTTACCTGCACACTTTGAGGCTCAAGTAATTTATTAATTATTATATGCAGTGACTTCTCCTACTGCAGCAACTTCCATTTTTTTAATGATATTTTGTGCCAGTTTATCAGAACGTGACTATTTTGTTCTCTTCAGCTCACTGGATGGAAATGCTACATTATATGCAAATGTTTTATGCGATTTTTCAATTTTGTGAAAAAGTTAAGTTGGAAACATAGCTATGTCACATGATCCTTCAGAATTTACTCAAGACACATTTCTGATTGTTATTAAATAGTTGAGCTGCTTAGGTAATTCACCCACAAATGAAAATTCTGTCATCATTTAGTCACCGTCTGCGATGCCAAAGTCATGACAGAAAGAGTTTCATGTTTAAAAAATAAAATGTGATCGTCCACGACGGGTTCTGTCACGCCGGTGACATTGACCAATAGGAACACAGAAGATCTTCCGCACACAGCTTTCAAACGTGCAGAAAACGAAAGAGAGACGATAGTATGGTGGAATGGAGGAACGATTCGTGGAGCTATGGCAGTACTCCTCCTGTTTCCTCGAGGGACTACGACAGAGTGGAAAAGATAAATCCTTCAGCAACCCGGTGATTAGGCTACATTTGTTTTACTACTGGCTTAAGATAAAAAAAAAAAAAAAAAAAAAAGTATATCTTACCTCAAGTTCTCTTTAAAGGATTCCATACTGTCCTCTTTGTACAATCCAGGAACAGTCAGGTTTTGTTCTGACGACAAGACATTTAGTGCAAAACACAGTGCTTCGGTAGCCATTGTTTGTTGATGCCATAGACAGTAAAAGAAATGGACACAGCGACCCCATTGGAACTCAATTGAGACAAGTGAAGCCCATTTTTAGCGATTTCTTAGCACTTCCTTTCCTGACGCGCAGACTCAAACCGAGCAAAGCGTTACACGGACCACGTGAGCAACCCGTCTGTCTTCTAGTAGCTGTGCCAAGAGAAATCTGAATCATTCCCTTCCGAAACTTGCAGAGACGGAGAGTGTGAGTAGGAATTGTCCATGAGCTAGGAGCAGGAGAAACTTTTGCTAAGTATTCTGATTAATTCTATTGTCATTTTGCCTCCACGTCCCCCCGATTGCCCGCGAGCTTCTCCTCCTGTCCATACGGTAATCTCTCTACTGTGCGACAGAGAGTCGGGTGGTTATGACGCAATCACTAGCCTACTTTTACAAAAACTGCTTCTACGGGGCCATAACATAAGCTACAAGGTAATGGAGCATTTTATACATTGTCGTGTTTCTTTAGAAATAAATAATGGACAAATGGAGTCTTCTAACGCCTCAGATGTAAAGTTATTCGCTGTCAAAGTGACGCCAAAATGAATGGGAGTCAATGGGATGCTAACTGCAGGTGAAGTTCTGCTACAAGATGGTGGCACGCGGCCGGCTTCAACTTCCGGTCGACTTCCTTCCCGCCTGGTTGACGCTCACAACACCGGTCAGTCACACACGTCGTTAAAGACGGCAAAATTGTTCGGGAAGGACATGTATTTTGTCAACAACACAACAAAAATTGAGTCAAAAATCACAATCTTACAGTGCCTATCATAACAGACAAACATATTGTGTAGTCTGAACCTGACATTACACGTTTCACAATCATTTCAAATAGTGGTGGGCAGATCAAGGCTTCGTGGAAACCGTTGAAGCAAATGTGCTATTGTGTCGAGGCTTCAAAACAATCTGACACCCATCTCCAAGGTGACCCCTAGTGGTCGGAACAGTGTAAAAGCAACAAAAACCCGGGTCGAACATGCATAAACACCTTTTACAAATCCATTGCAAATTTTTTATTGAAAGTAAAATCTTTCAAATGCAATTTTCTAATCATCTAATAAGATTATCAAGTGTCTATATGTTATTTTATCAATTGTCAGGGTTTGTTCTGTTTGTTCTATGAATGGCTCAACTAAACAGGCCAATTACAGACTATTAAAAATAATTATTGAATTATTCATTTGAATTATACTAATACTAAACTGATCAGATATCAGGTAAAAGTCACAGACGCTTCATTCGTTGGTTCTTTGGTTCTCAGTTACTCCTCGTGAATCATGGTTTGACAGAAGTGGTTAGAAACGTTCCGTAATGAAGACTCATTTACTGAAATCACGTGACTCTGGCAGTTTGATATATGCTCCGAACCATTGATTCGGAACAAAAGATTCGTAAAGGCTTCGAAGCCTCATGAAGCAGTGTTTTGAAATTGCGATCACTACTTTCAAAGTGAAATGTCCAATGAAAAAAGCAGTTTTATCTAAAACAGATGAATGCGAATCTGGCAATGTTTTATTACGTTGGTTCTTGTTTGTATTGCAGGAGTTAGGAAATGAAATGTCCAGTGAGTGGTGCTAAAAGGGTAATGCTAATCGCGTTTGCAAATCCTCGCTGTCGGGTGGAAACCTCGGATGTCCAAATTTTGTCAATTTCATATTTTTTCACAAATCGATGCTATTGGTCAGTCCCCACGTGATTCTGTTATTTATACAAATTATTAACTAATCTAAAGTGTTGAAAGTAGCTTGAGAGCAAATCTCTTAACTCCACTGGACACTTCAACTGTTGGAGAATCCTCATAACTCCACTTCTTCACGGGACGGGAGCCTCGCGGCATTTTGTCTCCTCAAGAATGAAAGTCGCAACGATTAAGAAATTCTCGTCGAGCAACACGTAAAGCAAGCCTTAACTCTGATTTTATCTGTGTTAAACTATGATATCAGTTATTAATGTATTTTAAATGTCTACTTATTACTAGGCTTATTATATGTGTGCATTGAAGTTTTAAAATGTAGCCTATCTAATATAATACTTGAATTGAATTAAATGTTTTGGATACCAGCATTTGATTGCTACCCCAAGTAGCAGGTTTTATTTATGGGAGAAAAAAGGTCTGTCTACCGGCGCAAGCCTATCTTTGGATAACTCTGTCTGTTTTTTAGTCAATAACGAGTTCAAATTGTTAGGTTAGATACATTTGAGAAGGCCTGTTTTGTTAAAGATCGATAGCTGAAATGCTTCGGTGCAGAAGGAAGCCCGTGAGCCACGAAGGTAAGTTTGTGTGCAGATTAGGCTAATTTCCACCTATTAGACAGCCCAGTCAGCTCATCGTTTTTCTGTTCTGCTTCACTTATAGCTCTTAAACCTTTAAAATGGAGTTTAGGAAGATGTATGTAACCACAGTCGTTAGCTTTGGTTAACTATTGAAGCCTTTTCTCTTGTCAAAAGGCTCAACGCTACCGCCGACTTTGTTTGCGTCCAGATTAATTTCCGCCTATTTTAGACAGCCTAGTATTTTGGTATTGCATCACGCATATCTCTTAAACGTTTAAAATGGAGTTTAGGAAGATGTATGTAACCACAATCATTAGATTTGAATAGCTCTTAAAGCCTTTTCTTTTGTCAAAAGGGTCAACGCGACCGCAGACCTTTTTTGCGTGCAGATTAATTTCCGCCTATTACACTGTTAGACTTTTCTGTAATTTCTACAGTTATTTACTTTAAATCCCCCAGTATTATACTGCTATTTCTCTTTACAGTAAATAACTGTGATTCCCATTGCATCATGGGAATTTTCTGTGACGTCTAACACCACATACAGAGACTTACTGTATTTTTAAAATTTGCTGTATACTACTGTATTTGACGTAACTGCCTCTCTGGCTGGCACCATTCCACCGTGCTTTTTATTTCCTAATTTTTGCCTTACACCGCGTGTCTAAAACGCTATAATAGCCAGAGGCTGTCTATATTGGACACATTGAAGCGACCGGACCTTTAAATGCAAACCTGTTTGTCCCTTGTCAGAAATAGCGCGAGCGCTTGGACTCGTATCGGACTACGTCAGAAATATAACGGACGCGGCGCAACACTTTCTGGGATTTGTCGTGTCGCGTCAGAGCATCCAGTGTAGGTAATGGGGTCTGTGTTTTGTTGTATCGCGACGTTCGTGTCTGGCCCGGGGAAGAGACGGAATTCACTTCACCGAGAGAGAGATCAGCAAGCAAGGTAAAAAAAACAAAAACAAAAAAACCTTCTGTGTGTGTTGACAGGATTGTGCCCAGTTTAACCTATGTTATAACGTTAACGTTAGCCTAACGTTACTCGTCGTCAACATGGCGGTAACGAACTTTACCATGGTAAACTGAGCTAACGTTTCATTTTACACACTTTGTTAGATTGAATTGTCGAGTTAAAATATGCCAACGAGCAACGCGTTTACATAAACAATAAATGTGAATAAATTAATGTGAAATTCTGTTTATAGCCTAATGTTGGCCTACTGATGAGAACCTTTATAGTTTTAGCATTATTTTTCAAACTATACCATATTATAGTTTTTTTTTTAATGGAATTTAATATATACTTCCATTTTTGTGTTTAAAGGCAACTGCAACAAAGCGCCAATTCGCACCAGTGACTTCTAGCAAGATTCCAGAGGTAGGCAGCCCATTTGTGATAGCCTATATTTTGAGATAAGTTTGCTGAAATGATTAGCATACGCTATGTGAAAATTGCTTTGAGCCACTGGTGCAGACTAGGTAGCTTACAATATCTTATAAAATCTCTATAAACTTTATATCAAATAAGTGACCTTTGCATTATGTCTTTATTACACAGCAAATGAACCAATCAGAAGATGGACCATTGTCTTTGTTCAGTCTCACCAGATTAAATGTATCCAGGTAAACACTGCAGTAAAACTCTCACTAATTCATTCATACCAAATCTAGCATTCTAAACAACTTAAGTTTATATTTTTGAATTATTTTGATATTTTATTAGCCAGAAGACTCTACCATTGCAGTCCCACCTGACTAGGAAGGTCCTAATATCAGCGCACAGGTGGGTTATACTGTAGGAAGGAGAACGATCATCACACAGTGATTTCTTGCATGTATCTTACTGTGTATTTGTCTCAAACAGGTACTCCTTCACTGCAGACAAGCTAAAATGGGCTAAAATCATCGATTTCAGTCGGTTTTTCTATGGATCTCAGCATTTTTGGACAGAATTTAGGATTTGTAAGTATTAAAATTTAATCTGGCATAATTTAATTTAGTTCTTTTGTATGCTATTTATTGACAAAAGCTGTTTACAAATATATATTCTTAAGTTTTTGTGAAAATAATAATAAAAATTAACAAAAAAGGAGGTTAAAAATAATGTGACACTAATATTCTCTCTCTCTCTCTCTCTCTCTCTCTCTCTCTCTCTCTCTCTCTCTCTCATATAGTTTTGGAACCGGGATCTCCTCTGAAGGACTGAGTACATTTGTGTTTGTGGACACGCATGCAGACCAGGGAACACTCTGATGTTGTCAATCAAGTTCTGAACAGGAACCAATCTTTGGAGAAGTTCATTTATTCACAAAGGTGGACAAAAACATTGTGTTGGCTTTTTAAAGATTATTTTGATGATGATTTTTACTCCTATGCTGTAGAAAAGATGGAGTAGACAGTCAGACATTGATAATAATAAGAAATGTTTCTTGAGCATCAAAAAGACTTTTTTCAAAAACATTAAGACACTTAAGTACTTCTTTTGGCCACCAGTGTACATGAATCCAACACATTTTTGGAAATAAGTGAAATTATTTTTAAGGTGGGGTTATGTGTCTTGTATTGTGAAAGCAACTGTGTTTTGTCCTGTTTTGGACATTTCCTTTATGAATGCTTAAAAATGTATTTATATTCTGCAGTTTTATGAATGTAATAGTTGATATTTCATTATAATACTTGTATAAGCTAAACAACCAATGACTCTACATTCATTTAGTCAAATGCTAATGTTTTGTTTATGGTTTTATGTATGTTTTCAAAAATGTTTGCAGTGAAGGACAGCACATAATGTGTTAATTTAACACGTTTATACATCTTTGTGCTAACCTCTCTGACATATTTACTTTGTTAAAATCATTAACACAATGAATGAGTTAAAATTAACACAAAAAAATGTAGTCTCTAAACTCACCCATTAATGTGTAAAAATTTCACACATCATTTCCAGCATTGGCATGTTTATTTTGTGATATATACGAAATGTTTTAAATAAAAAAATGGTATTTTGTGATAACTTTGTCTAATTGGTTTGTATGAAAGTAGTACTTATGTAGGATGAAAATAAAATTAATCATATATCAAAATTATCAAATCTAATTTATATTTAGTACAAATAAAAATAATTACAGTAGTGTACTGATTAGCTTCGTTTTTACAGTAATGCACTGTATTTACACAAAACTGAAATACGGTTTGGTACTGTAACTCTTAATTACAGTAACTTACTGGCAACAGTGTTGCCAGTAAGTTACTGTAAAAAACCCTTGAAAAGTCTAACAGTGTAGACAGCTAGTCAGTTTATCGTTTTATTTTGGTATTGCATCACTTATAGCTCTTAAATGTTTAAAATAGAGTTTAGGAAGATGTATGTTGCCACAATCATTAGATTTGAATAGCTCTTAAAGCCTTATCTCTTGTCAAAAGGCTCAACGCAACCGTAGACTTTGATGAACACTAATGGCCGCAGCGACGTCTCTGTCCGTACCATTCTAATCAATGACAGCGTAACCTCGTATCTCCCTGCTCCCAAGTCATAAATCTCGTATCTCCGATTAAACATGATTTTGGGGAAATGTTGTGTTAATGTTAGTACACAGCAGTATATGATAGCAATACAAACGTTGGTGCAGATATACAAACCATGGTAACACTTTATTTTGATGGCCCCTTTAACACATTCTGTTGACTATAAGTAACGTTGCATCTACATGTCTATTAACTCTGAGTATTAGTAGACTGGTAGGGTTAGAATAAGTTGACATGTGGTTGCAAAGTTACTTGAAGTCAACAGAATGTTCAAAAGATGCTCTACCTAGAACTAAAATAGTCATCATGTTCATACAGTATTAATTCCTACAGCATTTGCACACCCTTATTTCTCCCAACATCAAGAAGTGAGGGGGTTTCAGTTGTATTTATCAATAAATAAAAAAGTATTGCAGCTTACTTATTTGAGACAGAAATAACACACAACTTGACTCGTTCTGTAACATAATACCTAGAAACTGATCATAGCAGGCAAGAAATAAACTTGTAAACTTGAGACTTTAATGCTTGGTTCCTCTCAAACTCACACTGATTCATCCCACCAGCATCTGGACAGTTCAAAGGACGTGCCGGTCTTCCTCTTCAATAACTCTGGCTGTTTGCCCTGCTTTTTGTCCCTCGAACAAACAATATCACTGATGAAAGGCACTTTTAGCCTAAAACCATGCCTTCGGAGTGAGCGAGCGAGCGAGAGAGAACTCAATAATGAATAAGTTCTTGTGAGCACTACACTTGATATAATGAGTGTCTTTGCTGCTTTGTGAGACCTGAATACTTCAGTGAGTGGTTCTTGCCAGGGAACAAAAGGAGGCTTCTTCTGCACCGCAGTGCCGTATCATTTATGGCATCTTCAGCCGGAGAAAATGCCAGAACTGGAACGTTGTTTCCCAGTGGACCAGCGTCAAATGTAAACATATAAAGTATCTGTGAGGCTATGAAATATTTTGACAATCCTAATCTTTACTTTCCCATTGTGTTTAAACGAGGGCTTGATGCTCAGTCCTACTCTGTTTTATTCTCCATCATTCATTTCATTTTGCCTGTACATAAATGAACCTTTGCCATTGCAGATTAAAATCTATAAATCAAAATATTTATTGCATTGATGAAGAAAAGGTTCAGAACCCAAGGCTCTATCTCCTATTGCCTCAGTGGTGCACAGTGTCTTTGAGCGGATTGCCTGCAACAGCCATTTTAGGATTGTTTGTGATTTGGTTTTAGTGACATGAGTCCTCTTGACTACTCCTATCTTTTCACAGATTTAGGAGCTGGTTTTAGCACTAAAATGCTTTGTGAAATTCTCATAGAGCACAAATTTAGGAGTTTCTCCTAAGAGCTTCTCCTAAATCGACAAGTTATGGGCCACTTTTAGTCTTAAGATGTTTTGAGAATATGGGCCCTAAAAAATAGAGCAAATGTGTCTGGGTTTACATGCACTCTCAACAAGAGCTAAAGTGGATCTGAGTGTCTATATAGTCTGGTGTACAGCTATACCAGCATTTACTGGCAAAAAACATAATCACTTTTCAGCAGGGAAAAGTGAAATAAAATAAGACTTCTTTCTGTCATCTGAATAGTTTAGCTCTCATTAAACTTGGTGTTTTAACTTGGCAAAACTTTTTTACGGTCCTCTTTAAAAGTTAATTATCTTTCCACTACATAAAAGATGATTTTTATTGACCCGTGCGAACCAGGGGCGTAGCCAGTAATGGGCCAGGGCGGCACTGGCCCGCCAACATTACTCACTGGCCCGTCCAGGCAAGTTTGATCAAAATACATTTTTAGTTTATTTTTATTATACAAATGTATTTAAGAAAATATATTAATCAAGTTGTAGAAAGCCTCTCTCTGGAACGTAATTGGTTGCTATGGTTGCTAGGGGTTCCGACAGGAAGACTCTCTGGGCGGCGGGCTCTGGCGGTCTTTAGCCAGCTAACTTTGCTAGCTGCTTTTTAGCCAAAAAGTTATTTGAAAAAGAACTCTGTGACTCTTTGGACTATGATGAGATCATTTCTGTTTTGAACACTAAACCCAGGCACTTTTGCGTCTTGTTTTGTAGAATGAAACCAACAAAGGTAGGCTTGTTGTTTAACTAATTTCCTTAATTTTTGCCCGTGAAGTGATTTAAGGCGAGACATGGCAGGCAAAATCATCGTTTTTTTTTTTTTTTTTTTTTTTACTGGTCAATTTTGAGATGTTGGCCTATTTGTCTTCAATGCCTTCTTTCAGACTTGTGGTGAAAAAAAGTCCAAAATACACATTTAGGTCTTTAGTTTACTACATTTTGTCTATTTGCATCTGTAGATTTCTCCTAAATTCAACAAAAGTTGGCGTTCTAAATCAATATGCTGCTGTGCGATCGCTGTCTGCACCTGTCATCACACAAACACCATTGAAAAGCTCTCTCTCTCTCTCGCTCTCTTGTACAATGTTGTCGGATCAAAATATGGTCATTTCCTTTAATCAGCAACCAATCGTGAAAAATACAATGGGGCATTTATCTCTAAAAGCGAAATCTCATTGGCTGATGTCAATTTCTGACAACGTGATTTGTTCAGATGCGTCATGTGACGTGGTCTGACATTTTGATGTGTGTTTTTGACTGGGGTTCTGTTCAATTGAAGGCCATAAATGCTGTGTTATAAGCTTTGATGTGTTTGTATTGTTGTTGCTGATGATTTGATAAGGTAAATAGTTGTTTCTACTAAAAAAGTATGATTTTTTACATTACAAATCTTTAAATGCTGTTTTCTCAAAATGAGTTTGTTATTCTCCGGATCAACTGAGGAAGTTTTATAAAGTTTAATTATCTATTATTTTAAAATGTTACTCTATTCACCTGTAGTGTCTCGCCTTAAGTTAGTGGTGTGTTGTGTATAGCTGTATGCCTTATAGGCTAGCCTACACTGTTTAGCTTAAATGAGCTGCTATTTTTTTGGCACAAAAGCTTAATTTCAACCAGGCTGATATATGGTTGATTTAACAGAAATTAGGGAGTGAAATTTCTTTTACTTTTAGCCTACTTTATTTTCGGGTGAACTGTCTTTGCACTGCTGACTAGCCTGAATAAAATAGACAGGTTATTGTCTATGCTGGTGGTTTGTCCAGCCTTTATTGAGCTCTGATGGATGAACATTATGATTAGACAGTGTTTTGTTATTGCCTTTGCCCAATATTGCAAAATAAAGGTGTAACTCTTTTTGCAGTTTGTCTATTCTTTTTTCTACTATTTAAGTCATTTTTTTTCTAGGAAAAACTAAAGGCCCACTCACTTTTTCACTGGCCCAAAGCTTTTCACTCCGCCCAAAATACAATTTCTGCCTACGCCACTGGTGCGAACTGCTTGTCTGCTGAATTCAGCTGTTGTACTTTTCCAGAGAATCTGCGGCAGTTTAACACTAAACACAATGGACACGGTACAGACGTCCCGGTGCTTATGACAGTTCCTTCCCCAGGGATGACAAGGAGCAACTTTCGGAAACCTATTTAAGCAAAGCATCCAGTTTGCAGTAACAACTCCCAGAGCAGCCTCACGGAGTGCCTGGAACACAATCACAGCTTAAAACCCAACAGACGCCAACACCTGCCGTCGATGCCCCCCGGGAGACAAACCGAGAACGCCCTGTGCCAGTACTTATAATCGAAGACAAACAGGAGCTGTGAGGATCAACCAAACCTACACTGTAAAAATAAAAGGTGCCTGGAGGAACCTTTTGGGGTTCTTCACTTCGCCACACCGGCGGAACCGTCTGAAGATCCTCTAGGCACCCTTTAAAAAGGGCCGGTTCTCTGAGGAACCACACAGGTTTCCTGAGGAACTCTTATATTAGGCACTGTGTGGAACCACTTTGGGTGCCTCCAGGAACCAAATTTCATTTTTTTTAAATATTTAATTTCATGTTACTATGGTTACCTTTGACTTCTATTATAATAAACAAATTGAACCAAATACAAAATAAGAATTGTTTATTACATATTTGATATTCATTTTTATACATACACTTCCATGCACATGGGGAAAAAAATTTAACTACAGATTAATATCAATGAATACACAAAAAAATAGTATAATACATAAGCAACATGAATAATCAACCATGTATATACAATAGATAAACAAGAAAAGACATCAACAAAATGCATGGAAACACATATGTTCCACTAAATAAATCAATGTAAAAAAATTACATTTGAACTAATTAAAAATGTCCATCATACTTAACTTTAAAACATTTGTGTTTCAGTCCGATGGTTAGTCTGACATCACTGTTTCCAAGTCCAAAAGCTCTATCAGATGCCAAAAACAAACAACAGTGCTAATATACACTCATTGTGCTGTAACCTTTATCTCTATACTGAAATCTCTGATGGTTAGTTATTCAGCTATTTTGAATCATAAAATGTTGAAGTCTGGTATGCCGTTAGACTGGAGACTGTAATGTACAATATGGCTTTTGAAAAGCTTAAATGTGTGACTTGAATCAACAGTGTTCATAAATGGTTGTTGAGTATTCTCATGAAACAAGATAGAGGAAGTAGAAGTAGAGGCTTCGACCCGAAACAGAGTTAAGGTGCAGTAAAATGATCTGTTCTGTGAATGTTCACTGGTGAATTCAGTCATTTCAATATGAATTCACACGATCAGCAATTTCGTTTGTGGTCAAAAATGTCACTATGGGACCAAGTTGGTGTGAGGTACTTAACGAGTTAGAAAAGTGAAAAGGTACAGCATCGTTTTCCGTTTGTTTTTCCTCTTTTCTGGTGGATGGTCCAGGCACTTCAATGATTTTTCTACAGGAGGATTTTTATTCTTGATCAAACTTGTATTTCAGCTTTCCGAGATCCCTGCAAAGTACAAAATTTACTGTTAGTAATGTTATTAAAGTGATAGTTGTGAAATTTAAATAATTTCCTCAGCCTTGTGACGTTCCAAACCTGTTTGACTTTCTGTCTGTGGAACCGAAAAGCAGATCTCAGGCATAATGCAACCCCAGTCACCGATCACTTACACTGCATGAAACACAAGCAGAAAACAATTGTGTAAATCATTCATGAAACCATTCTTATGCACACTTGTCTAGTTCAATTCAATGCAACAATTTATGTAAAAATGGTTAAGCTCCAAAAATGTCCCAGAAAAGATCCTAAAAATAATCAATGAGTTCACAACTCATGTGTTATGGGTTGTGTTGCAAGTCTTCTGAAGCCTAATTGCTTTTTCATATTTATTTATTTTTTTGTCGAAAAAGACTAAACTTGAAGTTATAATTCAGAGTTAAAATGTCTATAGCATTTTTTGTGAATCAAATATTATTTTTCTGAGTAACATGAATGAGATTTGAGATCATGAGAAAAGATTTTCAGAGAGTAACTGATTAAAAAACACAAGTACACAGTCAAACAATACAATTTCACACAGAGAAAGTTCATAGTAATAAAGTACTTGCATGTGGTGCAGGTAACTTACTGTAATTCAATGTTGCCACTGAAATGTTCAGATTATTTTAGAAATGTAATGGTTGTTCTGGGGAAACAAAAGAACAAAGCTGATTATTCACAACATAATATTTATTGACCAGTAAATGGCTTTAAAATGGTATTTGAGAGAATGAGGGCACCTGTAGTAAGTAAAGTTAACGTTAGGCTAAACAAAAACAGAGCAAACTACAACCTGTTTTTGTTATTCATAACAAACGCCAAGAATCAGAGAATTTTCTAAATTAGTTAGGCTATATCAGCAATTTGAAGACACAGTTGTACAAAATATGTTGAATTGAATGACTAAATCAATCTAAGACAATAAGTCAATCATTTCCATTTGTTCATTAGATCAACGTAGTTAGCATCGCGGCTAAAACCTTCATACCAGATACTGTGCAATAAACGAGTGGTAAACACTGTAAAAACGTAGTAATGTATAATAAATTTAGTTTATATATATGTGTGTTTAAATATATAGTGAATAGACTCTGTATTTATATTTATTTGGCGAGTTTACAAACCTTGTAATGGAGAGCCGAACAAACGGCGGAAGCTTTGATGAGAGGAGCCGTTACTTTCTGACGTCGATCAGCTGAGCTTTGTTGCGCGCGAGCAGCGCGAGGATCACTGAAGCGACGACAGCGGAGGAATAGCAGCAGTTTCGTGACAGAATAATACTTCTCTCCTCCTGCTTCTTCTTCTTCATATAATATTATTATTATTTAGTGTTGTTGTTTAAGGTTTAAATGACTTAATAAAATAGGCCTATACTAAATATATGTAAGCTACCCAAGTAAAAAAGACTATAGTTACTGTTAAATGTATTAAAAATGCATTAAAGTATATTTGTATTGTAGGTCTACTAAAAACACACTCAAGTACATTTTTAATACATTTAATAGTACATCTTTTTCACCTGGGTATGTATACTGAATCAAACTTGCCTATAATAATAATAATAATAAAAATGCATTAAAGTAGGCTATATTTGTATTGTAGGTCTACTAAAAACACACTCAAGTACATTTTTAATACATTTAATAGTACGTCTTTTTCACCTGGGTATGTATACTGAATCAAACTTAAGTAGCCTATAATAATAATAATAATAGGATAATAATAATAATAATAGAATAATAATCTAATTCGGGCCTCACTGAACCATTGGGTTCCTCCAGATGCTGGCTTTAACATAAGAGATCTTCCAGGAACCACTTAAATGTTAAAAGATCTTCCAATAACCCTTTTATCGCATTTAAGTTCCTCTATTTTCCCCCAAAGCACTTCGAGGTCTCATGGTAATGAAAAGGTGACTCCAGAACCTCTGAAGTAAATACAAAGTGCTTAAAGGATCCCATAAGTTCCAGCAAGAACCTCAAAGATTGTCAATGCTCTTCCAGTTACCCTTCTATAGGAAAAAGAGCTTTGAGGCACCAAAATTACATTTTGAAGTTCCTTGAGTATCCAACAGGATACTTGAGGCTCCTTTAGTTTTTACAGTGTAGATGATGGGGGAAATCATCATCCCCTGAGTCTTTCACGCATCCCGTTCTACAAGCACCCAAATGATGACACTTCCATAAACATCCAAACGACTAGCTATCTATATGGGGACTTTTTTTCTTCTTCTGCTTTCAAATGCAAAACTTAATAATTAGTTAAACTAACCTTAAAGTCAATGTGAAACAATGTGCAATAACATGCATTAATTTTTTGTGCACATTAAGACAAATATTGTATTAAAGTATTGTTAAACCAAACCTTACATATAAAACTTTATAATAAAAACAAAAAATATTTAATTATTTAGTTTATGATTACAATTTCTACCTATGTATCAAACATAGATGTACCAATCTATTATATTCTGTATTATCTTGTTCATATGAATATACAGTGATTTTCACCATATTTTGATATACCTCAAATAGCCATAATTGCAAAACTAAAGGGGTGGTTGATTATGATTTCACTTTTTTAACTTTAGTTGGTGTGTAATGTTGCTGTTTGAGCATAAACAACATCTGCAAATTACAACGCTCGAAGTTCAAAGCAAAGGGAGATATTTTCTTTTAAAGAAATTGCTTTTTAAGGACTACAACAAACGGCCGGTAGGGACTACACAAGCTTCCTTCCGGGTTAGTGACATCACCAACCCTAGAATTTACATAAACCCCGCCCCCAGGAACACAATTTATAGATTAAAACCGTAAATCGAGGGCAACACAGGTATGATGTCATTAATAGGCGACGCACGGACACGGTCCGTGTCCTGGTTAAAACTGCTTGTTTCTCTGGATTTAAACATTCTTAGTAACATTTGGGATAATCTAAGTACACAAATCAACAAAATATATAACATTGTCCTAGTGGTTTTTGGATATTTTAATCCAAAAATCTTACATGGTGTGCCTTTAATGTAATGTTGCCAAACCAACTTGGTGGTCTTCTGCCTCAGGGACGGTGAGTGAGGAGAAGAGAATGTCAGCTAAATGCAACAACTGCAAGACAATTAATATTTTATCAGCTGTCATCATCCCCTGAATTTTTGAGTCTGTGTTGGCACATTTTGTTTTGTGACAGTTATGAGAACTTGGGGGAAGGAAACAGGGGTGACCGAGATCATGGTGAATAATTCAGATTCACCCACTCCAGACGGATTTGATTTCATTTATTCATTAAATTCTTTTCCCCCTGCAGTTGCAAAACTGAATCACGGCTGTCAGCGGACCAACTCTCGCCGAGAGCGTTTGAGTGCTGGCTCCAGACCCCAATAGCATTTGATTTTAAGTGTTCACATTTAAGCTTGAAAGGAAAGAAACTCCCAAAGGATTCAGAAATGGAGGGAGACCCATCATCTGTCAAGAGGAACTTAATAAACAAAATGAAAGGGGCTCAAGGGCAGAAGCAATAGAGAATAAAGTCCTTTACGCCTTGAGAAAAAAAAATTCATTCATCATTTACGCACCCTCATGTTGTCCCAAGGTGCTTTCATGGAACACAAAGGGGGAAGTTGTCCTGGACTTTTTGCATTTGAGTCACGATTCATTTTGTAAACAAGATATGCATTTCACCCATAACAGAGGTTGTCTGGCCCACGGAAAATATGGATTTAATGTATATCTCATTCACAGAATGAGCAATTTGTGAAGGAAATGCATTTTGTGACAGGATGTCATGAAATGAAATGCACTCTAACTTTTTGCGAATAAAATGCATTGCAAATGCACCCAGGTAAGAAAATATGTTCAAAGATAATTTTGATAATGTTCCCATTAACATTAATTTTGAATGTTCTCTGAACATAATGGGAAATGTCCATTAAAAAACAACATTAACATAAAATTTTGCAATTTTTGTGGGATTGTTACTTTTGAGTTTCCTCTGAACATTCTGAAACAAGTAGTAACATTTTTAAAATGTTAGACGAACTAAAACATTTCAGAAAAAAACATTCAATGAATGATGTATAGATAATGTTTTTGTCCTAACATTTTGGGAACATTATTAAAGACCAGATAACTTTGAGCTAATATTCTATTAATGTTACTGAAAGAATGTTTGTTCATAACTTTGCCTTGCTGAACAAACCTTGCTCCATCCGAGAATATTCTGAGAATGTTCCCGGATGGATGGATGGATGGATGGATGGATGGAAGGAGGGATGTATGGGTTCTGTCAGAAATGAATATCCTGGGTTAATGCTCCGTTTAAATGACGTTTGACCTTTGACCTCACAGCTGTGTTTCAGCTTTAGTGCATAAACTTAAGTCTGACCCCTCTTGACCTTGAAGCAATGATTTTTACCTGTTCATGTTCTCTGGGAAGTTCCTACGAGTTTGGACATCTTAATCACAAATGGTGTGTGTGGAGTGATGTTGATCTGGGAAACGTGATTAGTAACTGAAAAAAAGAGAGAAAATAATACAAAGACAATCGATGTTAAAAAAATAAAATAAAAAAATTGGCATTAAGTAAAATACTTTGCAGCGATTTATGTTGAACAGTTAAGGAAATGGCATGTATCAGTATAAGAATGAATCAGTACAAAACATAAGATTTGATAAGAAAATAAGCTGAAAGAGAATCACGTCCGCGGATATGTAACACAATGACATTTGTTCCCATTTATTTCAGCTTTCCACATATAGTAAATTGACTAGAGATATTATCACAGCTCAGTAGCGTGGCCCGCGAATACAAGGAGATCTCATCTGATTTCAGTCTTTCCTGGCACAGTGAGCTGAATGGAGAGAGAGAGAGAGAGAGAGAGAGAGAGAGAGAGAGAGAGAGAGAGAGAGAGAGAGAGAGAGAGAGAGAGAGAGAGAGAGAGAGAGAGAGAGAGAGAGAGAGAGAGAGAGAGAGAGAGAGAGAGAGAGAGAGAGAGAGAGAGAGAGAGAGAGAGAGAGAGAGAGAGAGAGAGAGAGAGAAAATACATATTCACTAGAATCCGCCTCAAAGAGAATCTATTTGCAAATCCCTGACTGCTGCCTCCTGCATGCAGGACCATGACATTTCAACAAGAGGCGGGTCCCAATGGCTTTCGGGCTTGGGGAAAATTATATTTTGAGAGCCGTGTGTTTGCAGTGTTTGTCTCAATACATCTGTTGGAGGAACTGTAAATTAACTTTTTATTATTCATTCTTCCACGGCCATCACTGGGTCTGGGAGGCCTGCTGTTTTCTGCAGTATTATTTAAATTTGTCCTGTAATGAGGAGGGGGGAGGAGAGGGGGGTCAGCTTTCCTTTATCTTGTTCAGACCTGCCTGACATGTCTTTGTTTTCTCGCTGCTGGGGAGCCGTAACTGATCTTACAATCCATTTTTTATTTTTTCATTTTTTTATTTTTTGTAATGAACACTCATTCAACTCTTTGAACATTTGAAATAGCTGGCGGTCTTTGATTGTGTGTGGTGTTTACATGGATCTGGAATGGAGGAGCATATAAACAGTTTAGTAAAGCCTGCAGTAATTGATGTATTTCACATTTCAAATGCGTGATTCAGAGTAAAAACACTCACATGGCAGAATGAATCGTGCTCTCGGCAGCTTTGAGCTTTTTAACTTTATAATCATATTCAGTGAAGCCTGATTAGATTTATTAGATTGAACACGAGACACTCTGGAAAGGACAGATTAATTAGATTTGATTGTAATAATGTCTGAGAAATTTCCATGTGTATCATAAAACAAATATAGATTATGTTAATGTTTTGTTTCTCTGCGAGTCAGCATTTTAATTTATAATTGAGGATGCAATGCCACTGAATATTTTATGTGTGTGTCAGGAACATGTCTAGTTTATTAGTTTAGTATCTAGTTTTATAGTTTGTTCCCCTCTTTTGTCATCATTGGGAAAAAGTATACAAATAAACATAATAAATGTATAAATATAATGTATAATATAATTATTTAAATTGTCAAGTATTTACGCACAATAATGGCATTGGTTGTAATTCATTTCATTTATGATGAATTAAATGTAAAAATCATTGCAACTGATTTTGTTTTAGAAAATCTAATCACTCGCAAATAATGGGAAATACAAACTTAATACATTTAAAAGTAACTTTTCCGGATGCATTATGACAGTTAAAATTTTAGCAGAAAATTGTTCTAATTATTGTGAAAATAATGTCACAAATAAATGTTTTGTATTTTATAATTTATTGTTATTTTTTGGTGATGTAAAAAAAATGAGATGGGAGGGGAAATTATATTTCCCTTTCAAGGGAACTCGAGCTGCGTCGAAACGCTGTTGGAACCATAGACAGTAAAAGAAATGGACACAGCGACCCCATAGACTTCAACAGAGAAAAGTGAAGTCAATTAGAAGCTCTCACTTCCTGATGGCTGAGCGTACTGCGCAGACTCAAACTGAGCTTGACGACGTAGATGTCGTGACGTGACGTGAGCAACCCGTCTGTCTTCTAGTAGCTGTGCCAAAGAAATCTGAATCATTCCCTTCCGAAACTTGCAGAGACGGAGAGCGTTAGTAGGAGGTGTCCATGAGCTAGCAGCAGGAGCAACTCCTAAGTATTCTGATTAATTATTTTGTCATTTGGCCTCCTCGTCCCCTCGATTGCCCACGAGCTTCTCCTCCTGTCCATACGGTAATCTCTCTACTGTGCGACAGAGAGTCGCGTGGTTATGACGCAATTGTTAGCCTATTTTTACAAAAACTGCTTCTACGGGGCCATAACGTAAGATGCAAGGTAATGGAGCGTTTTATAAATTTTCGTGTTACTTTAGAAATAAATAATGGACAAATGAAGTCTTTAAACACCTCAGATGTAAAGTTATTCGCTGAAATGTGACGCCAAAATGAATGGGAGTCAATGGAATGCTAACAGCAGGTGATGGTCTGCTAGTTTATGGCGGCCCCCGGGGAAGCTTCAGTTTACGGCTGATAGATTACCCCCTTGGTTGGAACGCCTCTGCGTGATTGCGTCATGAAGCATGTATGAAACCAGTCCAATGGTGTAACGGAATGTCATGTGACGTCATCGACCAGGAAACTATAAAGCACACCTGAACCAAACATCATCAGCTTCTGTGTCTTCAGCAAGCGCTCTATGTGAATCTATGTACCTGGTGTTTTTTGTCTGATTTAGCTGGGAGTTTTCACCCATAAATATATATTTAAAAGAAGAAGAAAAAAAAAATTTATAATGGCGAGCGAACAACATTTCAATAGTGTGTTCATCCCTACCCAATCTACATCACAGCTGTTTGGTTCCGGTGTGCTTTATAGTTTCCTGGTCGATGACGTCACATGACGTTCCGTCACGCTATTGGACTGATTTCATACGTGCTTCATGACGCAATCACGCAGAGTTTTTTCAGTCCCACAGAGTTTCGACGCAGCGTCTCATAGGGTTACATACGTAACCAAGATGTTAAATGTTTTTGTGTTCGCAAGCAAAAGTACTACTGTATGCACTCGCAAAGGCACTGAAATACAGTTCCTTTCCAATGGGAACTCTAAACTATGTCTTGGATGCCATCAGCGTATCCATTGTCTGAAGCATGTGTGAAAACACTCCAATCTGATTGGTTGGCGACCAATTTTGTGAGTGAACGCAAAAGTATTGATGTATATTTTTTCCTCCCATCCCCCTTTTTTTACCATCACTGTGTCCTTTTAGGAACTCCCTAAATGTGACCTGCACATGTTTTATAATATATACATATTCTGTCTTTATATTTTATCTTACATGTTACTGTATTATATCACCTTTCTCCCATAAAGATTTTAATGGCAATCATTCCTCTTAAGGCTTAATCAAGCTCCAGACTCACACTGAATGCAATTAAAACTCACACAGTGACTCACAGGTCAAGCCAATTAGATCAACCAGACTCGTATTTGGAGCTGTTCTTTGCTGTCATGTTGAAGTACTGTGAGGTTTCAGGGTTTCAGAGCGGTTTCATGCTTATCTGCATACTTTCATCTTATCAGTCACACACTAAACCAGCACATTCTTAGAGTCACTTCCTTTTCCTGTGTATGGGAACAGGTGGATGTTAAGAGCTGTGTGTTCGTGTTTTTTTGTCTGGCCCACTTTACTATAGCCGAAAAAAGGAAGAAAGCTAGAAAGAAAACACAACCATCCATCATAAGCACTGGTGTCAAAATTGGCCTAATTAAAAAAAAGGTGTAAATAATCTGTGTGTGTGTGTGTGTGTGTGTGTGTGTGTTTGAGTTATTGCGTACCTCTGGGAGATATATGCCATAAAATCAGCAGCCATTTCCTTTACAAGAATATATGAGCGGTTGTACTTTACCCATAATGCTGTGCTTCAGTTAATGGAGCAGTGGGTCTCAGCTAACGACCCATAAACGACACAGGCCTGAGAAAGGCCATCTCCAGAACACACACATTCACACTCGAAAAGCACAGTAAAATAAATGGAATCATTTCCCAGGACTTTCCAAATAGGCTTTACGTCTCTGGAGTGCTATTCCAGTTTTTCATTTCTCTCCTCTTGTTCTGAAATTATTACGGCTGCATCTGAAACCGGTTCAGACATTACTTATGTAAATAAATACAGCCCACTGTAAGTCTCTCTGATGTCTAGCTCTCATTAGACCACTTGAGGATAGAGAATAAAAGACAAGGTGAGAGGAAAGTGTACGTATCTATCCTCTCGCTAATGAAAGGAACTAATTAATGATGACAGCTGCACTCTGGCTCGTAAATAACCAAGCCAAGGTCATCTCGGTACACTGGTGTAAAAGGCAGAGCCTTCGGCATTCATTTGTTCTTTGAACAGCAGTAGTTCACTTCTAAGTTCAGTGAAATCTCCAGTAATGGTATTTTCCTGGGGTTTAAGAAGCACTGTTAAAAGCGACCTCTGACCTTTTAAGGCTTAAGCAAAGAAGTCTGAGGTCAGAAAGAAATGAATTCTTGTATTTTGAAGTTATTTGAATATATATTAGGATTTATAATTTTATTTAATGTTGTGTGCATGTCAGGAACATGTCTAGAGTAAATTTCACTCCAAAATTATTATTTACCTTTTATATGTACGAAATTAGCTTTTCTTTTGTTGCTTATTTTAGCTCCAATAATAGTATTTTTCTAGCATACTCTGTAATGGGGAAAAATATTCTCATTAGTGTAATGTGACAAATATATAATAAATGTATAAAATATATTTGACTTTTAAAGTGGATGCATTAAATGGATCAAAAGTGACAGTAAAGACTTATATCTGCTCTTCACAGCTCCAGAATCAGTCCGCACAAGCTTATTAAACACATTCAATGTCATAAGGCAAGATTGTAAGTGTTTGGCTGAACGCATACCCATAATCCACCTCTCAGCTCTGGTTGGAGGTCTGTCGAGCACTTCAGTTCAGGATGGAGGCAAATCCATTTCCATTCAGCTCTTGATAGCAAGAATGTGACCCTGGATCACAAAACCAGTCACATGTCGCACGGGTATATTTGTGGCAATAGCCAAAAATACATTGTATGGGTCAAAATTATCGATTTTTCTTTTATGCCAAAAATCATTAGGATATTAAGTAAAGATCATGTTCCATGAAGATATTTTGTAAATTTCCTACCATAAAGATATAAAACATTTATTTTTGTGAGTGAATGCAGCACAATCACGAACATAAATGGACAACTTTAAAGGCCATTTTCTCAATGTTTTTCGATTTTTTTTGCACCCTCAGATTCCAGATTTTCAAATAGTTATATCTCTGCCAAATATTGTCCTATGCTAATATATAAATCTCAATTTCAGAAAACTGACCCATGTGACTGGTTTTGTGGTCCAGGGTCACATATTGTTACAAAATATTTCTATTTCAAATAAATACTGTCATTTTTCTATTCAAAGAATCCTGAAAAAAAAGTTTCATGGCATTTACAAAAATATTAAGCACCACAACTGTTTCAACATTGATAATAATACGAAATGTTTCTTGAGCAGCATATTGATTCTGAATGATTTCTGAAGGATCATGTGACACTGAAGGCTGGAGTAATGATGCTAAATATAAGCTTTGGTCACAGGAACAAATTACATGTTAAAATATATTCAAATACAAAACTGTTATCTTAAAATATAACATTTCACAATCTTGCTTTTGTACTGTATTTTTAATCAAATAAATGCAGCCTTGGTGAGCAGAAGAGACTTCTTTCAAAAACTTGAACAAATCTTACTGACCTCCACTTTTGAAATAAATTTACAAAAGTGTATATTCTGCGTTAAGTTTCTAAATTACAAATTTTACACACATTTATGCTATTTTGCAGTTGTGGTCAGAACCTATATTGCAATTATTTAAAGAGTTTTTTCATCATTGTGGTATGGTCTATTTCAGATAAAACCTCCTATAAATGGCATGTAAAAACAACATGAGCCATGGATGATTGCTTTACATGTCAAAATAAGCTGCAAAGTGGACTTAACTATACGTGTGCTTTTGGATGCTGTGAGTAGTTGGTGTTGTACTGTATTTTTGAATTATACCGTTTGCAAGGTTCATTTAGACTATTAGACAGACTTGTTTTACTGTCCACTGTATACTGCATGATACAGCGAACAGCTCTCTCTTTCTCTCACCTGTAATAGAGTCATCCAGCCTCTGTCTGGTACACCAGCAGACACACACAGAGAGAAATGACTTTATCTCTGTTCTCTGGCATGAGCTCCGGCTCTCTTAATCAACACCTGAATTACATTCACACCTGTTTCTGAATCCAGTTCAAAGCTTCTTCTCATTACCGCAGAAAAGGATTGCAGTGTGTGTGTGTGTGTGTGTGTGTGTGTTAAAGTTTGTTGTTTGTCATAATTGCCTGCTGACTGAGGAGCTGAAATGATGATGGTGATGCAAATTATTCCTGAGCCTGAGAGTGCATGTTCAGGCAGCTTCTGTGGAGGAAGTTTGTATAATGCAGAAACACTCACGATACTGTGTCCCTGTGTACCAATTTACTTCATAGACGAACACCTGGGCAAATATAACTGACCAGATCTGAGGGCAGAATACCTTTAAACTTAAAGGACAGTCAGAAAACGCTTTTGGACTTTAATAAACCCCTGTATTCAGTTATCAGGGTTCAGGTTCTGATACGTTCTTCTATTACAGTATAGAATGTAATGCAGAAGTTATTGTGTTAGAGGTTCCTGTAAGGCTTCCCATGATGCCATTATATATAATGCATTCTTAATGCATTCCAAGACATTAGTGCTTTATAATACACAGTCGAATGCAGTATTTTAGTATTTATTATTTTATTTTGTGTCCTCGTTAGATTTGTCATCTAATGAACACTTAAATGATTAAAATCACTTATATTTTAATAACACTGGTAAATGTAATCCATACAAATCCATTTTTAAATTGTGCAGTTATATTGTTGTGTTTTTTATTTTTATTTTATTATTATTAAACATAATAATATAGAACTTTAATATTGTCAATTTATCTAACATGAGTATAAGGCATTGATAATATATAGTGTTCAAAAGTTTGGGGATGGTTAGATTGTTTAATGTTTTTGAAAGATGTCTCTTTCATTTTAATGCATTTTAACAGCAGTTTCAGTCATTCACAAGAACATGGCATTACAATGCATTACAAAGACATGCTACAGTATATAAAGTGAAGTGTTACTGAAGTGTTTCTCTGGAATGTCACACACTGTTATATATTTCAAATAAAGTTTGTGTTTTTGAGCATTATGTTCATTCCACGTTTCAAAAATGCCCTGAAGTCAGTCGCATTTATAACTCAAATGAAGTCACCCATTTCTGCACAGAGGGTTTAATGCTATCAAGAGCTGAATGGAAATGGATTTGCCTCCATCCTGAACTGAAGTGCTCGACAGACCTCCAACCAGAGCTGAGAGGTGGATTATGGGTATGTGTTCAGCCAAACACTACAATCTTGCCTTATGACATTGAGATTGAATGTGTTTAATAAGCTTGTGCGGACTGATTCTGGAGCTGTGAAGAGCAGATATGTGTGTGAGCGACACAAGGTCAGGCTCTATTCTTCAGTCAAGTGGCCATGAAGAACAGTAGGAAATCCCCTTCCCATAACACACAGTAAATCTCCACAAAAACTGAGCCGTTACATACGGAGACACTCAAGCAGCAGACGTGAAAAAGACGTGAATTGTGCCAAGCTTAAAATAGTTGTTCTCCTTTCTGTCACCTGATGGAGTTTGGGTTCCTTGCCGCTAGCTTAGTTGGGGACACTTATTATTCAACAATATTATTGATCCAACTGAGCTGAACAATGACACTGTTTTCTTTTTAGAGCTGCTGTACAGCCGAACTGAACTCTGTTTGCTTCATTGAATCGTTATTTTCCTGGTTATCTCTGTAAAGCTGTTTTGAAACAATCTGATTTGTATAAAGCACTATAAAATAAAGGTTACTTGACTATTGATTTAATTGTTTAAATAGTTAGATAAACCATTTTTAAATTGTTTAATATAATTTAGAATAAAGTACACATAATTATAATAATGTTTATTTATTTTCGTGACTTGGCTGTTACAATTGTTGTGTTTGTGTATTTAAAAGAAAAAGTACGAGTGAACGGGCAGAAATGTATGTTTAATATAAATGATAGTTATGTAAAGAAATTTAGATATACAGATACAGTAATATAATACAATAAAAATATTATATATATATTTTTTAATTGTGTACTGTATATTAAATTATATTGAATTACAGATGCAATAATAGAATAAAATAAAAGTAAAAAACTATTTAAAAGGGTTTGTTGTGTTATAAAATAAAAAATAAAATTTAAAAAGATTTAATTGTATATATATATATATATATATATATATATATATATATATATATATATATACATACATATACATAAATATACATAAATATATATATATATATATATATATATATATATATATATATATATATATATATATATATATATAATAAAACCAAATAAATAAAATACATCTTTATGTGCATTTGTGTTCATGTTTATGTATATATGAGGCCGGTCTGTTAAAAGTATTGTGTTTGTGTTAAAGGAAACGTGAGAGCGGACGAGAAAGGAAGACAAGAGTGAGAAATGTCCTCTTAAATGGCTCTAGAATGATGTATGAGGTGGTGTGTTAATTGTCCAGGGCGTCTGAGGTGATAAGGAGGAAGTGTGTCCTTTCTCTCTCTCCCTCTTTTGTCACACACTGCTGTGTATTTACGGCACAAAGCAATTTTGGTGATGAAATATTTATGGCAATCACTCTCGCAGTAACATGGGAAGCCGGTCAATCATGAGAGCCCAGCACAATGTTAATCTCCTGAGGGGGAAAAAAGACACATATGTGAGAGAGAGAGAGAGAGAGAGAGAGAGAGAGAGAGAGAGAGAGAGAGAGAGAGAGAGAGAGAGAGAGAGAGAGAGCTGCTTGAGGACCTCAGAAATGAAAACATATTTAATTTAAAAGAACGGCAACCCAATTTGAGTGAGGAATTTCCCCTGTTTATACAGTGTCAATACTGTTTTAGCTCATTTGACTGAGGGATGTTTAGCCTGGATGTTCTGAGCACAAAAGAAGGTCAGAAACTAAATATAATCCAGTCTTCTGCCTCAAACAGTATCTGTCACCAGTGTGACACAGACTTTGTATAACACTCTGTTTGAACCAGGTGAAATAGCCAATCAGAAACATTTCTGTGTGATTACACCAGTTAGGTATACTGTAGCTCTCTGGTATGAAATGCAACAAAAATAAAAACCAAGTTACAGACAAAATGCATTAAAATGCACCAGAATAATCTATTTGACTAAAATGTGCAGTACATAACCAGAGCACACTGCTTGAGAAACTGTATCCCACAATGCAATGCTCTCGACATGAACCAGATGCAATAGCATGTAGCATACGGTTTCACATATTATTTAAAAAATATTTTTACTCATTATGCAGTAGTGCACAAATCTAGCGTTCCTTCTAAACTACTGCACAATACTTCAAAGAAAACAAGTTTTGGCAATTTTCACCTGTAGCTCAAACAGTAGAGCATAGCTCTTGCAATGCCAAGGTCATAGGTTCGATTCCCAGGGAATGCATGAAAAAATAAATAATGCATTGTGAGTCAAAGTGTCTGTCAAACGCAAAGATGTAAACATAAGTCGTTCGGGTCTTCTGTGCACACAGAACATACTATACTGCAGAAGAAGCACCTGTAGCATAGTCCGTGAAGCGTATGTGAGCGAGAGAGATGTTGAAAGGGGTGGTTTGGAGTTCAGTTTTGATCATCAGTCTGTGGTAATGCCTCTAGCTTTTTGACATTGCCAAGACTTACAAACACATTCCCCTCAGGAAAGCTGACACCCCTGCGGGCGGTTCGGAAGAGCTCCAGAGAGAGGCCTGGACTCCATCACAGCTCCTGTTGGAAGGTGTCTGTAAGTCACGAGCGCTCGGCCAAACCAAACTCCGCCGAAACAAGTGAGCGGATTGTGAGGATGCGGATGAAACGCACATTCGTGGAATTTTCGAGCTCACGCGCTCCCGCCTGTACAATGCCTCCTTTTCACACGTCTGCTCTCGGTCTCACCTGCACAAACCACAGAGAGATCAGCCTCTCCCACCCTGAGCTGACAGAGCTGAATAAACACACAGCTGCTGGTGAATGAACACGGCCCAGTAATGGGTTTTAATTGATTTGTAAGGCAGCTGGATTGCATCGCTGTTGCATTATTGATCAGGTCGAGGCCCAATCCTGGGTTCCACACCGGATCGTTTGAGCACACTGATAAAAAGGCTCAGGCGGTGAACAGGAACTCGAGATTCAGTATTTTTCCTCTGTCTTCAGAGAGCATATGTGAACAGCCTGGAAAATACAGTTCTTTTGAGATTGGCTTTTATAGTGGCTGAGAAACAAGGGGTGAAGGGAAGAGATATAGCTAGAGGAGAGGCATCTTAAAAACTTCTGCACTGTTTGTGCTAATGATCCCACAAATTGTGCGGCTTGTTACATTTACATTTACGCATTTGACAGTTGCGAAGTGATTTATCACTAATAAACCAGCATACTTATAAGAACTGATAATAATAATTAATGTTTCTTTGATCGTCAAATCAGCATATTAGAATGATTTCTGAAGGATCATGTGACACTGAAGACTGGAGTAATGATGCTGAAAATGCTTTGATCACAGGAATAAATATCAAAATAGAAAACACTTATTTTAGATTTTGATACTATTTCACAAACTATTTTTTTTTCAGATGTGAATTTTTGTGAGATTTAGCTCAATTCTAGGCAGAAATGTTTCCCATAGTAAAAATAAACTCCAACAGACATGTCTTGAACACTTTAATGCATAAATGTTTCTTATACTATCAGCCTCTCTCTTACACACACACACGTACACACTCCAAATCCTTTTCGAACCATATGGAACATTCTGTGCTTTTGAATATAACTTTAAGAGTTAAGCAAAGTGTAAAAACTTGTGTGTGTAAAAGAGTGCTGTGAATAAATGAGAAGTCGCAAGTGTGTGTGTTTGTGACAGAGAGAGAGAGAGAGAGAGAGAGAGGGAAGGACTGCTTGACTGCTCTAATCCCTTCATTCCTTTTGTTTGCCGCTGCAGATAGAGTTCAGATGTTTCTTCTCATTTGTCTTGGAGCTGAGCATAATCTGTCTCTCAGGCTTTATTCTGTCTCGGCTCGTCTCTGGATCACAGAGCTGTGAGCTCCTCCCTTCTCGAACGCTGTCAGATCACCACAGCATGAAGATAGTCTCTTACACAACCCTCATCCCTTCTTAACTTCACCATCTCATCACCCTGCTGTTAATCAACACACCCGTTTCTCTCTCTGACCTCCCACACGAACATTTGAATGCTCAGAGTTTGCTCTTTCATAGCTCTGAAGACAGGCTCACTTAGTTCAGTGAAGTATCAACGTTGTCTCAGATGTGTCTCCTACAGTTACTTTCATAGAGCAATGATATAGATGTACAGTATAAAATCAATGTGAATAGCAGCTTATTTGGATGAATCTGATGAGAAATTCTAGAGCTCATGTTGAAATGTGACTTTCGATCGCAGATGTTGGTGTCCTGGCAAATCTGAGCACAGTTTGAGACATGAGAGTCTTTTCTTAGGAGACTTTGTCAACAGTTTCCATTTGATCCCCATAGCATTGCCTGCTGGGAGAAACAATTGTCATACAAGATCTACTTTGTATCTTTCCTTAAGCTTTGATGAGAAAGATCTCAGATGTTTCATTGGAGACTTTGATGTATTGAGCACAGTTTGAAACGTGAGATTCTTGCTCTTTCTTTATCTCTCTTTAAACATATTGTTGTCTAGGAAAAACGGTTGAGATAACGGACCTAATGTTCTCATAGAAAAAAAGTCATTGCTCAGATATTGCTCTTTTCATATCTCAGGAGACATAATGGTGTTCTCAGTTATATCTTATTTATTTAGAGATCAATATTGTCTCAGATGTTTCTCCTAAATTCCAAACGAGAAATAAAAATAGACACAAATAAGGCAATTGTTGTCTGATCATTTGTGCATTAAAGTCTGCAATAAAATATCTCATATATCTGAGTTCATATTGAGATCTCTGGCTTTTGAGTGCAGACTTTACCAGCTAACAAGGAACATCTGGCAAGGTTTTCTCAAAGTTCTTCCAGTAACGTTAATTGAACGTTTGTTCAAAGTTTTCTGGTCTTTATTAATGTTCTCAAAACACAAACACATTTATCTAGGCTATACATCGTTCCTGGAATTTTTTTTTTTTCTTCCAAAAAACGATTTAGATGGACGTTCATCTAACATTTTAAAATGTTACTTCCCGTTTCTGAATGTTCAGAGAACATAAAAAAAAAAACAATACCATATTTGCACAAATAGAATGTTCCTTAATGTCTGCATCAAGTAAAAATAGTTTTAAAACATAAAAAAACTGGACATTTAGACGATCACAGAACATTCAGAAATATTGTTTTCATAACTTAGGGCCAGATTTACTCAACAGGGCAAATTAGCATCTGGTTTAAGACATGCTTTTTTGGGGCGGTAAATAATGGCACAAATACCAGTAAATTGACAAGCGCAAACCTTATTAAATCACCTTTAATTACACCTTTCCCATAAATATTTGCACCTGAAAGGTAAACTCCAACAAATGCATATGCAATAAGGCCAGCCGCAAAAATAACTGTGTCCACGATTTCCAGCGCTTATTTTTCACTGCGTGTCTTTGGTAAATCCTGACAGTAGTTTTTTTTAGAGGGTTTGCACTGGCGAACATTTGCAAAACGTTCTTAAAAAAAAGCTAGGTTGGCAAATCTGAATGATTGGAGAAATATGTGAGAATCTGGAAACTTCTCCATTTGATCTCATTGCTGTCAAGAAGAAACAACTGACACTAAAGACGGGTGATTTTTCGCCGGGTGGGATCCGATGCGGCTGAACTCTCCCTCGAGTCTCAGTGTGGAGTCATTCTCTCCTAAGACTCTTTCTACCTCACAGGCCTTTAGCTCCTCGCAGGAGCCGTAGGAACTCGGAGAGCCCTAAACCTCGACATTGATTAGATGAGTCTGTGCAGCGGAGGGGAGATTGTTTCCTGATGGGCGGCAGAATCAACCAGGAGGGGCCGGCAAACCGGGGACACAGCAGCATCCAGAGCTGCCCTTTGATGTGCCTGATGAATGCGGATCAACAGGGAGTCAGAGAGAGAGAGAGACAGGCAGGGAGAGCTCTACCTGCTGGGGATCTCTAAAGGATTGATTCCCTGTCGCTGCTGCCTGGATGGTCGGAAAGAAAAAGGAAAAGCAATAGAGAAAAAGTGAGCTTAAAAGAACCAACAAAGGCCGGCCACTTAGCGCAGTTCACCGCTGTGCTCTGGCTTCTAGAAAATTCGCTCTTTCTGTTGGTGTCACCAGGTGAACAGAGAGCATGCTGGGAGCCGCGGACATGTAAAGCAGTCTTTCAACGCGGCACAATTACCAAGAGAGGATTTTGTATTGAGTGAATGGTGGTGGTCTGTATTTGTTTTTCTGAAAGATATCACTTATCTATCCGTGCGTAGAGGTGAATGGCGAGTGGAGGTCGGGATACTTGAGCGGAGGTCACTCTCGCTGGAGTCTTGGGCAGCTCGGTTGATCGTGAGGGGGGAAGAAGTCTATCTTCAGTGTCTCAGCACACATAAAACATGCAGTTTGTTTAAGCACAGAACTGCCGTCCTCTGAGAACAATCCTCAGACGAATGTAGTTTTAATATCGCAGCCCATTACTGACACTTATTTATATGTTGCTTATTATAATAACCTCACTTTCAGTGGCTCTTTCTCTCTTTCTCTGTCTGTCTCTCCTCACGCTTCTGTCTCCATCTATTGGTGACTTTTTGCATCTCTCAAGCTGAAATGGAAATTCACCAGATGATCTAAACCCACTCAGTACTTTCTTTTTTTAACCCTGAGTTTTTTATTTTTTTTCTCTCTGTACAGTGATAGTGAACTGGGATGGGGCTGTCAAGATCCCAAAATAATGACGAAAAACAGCATGCCACAGTAAACCAGGGGTGCGTTTACTGTAAACAACGTAACTCTCGGCTTAACTATAGTATAATGCGGCATTTTGGAAAAGACTGTTTTCCTTGAAACTTTCCTTTAATAACTTGTTCACCCCTCCATCGTTGAACCAACATTATAGGATGCCGTTTGACGTCATGCACAGGTGGTTGAGTAATAACTTTTAATAATCAAACCAGGATCGCAATTAAAGTCAGACTATTATAGTTCATTTACACAAATTTTTTTTTATCACATTATCAAGCAGTAGCTATATAATTGCCGTACACTTTACTCCAATAGACTATATATGGACTTCATTCAGTCAGCAGCTTTCTCCACAACATCATTTCACTCAGATGATGCTGGATCAAACATGGCATCTGAGGACTACTTCACTGTTTTTGCTACCTGTCATCATGTTTGATTCATCCCTGGTTCCCTCTATATATCATACTCTGGGGATCCCTTATACATTTATGCACGTGCACTCTTCAAAAACAGCTCTGATTTTTGACATGCTATATGTATTGAAATGTATATATATTTAAAGGAATGAAATACATGGAATGTACTGCATGCTACCTTGCTTATTGTGCCCAAAAGCATTATCTATGTAAGTTATCATGTCATACTTACTAACCATAGGTTGAGAGCTGTAGTTTCAGACACAAAAGGTTTCCATGTTGTTTGTTGGGAAACGCTGAATGGTTGATGTTAGTAATGATGGAACTTGCGACCATAGTTGGCCTACGATGCTTTAGGGAAACACATCCATGTGTGACGTTCTTTCCTCTGTGGAACACAAACAAAGATGTCAGGGTCCCCCATTTTCTCTGCATTCTCCGTAACATCTTTTTATGTTGCAAAGAACAGAAAGAAAGCCATACAGATTTGGAATGACACTATTTTTGGTGGACTATCCTTTGAAGGGCATATTTAGCTTTGCGTGATACAAATAGAAATTCCAGTCATTATTTGCTGAAAAGCTTCCCCTTTGCTGTAACTCTCAATCTCAAATCTCATTTGCATGCTTCAAAATGACACATCGCAACAGCTTTGGTTCCTAATATCCTGCAGGTGAAAACATGTAGTTTGTGTATTGCAGTAACATGTAGTGCAGAGAAACCTTTGATGGAGCAAAACATGAAAAATCCCCTCAGAGGGAGAAACCAGGATCAAGGCTGGTGTTCTTACATGCAGGTCATGGTGCTCCATAAAGAGAATGGAATCTGCCGTTCTCATTAACACGGAGAGAGGTAGTGAAAGATTTGAGAGAGAGAGAGAGAAAGAGAGAGAGAGAGATCTTATGCTCTAATAACTGAGGCACATCAGTGCTGAAAGCCGAGCATGTTGATTGAGGTGGACAGGTAGTTTCAAGGCCTCTGATAAGAAACAGTGTTCATGGCAGGTAAAAATAGCATGTCCCTCTGTGTGTGCGTGTGTTCGTGATCCTGGTAAACTACGTTATGGGGACAAAATGTCAATTTTTTGGTCTTATCAATCATACTAAGTGATGTTTTTTTTGAAAATGTAAAAATGCAGAAAGTTTTCTGTGATGGGTAGGGGTATGGTTAATTTTAGGTGATAGAATATACAGTTTGGACAGTATAAAAATCATTATGTCTATGTCCCCAAACATGAAAACACAACATGTACATTTTAAGGCATCATTTAATGCTCTTCTAAAAAGTAGGCTGCATAATTATAAGGCAGCAATGCATGCATCCTTCATAAAGCTTGCAACTCCATAATGCAATGCAACAAGCTCATGAAAAAAAGATGATAAAAGAGAAAAGTCAATTACAAATGTATTTTATGCCATTGAAAAAAAAATAATCAAATTAAATTATTTTATGACCATTTTACAAATGTTGGCGAATGTAAGATTTTTTTTATTGTCTTTGAAAAAATCTTTTCATGGCTGCATTTATTTGACCAAAATACAGTCAAAAAAACTAACTAATCTCTGTTGACATCAATAGTGGTTTCACATGAGAAACATTATTTAAATTGCTGCTTATGTGGATTGTTCTAAATCACTTACAATTTTTCATTTTATTGAGGACGATCTCTAAGAAGGATGCTACCTATATGTAGACATTAGAGACACAGGTCTCTGGGCTCAGTTTGATTTTCTAGCTGACTGTTGAACTAGAAGATTCTTCAACAGAGAATCCCTATGCTATTAATTTGGTCAAACCTCATGAGCAATATACGGTCAAGTGTTATTTCTACAGAAAAGTGGCTAGAATGTGCTAAAATAAGCAATCGTCTCAGCAGAGCAAACATCCACCCCATCGTTTACAACTCATTCACTTTCCCTGAGCTGTGAAATGCATCCTCAACATGAAAGGACAACAATCTTTTTCCTTTTCAGCCTGTAAAAGCCATAGCCCTCTCATTCTCCCTCTACGTTGTGCTCTAAGGAGCTTTTCCGTCTCAATGGTTTGTATTTTTTCTTTTAATAAAACGCAGTCAGCAGACAGCTTGCCTGCCAACTTCAATGCATCTCTCAACAACAGGCTCTGGGTCACATGATGCACATAAAAGGACTCCTGATTGGCTCCTGGTAGTTTCCATGGATACAGGTTTTAGCGCACCTTCCTGGGAAAATGTAAACAGCGAGTAGACACAGGGGGATTGACAAAAACTGCTTTCTAATCCGGTCCTTCATTTTAATGGTGGCGGGATAGAAAGAGATAATGAGGTTAACACACTTTTTACATGCTGCTACAGCATGTACATTTCATTATTTAGTCATCTTGAAATCATGTTCATGAGCTGTAGTAAAGGCATTATCAGTACCTGTACTTTGTGCAGTTTTTTCCCCCTTTACTTTTGTGAAAATAATGAGCGCATTGTTCCTCTGTTTGGCTGTATCTAATTCATATTCAGGTAGATTATGACTATGGTGTTGCAAATCCTATTATGCTGAAAGTAGTTTGCAGAAAGTATTCGGCCCAGAGCTCAGAAGCTTGTTTCATTTCAGCTCGTGTTTCATTCAAGTATCAATCATGCCTCAAATGTTTCTCTTAAAATTCCTAAAGACAAGAAAAAAAATAGACCCGAATTGTTCACATGCAGTATCTAAAAATCAATGGATAGCTCAGATCATTTGACTTTGATGAGAAATGGTTCTCACTGGTGAGATCACTGACTTTTGATTGCAGACAAGTATCTTGGCAAATGTGAGTTCTGTTTTAGGCATTGTTGGAATCTCTTCTGAAACTTTAGAGGAGATTTTTGTGTGTGTGTGTGTGTGTGTGTGTTATATATATATATATATATATATATATATATATATATATATATATATATATATATATATATATATATATAATGATAAGCAAAATATGCTTGTATACAAATATTTAAGTATTTTGAGAGATTGACTCAATTACGTCATGCTGCATTTATGCCATGCCCTAATTAACATAGTCTCGAAACAACAACACGTCACGTTCTATTCGAAGCTGTTCACGTTGTCAGAGTCGGAATTATGCATTTGTCAACACTATCAATGCCTAAATTAATCTGTAGTAGTCACAGGTAGGAGCTCTCAGAAATTTCCCATCTTTGAAACTGTATTTACGAGCTCTACGAGGGTGTGAACACTTTTTACAAGTTGAAATCTCATAATTGCGGTAATTACATGGCATGAACGCTCCATTTTCAGTGCTTCATGGGAGTGGGCGGAGCTAAACAGCTATTTTGGCGTGTGTTGCTCTCATTGGTTTAATTTTCTGTTCAGCATCATAGGTAATGTGGTTTCTCACTATAGGAATTTCAGTGTTACAAATTATTTAAAAAAATAAGCTGAAATAATGTGGGCTGACGGCTTCAGCAGAAGCAAATTGATTTACAACCGTGTAGCTCACAGTAGGTCTGTCTTTAAAGGTTTATAAGTTAGATCAAAATCAATATCTCTATGGAGAAAATGAATGGAGTTTTTCTGAAACCCGACTGTTGCACTTTATATTGGTGTACTGGCTATACAGCACACAAATATGACTTTCCCCATCACCTGCAAAGTGCATGCTTTTAGTTGGCTGTGAAAGTGAATGAATTGCATACATCTTAAAAGTAATAACGGCTCCACAAAGAACCTTTAACATCCATGGAAACATTCCACTCCACATGCACAAAAGGTTATTAGTGGAGAAAGGTTCTTTAGATTTTTAAAATTATTCTATTTCAAAAATTGTTCACTGAAAGGTTCTTAGAAACCCAAAAATGGTTCTTCTGTGGCATCACTGTGAAAACCCCCTTTTGGAACCTTCATGTTTAAGAGTGTAAGATGCACTGCTTATCAAATTGAATTTGCACTGACCATGAGACTGCAAAACCGAAAGACACATGACATGATAAAAATAAATAAAAAATTGCACAGCCCACATGAATACTTGATCCTGATTGGCCAGATCAGTATCTGTATTTTATTATGTTCTGACAGAGTCAATCAGCAGAACAGAAACACTTCCTGTACCTCTGAGGATTATATCTGGATCTTGTGATGTGCTACATTTCAGATGTGTATTCAATCAGCCATGAGATCCCCCTGCTAATGCTAATTCTTTTGTTTTCTGTTTTTGTTAATATTATCATGAAATCTGTAGGCTGGAAGCCCGTTTATGGGAATTCAGATTAGCATCTGGAAGACGTTAAGCATTTCCATGCGACACAGATTAAAGGTCAGTGATGCGTGAAGGGCGAGGAGAGTGGACAGAGAATTAAATGTTTTTCGCTGGAAAGGAAGGGGTGTGTGTGTGTGTGTGTGAGAGAGAGTGTCATTACTGTCATTATGACGGGCTGCATCATCTTAAGCGGTTCGCTGAGTTCCTGTTGAGTGAGGGAGACCCATTTATAACTCATTATGATAAATTGCTAAAAATATCAGAGCCAGGAGCTCGGCTCTTTCTCATACTCTCATTCCCTCTTTTATTACTTTTCTAATATTAGTGAGTGTGACTAGCTCTTGAACAGAAAGCATAGGAACATGTATAAAAAGACTGTGTCACAATTTGCATACTATGCATTAGAAGTATGTAAAGTATGCCAAAAAAAAAATATTTGGACACACAAATGATCTAACCACACTTTTCTTTATCATTTTTGCTCTGTTTGCTCAACGATAGGTCATGTACGTTTTGCATTTGTATGCAAGCGTTAACATACAGCTGCTAAATTCACTACTGTAAAATGAATTATTACTGCATAGATATTTGTGACAGCTATAGCACAACTTTAAAATAAAAAAGACAATCATCAGAAACAATTTCTCTTCCATTGTGCACGTAGTTGTTGGTAATAATAGCTGAAAAATCATGCATGGATGCACACTGTTAAAATTCACCAGAAATTTTCCTGCATCCTATTTGGGAGTGAGTTCTATTTTCTATTTTAGGATGAACGCAGATCAGATTTTAGGTGTTTTATAGATGTTTTTTGATCTATGCACTTGGCTTTACTAAATAGGCCTATTTGATAATTACATTTGTAAATCAGAATAATTTCATATTATCAACTAAGCTTTAGTATAAATGTTTGGTTCATGGAAAACCATAACTCATAAAGCTATGTCGGTCTGTGTATTTTTAAAGAAGCCTTCAGTCCCTGTTATCAGATCCGATCTGCTCTAAATTTATAATAAGTTACAGTCAAAGAGACTTGACCGCTTGCAGCAGCAAGTCCTGTGGAAAAGTCTGACTCCAAAACCTTAAAAGGTGAAAGTAAAACAGCCACAGGACAGGAACATTTCCACATGCTTTCCTTCCTGACCTTTCATTATACAAGAACTGGAGGCTGCTTCTATTCTCGGCTTAATACATAATCAGGAGAACAATCTTATAAGGTTTGTTTTTCCTCCCTTTTAGACAGAGTTTGCATTTCTGAGCTACAAACTGAGATCTCATGTGTTTGGGGCATCACACACTTTTTTAATGCAATGGGGACCTGCATTTAATATTGATTATAATACAGTATGTATACATGCTTTACAGAAGCATTATTTATTTATTTAGCTTTTTTTTGGAAGATGCATTTATCAGATCATGTAAAATGTCATAGCTGTTTGTAAACATTGTGAATAATAGTTTTCTGATTTCATTCATAACCAGTTTGTGTGCCGTTCTCCGCAGGCGATATGTTTGGCTTTCCTCGGCTCTGTTCCTGTATTTGTTTCAGTCAGCTTGTCCGCCACGCTCTTTTGCTTCTGTGAGCCGTTGAAACGACTCCAAATCACCCTGACAGAAAAAAATCAATTATGATGAATTGCTTGTAAATGTGCAAATATTAATTTACATATAAATTTGACAGAAACTAAATGTTGCATGCAAATACAAAATGCTAGTGTGTTCTTTCGTTCTTCAGCTATCTATCTTGATAAATAAAGCTCGTGAGTAAACAGGAAGTCACAGCATGGTGGCAGAAGTGATTAATTAGAGAGCAAACATGCATGTGTGGTTTTCATTGTGTGACACAAGCCATGAGTGAAAACATTGACTCAAGCTGATCTCATAAACTACTGGAGCTGAGAACGCTGGCTATTCAAAAAGAATTAAGCTTATAGCCCGACCCAAATGCTAAAATACTGCCAGAATCTGACAAGAATTAACAGTATTTCTTTTTCAAATGAAATGAATAAATTTTTCAGCTAAATGAATAAATGTAAAATGAAATACTTAGAATTTAGGTTATATATGGGATATTTGGGGTTTTATTCTGGAGTCTCCTAGTAGGTTTACATGCCTCTAATATATATATCTGAAAAAAAGCATAAAATAAAGGACTTGCAATTCTATTGTGGCATTTATTCTGTATATACATTTGTATATTTACAATTATTTGATTGGCAAAGTGACTTCAAAGTATATTTGATCATTTTGTATGTCCCATGGGAATCAAACCCACTGCAAACTGGTCAAATTCCTGCAATTACCAGTCAAAAACATTTCTTCAGCCATTTCGATTTTTTTTTTTTTACTTTCCAGACTGATTTTGTAATCATGCTGCTGTTTCTGTAAATTCTGTTTCCGAACTTCATTGCTGTGTTACTTTCTGAACATACAACAACACTATTGAATGCAATTTGATGTTTGTATCACCAATGAGATTTAACCTCCAATCAATGTTAGCTTTAAAGCTTAACTGTAATGTAAGGAATTTGACTGTTTTCAGCACAATCTAGAAAGCTTTTATGTCCTCCATGCTGTTTGAAGCGAATATCCTGAAAATATCAAAAAAAAAAAAAAAAAAATTGGTGCTAGTGAGCTCAAAACACAATACAGCATCAACTGACTTTGCACTGAGAGTAAACAAAGAGAGTGTGTTTCTAAACCACAGAAAACCCCTTTTTGTGAAATTTTACGAGACTGCAGATCACTGAAGACAAAAGACAACACGTTCAGATGTGAAGAGAGAAATCCTCACTGTAGAGAACTGGGGCAAAGCTGATGTCTGTTCAAAAAAGCTCTTTGATTCAAGACTCAATATTATTTCTCATAGCAGTGATCCTGAAAAGTCTGTTCTTACAGAAAGAACATACTTCCTGTTTTTTTTTTCTTCTTGATGTTTTCTTTATCTGTACATCCCATTGGAAAGAAATCATAGTAGTGATATCAATCTCAGAATCTCTTTCTCTTGGACAGGAATGAGATCATATGTCTGAAAGCCCTACTCCCGTAAACAATTACCATCTTTCAACGTTGAAATATGGTTGAAAATAAGTCGGTCCGCCTTGGACTGGTTTACGACGTGATTTCAACTAAGTAGTTTCGGCCGGACTGTTTGACTACGTGTTTTCAACTGATCATCAAAGACAGGATAAGTCTATTATACATGCTAAAATAACGGAGAACAACAAACTACCAAACCATGTTTATTATTATCTCAAATAACTTTAAAGAGTTTTACATATTCCATCAAGACGTTGAAGATCGACCTGTTTTCAACGATGAAAAGTCGTAATTAGACGTTGAAGATTTACGTCTATTCAACGTCTAAAAGACGACTTTTTGCTAGCTGGGGTTTACACCTGGTATTGATATGCGTTTTAGTGGATCGGATCACAACTAGACTAGGAAGACACATTCCCATTTACCGCTGGCGTTTTAATCCGTCTCTTTTGTCCACGTTTAACCACTTCTGTCCTGATTTCTTCGAGGGGAGGGTAAATGTATGGGCTTTTTCAGATCTTTCGATCTAATGGACGAAATAATCTCACGCAATTTACATATAAACGCGCCCGGAGACGTCGCAAAAACACAAAGAGAGCAGCAGCTTTAGTTTCTGCTCTGACAGCCACAAGACCACTGTTAGTGTGTGTTAGAAATCAGGAATGGTGAGAGAACATTGTGCTTGGTCCGTTTTTCGTCTTCAGCCGACAGTTTAAATCCCGTCTGGCTAGAGCTCTTCCAATAATGTTCACGTATTAGGTCAGTGAGAGAGTAGCCGTCTTTTGTGGCTGTTCGAACACATTCGACCACATGAATGTTTGCACTACCTCTGGAAGTGCTCGAAAGTGGACAAGCTCAAAATGTTTTAGACCCTGTTTACACCTGTATTTGGTGTCGTCCACTTGCGATCTTAAAACCAGGTGTAAACAGGGCCTCAGGTAATGCTTGTGCATCCTCTAGAATTTCAAATAATATGTCAAATGTCTCACATTTTGCTCACATTTGCCAAGATATTTCTGCAATCGACATTCAGAGATCTCAATATGAACTCAAACCATTAATCTGAGCTACATTAAGTGCTATCTTAAAGGTTCCTAACTTTGTTTTGGAGTCTCCTACAATAGGTTTACATGCATTCAAGATTCATAATTTTCTCATTAAAGGATTCAGTCTGACCTTTTACATTCACAAACAGCTACATTACACATTACATGAAATGTAATAGCTAGAAAAGCATATTAATGTCTCACTTGTGTTTATTTTTATATAGACACATTTAACACTTAATTGAGTTTCCATTTATGTTTCATCCATGTCTCCTGAGATACTCTGTTTTTGGTACTAGTGGATGCTGGGTTTAAGATGTTTTTGCGTGGTTTGCACTGATCTTCAGGCAGTTGAGGATTTATCTGGGCTGTTTTCTGTTTCCTGTACATCCGTTCCATATGGGCACACAGCATAACTAAAATGATCACCTTTAAAAACGTGCATACAATCACAGGATATAAAGATGGGGAGAAAAAAAAAAAACATTATGGAAATAAGTTAAAGCAAATGTGAGATGTCTGAAATGGAATACATTAAAAATGCAATTTAAATTTAAATGGCAATATTTCCAAAGGCTCGTTGTCGGCACAGTGAACTCATTTCAGACTGATTATCTGGTTAATGGCACAGCTAAAGAGACCTTAATGCAAAGGAATTGTCAGTCTTTGAAGTATATGTGCACAGCGTTTCAAAGAGACGCTCTGTGATACACAGATGCGGCAGAAGCCTGATAATAAACGACTACACAGAAACAGATTTACACCGGTGTGTGTGATGCTTTGACTGCTCATTTGTGATCAGAAAGAAAAAGTAAAAAAGACATATGCAGCAAATTTGAGATTAACTGGGTGATACTCAGATGAAGTCAAAATTTGTATAGCTCTAATGCACACATATATAGCAAGAATGTTTTTATTTCTTATTAATTTCCATTGTTCCAGTAGCAGTAAAGGCATTTAAAAAGTGCAAATATTTCTATTTCAAATAAATGCTTTTGTTTTGAACTTTTTATTCATAAATAATCCAAAAAAAAAAAAACTGATAATAATCAGAAATGTTTCTTGAGCAGCAAATTAGCATACTTTCTGAAGGATCATGTGACACTGAAGACTGGAGTAATGATGCTGAAAATTCTGCTTTGATCACAGGAATAAATCACATAAAGATATAAGAGTTATTTTAAATTATAATATCTTACAATCACTTTTTACTGTATTTTTGATTATATAAATGGCTTGCCTTGGTGAGCAGAAGAGACTTCTTTCAAAAACTAAAATAAAATCTTACCGACACCATATAATATTACCTAAAATCATAAAACAGAGGCTGATCTTATGGGAAATATGTGAAAGAGACACTTTTCAAACCCTGAGTAGTTGAGTTTACTTTAGTGCTTTCTGGAAAGTGACTGTCTAAACCCATCTGAGCAACTAGAGAGAAATTCTCCAGGGTTTCTGCTGCTAATATCAGAAGACACAGAATTAAATGAAGCTGCTACAAAGAGTCGATACATAATTTTCCATGCTCAAAAAAAGAAGAGTGGCCCGTATGATGTTTGAGATAACTGGTTTAATAAGTTCTTGGTTCAGATGGGTCAAGTTTTATTAAGAGCATCCTGCTGCCCCCTGGGTTTGGACCACACAGTGCAGCAACGGTGCTCAATCTTTGACTGTGTGTCTCAGAGTTATGCACCAGAAGCCAAAGAACAGATGTTGGACAATGCTTCTTAAGCAACGGCAAAAAAAAAAAAAAAAAAAAAAAAACACGCACACTTGTGCCATCTGGAAGGGTTTATATGAAGGGCAAAGACATTACCAGAACAGGCAGTGCAAATGGGTTTGCTTAAAACTCTGACACACATCAGAGGAGGCCTTGTGTACGGTCAGACCCATCAGCCCTGTTGTGTTTGTTAATAAATAATACAGTATAAACTCAAACATGTGTTGCTTATTAGGCCAACATCATTTTACTGGAAAGGTGATAAAATTAGACATACCCTTAATTAGAAGGACATGTTTATTTTTGGATTGAACTTGTGTAAGGATTCATGTGCAAGGACACTAAGGATTCATTGAATAGCATTCAACCTGATCTGTTTATATATATGTGTGTGTGTGTAAATGCAGTATAGCTCAAACTGGGTAGGTAAATCTGACCACAGTTCGAGATCTTTTTTTGAAACTCTAGAGACATGCAAAATTACTGGGGTCCTTTTCCTCAGGAGAAACATCTGTGGAATGAGACTTAAGCAAAAGACTTAATTTGCTCTTCATTTGATCCCTTTGCTGTTTAGAAGACTCATTTTAGGTAGTACGTGATCTAAATTGTAATTTATTTTTCCGGGTTGAATCTCCAAAAAAAAAAAAAAAAAAAAAAAACTATATCAAGAATATGCCTGGGTCCATATTTCACAATCATTCATTCATTAAAAAAAAATAAAAAATAATAATTCAAACAAATAAATAAAAACATTAAAATATAAAAAAAAAAAAAAAAAAAAAAGTTCTCTCAGTTCTCATTACCGTGAAAAGCAAACAAACAAATAATAATTGTGCTTAATGGTCATGAAAATAGGTTTCATTTACTTGTTGTAATTCTATTATTTATGCAAAAAAATCTGCTTAAATTGGTTTACTTTGACTATTGGGGTGAAATGTGACCTAGACTTGTTTCCATGAGACTCACTCTTCTAAAGGACTCTAAATGGGATTCATAGGTGTATGTGTGTGTGTGTGTGTGTGTGTGTGTGTGTGTGTATACACATATGCATACATGTATCCTTTTTTGTACTCAACTTTATAGCATGCACTTTCTCTCCTTCTGTATCTTCTATCAGTGTCTCTTTTCTCTTTGAACTCTTCTCTTCAGTCTGGTCTAATGTGTTGGAAAACTGTGTCCCTCTTGCTCGGTGTGTCTCTGTTGACCTGCTGGTGACTAATGGCATGTCAAGCCCCGCTCCAGCAGAACAAAAGCGGGCCGTATCGCTCTCGAGGCCCGCGGCGCCTGCACTTGTTGGGTTACAGCGTTTCAAAGGGGTTCAGTGCAGTGTGGAGGGCTGCTCTAAATTTTGTCTCGGTTGTATATTACACACACATATGAAAGGCCTGTCAGAGAGCCCACCGCTTGTGAAATAAACAACTCTTGACACCGGCTTCCCCAAACATCAATCAACACAATGCCGCTTAACACGCAAGCATGCATACCAGCACAGGAAGCGTAACACGCTGTGCATTAAGTGTCGCTGTAATTATATTGCTGCATTTGAGAGATTAACTCCAGTTAATTAGCGAAGAACCTGAGCCAGCTTATTTTTTTGCTTACAATCACCGTGCCGTGATACTCCTCCATAAGGACTCATACATCAAGTTGCAGATATGTTAATAACAGCAGAGTTTTTTTTTCCACATCGCTAAGGTGCCGTCTGTGTTATTGCTGTATCACACATGGACTGAAATAAAAAGAGCTTCATTAGGGCCATTGGATTGGAAAGAATATCGCTGCATATGGTCTCATTTATGTCAGCGTAGCTGGACTGAGCAGTACGCAACAGCAACTTTCTGTGGAAGATATATGGTTATTGTAGCTCACTAGAGGCCTGTAAGAGACACGAAATTTCACAAAGACTCCACTCGATCACCAACGGCTTAAATAAGCTTAGAGAAGCAGCTTTGTGCTGAGAAGATGAAGTTATGTGGAGGAACTAGACAAAACGTGCCTCTACCTTCAATTTTGCTCTAAAAAATGCTCCAAAGTACAAAAACATACCAATACATGTTCGGTAGCTAATTTGGTACAGCGTTGCACTTGTGATGCTCAGCGCTTCACACACGTCCCGTGAAAAAACAGTCATTATTAAAGAGTTTAAAGACTTTTTCATCTCACATGTGCTTCTCTTAACACTATCATTCAGGTTTAGTGTTGGATGTACGTTATTTTCAAAAGCGATTTATCTTTAAGGATCAATCTTTTAGCAAAACTCACTGAATATTTCATTTTTGAAAGCCATGATATATGTAAGTACAACCACCAACGTAATAAAGCATTTCCAGATTCACGTTCATCTGTTATGGATAAAACCGAATATGCTTTTTGCGCCACTTGATGAATATTTCACTTTGAAAGTGTTGTAAAACGTGCAAGAATCAATGCAATTTTTTAAAAGAAATGTCGCCACAGGCACGTTTTTCCAACAAGCCTTGGTTTGCATCATCAGTTTTAGTGGTTTAAAAGAGCAATCACATTTAAAGTTGCTCAGCAAAATTTTGTAGACGAAATCCAGTCATTCCAATGGGAATGTGTGCGATTGGAAGTTTTGCATGAGGGTGAAAGATTTCCTCATGCTAATGGATTCACAGACACTTAGTTTGAAAGTGACTTCTGTGTAAGCAGTGCTTCATACATCGCTACACTATTGACAATAGACAATTTTCGCCAGTAATGTTTTGCTAATACCTTAAAGGGTAACTCTCGCCAAAATGCAACCTGGTCTTTTTGTTAATCTACCCGAGGCAAACTTTCCTTTAAAAGCATGATTAGAATGGAAACGCCACTTTTAAGTTTGACCGTATTTTCTTTTTCGGTCTAATTGTTTTTTGAATGGGAGTGCATGGGGCACTTCTATGATAGCATCAAAAATCGCTATTTTTAAAATACTAAGAAGGCTCGACACAACATGAAACTGTGCTGGAAGTATCACCAGGGGCTCTACACATGAACTCCAGCATTGAGAAAATTGTTTGTGTACGGAGTTTACTAAAAATAAAGATTTTGAAGAACTCACTGTAGCTGTGTCCGCCGGCATTTTGTCAGTCAAAAATAGTCGATCTCCGAATGCAGCGTAACAGGGAGGAGAGTAAAGATGGAAAGCTCCAAAAGCTTAGTTCCATATAAATTCACAGATTATTTGTTGTTTTGTCGTTAGTGAAAATCAGTATTGACCTTGTATTTGAAAAAGGATCCTTGTAACAAACAATACTAAATTCAGAGTCAGTTCATTCGCATTCTGAGATCGACTATTTTTTGACTGACAAAATGCCGGCGGACAGCTACAGTGAGTTGTTCAAAATCTTTCTTTTTAGTAAACTCTGTGTACACAACCAATGTTCTCAATGCTCGAGTTCATGTGTACAGCTCCTGGTATTTAGGCATAATTAGAATATTTCCATTCTAATTATGCTTTTAAACGAAAGTTTGCCTCAGGTAGATTAACAAAAAGACCCTAGGTTGCATTCTGGCAAGAGTTACCCTTTAATGAAAGAACTATTTTAACATGCGCTGTATCCGAAATCAAATATTTCTATATACAGTAGCATGCGAAAAATGCTAAGAGTATGTCCGAATACATAGTATTTGAAAGGATTTGAGAGAATTTGTGAACGAAGGTGAAGCGACAACTGATGCTTGTGGGTCACATGATATTGACAACACGGAGGATGTATACGTCCGGATTGCATTCATATCACACATTCATACTATATAGAACATACTTTTTTTAATGGCCACGAAGTAAGATCAAATTAAAATTTAGTATCTACTCAGTCAGTATGCACCGTTTGTCCTTATATAAAGACACTCTACTACTGGAAAGAGTCATCAGGTCTTCACTCTGCTCTCTTCCGTTGCACCACGGTTGGGCCGCAGCAGTTGTCGGTGTGATTTATTGTGATTACTGCAATGGCAGCCGCTCCACGAAGCGGAAGGGCTCGGAGATTAACGAGCGCAGTGATAAAAGTGCTAGCGAGTAGCGCGTTCGCTACTTAATAGCTCCTGAAATGAGGCGCCCCACCACGCCGCACCTCCCGCCCCTCCTCCAGGGATTTCATTACTTTAAGACAAATGGATGAATACGCGCTCAAGTGGGGTTTGAGGAGCAGGGAGAGCAGAGATGGTTTGTAATTACCCTAATCAGAGCAAGAGCATCTCTAACGTGCCAGAAACATGCGCTGAGGTCACAGCAGGAGGACGGAGAGGCCAGACCAAACAAAACAAGCAGCACAGAGAGTCTCCTGCAGTCCACATGATTCTCAGCGGGTTGCTGGAAGTCGCTGTTGCTGCAGATGCAGGTAAAGAACGGGAGGGGTATTCGTTTACCCTCCCGATAGATGGGAAGAATACTGTAAGGTTGTTTTCATACCCAGTCTGAACTAGAGTTCATTTGCACCCTCTGCTATTATTTTCTTTTCTCATTGTAGTATTTTTCACATTTACTGTAAGATATTTATTCATTCAGCAGACAGTTTTGTCCAAAGAGATTTACAAATGAGGAACATCACAAGCAATTTCACATATTTGTAGTATACAAAGTTTCTCTGCGTCCATCTTTGTACACTCTACCAGTGATTTCCATTCATGTAATTAAATAGTTTATTTATAAATTTGATATATAACAAATGCTACCAAGTGGCATACTCCAAAATGTCTTAAAGACCAGAAAAAAATACATAATAAAATAGGTTAAACACACACACATGATATTTAATATTAATTCTAATTAGCAAAGATGCATAAACATTGTAAACAATTTCTGCTTCAAATAAATGCTGTTCTTTTGTACTTTCTAATCATAAAAAAAAATTATTCGTTTTCATAAAAATATTAAACAAACGTTTTCAACAATGTTAAAAATAAGAAATGTTTCTTGAGCACCAAATAAATCAGCGTTGCCATCACAGGAATAAATTGTATTTTAAATAGTAAAAATAAAACTATTTTGCTGTACTGTTAATATTACTATTTTACGATATTTTTTATCAAATAAATCCAGCTTTTGTGATCATAAGAGATTTTTTTTTTTTTTTTTTTTTTATCTTTCTGTCCCCAAATTTATTTATTTACATGATCGGTCCAGCGTAAACAAAAGGAAATTGTCTCTTTCGGCTGTAAAAACTTGGTATTTCATTCCTACAGCTGTGATATTGAGTGTTATTCTCCGAGTTATACACTAGCAGACCGTGTGTCTTATACTGTCTCTGGCAAACCACACACAAGCTTGGAAAACAAACCATAATCTGATGTCAAACGGACTCAAGTCTGCACCAAAAGCTCCACATGTCACTTTGGATAAAAGCGTCTGTGAAATGCCTACTTCCTGTACTTGTGTCCTCAGCAAAAGATGAAAGGTGAAAGAAAATAAGTGCAAATCTCAATCTTTTGTTCATTAAATTTAACTCTGAATTGAAAGGGTGTTAAATGTTATGGTTTATTGCATTTTAACAACTCCCTGACTTGTGGCTAATGACTAAATAGCACAGCCGGTCACTGGGGGGGGCTACAGCCGTCTTTGTGCAAACAAAATGGCTGCCTGTAGGTCTGCTAATAAAAAAAAAGAAAGTATAAAAGAAAATCCTAATGCTTCCCATTTGCACTAATCTGGGTTTTAAATGCTTCCAATGGACTCTTAATTTTTTTTTTTTTTTTTTTTTTACTTAAACAGGTGCTCACAGTCTTTCAGTAGCCTTGGTAAAAAAAAAAAAAAAAAAAAAAAAAAAACAGGGGAACGATGGGATTTAATGGTCCACACCAGTGAACAAAGCTTAGCTCCATACAAAGGTGGAAATCTCTGGCTGTGTGCCAGTCCACAGTTAATGCACAAAAAAAAAAAAAAAAAAAAAAAACACACACACATACATGAACGCTGCCTGCTTCTGATGGCCTTTAAAAACTAAACGAAATAACACAACTACAGTACAATTGGGCAATGTTGAAAACTCACCTCTTGTACCAGGCATTTTTGATCTTTAGATTCTCCATCTCGCCATTCTGAATGGAAGTTTTTAATCCCATGGAGATTTCCCTTCGTGTTAGTAGGTCCTTTCATAGAGCGAGCAGGTCTTCCCCTCCCTCGCTGACCCATAGAAACAGGACTCTCTCTGTGCCTTAGAGGGTCTGGTGAAGTTTTGAGGGCCGTTTCTCCACTGTGAGCCTTTGAGGAGTTTGGCCTTTGAAGTCCCACGGTCCACCAATAGCTGCGCTTTGAATGCCTGACATTAATTGTTCCCAGAGAGACATGGAGGGACCTACAGCACAAAGATGAGTGGACCAAAGCACCCACCTACTGTACACCTGTGACCCTCCATAACCTCAGACATTGTAAGGGAACTTTTGACAGGTTATTTGTGCATGTGTTCTCAAAAGGTCTGGAGATTTTGAGTGTGACCAGGTTTAGGCTGCCAAAGCATTTAGGTTGCATCAAATTGCATAGAAAAATTAAACTGGCTGATGCACAGATCTGAACACTTGCTATACAATAAGGGGTGTTTACTTGTAGTCCAGTTCTCTTGGTTCTTTTGGTTCAGAGTAAAAAATAAAATGACACATTTTGTCCTGGTTCTCTTAGTGTGCACACTGTAGTTTTTAACAACGAACCTAAAGAAAAAAAAAATGGCGTTTATTATGTATATTTTGTGACAGAACTTCCAAAACAATGCTGGGCTAAATGGGCTCGCTGTATGTGCGTACATTTGACGGTATTTTTACCAGCTGCGAACTCACAAAGAGCTTATAAAACGTCTTAAGGAGTCAAATCGCCAGCAGGAATTCCTCCGTTGCACACAAACAAAGATCTGCTGCTACTAAACTAAAATGGGCAACGTAGCTGCCCGTAAACATATACTTGAGCATTTTGTCCTTTGTGACATTACATCCTGTTTTTGGTTTGTTTACATGTCTTTGGGCCGTGTTGCGTTCAAAACAGCACCAGAGTTCGGCTGACGAGACTCATCTTTTCAGGGGTCTCGGTTCGCTTGTTTGGTGGCACCAGGGTTCAGATGGCAGCTTTCACACTTATTCAAATGAACCACACTAACAGAATTTGTTTTAATCAAACCAAACCTGCCAGGTGTGAACACCCCCAAATCCGTTAAGAATTTGAACGCCAAATCCCCATCAGAGATTACTCATGCAGTGCATGCTGGGTGACTGGTGGCATTACATTGTTTTTTGACATTTAAGGGAGCATGATTATTTTTTTTTAGATATTTCATAATGTTGTTGCTAGTAAAAGTTTATTGACTCCAGCCCAGGAACCCTTTATATATAGTGTAACTCAGTCTGGTCTACTGTGACCTAAATCCATGTTGGAATTTGCTAATTATTGAATCCATTGCAAATTGAAAGGGATAAAAAAATACTAATAGTGAACCTAGCCTAAAACTAGCGTTGTAAACACACAAATATGCATGAAGGATGTAATTGTGTTCCAGCAACAGGGCATGAACACTCTAAAATGAAAGTACATCACCTTTAATTAAAATTAATTCTGTTTTATCATGGCTGAGTTGACACAGTCAAATGTTCTCGGCTCTGAGCCGCAGCTATTAGAGCAACACAGCCGGAGGTAAATCAGTCTGTCATTCCACTTTCATCTCTCCAAACTATCTGAGTAAACACTGTGAAATTAAACGCATGACAATTTCACGTCGGATTTTTGCTACATGTGTATTTGATTTTTATCTCATCTTCCTCATGAATGTGTAACAGGTTTTGAGCTTTTTTTTGTTGTTTTCTTTGATATAAACAGATGAACAACAATTGCAGTTTTCCATTTCTTTAAGGTACGTATGCTAAATTTGTCTTTTTAAAGTTACACTATGTAACTTTTATGTTCATTAACATTTTAACTTTGTTATTAAAAAACAAGCAAGCCCAGCTTAGATGAGGAAAAGTAACGTAACATTACTTACCATAAAAAGTATCTAAATAATGCAATTAGTTACTTCTTTAGGTAGTAACACAATATTGTAATGCATTACTTTTAAAAGTAACTTTCCCCAACAAATGCATCTCAATGCCTCTCTCAGCAGCGCGGACAGCAACGGGATGTATGCTATAGAATACCTCTGCAAAAATATATATATATATATATATATATTTTAACACTAAGTGAAGAACAAAAGAACACCGCCATGATTACGTCGGTTTTACCGTATCAATTCAAGCCTGACTCCTCATCCTTTTGAAGTGCATGCAAATTTGATTTGCAGCCCAGAAATCACCTTATTCACGACATGTCGACAACACAAACCAAGCTCTCCCATTGTTCGCCAACAGCATAGGAGATGAGACTGGAATTAGGCCTACTGACTGCTAAACAGTTTTGTTTCTTTCTTTTAGTAGTTTTTGATCTTTAAAACTTTGCTGATGTTTTACATTCACAAAAAGCTATAATACACACTACATGAAAGGTAAAAGCATAATAGGAGCACTTTAAAACAATTACAACAAGTCAAAACAACAATGGCATACTGGCTTATAAGACATTTTTCCAGATATCAATCTTTTATTATTGGGAGTGATTTGATGTTTTTAGTGGCATTCTAGTTAGTACTTGTTTCGTAATAGTAAATGTTTAGTAATGATTTTCAGTAATAAAGTGGGTTGCATGCAACCTGCAATCCACTAACAAAAACAGAATAATCTGAAGGAATTTGCATCAGAGACCATCACTCTGCTTTCCTAAGGGATATCTGATCGGTCCTGTTGTCCTTCAGCTCTCTGCTACTAAAGGTGGGTGACGTTCTCTAATCAGAAGCTGATGACAGAGCGACAGACACATTTGCACTCTGTTAGTACAGTATGAATATTTGCACGTTGTCACGTCCTTCTGGCCGAACTCTAATTGCATGATCAATCTTCCTGAAATTGCGGTGGTCCGGGAGCCGTTGTGGTGTGATGACATCTTCACAGCCACTGACAGCTCGCGATTTCCTCCTTTCATCTTTAGTGGGTTTCCTGACCTTCAAGGGTCACGGATAAATTTATCCACATATATCAGCCTGGCCGGAGAGAGAAGGCATATACGATAAGATGAGCATGTCTGGTGGAGGAATAAGTTATGTGCATGATTTATATCAGCAAATGTAGTTGAGGATGGACAGCGTTTGCTTGATTCCTGATGCTAAAACCCTGGCCAAGGCCGTTAATGAGTTAATGAGTTCATCAGGATTTGGAGCATGCATACCGATACTCAACCTCAACCAGCTGTTTATAGAAAAGCCAAGAATCTGTTTATTATGATCCAGGCGGCTGTTTACAACTAAACCAAACCCTGTTCATTAATCTCAAAATGCACAAGGTACACTCTTAGGAATAAAGGTTCAGTGTGGCTAAATAGGGTTCTTGACTCAATTTTAAAGAACCCTTTATGCCAAGAAGGTTCAATATAAGGAGAAATGTCTTAAATGATTGTATAATATTTTGTTTAACGGGTTATTTAAAATAATAATAATAATAATCTAGTGATGAATTGTTTAATTCATAAAATGTAATTAAACAAAATAAATTGCTTAAAACTAAATCCACAAAATGATTTCATGATGGGAACCCATAAAAGGTTCTAAATGAAGCACTTGACCTTTTAAGGTTCTATAGTCAAGTCACCTTTATTTATATAGCAGTTTTTACAAAACAGATAGGAAAATAATGCAACAAAGTTTGTTTTGGCTATACAGCAGATCTAGAAGAAAATAGCATTGTAGTCCAGCTTAAGTAAATTCAGTGATGGTTCATTTTTGTTGTAAAAAAAAGTTATTAATTTAGTTGATTTATATATATATAGCCGCTGTGAAGCTTAGATATCAAGCTCAAATTTTCGAAATCTGGAATTTGTTTTTGAAAATATATATTTCATATAAAAATTTAAAATAGTATTTTGTGCATTTTTCATAACAACAATAAATGTAAAATTCTGTAACTTGAACTTTTTTTTTTTTCACTTCAGCAATAATTTGTCAAGTGTCGTCTTTGAAAAGAGTCTTTAAGTCTGTGTTCAAGATTTATGACAGTTTAATTTGGAAATTTAATTTTCAGGTCTATGCTCAAAACCTGAATAAATGGATTATAACTACAGCATAAATATAATTTAGTACCATAAAATATTAAATAAAAAACTTTATCGAACTAACATTCATTTCATTGAAATAAAAAATAAAACATTTAATTGGGTAATTTCTGACAGCCACGAGAAGAGCACCAAAGGGTTAAATAAAAGACTACAGCTCTCTGAATAACCCTCACAATTAAAAAGCTTTTTCTGAACAAAAACTATTAGGTTGGGTCTAAAGGGAAAGAAAATACTCCAGCGTCCTTTAGACATAAGTCAGTTCTTTTACTCTGGAACGGAAAATGAAATCCTTTAATGGTCAGCGAGCGTTCCCAGAGCGGAGTGAAATAAATGGGCCTGAGGACAAGCGGAGCCGGGGTCCAGACACTCCATCCTCAACAATGACCCACTTTCAGCTGGAAACGGGGCTGAATCGCCCTGAGATAAACGCTGGCCACCGTCCCACCCTTAAAAATAAAGCCTCCAGTCTGAGGCAAAAGAGTTTTATAGTCTGATGTCATTTGAGAACGTCCTCTGTGTGGTTCTTTAGAAAATAATAGCCTACTGGTGCTTTAAGCAATCCAATACAGTGATCTGAAGAATCTACATGCAACATCAATATCTTGACTCTCAAAAGAACAATACTATCAACTCAAGAACCCTATACGGCACAAAATGGTTCTTGATAAGAAAGGGGTTCTTCGCCCAACCTATAGGTGCTACAAAGAACCATTGAAAGCCTATATTTTCTCAACATACAACGGCGTTTGCAATCCATTTTACTTCTGTAATGTGCATTTCACAGTGAAACAATATTCAGAAAGGGAATTTACATGATGGCATGAAAGGAGTGGATTTTTTATCGGGATAGGGTCAACTTTGGAGGTCAGCTTTTCCCTCCACATTTTCTCTGTGGTCATTTATGTTCTTCCAAATCTGTTTATTTGCTGTATATTTTGATTGCATTAAATTACAGAGTTAATTTTTTTTAGAAAGACTGCATTATACAGAAGTCATTTAAAACGATGATTTAATACAATTTTGCACATTTTAACATTATTAAAACATTATTTTTCTCTGCCCACCCAGTGATGTCAGCTGAAAAGGAAAACCATTTTAAGCGAAGTGCACATTATTTTTTGATGAACATTTACTTGAGAGTGCAACCAAAGCCCTTGACTCTAGACGTGAATTCATGAACACAATCTACAGAAGTACATGTGGCATTAAATATGCTGAATGAGACATACACACGTACGTTATATACAGCATCTTTCAGAAGTATTTCATTCTATTTGTTGAAAACTGATCCTTATTTTTCTTTACTTGTTTTGCATTTATTTGAGTGGTTTCATCTGATAATGATAAATTCAGTTAACTCACAGAGCTGTATAACTCACGCACACAGGCGCTTCAGGAGACCAGTCCAAACTTGGAAAACATCACAGCCTTCTCCTCCTCCTCCTCCAAAGATCAAAAACACTTCATCTTTATTAGATCGCCACTCTTAAAGCATAAAGAATGTTATTCTACCTATAAATGCAAACAACTCCAGAAAAGGCGGTTGAGAGAAGGACATTACTTTATAAACATCATTTTCGTGTCTGGCTATTAAACGTGTCGGTTTTCTGTTTGAAGGCAGAGGGTTTTATTTTAGAGGCAGTAGTGGGAAAGGGTCAACTCTCTGAACTCTTCCCTGACAACCTGTCAGCACGTCTCATTCTCTCTCCTACTACAGTATCTGCCTTCATCCTTCATCTGTTCTTCTCTCCAATATATCACTCTCTCCTCTGACTCTCACACTCTCGACTCAAGCCGGTCACCTTCACATATGTGCCTCACTTCAGAACGTACATTTAATTACATTTCCCGGGAAGTCGTGCTGTGCAAGTGTTCCTACCATCTGCACCAAAAAATGGAAAGCACACCAATACATTTTAGTCAGAATACACCATGTTCAATACGATGAATGAGATCGAGATTGTGAAAGGCAGATATACTGTAGTCCATTTAATATGCCATACTCTCCTAAAAGTGGAGTGCATGGCTGTGCCTTTAGCAGCACCCGATTGCAACAATAACTTGTTTTCTGAAGAAAATGTGACTGTTTGTTTCAACCCATGCTTGGGTCAAATATGGACAATGTAAAAATGTACACATTTTACAAAATTTTACATCGACATTTGACCCAAACATGACCCAAACCCAACATTTGAGTGTTGTGGGTGGTTGTCAGGGTGTTTCTATGTAGTGCTGAGGTGTTTTAATGTGCTTTGGTATGGTTGTAAAGGTGTTCTAGGTGGTTGCTAGGGTATTTTTACTCTACCCGCTCCAAGCGGGATTCAAACCTGGTCTCCGGCGTGGGAGACGGGCATGCTAACAAGGATGCTAAAGACCATAGCCGCTAGCATCAGTCGCTAACGCACCTCTTGAGGCCTGGGGAGTGAGGTTTACACGCACAGCTCTTACTGACCTACATCCATTACACTAGGGTGGTCTTGATGGTTGTCAAGACATTTCTATGTAGTTGCTAGGATGTTTACTTCCTGAGCAAAATCAAAAAGAAGATACCCGCAAGTCTGTATGATGTTCTCTAGATTGCTAGAGTCAGTCTTTTTTGCTAATTTTATCATGTCAGGTGAAAATAACACTGTAAATACAGCCACTTAGAAAAATACTGACACACCTCTCCTCAACTAGATTTGAGAATGTCAGCTGGATTAGTATATTATTAGATCAGTAAAATCAATAGTGATGCTTGCCTTAGCATGTCAAAAACTTTTTCAAAAATGAAGTTGCTGAAACTCTGTTTCTGATTGGTCAGTATGTGCGCAGGAGGGTGACCATCTGCACCGCACTTCCTATAGTCATGATGTAACACCACCAGCCTCATTTGCATTTTCCAGCAAAATACAAAATGTCAAAGTGCTTTCTGGGCCTCATTAATAATAGAACGAACATCGTTCAGATCCAGAACTTGGGTGGCATTCTGGCAATTAAACGGACGGGCCGTTATGATTTCAAACGCTGCCCTTTGGGATAAAATGGGCACATGCTGAATATTTAAAGGTGATGTGACATAACTGCAGTCAGAGATAACAGGGGAAGAGACAGATTACACCTCTATATGGATCTCTTCCACTCTCTCACCCTCTTTTCTTCAACAGCCCTCTCTTCCTCTCTCCCGCCTGCTGTCGTAATGTTCGAAATGAAAGGATAACCACAAAAACATCATTTGCATTCCATTCCCCATGCGTGCATGTTTTCTTTTTTACTGTCAGGTGTCTCCTCGCTGCATGACACCCCGGGAATCGTTCATCTTGTGTCTTGTTTGTTTTGGTGGCAAGCCTGCAGGGGTGGTTTTGGCTCTCCGTGCGAGGAATCGTGCTAACGGACTCGTTCCAGATGCCACTTCCCATTCCAGGGTCCGTGTACCAGGTCATAAAACCCGAAGAGGTTTTCATTATCAGGAGATTCCAGCTTCCATTTTCCGGCTGACGCACGTGTCCGTGCAGCGTTCTGCTAAACGATGGGTGGAGATGTTTTAAAGCTCTCAGAGGAGAGATGGGCCACATGTTCACGCAGTTTAGCGCTCTGAGCATCTTTTCCATTTCAGTGAGAGAGAAAATCTATGCAAACAGCACAGTCTCATTGTTCAGACCAAAGCTGGGTTGGTAAACGGCTCCTTTCTTTCCTCAGCACACTTTTGAAACATCCAAGCATTATTAGACATGTTTACCGTGAGCGCCAAACCAATTCCTTCACCCCCCCCCCCCCCCCCCCCCGCTTTGGCTTTTGTGTAAAACGGTAAAAGCAATTACTGCTCATTTTCCAGGAACAAAACAGAACAGCGAGGAGTCCTCACTCGGAGGAAAGCAATCAGTAATGTTCTTTAATTGCATTAAATTTCTTTTGTTAAAATGTTTTGCTGATAGTTAATTTGTTTGAAATTTGCAAGCAAATTCTCTATTTAGTAGACCCAGTGAGGAACATTGTCAAATGAGGAAAGCAACACAATGGCCTAGAGTTTGTTAATGCAGCTTCAACAGTGTTATGTAAGCTATCTTTTAACAGATCAAAACATGATTTTTAAAGTTTGGTGCTGTACGTTTTCATTAACCATTATTTTAGTACCTGTAAGAAATATTTATCTAGTAAATAGAAATGCAATAACTTGAATACATTTAAAACAGCAAAAAATAAATGCCTTTTTAGATGTGGCATAAATACAGTTCAATCATGACAACACTCTGAATTGTTTTAGCATTGAATATGGCAAAGTATATAGCAAATAATGTACTTAAACTTGGCAGACTAGATCTGCTACGTTGATTATTGCTGCTGCAGAGCAATGGACTTTCTACTGCTAATAGATACACAGAAACGTTGCTGTGAGCATGTAAGCCAGTGGTTCCCAAACCTGTCCTGAAGGACCCCCAGCACTGCACATTTTGTATGTTGCCCTTATCTGACACACCTACTTCAGGTCTTGCAGTCTCTACTAATGAGCTGATAAGTTGAATCAGGCGTGTTAGATGAGAGAGACATCCAAAATGTGCAGTGCTGGGGGTCCTTCAGGACAGGTTTGGGAACCACTGATGTAAGCTATGCTGCTGCTGCATGAATAGACACATAAGCCCCGTAGCAGATCTAGGCAGGTGGAGGTGGAGGGTTCAGAGAAACTCTGATAGCAGCACTCTGCAGGACTAGCTTACAGCAAACAATCAGCCAGACTATTTAAATATTGACCAAGCAATCTCATTGGCTGCAGGATCAGCAGAGGCCAATCAGCTTGTACCATGCAGTAATGATGGCTGCATCTGAAATCGCATACTTATTTTGCCGATGTGATTGCTTGTAGATTGCATGTAAAGGACCTATCAAACTGCGCCCTCTAGAGTTTCATGACTGAATTAGACATGACAATAACTGGCCATAACTGAATAAAAACAATAAATTATATTTCTCAAAGCAGTTAACAATTATTATTATTTTTTTTATGCTACTGACAAAATTTATAATGTGCATCTTATTGTCAAATGAGCTGATGTAGGTCGCACAGTTAGTTGAAAGCTGTATGTGTTTGATTCACTAAAAATAACTGGCTCACAAGAGTCAGAGATCATGCTGTCTGTTATGCACTGTATTTACTCTGTGTTCTGTTCGGTGAACTAATGCACATGTGAGAACTGTTTATAGGGCTGAATGGCATTCGTTTTCGGAAAATTGGTCATCAGTTCTAGCCTGGGTTTCTCCATGCTGCCTTGCGCGCAGCCCGATTTTATTCACGCTGCTAAGCAGGCTGGATTCCATGGACCAGATTTTCCCCTCAAAAAGGAACCAATCACAGAACGGGGAGGGAGCAGCAAGACGATGACGACGTCTATGCGACACACCAAAGCAGTTTGTTTATATCTATGGATCCAACATGGCATCAGATGCGAAGTTACCTTTCGATGCAGCCTTAGATAGTGTTCTAAGTAGCTTAGAACGCAAGTTTATTTCGTCTTCTTCCTCGTCGAATTTTTGTTGCTCTACATACGTCATCTGGTATAATTGAAACGATTGGCTATGAGCTACGTACAGGCGCATTTGATAGACATTCATAGCGCCCAATAAACGGCTCTGGGCATTCGAAAACCACGCCTCAAATACGAGAAAATGAACATGTGGTTCCCAGACCACGTCTCAATGAGAAGAGGTCTGACGTTAGCCAGGCTACATCAGTTCCAAACCTTAGTTCTTTTTTATCGTGTTGATATACTGTATATTTGTTAGGATGTTCAGGGTAAAATTGTCCCAGTGGGAGGGAAGAAATGGTGAAGGATTTACTTTGAAACTTTTTTTTACTCAGAAGATTTCACATAGACATTGAATTAAATGTGAAATTTTGAAGTAGAAAGTCTACTATTTTCTTTTAAAACATACTCCAGTAATCTTTGTTGTATATATTTATTTATTTATTTATTTATTTTTTAACAGTGCTACTTTAGGGAGATTCAAACTGATTTTTTTTCCTACTGTTTTGATAACAAATCTATAAATATAACTTTTACAGCAAAAGGCTTAAAACCATTCAAATTTCAGTTACACTTCTCAAAAAGGGAAATATTATAAACATAATAACTTGTATCCGTGGTTACTGCATAATTATGATGACCTGAGTGAAACAATAGAAACGCTTCAATGGCGATTTCGGAACTCTCTTGGAAGTCATTTGGGCGCCATGGTAACCGGAGTTCTCTCCATCTCCCAGCGGCTCAGAGGTCAGCTGTCATTGGCTCTCTGCGCATTGTCTTCTGTTCTCGCTAACAAACGTGTCACAGTACATCAAGATAACATTTATAACCCGTCCAAACAACAGGGGCACAGCACAGAGATCCATCCCAATGACAGCCGAATGGAAAGGGAGATTTCAAAAGTACTTAAACGGCCTTTTGGGATAAATGACAGAGTTTGCGATTATTCAAACGCTGTCTTTTAAAAAAGGTCAAAGGCAAGTCGCCCTCATCGGTTTCAGACCGCACAACAGCATCGATCTAACCGATGGCACCCACAAACCCCTGCGCTTTATGCAAACGAGGAAGAATCATTACGATTGGCCTGTGTATTGAGTGTTACCTGCGGCATCAACAGCCGTGAGTGTTGTGTGTGTTTTAACACGCTGTGAGAGACGCTTTGGAGACCGGTGTAAAAGAGCGTCTGAAATGCACCTGAGGGGGAATGAAGATGGAAAACGGTTATTCTCCACAGGCGTCGGGGTAATACTTCATGCTCGCTGATGGGAAAACTGCTGTGACCTTTAGAATTGGCAAAATAGAAGGGAGACGTCTCAGAGGCCCAGTGTGTGTGTGTGTGTAATATCTCCTCTTAGGCTACAGAGAAAAAAAAAAGATAATTGAGAATGAGTCGAAAATTTCCATTGCACTCATAATCTGCATTCATAGCACCATTCACCATGTACAATGGCTATAATTGCTTCAGTGAAGCTGCAAAATAACCAGTCAGATCAGGGTGGCTATTTTTCCGCTTTCCCTTTTGTACCGCTGTTGTTTTCTCTGCGCTGCCTTTGTGTGGCTTTTTTCATTGCTTAACTTTTCCCCATTTAATCTAATTCATTATCTCAGACCTCTTTGTCCTCCTATCGAGTCACACAATGCCCCTCGCTCACATATTGACATGTGATTTCTTTCTGCCAGGCATTTCATCCTCTCCTCCCCCGGGATGCAGAATCCAGGAAAAATACCTGTAGCCGGGGTTCCCCCAACCCCCCACCCCCCTTTGTGTCTGGGAGGATCAAGACGGGAATGGCAGAGGCGCAGGATAACCGTTTTAGGAGTCATCAAACTTGACACTTTTTGTCCCCACAGGGCCTCCATATGCATGCTGTGTGCTGATGGGACTCGAGAAGGGAATAAGAGACTTTTTTGGCTTTTGATTGAAGAAAAAAAAAGGAGAGAATTGCATGTTCACAGTGTAAGAAAAAAATATATATATTTTTGGATTTATTATTTTTGCCTTTATCACCTACAAACGTGAAGATATTTTAAACATTAACATCATTCAACAACAACACATTGCGACATTGACTTGGAACTGCAATGCACAACATACAGTATATTAAAGTAATAAAATATTTAAAAACTTTAAGATTTCAACTTGAAGTTGCAGGCAGTAAGAAGCATACAGAACAGTTTGATCCCTGACTACATACTGTTCTCCTCAATATCTCCTACCTAACCAGAGACGACCCACTTGTGCATCCGATCCGATACACCACAATCCTGCTGTATCCGTGAGTAGGAACATGATTCTCCTTACTGCATTCCTCTCACACTTAAATCACTCTCTGCTTTCTGTTTCTATTAGGAAAAAGGTTAAAAGAATAGCTCACATCACTTGACAGTCATCATGTCATTTCAAACTGATGACTTTTTCTTCCATAGAACACAAAATGAGATTTCAACCAGAATTTATGCAGCTCTTTTCCATACAATGGAATTGAATGGGAATGGTTGATGTTGAGCTTAAAAAGAAAGTACTAAATAAAAAAAATATCATGTAAGTATAGTCCAAATGACTATATATTACAAGTCTTACAATCGTTTTTTTGTAAGGACAACCCAAAATTTAAATCAGTATTTGTCTAATTTACCCTCAGCAGTAGCTTAATGCATAGTGATTGGTCACATGACATGCAAGAACCAATGGTATCATCATATTGAAAATGTTGGTATCATTGAACCAACATTTACCTAAATTTAGCTAAATAACAATACGATTGAGCTGCTTTACTAGCTTGAAATGGAAGTCGTTTCAGAATTCATGAATTTTGCAACAATAACACTGTTACTTTTCTGTTTAATTACTGTGAAGCTGCATTGAAACCATCTGTACCGTATAAGCCCTAAATAAATAAAAGGTACTTCATTTCAAACCTGCCACGATGCATTGACATGTCATATCTGAATATATGCTAAAGCTATGATGTAGGGGACATTTTTGTATGAACTTCTTTAAAAGGTGCTTGCATTTATTTGCATCTCACAGTTACTGTAATTATTAGATGACAATGCATTCTTTGATCCAGAAATTGTTTATATGCTTCTTCTGCTTTATATGCTTCTTCTGCTTCTATGGCAATTGCAGTACTGTGCATTGTTGGTTTTACCTCCTGAAAAACTCTGAAGAACAAAAGAAAAGCACACCTGGTAACATTTGGTAAAAGATAAAATGAGTAGAGATTTACTATAATTGTTGAAGCTACTGCCGTTTGTTTTCTTTATTGTTTATCATTTTTGTAATTATGAGTTATTGAAAGACATGAATGTTTTTTTTGCAAATCAAAAATCTTTTTACAGTAACTCCAACATATAGCCTACTGCAGCATATCCCTTTCATAACAATTTGCGAATCGTTATGAATTAGCAGGGTGGCTAATTCGCATGATCTTGTGTATACCTTTATGCATGCTTCCATTTAATTATTTCGTTTCTAAAAAATCATGTTTACGTTGTATGAAATTATATAAAATCGCCACCTAGAAAACAGTTGCACATTCTCATGTTTATGATAGATTGAGATATCAATCACAAAACTTTCCGATGTGGGAACGTGCTTTTTCAAATATAGTCACCACTGGCTCAGTGCAGAGATCTTAAACTATATTTATTAAAAGTGTAACATGGATCGAGCTCAAGAGGCCTGCTGTCAGTCAAGCTTTGTGTTGAGGTGCTGTAGAAGATCTCTCTCTCTCCCTCTAATTACACACCATGAGTGACGGGGAGACGAGAGAAAGGGTTAGAGAGACAGAAGGGTGACTGCTACAGTGGCACAATTAAAACAAAAAAGGGGGAGCGCACAAGATCTGCCGTTTCGACCACACACACATACACACGCACGCTCAATCCATCACTCACAGAAACCCTCAATATTCCCTCCTTTGAGACCTCGGAGCTCAACGGCTGAAGGCTTTCTGTGGCTGTGAGAAGAAGATACCACCTGGTGCCTGATCTGACAACTTCCTCCACTCCTGAGAGTCTTACACTTTTGATTGGATGGAAACGACAAGGGAGATATTGTTTTCTTGGTATATGTCACGGTCTCCTCAAAGTCACAAACATATTCATTTACAGTTATATCCAAAGAAACTAACTTTTGTTGAATTTCTGCAAGATTAGAGTTATGTTTGAGTTTGAGATGTGACAAAGGGCTATGAGGGAAACTACGAAATGAGGCATTGATGGACCTAAACATGGGAAGATGGATGGATGGATAGGCAGATAAACAAACACAAAAAAAAATTCTGGGTTATTTTTTTTTACCCAAATGCTGGGTTCAGCCTGCTGGTTAATTTTATTGGGTTACAACATAGATTTCCGAGTGCTTTTTTATTATTTAAAATGAAAAACCTTCAATATCAAATCATTGCTGGATTAGTTAATAAAATCCAACAAGCTGGGTAAAAATAACCGGATGGATGGATGGATGGATGGATGGATGGATGGATGGATGGATGGATGGATGGATGGATGGATGGATGTTCTTTATATTGGAAAACGTAGATTTGTAAAATGTTCTTCATGCTAACTAAAAATGTTTTTTCAATAGTAAAAAAAAAAAAAAAAGAAAAAAAAGAAAACTGCAGACCACTATTGGCATCTTTTTGTTCATCTCTGATGTTTTAATGTAATTGTGGATGACTATTTTTGAAGTAAGTGATCCTTAGCACATTGCAAAAACAGTACAAACACTACATTGCGAGATGTGTTTTATAGCACTATTATGAAGCCAACAGTCGCACTTAGGGTCTTGATGTGCTCACAGCCCAAAATTCTCTTTATTACCAAATGCAATAACAGGAAGGAGGAAAAATGAAGCCATGTGACAGAAAAACACATTAACTTCATAAATTAATCTCTCTCCAACCCATTTTAATGATTTAAATAAAAAGAGAGATCAATCTGCTAATGGTGCATGGCCATTTTTATTCATTATGGAGATTCACCGCAACAAAACAACACACAGCCATCTTTCACTCTGACAATTAATCCCAATTTGGGACTCGGGAAAGAACAGGAAGAAAGCCCCCGACCAACCCCCCAACCCCATAACAGGGCAAGTAATAGCATTTCATTTGCAGTATAAATTTTATGCTGCGTGACAGCGTCTGCTCTCAGGTCTCTGATTACAGCCTGACCACAACACCATAAATCTCGTTTGCGCGTGCTCCCTATCAGCACTAAAATCTGTGTCTCATGCTAATGTATGGGCGGGGCTGAGGAATGAAAGGCTGGGTCAGAGACCTCTAGTCTCTTTCTGATTTCTGAATGTAATCTACTGCTCTGCACAGTGAATGCTAATTAGATTCAGTGTTGAATATACATGACAGGGAGTGCTGTTTACCCAGAGAGCGAGGCTCTGGGTTTTAAATTCAGCTCACGTCGGCAGACACAATAACACAAACACACGCTCTTGCGCATTTGTGTATCTTTACAGGCAATTCTGTGACTGTGGCTCATTTGGAGGAGTCACAGAAATTATTGGAGCTCCTGCTGCAGTTTGAATGTCGGATACTCGATCTGACTGCAAAACACATAGTAGCCTATGTGAGCAGGATTCCAAACAACAAAGATTGTCTCTATAAATAACTAATGGGTTAGCCATGGTAACGGCGTTCTGCAACTATACTGTCAGTTTTCTCTGAGGGAAATTTTAAAAAAAGTTAAAGGAGAACTCCGATCAATTTTAACATTGAGCTCATTTTTTTGTACATTTGGAGTGCTGTCAATACAGAGAACAACGACAAAAATCGGTGTTGCCTACACCGAGTTATTCTATTTTTAAAATTTGCACCCTGTTGACTTCAATGGGGCAAGTACTAAACCTGCTTTTAGCCTCTTGACATCCTTGATGTGTCATTACAAGTGCACAGAAAATGTGAGTGATTCCTTCTGAGTGAACACGAGTGGATCTGACTGCAGTAGATGTAAAAGATATGTATAAAAACGATGTTATTTAAGCCAGCGCAAATACCTGTTTACATCCTGTTTTTCGGTTGAAGTCCAAAGTAGTCGATTACCGAGTTCACGCGCGTGATAAACCTATGCGTGTGAACTCGGCAATCGACTACTTTGGACTTCAACCGAAAAACAGGATGTAAACAGGTATTTGCGCTGGCTTAAATAACATCGTTTTTATACATATCTTTTACATCTACTGCAGTCAGATCCACTCGTGTTCACTCAGAAGGAATCACTCACATTTTCTGTGCACTTGTAATGACACATCAAGGATGTTAAGAGGCTAAAAGCAGGTTTAAACATTGCCCCATTGAAGTCAACAGGGTGCAAATTTTAAAAATAGAATAACTCGGTGTAGGCAACACCGATTTTTGTAGTTGTTCTCTGTATTGACAGCACTCCAAATGTACAATAAAATGAGCTCAATGTTAAAATTGACCGGAGTTCTCCTTTAATGATACAACTGTGAAACAATTACCTTGGGTAATTCTGCTCCACAGAACGAAAATAGTTCCAAAGAAAGCTCTCAGAGTAGCACACAATACTGAATTAATCAGTGTTTTGAATGAATCGGTTGACTCAAGTTTTCATGAACACACTTAAGGCCCTTGTTTACACCTGGTTTTAAGATGCAGTTTGGTCGATCAAATCTCAAGTAGCCAAGGAAGACGCATACCCGTTTACAACTGGGCTGCGTTTGAAATCGCATACTCTTGAGTAGGTACTTATTTTGAATAAGTAATTACTTCACAAGCACTAAAAAAGTATGTTCTATATAGTATGAATGTGTGATATGAATGCAATCCAGACGCACTACATTCGCCTTGCTGTCATTATCATGTAACCTACCAACGTCAGTTGTGTCGCTTCACTGTCATTCACAAATCCTCTCCTGTGGCCTCATAAGAATCAGGTCATCTGGGTACTTTCTGCCTACTCTTTTATGAGAACTGTGAATTCAGACATACTACTTTTGTCACATACTGTTTTGTCCTATTATATATAGAGAGAGCGCAACACGTCATAATCTGAAGACCGCGCCCACCGGGTGGGGGGATACAATCCAACGGTCTCCATTGACTTTGCATTGCGAGAGGCTGCCTCCTTGTCATTTATGACTTGTAACAAAAAACAGAAAAATGCCTAAAAGCTGCTATGTGACAAGGTGTACAGCAAACAAGCTAAAAAACCCAGAAATAAATTTTTATAAGCCAGCCTTTAAGGAGACAAAAGTGGATACAGGCAATAAGACGTGAAGCATCAACAGGAAGAATGGGTAAATTGTGGGATCCTGACACTCAGTATGTCTACGTGTGCAGTAAACATTTTGTCACTGGTAAGTCAAATATCCAAATGTCAGTTTTATATATTATATTTATGTAAGCTAAGCTGTAGCATTTTTTACAATATCATGTCCAGTGGGCGTAGTTCTCGGTAGTTCGAGAACTAGTTGCGCTCTGTCTCAATTGATCCACTTTTATGTCCTGAAACAACCGTTTTTTGGGGTCGACAGCTTATTAAAAATTTATTTCGGGGTTATTTAGCTAGTTTGCTGTACACCTTGTCACATAGCAGCTTTTAGACATTGTTTTGTTTTTTGTTAAAAGTCATAAATGAAAAGGAGGCAGCCTCTCGCAATGCAAAGTCAATGGAGACTGTTGCGGCGTGGCCTAAATACGCTCTGTCTCTATAGTAGGGAAGTATGTGATTTCTGATGCAACACTGGTGTTTTAATCTGTCTTTTGTCCACTTTCAACCACTTCTGTCCTGATTTCTTCAAGGGGAGGGTCTATGGGCAGGTTAATGTATGGACTTTTTCAGATTTTTGATTTAATTGACGAAATAAGCTTACGCAATTTACACATGAACATGACCAGAGACAACGAAAAAAAGAGCAGCAGCTTTCGTTTCTGCTCTGATATCCGCCAGACTAGTAAGAAATCAGGAATGGTGAGAGAACATTGTGCCTGGTAGGTTTTTGGTCTTCAAAGCAAACTTAGGTATTCAGCCAACGACGGTTAAATCCTGTCTGGCTAGAGCTCTTCCAATTATGTTCACGTGTTAGGTCGGTAGGTGGAGAGTAGCCGTCTTTTGTGGCTTTTCGAACACATTCGACCACATGAGTGTTTACGCTATGAAAGCAATCCGTGCAATGTGTTCTCGGCTACATCTGGAAGTGGTCGAAAGTCAGAGGTGGGTAGTAACGAAGTAGGCTACATTTACTTCGTTACATTTACTTGAGTACTTTTTTAGAAAAATTGTACTTTTAAGAGTAGATTTGAATGTGGGTACTTATTACTTTTACTCGAGTACATTTCTAATGAAAAAACTGTACTTTTACTTCGTTACATTGGGCGACGTTCCTCTCGTTACTTTATTTTAATGCAATATGTGTTGTTAAATGCGTTTATTCCAAGCGCGCTGTATCTTTTTTCTGGACTTGAGCGATGCTCAATTCACAAATGAATGACTCTTTTGAGTCGATTCTGTTCAAAGACTTCATCAAACAAGTTGGCAGATCTGTCTAAATCGGTTCGCGAATCAGTTTGAATGATCTGTTCAGTTCCTGCACGCACTGAATCATCTGAAGCCCTTTCAATTCACACTCGACTCGGAGTCGTAACAGAAAGATTTAAGCAAGAGCGTTAGATGAAGTGGCAGTGGACCTACAGTAGCTACTAGCTACAGTCAAGTGAGAGCAAATCTTCAAATGCATCAACTTTTTGCCAGCGATGAAGATCTTTATTAGTTGAACATCTTCGTAAGCTGTCTGTGAATTAATGATTCCACAGGACGATATATTCGATTTCATTTCACTCAGGTAATACATTTTACAACCAAACAGATTACTACGCCACGATACTAGAAAGTATGACATTACCCGTTTTTTGGACATATAAATTAATTTACATTAAATAAAGCTACCATTGTTCACAGTTAATGAACACCCGCCATCCCGCGGTAGTTTGTGTGTATTGTTGCGCAGTGGGTGCGAACTCGACTTGAAAACGAATGCCTTTGCCTGCCGTTGACAGTTAACCAGTTTAAACATGCTTGCAGAAATATACATTTGGTTATATTTTGGAGAACAGTCAGAAGAAGAACCGTCGATGTACTTTTATTTGTTTGTTTTTTGTGTGTGTGTGTGTGTTCAGATGTTCAGTAGCAGTCATCATGAGCGCGAGCACATGTGAAGATTTTTTAACTCTTCTCTGTAAATACCTTTGAATGCAACACTGCAGATTCATTTTATTTCGAAATTTTATAATAATCCAAATGTAGTTGTATAAGTTAATATTATACAAACCAGAGGACAGGCAATGATTTTCGAGCTATACAGATGGCAGAAATAATGCTTATGTCTCTCTTCTGTTTTTGTTGCAAAGATAGCTGATAATAATAGTCATTTAAATAAACAAAATCTAAATATATCATTTTATATATAGCCTACGACTTCAGAGGCAAAAGCCTCTAAGTACCATCTGAAATTTTCTTCTAAAAGAGCATTTTTATCAAGCTTGTATGTTTATGTTCACACTTAAATGGCAATGAAAAGTAGCCTACCTATTAATTGTCATTAAAGTGAAATTACTAACCTTAAATATACGAGCTTGATACAAATGATTATTTTAGAAGAAAATTTCAGATGCCACTCAGAGGCTTTTGCATCATGAAGTCTTCATATATATATATATATATATATATATATATATATATGTTGTTTTGGTTGTTCTTGTTGTGTTTCCTTGCCTTCCTACTATGTAAAGCGACCTTGGGTTTGAGAAAGGCGCTATATAAAATAAACTTATATATATATATATATATATATATATATATATATATATATATATATATATATATATATATGCATATATATATATATATATATAGGCCTATATGATCCGAAGTAACTAGTTACTCACTACTTGAGTATAGTTTTTTCATTGGATACTTTTTTACTCTTACTCAAGTAACTATTAAGATTATTACTTTTACTTTTACTTTGAGTAAATATTTCTATAAGTACTTGTACTTTTACTTGAGTACAGTTTTTGGGTACTCTACCCACCTCTGTCGAAAGTAGACAAGCTCAAAACGTTTTAGACCTCGTTTACACCTGTATTAGCGTTATCCATTTGTGATTCGATTGACCAAACTGCATCTAAAGTGTAAACAGGGCCAAAGACTCACTTGTTTTGCTCCTGAATGAATCATGTTTTGATTGAATCAGTTGGATTTAATGATTCTTCTCTGTCACTTGTCGTCATCTACCGTCAAAGCGCACATTGGATGTTACATCGTAGTGAACTTGCTCCACCACCGAAACGGTTTTATTCTGACATCACTAAGCCCTCTTATTTTTCAGCCTCTCCCCTCAAACCACAAGTTATAGAGACTACTTTTCAAGATCCAGTCGATTCCCAGTGGACAAAATAAAAGCAATTTCCTACATACTTCTTAAAGGATATCTTAAAATATTTTCTCTTATACCAGCTAGTATGCAGAGACAACAATCAATCATTTGTATGAACCCTAACTAATGGTGCTGAGTTTGGCACATGATTGTTTCTCTAACCAGTGACGGAGAGCATTCAGGAAACCAGTTTAAAATCAGTCATTATTTTTCCATTTGTTGTCCATTTAATCTAATTACCTTCTAGGAGAATGTCCACTCTATCCTCCACTTTTCTCCATTATTGTCTTATGATAAACATTCAAGCCATGTAGTTGGCCTGGGTACAGTAAGAAGACTAGAGGTCCCATCCAGCAGGGAGTTGAGGGGAAAGGGTGTACAGTACACTATGCCGTCTATCTTAATCATATAAGGAAACAGCAGTGTCGTCCCATAGGAACCATTTCTATTGCTCTCTCTAACACACATCCAGTACTTCCACTCTGCCATTGAACAATTAGCAGAGATGGGTCACTAATGAGCCTGAACATTTGATGAATAAGACTTGTTTATGCTAATTAAAAAATGGCTAACGAAGCGACACAGCCAATTATGTACCGGTTCCCTCCAGTTCCTCCATCACCAGAAAAGAGACACGGGAACATGGCCCATTACCACAATCACCTAATGAGTATCTTTTCTCTCCGAGATTCATACTGTTATTTAGTGCAAATGAAAACCCTGTTCAGGAACATACTGCACAAACGCCCATGAACAAGTCAAAATAAATCATCACCCATAGTTACAAGTTCATTAATAGTATACTTTTAGATACTTTCAGAGCTACTCAGATGTATTTGTGTGGTCAGTCGTAAGTGACTGAAGTACATGTGCAAATTGTTTTTTTTTCCAGCTCATTGCGAAGACTAAATTAGAGTGTTTATAGTCAGCTTAAAGCTCCGTTAGGGTCTTCTGATATCTTTGCCCTGGAGTAGCCAAACTTTTTAAGAGTGAGTCTCCGAGCCCCCAGGACAACAGAAGTGAAACTACACGAATAATTATCTGTGGCTGAGGGCAAAAACAGGAGGAAGGTTGTTCAAATGTATGAGATCCTCTCGGGAGCGTAGAGGATGGTCTCTTGTGGAACGTCCTCAGGCTGTGTTGTGCTCTCATTACATAATTTGCCTGATTTTAAATGCTGGGAATATGGTGGGCTTAAGGCATACCTGTCAACATTTGGTTTTCAAAATCCGGGAGAGGAGAGGGGGGTTTGGAGAATAGCAAGAGGTAGGTTACAACTGTACTTCGGTTTCTTTCGGGTTAAACTTTCCGCGACTGCGCAACTGGGTTATAGGTTGCCAGGTTGAGATCACAAACGGGTTGAAATTGTATGGTGTGTGGATTGCGTGAATATAATGCATTTAATACAAGATCTGGCAACTGGTCAACATTAGACAAACATATTGATCCGATTATTCTTAAAGGAGTTTGGGCTAGGGGTGGGCGATATGGCAAAAATATAATATCACGATTTTTTTCAGGAAAATCACGATTAACGATTTTATCACGATTCTTTTTATGTTGGTTGTACTATTTTGTGATTGAGCATTACAGCCAATCTAATGTCCATATTCTAAAAAAAAATGCCTTAGGTAACAAAATAAAAATAAATAAAAAAATGGTGGACAGGGGCAAAGATAAAAATATTTGTCATTATTTTCTTTATTAAATATTAAGATTAAAGATACACATTACACATAAACAACTTAATATAAAAATTAAATAGGCTAACAGTGCTTTATGTTTTCAGCTACAGTAGGTGTATTTAACAGTAGCATTGCAGAAAGTAAATGAACAAATATGAAAATAAAACAGAACAGACTTCACTATATAAATTATACATTGATACTTATTAAAGCTACTATTAAAGTTATCAGTCAAGAGCAGTGAGTGATTTTCTCTTTGCATTTTGTTGTTTTATTAACATTAAAGGGATAGTTCTCCTAAAAATTCAAATTATCATAATTTACTCTCTCAAGTTGTTTTAAACTCGAATAAGTTTCTTTCTTCTGTTGAAAATAAAAGTTATTTTTGAAGAATGTGGGTAACCAAACAGTTGATGTACCCCAGTGACTACCATAGTATATTTTTCTCCCATGGAAGTCAATGGGGACCAGCTACTGTTTGGATAGCCACATTCTTCAAAATATGAATATTAGAAAAATATTAGAATATATTAGAAGGAAATTAATACAGGTTTGGAACAACATTAGAGTGCGTAAATGATGAGATATTTTTGGGTGAACTATCCCTTTAAAGACAAGCGGCAGCGTGTCTGTTTACTATTACTACTGTCTCTTTAAGAGTTGCGCGCGACGCGTTTAATATACACGCATTTGACAAGCAGATTTTCTCTCAGTTTTCTCAAGTTTACTTTCAGTTTAGACATAACCGACTTTGTTTATGTAAACCTTTGTGTGTATTTAACAGTATAAGCACAATAAGTGTCGGAAGATAACTTAACTAGTCCAGTATCCAGGCGCTGGTAGACAGGCGTTGTGCATGTGTGTGAGCTTCACATGTAGGCTACGCGCTGAGAAATGCATGCGTTAGAACAGCGCATCAGCACGCTAATTAAATGTTTAACCGACAAGGCATTAAAGCACATGCAAATAATGAACTTTTGTGAACTGCAGTGTCCCGTTCCGCTGTGTTAACATTTTATGTGAATATACGTCGCGTTGTTCAGTATGTTGGGACAGAGGCGCCAGAACAGATAGGCTAATGCACGATTCTACGATATTTTTTCAAAAGCAGATCGTGGAGACATTTTAATCGTCCACGATCAAAAATCGTCATATCGCACACCCCTAGTTTGGGCCATGCAAATCACGGGAGTTTCCCGGGAGAAATAACAAACCGGGAGGGGTCCGGGTACGGTGGCCCAGTAGTGCACAACACATCGAAATGTAAAAAGCAAACATAAGTTCACAACACAACGGAAACAAGCCACAACACAACGAAATAAAGCCACAACACAACGGAAATAAGCCACAACACAACGAAATAAAGCCACAACACAACGGAAAATCTACAACACAACGAAATAAAGCCACAACACAACGGAAATGCTCCCGACCACTAGAGGGCTCTCGGAGCCCGGTAAAGTTAGTTTTCCTAGCCATTGTTCTATAGAGTCAGCAGTCTTAATATATCAATACCACGATTAGTTTTAACAGTGTATAAAGACATAAAATATTACTTCAAAATAACCTACATGAATTATAGCTGCGTATTTGATTTATACTCGAGAACGCTTGGACGCGCTACCACAGCGCATGATCCATAAGGGAACGTCTGGCAATTCCATCAAGTGGTTAAAACGTATAATTTATTATAATATAATTTGATAAATAAAAATAAAAAACATTTGTTGAAATAGGAAGGTATTGGCACAATTCCACCTATAATAAGTCAGTCTGGTCACTAGAACCACAAGCTTTGTGACATGATAAAAGAAAAAAAAAACTTTTACAGAAATTTCCTAAAAAAAATGTTTACTGTAAATACATGAAGGGTATTGGAAAAAAGTCACCTGTATTAAGTCAGTCTACTATCAAATACAATCAAGCTTTGGATTTTGAACATGTCTGTTTTTGAATGTTAAAAGTAATTTTAATTAATACAAATTATACGTTTTAACAACTTGGAGGAATTGGCAGACGTTTCCTCTGGGATCAAGCGCTGTGGTAAGCGCGTCAAACTAACTTTATCGCGCTCCGAGAGCCGTCTAGTGGTCGGGAGCATTTCCGTTTTGTTGTGGCTTTATTTCGTTGTGTTGTAGATTTTCCGTTGTGTTGTGGCTTTATTTCGTTGTGTTGTAGATTTTCCGTTGTGTTGTGGCTTATTTCCGTTGTGTTGTGGCTTATTTCCGTTGTGTTGTGGCTTTATTTCGTTGTGTTGTGAACTTATGTTTGCTTTTTAAATGTCGTTGTGTTGTGCACTACTGGGCCACCGTATCCGGGAGATAAAAAACGGGAGAAACTCGGGAAAAACGGGAGTGTTGACAGGTATGGCTTAAGGCTGCAAGAATAGGGGTGCAAAGATGAGGACTACAGTGCAACATATGTAATATGTAGGGGTACCACATGAGGGGGGTGGAAAAATAAAATCATCAAACATGCAGTTTGTGCATGTCATATACATCCTTAAGCCCAAAACAATGTTTAATTAATTAATAGAAAAGTTTCTTGTTCATTCATTTTGTATCAAAACATGCATCTTTGTAGCCCAGCAGTACACGAAACGAAATTAGTGAATCTGTAGTTTGACTAATAAGTGCTGAATATGTCAGAGTTGTAACTCTGAAAGCAAAATCCCTCATTTTAACTTCTAAACAATACTTAAAAACCTCTGCTTGGACACTCTGATGTAGTGCCCCTCACAAAAAAATAGGTATACTTCAAGATCATTTTATTATTAAAAGTATAAAGGTAAAGTATATTTTTAAGTATACTTTATGTAGTAGGTATACAAATATGAAGTATACTTAAGTGTACTGTTTGAATATGTGGAACTGAATTGACCCACTTTGTGTTTAAACTACAAGCCAAGTATACTTTGCATACTTAATTATAATTTTAAGTATATCTCAGTCAAAAGATTGAGTACAAGTACAGGTTGAATAATATACTTAAACTTTTGTGTCAGTATAAGTCAAGAATACAATTTTAATTTGTACATAAAGTAGGCTGAAAGTGTACTTTCGTATTTTTTGTTTAAAAGTTTACTAATAGCACACTTATTTTTCTCATGGGGAGCATGGAGGATAAATCGTGTGCTATAGTGAACACTCTTTGTTTCACTTCCTTTATCTTTTTTTTCCTTGGGAAAGTAAAACCGCAAAGTCAAAGATTCTCCATTCCCATAGCTTTTTTCTTCTTCTTCTGAGGAATTCTGAGCTGGATTATACAAGCAGAGGAAGAAAAAAGCAAATGGGATTTGTGTTTTAATAGGTCTGTGCTGATGAGGCTGGTTTCTTTGAGAGTTTTAGGATTGTGTTTCTCCTGCGAGACGGAGCCTCCAGGGTGATGTAGTATTCTGTTCCACTGACTACAGTATGCACACTCATCTCATCTCAGCCTAAGAGTTTAATAAAAAAAAATGCTTCTTTATCTTGTGAAAATACTTGCTTCTTTTAAGAGTTTCATCCAAACAGGGTATTTCTGTACTTTGCTTTTTTTTAGCCCATACATTTTATATGAGCTGTGAAAATGTCATGTTTCTAAGCCATGGATATTCCAACTGTTAAAGAAAAGTGTACACTACACTGGGGTTTTTAGATGTGTTTTAGTAGTAAAACCTGATTTTTTTTACACTTGTTGCAGTGATGTCATTAGTTTCCTGAACAACACAGGACAGCAAAACAAACATTATACAGCAACAACAAAAAACTTTCACTTTTTTTTTTTCTTGTGCTTTACCACATGCAGAGGGTGCATTTTCCTGCTGAAAGTATAAAGACAGATATATTTTTCCTTTAAAAAGCTGTGTAGAAAAGCAGAAGTCAGCACACTGAGCCAGCAGACGCAGCACTGATGTGATCCCAGCCCATCTCACAGCTAAATGAACAGCAGAATGAGCAGCTTTCTGGTGAGTGGGAGTGGATGATGGTTTGGTGCAGTGATCTTTATGTAATCCTCTTCATACTAACTCTTATGAGGAAAAACGCCCATCTAAAAGCCATAAAGGAAAGATATGATGATGGAACGGCAGGATCATAGTTTTTTTCAGGTGGTTTATGTGATAATATTCCAAAAAACAACAACTATTGTCTCATATACATCAGCATGTTACCACTGCAGCTGAGCATTTCACTCTCATTTTTTGCTGTTTAAATTTTATTGGCATGACAAAAACTTTGCTTCTGTAATGCCAAAGCAAAAAAAAAAGTAAATTGAGTAAAGTAGTAATAAGAATTAAAACCAAAAGGTGTGAAACGTTTTTGAGCAAATATCTGAATCATAAGCGACGAGACTAATCACTGTACATTTCATTCTTTTAAATAAATAAATACAAACCAGATAATCAAATAATAATAATAATTACAATTGGTTGAACTTTATTTTACAGTACATGTACTTACCTAAGAAAGAACTATAACTTGGGTTAAGGTTATGTTTAGGGGAAGGTTTAGGTTCTGGGTTAGTATAGCTATTACCTGGTTATTGTCAAGTCAAGTCACCTTCATTTATATAGCGCTTTTAACAATATGGATTGTTTCAGAGCAGCTTTACAGAGATAATAGGAAATTACCGTAACAGTTTGTTTAGGCTTTACAACAGCTCTAGGATAAAGTTATTGTCCAGCTAAAGTTGACTGATTCACTTCCGTTGCGAAGATCATTAGTTATTAACCTAGCGGCCGCTAACGCAACACCATTCTAACAGCAAAACCCTTAAGGCGCTCCGGCCGCCCATCCGCACAAAACAGTCCCTGGTGTCTCGAGAACGCAATCACTGAAATAAGTTTGAAGGTGCAAACGATTATCCGTTATCTCTGTGCAAACTTCAAAAACGCAAACCCGCGAAAACGCGGATGTTGCGCACATGCGCATTAAGTGTTCAGTCCAAAGGTAAGTGCGTTTGAATATGTGCGCAGGCGTGTAATTCTCCTTTACAAATCGACCCTCAATAAACTACTTGTCTGGCCTTAATTTATACAGTTTTTTTTATTATTATTATTTCTTTTTTTTTTTTTACTTGGGCCAAGAGATGTTAATTAGCAATTAATCGAATATGAATATGGGTAGCAGGATTATTCTAATTTCTTCAACAGAATGCATGGCTATTTTTGAATGGTCATCAATGGAGAAATATGCTTTTTACAATCAGATGATATAATTATATGGCATCTACCAGCTGAGGTTAACTGACCCATGCTAACCAGCTAAACCTTGACCAAAAAGTTTAAATTATGCGTGTCAGAATAATGCATGAGGTAAAAAAATTATGCCATTGCATCAAAAACTGCACTGTGACATGCTCCTTTCTGAATCTTTTTTTAAAGGATGTTTTAAAATAGCTTTGGAGAGTTGAGCGTCTCTCATATACATTAATATGACATCCAGAGACAGCTTGAGGTTTTCCCCTTTTTCTTTCGTTGTCTAAACTCACTACATTCTCCACTCGTCTTGTCTCTTCCCCCGCAGGCATTTTCCTTTCAGCTGCATTCTGCAACACGGTCTGAAAACAACAGGCTCTTGTGTGAAGACTAAAGAACAGCGCTCCGCTTTAGAGGTGAGAAGACAATCCTGCCTGTCAAAACACAGGTAATTCTGCACGAAGCAAGTGTGCTTTTGTGTGGCCTGAGAAGATGACAGGAGGGTGTGTACAGATACACTATTCTCTGAAGATAGTGTGTGTGGTGTTGCCTGTGCACAACCCTGTCATTGAGCTAGAGTGTTGTGTATGATTGCCATGGAGTTGCTATGCAGTTTCAAGTTTAAATCCATAGTGTGAGCAATGCTTGTCTAGCAAACAGCTCTGAAAAGACGTCTTCTGATAACATCCTATCATTTATTTTTGTATTCATCCATTAATATTTCATTTCCATCAGAATAACTGAATGAACAATGACTTCTGTACTGACATTCTTGTTCACTTCTGTTTTGACATTTCACAATAGATTGAAACTAAAGACACACCATCTAAAGCAACCATATTATGCTATTTTAAAGGTTTCTGGTATAGGTCTCCTACAATAGATTTGCATGCAACCAACTCTGCTCTGATTGGTCAGATGGCCCAGTCTGTTGTGATTGGTCAACTGCTTCCACAGCGTTTGGTATAGTGATACGGACAGTAATGATTACATTGGTTTTACTGTATCAATCACTTTGACTTTGCAGACCTTTTACATTCACAAACAGCTATATGACAAACTTTATGAAAAGCTATGAAAAAGCATAATAGGGCCACTTTAAGGGTGTACTCACACTAGCCAGTTTGAACCGTGCCCGAGGGCGTTTGACCACCAAAGCGCGGTTCGTTTGACTAGTGTGAGTGCTCCGAACCGTGCCCGGGCGTGGCTCGATTAGCCGGCCCTGGCCCGCTTGGAAGAGGTGGGCCAGTGCACGGTTCAGTTGGACTCGGGCGTGGTTCGCATGCAGTGTGAGCGCTAACCGTGCTGGAGCACAGAACAGGACGCGTGACGTGACGGTTTTGCGACGCTCCAAAACCAACATGGCGGGGAAAGGGTCGCTTTGGTCTACGGCAGAGGTGCAATGCTTGTTGGACTCAAAATTATCCACAAAGTAAACAGAGCGATGGACTCCATTGTGTTCAGTGAGAGCGCCGCTCTTCCTGTTTTTCCCGAAACCGTCGCACCATAATGACGTAAGCGTGCTCCGGCACGAATGCTGAAACCCTATGTGAGTGCAGGCCAGAGGGGGAGTGGGGAGGGGGGACAATCGTACTCGGGCCCGGTTCATGGCAACCGTGCCTAGTGTGAGTACACCCTAAGAAAGCACGATATTGTGATTAAGAACAATTATGAATGACACCGTTGCTTAATTTCCCTGAAAACATTTTAAATTAAGACAGTTAACATTTTCTATTTTTAATTTTTCAATTATCATATTAAGTTAGATAAATAAAGAAATTCTGGGTGAAATGCATCTTAGCAGACATATGCTTTACTGGTTTAACATTTAAGTCTCATAGATGATGTAGAAAAAGCATTTCTGTCTGGACTAATTCTAAGCGAACAAAAACATGTTCTTTGTGTTTATTCACCCCTACACACACCTTTCGTGCAGTTCAGCACAGCTTTGTTTGACACCATGTTATTGTCCAGAGATGCAGCTCATCTGTCTGTCAGCGTCTGCTGCAATCAGAGTGGTGTGTTATCAGGAGATGTCCAAACCCTGCTGCTGTATTTCTCTCTCTGTCTCCGGGCAAGAGGTTAAACCCGGTTATTAATTCATCACTCTGGAGGGGATGTTTGTGCCTCTGCCCTTCGCCTGTTGCTTTTAAAGGATAAAGTGGCATTAGTGAGGGTAGAAATGGCAATCAGCATTCTCTCTCTGTGTGTGTGTGTGTGTGTGTGTGTGTGTGTGTGTGTGTGTGTGTGTGTGTGTGTGTGTGTGTGTGTGTGTGTGTGTGTGTGTGTGTGTGTGTGTGTGTGTGTGTGTGTGTGTGTGTAAAAGTGAAGAGGACAGTTTTTGTGGAGAAGATGCAGTGAAATGTTAGTTAGCGGCATGATTATCAATTTTGGAGAGTTCAGAATTATGGGCTAAACTTTGTGCATCTTTACTTGGATACTGATGTTGTTAGCAAATCAAATAAAGCATGCACTCTGTGAGAGCAGGTAACTCTCACTGTAACTTAATAGGCCCTTTTCCCATTGCTGGTTTCACCAGTGAAATTTTAAAGTTATGAAAAACATTTCCCTGTCTTGATGGGAGCAGTGAAATGTGTCTTAAAATGTAAGAAACTGTGCAAAAGAGTCTCTCAGGTGACTTGAGAAAAAAGTGAGGGTCGTTTGAGGTGACAGATTTAGTTTTATATCAGGCAGGGTGTGAGTCTGCTGACCATCTCAGTCACCAGCCGTTCTGTGGGGAAATAAACCATGGCTGTGTAACCTTTCCTGTGACAGACCAGATCCCGGGAATTCTTCTCTTCCCATCACACACACACACATACACACACACACACACACACACACACACACACCATCTGTCTTTCAGTACTTAAAGGGTCAGTTTTACAAACAAATGTTTTAATGATCCTAAAAAGAGCCATTTCTCATGGTGTGATGTATAAATTGGTTGTTTAATGATGCTTGTTTGAATATATACTGTAGGTCTCAAAATGTTGTAAACATTATTTTTCTCTAAGTAGCCTATTTTTCAAATAATCTTGACAGTGAATCATAAAAGTACAATTTGACTTCAGTTCTTTAAATAAATAAATAAATAAATTAGATGAAGGTGATGAGATTTTAATTAAGAATACAAAAACAATTCAAAATAAATATTTATAAGATTATATGTCAAGCCATATTTATTTCTATTGCACTTCATTACAGATAGTTTCAAAGCAGCTTCACATTAATAAACAGGAAAATAATAGTTAATGTCACAACATTCAGTTATTGTGAAATACTTCAATTCCAGTTGTAAAGAACAATAGTGTCATTATTCAGCTCAATTTACCTCAATGTTGTTTAAGTTTTGTAAAATTACTCAATTATGAAACTAATTCAATTCAGGTGTAAAGCAGCTGTCATCATCCAACTCAATTCAGTTTAAGTTCTTATTTGATAGTGTAAAATTGATATTTTTTGGTATATGAATTGTCATTCAAACCCTAATAGCAAAAACAAATGTACCGGTAGTAGTCAAAATTTCCTAAGTACGACAATTATATCTTTTGCGCGGGGAGGTTTGAAATTTCTTTGTTCATAACATGAAACTGATTTTTTTCTATTTCAGTTTTGAATGCATTTTTATGACTGCACAGTCATGGAACATGTTTATCACAATATTTTAAGAATGACAGTGCACAGTATCTGTTTATGTGAATTTGTCATAGTTAAAACGTTTTGTGAACTAAACATTGTTTGTGGTCGACACACATGCAAGCATTCTGAAAAGAGACTGGCCCCGACACCATTTTCAACTAAAAATGGGTTTCAAAGCAAGTGCAAGTTTTTGAAAACTATGTCGTCATTGTCTCCGTGTAAATTACAAAAACATGATTGAGAAAACGGTGACATCATGTGCATGCATATTATGTGTTCAGTCAATAGGCACGCAGTGTTTCATTACAAAGTGAAATCGCCAGCTACTGGCCTGGCAACAGAATGCAGCGTTTTTAGTCGTTTCGCGGATCCGTGTGAAAAGGGAATCATTTTGACAACGTTGTCATCTGTGCGCCAAAAAAGTGAAGGAAAATGTTTTTAGTAAATATTTGTCGTGTAAACGTACCCTAGGCACAGAAGAACTGCAGTAGCATGTTCTTTCTGAACACTCAAGTTTTATCCAGAAATTAAAAGACACATCAGGTTGTCACGTCAAAAGAATATCCATTCTTTAATAAAACCACGTGTCTCAATCCATACCTTTCAGAGACATGAGGACAGTCATAGAGGCACAGTCTTGTCAGACTTCTTCTGACAAGAAGATGTTACTTTCTTTCTAAGTGAGAACTGAAAATTCTTTGTTCAATGTGAACTCGATATGATAATGATGCGTTCCATTCTGTCGGATGTGGGATTTTCCTGCTTGATATTCTTGACTTTCAATCATTTAGGCATTCCGTTGTCTGATGCTCAGAACATGTGCGACTGTTCAACTTTGCGATTTGCATTGCAAACATTCAATTGTCAAAAAAGAAGTTGGTAACACTTTAGATTAGGGTCTAATTCTCACTACTATTAACTACTGTATGACCTTTGCCTCAAACTCTTAATTAACCTACTGCTTACAAATAGTTAAGGTATAGTTGTTAAGTTTAGGAATTGGGTTAGAGATGTAGAATAAAACATTAATATGTGCTTTGAGTACTAATAAAATGCCAATATCCTAGTAATATGCATGGTAATAAGCAACTAGCTAATTGTGAGAATTGGACCCCTAAAATAAATGTTCATTTAGCCAACAATACCAGAACATTAGTAGCTCTCTGCACAAATGTTTGCAAAACAGGTTCTATGCTGTAGGAACGTCGACTCAGTCACATGTTTGCATCAGAGTTGTGAGTTTAAAATTATGGGAAAAGTCTAAAAATCAGAATATCATTTGCTAATTAAGCAGCATTGTCACATGGCTTTAAGAATAGAGTGATGCAGGGATGATGTATTTTTGTAGGTCAAAAGTCAGAAACGAGTTAGCATTTTAGCACTTCCAGTTCCATCATCCCGAAGTCAATGGGTTTTAAGTTAAATGCCTGAAACTATTCAAGATATAAAATATATCAGCTATATCCATTTTAAGCTTTTACTTCTTGAAAAAGGCAGTTGCTAACAAGTGACTAAATGGGAGTAGAGAGTTTGTCTGGGACATTAAACGTCATCAGCCGAACAGGTAAACTCATCTACACACTAGTCCACTTTCACAACCTCGTTGCTTATAAGTGTAACGTCTCCAGATAGATGAAGGCGGCGGCAAACACAGAGATACAAATAATAACAAAGGTTTAATTCTCACAATAGATTCCAAGGCGAATACACGAAACAGTGTGCTATGCACAAACAGAGTGCTCTTACACAAACAATGACCGGCCTACTGAAAGAGTGAAAACCAGAAACTTAAATACACAGAGAAAATGAATGCAAAACAGGTGATAAAGAACTAGACACTGATAAACTAATTAACAAGACACAGGTGATAGAACTGAACTAATAGGGAACAGAATGAACTAATAAGACAAGACTAAACTAGACAGAACCGATGAAAACAAACTAAGAGTTCATGACAAACGTGACAATAAGTGTGCTCTGCTCTTGCAAACTATTCTAACTCAAAAAATGTTTTTTTAAATAAAGACTGTAAGAGTTGTCTGAAGCTTAATGGTGGTGACGTTTTAAATCATGTGACCATGCGTAGTCCGTTTATGGTCTACATTTAGATTTAGCTTCTGCCGATTGTATTTAGGCTTCAAAATATTCATAAAAGTTGTCCGTTAGTTAAGATGACAATGGACAAAATGTGTAAAGAATCATAAAAGTTTCTTGGCCACAGATTATTTTCAGCAATAATCCAAAAGCCAATTGGATTTTTGACCTCAAGCTACATTACTGCACTTCACTAAGGGAGTTGGAAATGTTTACGGAGTTCCGAGAACGGAAACAATGCTGATTTTGTGAATAGCACTGATGTTACATTTAACCATTTTCTAAATTAGCCTCTTCCTTTTTGCCCATACAATTTTCCATATCTTTAATCTAGTATATTATTGTTGTGTTTGTGCTGCATTATTCCAGACTTTTTCTTCCGGTTTTCTCTCTGTCCTTGTTATAATCTTTATCTCTTTGCTGCTAAAAAAGCCAAATGGCTGCATGAAATCTAAGACTGTAAACATCTGATGCTCCGATAAGGGCTTGAATGGCGCAGGAGACTCTCCTGAGAGACGGCGTAAGAAGATCCTCCCGCTGTGGGCCTGTGCTGCCGACCACCCATCTAGAGCTCGGAGAAAGACTGAACACATTCACTCATCCCTTCATTATGTAATGCTGACTGCTTTGTTGGCGATGGTGTTTCTTTACAGCACTTGTGTGACTCAAATGTTATTCTACAGTATAAACACCAAGCGAATCGAATCGTTTTCTTCAAGAGAGCTGTGGTTTGTGCGTTTCATGGGCAACAGCTCAGTGCACATCGGGCTTAAATGAATCCTGATGGAAATGTCTCGACTGTTTTAGTTCCCAAACAAGGCTGAGCTGAAAGAAGTGATCACCCAGCAGCTGCTAAATGAGATGGTTATAAAAAGAAAACCTGAATAAAACTGACACTGCAGCGCCACCAGATGTTGAGGGTTGGTACAGCATATATAAAATGCATCACAAACAAACCATTTTTGTTGTCTCCTAAATCGAGTTTTTGCAGGAAATCAGTTTAAAAAGTCAGCATGAAACAGCCTTTGCGACCAATTTTAATCATGCATAGCCAAGATAGGAAAATAAACAGGCTTGTTAGCTAAAAAAAGGGAGGAGAGAGTGATTCTCTAATCTTGTGTCATTGACTTAAAGAGCCTGTCAAATCAAACTCGACAGAGACTTTTTCCACTCGAACTTACCAAACTAGGAGATGTCAACATGGACAGGTTGTGACATGCCCTCATTTTCAAAAAAAATACACAACAGTCAAATAAAACCTGACCTTCAGCCACTAACTTCAATGACGAAGTCACAAAGAGTGAGCATTATTAAATTCTGCCTAGAAGGCATGCGTTTCTCCTTTAATCTTGGTTTCAGAGTCTCTCTTATTTTTCCTCCTCTCCTTCTGTCGCTGATGAATACGTCTTATTTTCGGCTGGGTGGTCCTGATTGAGTCCATCATGTTTGTGATTTATAGTCCTGAACAGCCCTCCTCTGTGATATGAGCAACAATAGAGAGAGCAGATCTACCAGAGCAACATGATTGTGTCGAACACTGAAGCTGCTTTCTTATGACTGTGTCCTCATGTTCCATTCAATAGAATGTGAATCAAATCAATTTTATGAGTTCTCCTATCACAAATATCTGTTTATTTCAATAGCACATATACCCACTTCACAATGAATGATAGGTATAATAAAATAATGCACAACAAAGAGACACATGAATAAGAAACAAGACAGGATTTTATACAAAGACAGAAGTAGGGCACTCTTTACCTGGCAATTGTATGACAAAAAAAAAAAGAAAAAAGTTTCTAACTCCTGGAGCAACATTTATGTAAAAACAAATGGTAAAAATCTAACTTTTATTAAAATGATCAGGGCTTTTTTTTAATAAACATTTTAAGTATACATCAAGATATATCAAGATATATAGATAGTATATAAAGAGATAAGATAATATATAAAATTCATGTTACATAAATATATAATTCTGTTTATTTCAGTCACTTTTGGCATTTCATATCTCAATTCTTTTCTGTTATCTACCATCTAAGTAAAGCAAACAGTGCACATGGCTCTTCAAACTTAATTTCACAAATCTCTATTGTGTTTGGGTCAGCATTGGCCGACTTTGCACATCTTTGATGCATCCATTCCCCCTTTCTGCATGGGAAATGATTTATTGCAGTAGATTTCATATGCTTTTTCCACTGTTTTCCTAACAAATGCAGCATGAATTGATGGCATTCAGAAGAAAGAGTCAGATTGCATAAATATTTAAATATTTGAGTTATTTCGAGACATTTCATTGGGAGAGAATACCCAAGGGAACAATTTAAACCTAATTTACTAAACCGGCTCTTAAGGGGGAGCAGAATAGTAACAACATAAAAAAATAAAAAAAGCAACATTCTCAGTCTAGAAGTGATAGTTTGATATTGCATGATGATCAGGTCACCAATTTTCCTTTGTTTTTTTTTTTGTACTCAGATTGATATAAAATGAGGTGGAGAACAACTCCAAGAGAAACCAGTAACAATCTCAAAAGAAAATGGATTCCTCAAAGGTGCTGTGAGAACACAAACACCCACTGGAAAGCCCAAAATGAGGCCCAAACTTTACCCACTTCAAAACAAAAACCCAGAGAGTAGGCGTTCAAAGAGAGAAACAATATATTACCATACCGCAGAGAGGAAAAATAGATAAAGCATGTGGAAACTGAATCAGTCTCGCAAACACTGATCCTACTCTAAAGCTTTATAAGCTCCTCTAAGAGCACCTGTGATCAATGAGTGCTCAAGTGTTCTGATTGGTGCAGGAGGGGGAGGAGACTAACTCAATCAACCAATGAGAGAGTGATCACAAACTCTACCTCTCTCTCTCTCTCTCTCTGTGAACCTGATATCTGCAGAATAACATACTGCTCATACTTCTACTTAGGCCTAATAAATTAAATGATATACTATATATTGTTGGCAGTTTATATTGTGCAATGTACTGTAACACTCCAAAATATAAAACCTACCCTGAAATCATAAACAATACCTGGACTGTGATTATCATCAGGAAGACCAAAGAATTCCTCAAGTGCTTTAGAAGAGAGAATCTGAACTGCTGATGGAGATTGCCTTAAACTTAATTGATTGAAATAATTATAATGTTCATGGTGACTGTGTGCAGGACGAATGTTCCCCTTGTTTTCTCACCTTTAGACCCTGAGAGATAGCTGTCTGTCTCCTCATCTCTGTCTCCCAGGGAGGAACAATAAAGCTCTTGACTTTCAGCAGTCTGTTCTATATTTAGCTTCTATGTCATGGCCCTCATCTCTGAACTCTCTTCAGTCTTGAATAATGCTTTGCACTCAGAGCACACACTACTGGATCTGATCTCTCAGTCAGAGCTGAACCAGTGCGGGCCCAAATAACGCTTGGCATTAGTGGTTCCATGAAGAACTTGGAACTTTTCCACTGCACAAAAGGTTCTTTATAATGGAGAAGGGTTATTCAAATTATTAAAAAGTTCTACCCACTCTATGGAAGCCCCAAAGAACCTTTTAGTGAACATTTCTTAAAAGATCCAAGTATGATAATCTGATTAACCTTTTTCCTAAAGAGACTTCCATGCAATGGAAAGGTTCAATGGGATCTTCAACATGAAATCATAAATGCTAATAAAGAACCTTTATTTTTAAGTGTTTATGGCAATAATGCAAAAGCTCCCTTTAAGAACATATTTGTAAGAGCGTAGTAATGTATTAATCCTGGCAAAGTAATGCATTCAGTGCATCAATAAAAATAATTTTATAATAACAGGTCTTATGTCATTAGTGCCTGAAAAAAGCAAAAGCTTTTAATTTTGATAGCTTATTAGACTTCTGCATTCACTGTCATCTTTGATGTTTCTGTTTTCAATAGTTGCAGGAACAATCATCATTGAGCTGGAAATACACTTCAAAACACTGCCATGACAACCAGGGATGATACAGGGACATTACAGCAGACTATGGAGTCCAAGTGGTCTGATTCCATATCAGCTATTCCACGTATTCATGTTTACATGCTCTGGTAGTCATTTGTGGTCATTACCAGCAGAAGGACCAACATCAGAATGAGGATTCAAGGCTTTTGATACATTCATTTTAGTGCATGGGAACAGAAAATATATTGGCAACATATAAAATGATATATAATTATTTACATATGTAATTTACATTTAATGTCAAGTGGTAATAATTCAATAACATTAAAACTGTACAACAGCATTAACACTAAAGCATGTAGGCCTAGTATAAGCAAACTTCACATACAATAATGACATAAATTGCATTAAAGGGGTCATGATATGAAATAAAATTGGCCTTGATCTTTTGGTCTTTATACGATTGAAACATCCTGCAAGTTTCATAGCATTATAAACAAAACATTTATTTAATTAAGCTCAAAAACAGCTTGTTTTGACTGCATCCAAGAGCAAGACATCGACATTGATCACACCATAGGCCCCGCCCACTGGCGTTCAGTCACACAACGGCTGACATTTGCACACTGGATGAGAGTCAGTGTATCACATCAATAGCTTTCCGAACCCATTACAATCACTGACGCTGTCTACACTGGATAGATTCGTGTTCAGTGAAAGTGAAAGTGTGTTCGCTCTGATGTGTCCAGTTTAAACAGCTCATTGTGTCTCTGAACAGACTTCAGAAGGATACTATAGTTTCGGAAACAAGTGGATGGTTTATTGTTCGGATAATTTTTTGTCAGCAAGGCACAGTGTAATGGAGAGTTAGCAAAAAAAAAAAAAAAAGCAGCCAACTCTATTGGATCTGAGTGCAGTTGCATCACAAACCGTAAGTAAATGATTTCATAATGCTGTCTGTGTCTAAATGTAGTGCAAATAAACTTTATTAACATTATAAGTGAACCCCAAGGAACATATTAAGGTAATAGAAAAATTGTGCGCACACACACACAAACACACACACACACACACACACACACACACACACACACACACAGGCAAATGAGTAGCCTATATATGTTGCCATTGTCTAAAGATGCGTTTTTGATGAGCCAATCACAATGGTCAGTGCAAATACAAGTTTAAAAAAGGTCGAACACGTTTTGTGGTCGGATAACTGAAACCACACGTGGTTACATCTCATTTGTAATGGAAACGCATGTGTGTGTGAATGCATCGCGGATCGCTAAGAAACTCCGCCAATCCGCGCATTCATCAAAGAGTCAGATCGCTGTGAGCAGGATTCGAACCTGCGCGGGGAAACCCCATTGGATTTCGAGTCCAACGCCTTAACCTCTCGGCCATCACAGCTCGCTCACCGTGTCCTCTAACAATATGGATGGATTTTCAGGGGCCATCAATATTTAATACAGTGGCCTAGCTAGAATGAAACTGAGAATGAGAATGAAGCTGTGAATGTCTGACCTCAGACATTATAATGGATCTCAATTATTAAAGCTCACAGACATCAGCAAAAACCCAAAGGCCCAAACATCACTCCTTTACTGTAGTATTACTACCGGTAGGTAAGCCTTTTACCTTCAGCAGCACTTTTTCAGTTGAGGAACATAAATTCATTATCAATAGTGATTAATGTTTAAAAAGGGCTGAGGCAAGAATAGCCTACTGGGCCTGAATGCACTAGACCTTCAAGATCCAGTTTAAAACATCTTCCTTTGATTCTCAAATAAACAAGTATGAAGCCTGACTGCCTGAGTGATAAATAAAGGGAAGGCCTCACAGAGGCCCTGTTTACACCTGGTATTAAGATGTGTTTTGGTCGATCAGATCACAAGTGGACAACGCCAATACATGTGTAAACGGGGTCATTGAACGGTACATTCAAAAGTTGGATTCCACCGACCTGGATGATGATGATGATGATGATGATTATAATGATAGATTTGTCAGCTAAACCTTTTCATCACGTCAGAGTTAACATTCCATCCTTGAACAGTCACTGCTATTCACCGTCATTGATGAACAATGACAATAGAAATATAATCTCTATTATCATTTGACTAAATCTCTTGTGTGTTTCCAAGCTATCTATTAAACAGATATGATCTAAATCTTAAAATCCATAACTGCTGTTGTTGGCAGGCTGATGCTATCGGTGAGTGCACTATTCTGTCAGCATTATGTGGCTTATGCATAGACTACTATAATGTGTCACTAGAAATTGACCGTAGCAATGGCTGTCGAATACAAAACACTGAAACTTTCTTTAGTTGGGGAATTGTATCTTGCCCACAGTTAAAATTGGCATGAAAGCTGCAATAGTCACTAGAAAAAAAAAAATGTGCTTGTTAAACCAAAAATTTAGGTTGTACTGCGCTTCGCCACATATCTTTTGCTTCACATCTTTCATGAACGCTGATGAAAAAGTGGGTTTAGAATGACAAAAGGGTGAGTAAATGATGACAGAATTGCAGAATTTTTGAGTGAACTTTAACTTTAATTATTTGTGGTCTTCAATAATAGTACATGCCTAAAAGTCACCATAAGCAAGACATATGCCCTCATTCAAGTGCCTTAGTTTCTTTACATCACTGTTAAATCATTTTCAACAGCAGGAAATTAGAAAGCGTAACACATTTTTTTATCGCTACCAGTATGTTTCCCTTCCCCGAGCACTGATCTGAGGCTGTACACTTTCATTCGGATGAAATAAATAACAGATCATAAAATATCAGTTAGGCCTATGCTATTGAATCTGACATCGGTTTCATTTCATCTGACCACAATGACTCTATTGATAGATAAGAGCATTAATGGCAGTTAGTCTCTCTCTCTCTCTCTCTGTCTCTCTGTGTGTGTGTGCGCGCATGTGTGTGTGCGTGTGTGTCATATCATATATCTTCATTTTGGTTTCCCTTCTGAGCGTGTGTTGCTGGAGCTGGAGACAGGAGAGAGAAAGAGCAATTTATTTTTACCTCAAGGCTCTTTCCCTTGGGCTGATTCTTTCATCTTGTGATAGAGGCAAAATCCCTGTATCATTGTGCTTGAAAAGAGTAATCAGTATGACCTCCAATCGATGACCCTCAAAAGCATGCAGAGTAAACTGCCTTTTACTGATTTACACTAAATTAGAAACTGTAATCGAAGCATGTCTGAACATTTTATTATGTATTATTATTCATTAGCTTTATACCATATAAAGATATTTAAACTCAATGGATGTCCGGAGCTATTGGCGGTCCTGCGCGTGTGTTTGATTCATTGATTTGATTTATGAAACAACGCCGCCACCTGCAGTTTAGTTTGTGTCATTACAGTCTGTGTAGCGCCCTCACTGTAAAATTGTTTCTGTTCAGATCATTGACATTTTGCCTCAGTCTGAAAGTTATATTTATCATATTATAAAAGAAATCCATGCATGGTCAAAATACGTAATTATGTTGCAAAATATGTTCCTCAGGAAATACATATAGCCTATATATATATATATATACAGTACCAGTCAAAAGTTTGGAAACATTACTATTTTTAATGTTTTTGAAAGAAGTCTCTTATGCTCATCAAGCCTGCAGTAAAAAAAACAACAACAAAAAAACAGTAATATTATGAAATATTATTACAATTTAAAATAATGGTTCTCTTTTTTAATATACTTTAAAATGTAATTTATTTTGTGATGCAAAGCTGAATTTTCATCAGCAAGTACTCCAGTCTTTGGTGTATTATGATCCTTCAGAAATCATTCTAATATGCTGATTTATGATCAATGTTGGAAACAGTTGTGCTGCTTAATATTTTTTTTATAACCTGAGATACTTTTTTTAGGATTATTTGATGAATAAAAAGTTAAAAAGAACTGTATTTATTTAGAATAGAAATATTTTGTAACAATTACACTACTGAAATCCTGAAAAAAGTATTCCAAAAAAATATATTAAACAGCACAACTGTTTCCATCATTGATAATAACTGAGTATCAAATCATCATATTAGAATGATTTCTGAAGGATCATAAGACACCAAAGACTGGAGTACTTGCTGATGAAAATTTAGCTTTGCATCACAAAAATATATTACATTTTAAAATATATTAAAAAAGAGAACCATTATTTTAAATTGTAACAAAATTTCATAATATTACTGTATTTTTTGTGTGTTTTTTTAACTGCAGGCTTGATGAGCATAAGAGACTTCTTTCAAAAACATTAAAAATAGTAATGTTTCCAAACTTTTGACTGGTACTGTATATATATATATATATATATATATATATATATATATATATATATATATATATATATATATATATATATATATATATATATATATATATTATTATTATTATTATTATTATTATTTTAAATATGTTAGATATTTAAACAAAAATATATTTAGATATTTAGATTTTTTAATATTTAATTTAAAAATTTGGTTTCTTGAAATAAAAAAGCTGTTTAACATGAGAAGTTTAATAGCTATTGAAATGTAATATGATTTAATGTGGCAGGCTATTACAAAGTTTTTATTTTATTTTAGTAGTAACCTAGACATATAGCAGAATCTTAAACATTTAATTTGTTTCACATTTTTCAAATTATGTAATACAAGTATAAATTAATTTTTGAATCACAGATTATCATTGTGGTTTCTACCCTTACTCTATAAAAAGGATTAAATCAAAACAGCCATGAGAGAACAGCAGGGACTTTGTTTAAAGAGAACTATGTGAAATTCCCATAGACAGTAAAAGAAATTCCTTGTTATTAGCGACAGTGGTGGCCGTTAAGTGAACTGCAGCCAACAACTTATTGCTCGTGCACACGTCGTAATACTCCATTGTACACAAGAGAGACTGAACGTGATTCAAGGCCTTTTTTGTTCTTTGCTAGAAGGAAAAAAAAGAAATTACATTTGCATAGGTCAGATAGACTAGTTTAACAAACATCCCGACATTTAGATGAATATGTAGCCAACAAATGTGCTGCGCGTTTTCCTCTCAATAACAAAATAAACACACAACAAAAATGACAGCGGTGGGAAAGCGGCAGTTAAGAAAACATGCGATCATTGCAATGTGGAGATGTTTGCACCAGTTCTGCATTTCACCGGCATCATGTCTACAGATGAGGTCATTAAAATGGTGCGGTTATGATAGTTTAATTATAAAGTAGCCTAGGCTATATTTGGGACTATATTGTGAGACTATGGTTTGAATTAATCCATTTTCTTTGCATGCCACATTGACATTATAGTACAGAATGGCTCTTTTTCAACGTTATCAGATATTAGACATTCTCTGGCGTTATCCATTTCATGTTTCTTTGAACGGAAGAGAGGATCTCCGGAGCGTGCGTGCGTAGACGTCACATCCTTTTGATTTCCCCGGCAAAAACGTCCCAGCCGAGTGCTTCACATACATTCGGTCTACTGTACATACTTTCACAGACAACCTAGGAAGTCGGGGAAGGTCTCGTTTTTTAAGTTTCGTTCACACGTTGGCAATAAAAAGCGATTAATGCATGAAAATTCATACAGATAAGTACTTAGGGCAAATTAATAAGAAGTATATGGAGAAAATGTGGAGGAAAAACTCCAAAAATGACTGAAAGAAACTACTTTGTTAAAAGAGTTTTCAACATACCAGAGAGCCTGAAAAGAAGCCTGATCTAATAATAATAATAATAATAATAATAATAAATATATATATATATATATATATATATATATATATATATATATATATATATATATATATATATATATATATATATATATAACCAGAATAAGGACAGAAACAGAAAAGGTGTGAGATTAAAAGGAAATTAAAATACCACTTTTAACTAAGAAAAAATACATAAGAAAACTGAGAAAAATAAAATAAAATACCATATACTCTGTGTCCCCAATGGAAACAGACCAACATGTAACATCCAATTAATTTCCCCTCATAGAAATGCAAACAGACAGATGTAATATTACTTGTTTATTAGCAGTCAAATCTAACCCGAATATGTTCTGTCGATTAGATAATAAAAACTGTAATTACGTTCAGTTTATCTGAAATATGACAGGTCCTTCACAAACACCCAGAATTGTAGTAAAAAAAAAAAAATGATGTTCCTCCAACACAAGGAAACATACTGTATCAACAAATGTAATTGTGCAACAGTTTAAGCTCTGTTGAAGAGTTGGGAGGCGCATTGGAAATGTGAGTCCAGAGCCTTTCTTGGAATGTTCAGCATATTTTATTATCCTTAAATCGAGAACCGCTATTATTATTTCAATATACGCACTTGTCATAATGCAAAATAAGGCCTGGTAACAGTGTTTCCGTTAGCGAATCAGTTAAAGCTGCTAACCTTGTAGTCATTTACATAAATATGCCTCCATAAACACAGCTGTATTTTCAAATGTCATAATTTCACACATCAGCTACACATTATTTACAGTCACCTGGGCCCATTTAATTCTGACTGATGGACAAACATTCATTTATCTTTGCATATGCGCCCAAACTCTTCAAACAGGATGAGTTTACATGGTCAACAGACTCAAAAGGAGGAGAAAAAATAATAATCAAACAAAAACAAACACTGCATTGATCACACATACTTCACATTCTGATGACATGAATACATCTCTTTTGAGGTGTGCTGGTCGAATAAGAAAATACCGTGACATGATTGTGCTGTACAGAAGCTCTTGTGTGCGCTGATGTTTTACACATCAGTCCTCAGAGATCTACAACTAGATTACAGACTCAAGTCTCCACTACTCTTAAAGGCCTTTAGTGTCTGCTTTACAATCCATATTACAGATCAGAATTCATGACAACATTTAAAGCATTAGGGTTGAATTTGAGGGAAATATGGGGGTCAATGGAAGAGGTTGTTCATTATGGCAGACAGAAAAAACCCCAAGATGAGTCAAATTCATGTGTAAAAATAATTCCTGACAATTTGATGACCCCTCTTTCATTCATTATGCTAATACCGTTAGTTCCTTGATGTTCCGCTATTGACCTTAGTCAGGTTAGACGGCATCTTTAATTTTTGACAGGAGTGAAAACGAGGCTGTGTTTAACAACAGTCTGATTGTTCAGTTGACGAAACGTCTTTCTGAGAAAAACTTTCAGTAGACAAAAACTCCATAAAACAGTTTTAAAAGGTTGTGAAAATCATGTTATCTAGGACCTTTATACAATGTAAAGACATTATCCCTCACAGCCTCATTTTCATACGCATTAAATTCAATATGGCATCTATAGGGTCACAAAAACATGTTCGGATCATATTTCACCCCATAATTAAATGGAAAAACAAAGATAATACCATACCGTAAAGAAAATATAAGCATATGTTTAGGCCATTGCGATTTTGACTTTTTCACATCACAGGAAAGAGAATGTTTTAATATGGTAATAAGCATTTATGAAAATTGTGTCAATGTCAGAAACAATTTTCCTAAAACATGCCTTATTTTCTTTATGCAAAATAATATTTTTTTCCGATTTCACTGTGAAACAACTTGCATGTTTCGGAAAGATATACACATCAAATCATTGACCATTTTTAGATACAGTAAGACAGCATGAATTCATTCAATGTCAGGATTATCAAAACCAGAGGTAGAATATGACGATCCATATTACACCATGTATTTTCCCTCTTTCTGATCCATTTTGTTCAGAAATACAGAGTTTAAAGAACTGGCTGTTTACACTAACGGTTTCCAAAAAGTGTCGACAACAAACCCTTTGACCCAGACGCAGACAGACAGATAAACAGTGACTATTTTAAAAGCACTTATGGACTTAACTTAAATGTGTTCCAATGCATTTTAGCCTAAAGGTCTTTTCCTTAAAACTCTCCAGTGTCTCATATGCATCATCCCAGGGGCCACATTCCCTGACAGTCATTTTCCCTGTTATCATGTCTGATATGACTTATATTAACCATGCAAAAGAAAAGTTATGACGGTTCTGGAAAACATCTGTGGCTTTCGAGAAGCTTCCCTCTTCTTCTAAAATTGCACTTGATTCAGTCCTGTAATGTAAACGCCTGAAATAAGGCCGAAAGAAAACATTCCTCACCCAGTTATAAAAATGAAACGAATACAAATAAATTACAGATGCATCTAATAATTAAAAACCGGAGCAAATTTACCCCTGGAACGCAAATCCTAATCAATCTGTGACCTAATGGTGTAAATCTCATGAAAACTGTCACGAACATGTCCAGGTCATCATTATTCATCCCAAACAGAATTATAATTTGTATAAAGAAAATGAAGCATTCTGTTAGATCCATAACGATTTTTTTTGCATTGTGACCACTGAGCATATTTCCAACCCAGTTCTCATTACCATAATGCAAAAAATAGCCACATTTAAATTGAGAATATATATACATCATGGCTGCATGTATTGTATCGACTCTCATTTGTGCTGATTTAAAAGTTAGAAATTCTTGTATTACAGTATTTTAAAGATATTCAAAATAATGAAAATATATAATACTTTTGGGGATAAATTGACAATTTTCATGATATTCACCCAATGACAGTACAAATCATATAAAGCATTTTCTGTTTCTTGTCATTTCTCTCACACTGAGAATTATGAATTTCATTTTATACATTAAGTTGAACTGACCGTCCGCAGTCATATCACACTGATTTTGAACGAGGCATTTGAAATCGCTGTGGTCTCACGGTCTCTTGCTGTAGACTATCTCTCTTGTTCGTCAGAGCTGGCTTTATGCCCCGCCTCCTCAGTGGGCGTGTCTAGTACTGGATTAACAAATCCCTCAAAGTCCTCGTCGCCATGGTCGCCACTGTCCTCGGGATGTGCGCTGACAAAGTCGTTCTCCCACTCCAGAGCGTTGGAGTCCTCAGAGGTGGAGGTGGGTCCGCTGTCCAGCTGTTTCCCGCCAGGACGAAGCGCCGCCCGTAAAATGTCCTCCTCCGTTTTGGAACGCTCCCATGCAGGACCCATTCGGTTCATTCCTGTGTAATGCCACATATTAATTCATTACAGTAAAGACACATGGACCCTATTTGCTCTGTTAATACAGGTCCCTGTACAAAATTTGCCATTCATCAAAATGTAAAAAGAAAGTAAGACTGCAATTACTGATGACTCGTTTCAGGCAGTTCAGAATTGGTTCTTTCTTTTGGGAGACATTACTTTATTTGTTGTGCACTGTGAAACTTTGCCGACCTTTTACATTCACAAACAGCTATATCACACACTGCATGAAGGGAATATCCAAAAAAGCATACTAGAAGCACTTTAAAAAAAAAAAATACAGTGGTTGATTGTTTGTTCGTGTTAGTTCACACTGCATTAAGACACATATTTTGATTATTTTTGTATTTGTAAATGTTAAAATTCCCATTAACCAAGATCAATAAAACACTCGAAAATGTCAAAGTTAAAACCTGGCTTGGATGTGACATTTAAAGCAAACGGTATCAAACTGCAAAACAGCAACATTTAAACTGGCATGTTGTGACTTGACTTCATAGATTGTATGGTGCTCATAAATGATTTCTGAATGCAGGACGCAAATGTTATCGGTTCTGTGAAGTCACTCACCCTCTTCATCCTCCCACTCCAGGTCCAGTGAGGTGGCGTCGGTCTTACTGGTGAAGTCCCAGCTGCTCTCCGTGTTCGGAGTCACCACATTCGTCTCAGAGCTGAGTCCTTCACACACAGACACAGTCGATACAGATTTTAGCATTTAGAGATTAATACTTTTTTTTCATTTAAATACATATATTCTAATAGATTTTTTAATTGAAATGTGTTAATGGGAACTCACGGTTACTCCGAAATGCTTCAGATTGAGCCTTCACACTCTGCAGGTACACCTCAAACTCTCCATCCGACGCTTTGCTGGGGAAACACACACACACACACACACACAGTTGCCTCATCTGTCTGCAAAATGTGCGCACAGAAAGCCGCCTATTATATTTAATAGTGCGTGATACTAAACAGTTCTCTTACGTGTCTTTTTGGACTTGAATGAGCAAATACACAAAGTCGAAATATTCTCGTACACACAGTTGGTTATGTCTTAAGTGAATGTAAACAGTTGACAAAGAAAACGCATAACAGTATATTGGATCCGTGCAGCTCTTAAAGTGACAGCAGTCTAATATTCTTGCTGCCGTCTCTATAATAACATTAATCAAACAACTAAAGACAAAGAAAATTCACTCAGTTCTTGACTGAATAACTTTTGTAACTATATTTGTATTGTATATTTTATTTATAAAGAGCTGTGTTATTTAACATTTGATGACGTTTTATAAAATATAAAAAATATATAAAACACTTTTTTTTTACTTCACGTTAATTTCAATCGTATCTATGTTCAGGTGTATTTATTTGTGTGATTGCTAATTTGTTTATTTGTTGATTTTTAGTTAGTGTGTTCACTCGTCTTTAATAATGCTTGAAAATTATATTAGTTAGGCTAGTAGTTGTATTTGCTCATAGGCAAAAGTTCCTTGTTTAAGTGTTCTTTAGCCTGTTGATTTTTGTTCTTGGTATTCAGCTCCAATGAAATGTTTTGCAATAAGAATTAGAATAAATGTGAATGATTGAAATTAGGGATCGATATTAATCGGAATCAGAATTGTTACGTTCAAATGATACCCAACCCTACTCCTGACAATTAAAAAAAAGAAAACACCACTAGCACACTTTAATGGAGGGATACCAAATGTTTTTTTGTTTTTTTTTGTCAGCTGAACTCAATGCAGCTCAACTTAATGTTTTCTTAAAGTTCTCCCTGAGATTTTAATATTTCAATAATTTAACAACATTCACACTTCTCTGGTGATGGCTAATGGTCACATGACATGAAGGTAAACGACTGAAATATTTAATATTTTCAGTAAAGGTTTTAATTGTTTTTATTATATATATTTTTTTCTTTTAATTTTATATTTTTCAAATGTAATGGCTCAAAAATAGGAAGATATTTCTATAGAAGTCCAGCTTCATTTGTTTCCACATGCTACTTGGTTTGATATTTTGTGTCTAATGCAATGACACTCATACATTTGTAAGTGTAACCTAAGTGTTCGAAAACTTTTTTGGGGTCACTGAATACCGTATGCATTAATTTCAGGGCAGACTGAACTTACGGTTTGTGCCGAGGGTCATTGCTCTCTGATTCTGACCTGGGTTTGGTCCTCTGTGGCTGCTGCTTTCCCTGAAAACAGAACATTTTAAGAATGACGACTGACTCACTTCCACTAATATTTCACCAAGTGCTATGGTATCGCTCAGATTTTCAAAAACAGCAACAAAAACATGGCTAAAATTATTTCTAACTGTTAGTGCCAAAGTTTGGTGCCCTACTGGGAAACAGACAGCATATGTAATATTAGCAGATGGTCAAACACACAAATCATGGTAGAAAGGAAAATTAGAGAAAATAAAAATGAACAGAAGACATGAGGGCAAATTAAGAAGACAAATGCTAATAAAAACAGGAGGAAATGAGAGACATGTAGTTTAGGATAGTTAGTTTTAGGTGGAGAAGGTTTTCTTGGAAGCAGATCGATTTGGTTTTTATCAGCATTAAGTGCTGAGTTTATTCACAAGACGTTGATCGATATTTGATGCTGGACCAACATTAAGAGCCTTCAATCCTGTTTATAAGTCCTCGATCTCGGCTATTCATTGCGTATCACAATCTATAAATGTTTCAAAGATGAATAATTTCAACAAATATATGATAAACAATGCATAACTTACAAACTCAAGCAATTTTTTTCCTGTTCAAATCAGAATTTTTACTTATAAATTAGAACTGAAGGCATGTCAAATGAGAAGGGTGTGGCTGAAGGTAAGTGGGCGGGGTTAAGAGAAGGGCTGGGCGTGCTCAGTGCGAACGCCTCACCTCCTTTAGCTTTCGTTCCTTAGCGAGCCGCGCTGCCTCGCGCTGGGCTGCAAAAGCAGCCTCCTCTTCTAGCCTTAACTTCTCCTCTTCTGCCACTAACTGGGCAAAAATCACAACAGGAAGGGAAGGTTAACTAAACTCAGAAATAAAAGCAGGGGTGAAAACCAAAGCAATGGAAAACAACAAATGAAACCATAAACTCAATGTAAGCTCTAACTTAAAGGCAACTACTTTTGACCTTGACCATTAAGTTTTTTTTAAATTGATCTTGTTTACACTATAAACAAGTTTCTTGTTCTTGTCTGGTCTTATTGTGAACGTTTCATCAGGGCACATGTGATGATGGAGGTACGGATGTGACCTCCCGTACCTCTGCCTTCAGCTTTTTGTCGATCAGCGCCTGTTGGTCTGAGATGGCAGTGTAGCGTTGCTCTTTCAAGTGGCCGATCTCCTCCTCGCTGATGGGTCTGGACCAATGACAGAAGAGAGAGCAGAGTTCAAAGTCTCCCTCAGCCAATCAAAATCTGTGTGACCTCATGCCATGTGATGCACTGATCTGAGAGGAATGTGACTCATTCCAGTCCTCCTTAACTGGTCTAGACGATCTGGTCAATTTTACAGCCTATCTAAGCCAAGAGCCAACCATGTAGATAGGAAAAGACAGTCTGACCATCTATATAGTTTCTTTAAGTGACTTTTAGAGACAGACAAATATGAAATCAATATATTAGAAATCGGTCTTGCACTTTGTGTGCACAATATCCATCATAATATCCATAAACAGTTGTCCATGTCACTGTCTTAAAGGGTTAGTTCACCCAAAAATGAAAATTCTGTCAGTAATTACTCACCCTCATGTTGTTCCAACCGCGTAAGACTTTCGTTCATCTTTGGAACACAAATTAAGATATTTTTGATGAAATCTGAGAGCTGGATCACTCCTCCTGCAGGCTTATGGACACTATAACTTGCTGGCCCAGAAAATGTATTAAAGACATTGTTAATATAGTCCAAGTGACTACAGTGGCTCAATCTTAAGTTTATAAAGCGACGAGAATACTTTTTGTGCGCAAAAACAAACAAAAATAACAACTTTATTCCACTTTTCATTTTCTTCTCTATGGACCTCGAGTCTTTTTACATAGTGTTTAAGCGTAGCGCGTCTGTGTTTCACGTCACCACGTAGGCTCACTATTGGGCGACTCTGGTCATGTGTGATACGTGGTGACGTGAAACCATAGAGCGTGAAACACAGATGCGCTACGCTATTACACTACGTAAAAAAAACTCGAGGTCCAGAGAGAAGGAAATGAAAAGTGGAATAAAGTCGTTATTTTTGTTTGTTTTTGCGCACAAAAAGTATTCTCGTCGCTTTATAAGCTTAAGATTGAGCCACTGGAGTCACTTGGACTATATTAACAATGTCTTTAATTCATTTTCTGGGCCAGCAAGTTATAGTGTCCATAAGCCTGCAGGAGGAGTGATCTAGCACTCAGATTTAATCAAAAATATTTTAATTTGTGTTCCGAAGATGAACGAAAGTCTTACGGGGTTGGAACAACATTAGGGTGAGTAATTACTGACAGAATTTTCATTTTTTGGGTGAACTAACCATTTAAATCAAAGTCTTAAAATTTAATTACACCGTGTCCTATCCACATATGATATGTATCTTTTCCTTGTTAATCAGACTTGTTGCCCTAATCAGCAGCAATGGCAACACACGACAGAAAATTAGCTTTTAGAAACGTTTTTTATTTCTGTTACGTCGTGGCTGGAACAACAACATACAAAGTATGACGATGGTAATCTCACTAATTATGTGCTTTATTTAATTGTTAAAAGAAATTTCAATATCATTTTGTGTGACCTTTATAGCCAAACTGAAAAAGACAATGGATGATCTTGAAAATAAATGCAAGGAAACAAGAACTATTGCTCTATAGTGCATACCGGTTTACTTGAGTGCACTGTATGTATCCAGGTAAATAAAAGTAAAATCCAAAAGAGTCCAGATTAAATAAAACCATACCTGGGGCAGCTTTGCGAGCTCTCACCCTGGAAAAGAAGGCAAAAGTGTTTACATCTAAGCAAAGGAGGAATATTATAAGAAGTTGAGTGTGTTTCTGCAAGTGTCCTCACCTCATCACTCTCCACAAGGTTCTCAAACTGTAACAGAACGCATGGATGTCACTCAAACTGCACAGCGATGAGAATGTATTTATATCTGTTTTTTTTTTTTTTTTATAAATTATGATAACTGTACCTCAATGGTATAGTGTTCCCCAGCTGTGGTACTTTTGAAGTACTTAGACCTATTGGCCAAAAAAAAAAAAAAAAAAAAAAAACAAATCATCGGGTCAGGCTGGTTTTATGTGAGCAAACATTCACTTCCTCCTGGCAGAGCATATTAAAATATTTTATATATAAAATTATTTAAGTAACAGCATTGTCCAAGATCATCACTTGCGATTAAAAAAATCTGAGATTCTATTCTGCAAAACAGCAAATGGAGACTTAAATAGTAGAGAAAATAGTAATAATCTAAGACTTAACAGACAACATAGTATAAAAAATAGTGAGTATAAAACATGCCTGGTACTAGTTTAGATCCAACAAATAAATTCAGATATAGCTAAATTACACACAATGGCGAATGGCCCAAAGCTGATGTCCTAGGGCGGATTCACAAGAGGACTCTGGGCGGGGTCCTGAGATCAGACCTCAACTAATGCGGAAACTAGAGTAGCGTTGATGAGTCCGAGTCATTCAAGCGAGTCGGTTCCATCGGAGAACAGATTCGAATCATTGCTTAAAAGTGTAAAACAGAAATGCGAGTGTGGCGCATTTTATAATGTATTCACTAAATATTATAATTAATTAATTACACCCCTTATCAAAACATAAATAACATATGTCAACTATTGTCCGGAACCGTGAAGTGAATTACAAACTCGATGCGAATCGGTTCAGGTGAATCATTTAAAAGGAACGATTCGTTCGCGAAATGAACATTGCTAATGGGATTAATATCAGTTGCTTTCAACCTAAACTCTGCGTATTTAATGTAACAGTTAAGCTGCATTGATATCTCTTAGAACATTCCTTTAAAAAAGATCCAGAGATTTTCCACTGTTCACCGGCTATACGAGTGTTCAATGCAATGCACCTGACAACAGGCGAGTCATGCTGCCAAAGATCACAGCTGGTGCAACTTCATATGAAATAACAAGCCCATGACTGACTCACCCTCCTCCTCTTTGTATCCTGTTTGCTTCCCTTCTAAAGAGCCCAAAACATTGAGCCCAGCAGTTCCCCATGGCATACACGGATCAGGTGTATGTATCAGCTAACGTTACTCTTCCATTCCTGATCCGTATCCTGCTTCTTTACACATTGCTCCGGCTACGAGGACTGTATTCTGCATGACTCGTGTTAGCGCGTGCACGCGGCCGGTTCGCACAGGTGAGTCACCTGCGAGCACTTCGCTCGCGCAGCGACATCATTCATCGCCCATGAATGGTATTCTCTGATCTGGCCTAAAAACCGCTTTTGTTTCTTCTTCCTGACAACTCATACATGTGATTAATGTTTAAACTACGGCAAGTCGCAAGGCTCAAATACTGCAACGACGTCTCAGAGACACTGGGGGTCGACAGAGATCATCCATAACTAAAATTACCATGGTAACCACAGTTTCCACTAAAAATAGTTATGCTAGTGGAGGTGGTCCTAGTGATTTAAAACTATAATAAGTTATAACCAATAATATTTGTAAATAAACCAAATCATCATATTAGAATGATTACTGAATGATAATGTGACACTGAAGACTGGAGTAATGATGCTGAAAATTCAGCTTTGATCACAGGAATAAATGACATTTTAAAATAGGCTATATTCAAATTGAAAACAGTTCTTTAAATTGTAATAATGTTTCACAATATTACTATTTTTACTGCGTTTTTGGTTGAACAAATGCAGCCTGGGTGAGCAGAAGAGACTTCTTTCAAAAACAGCAATTATTGCAAACTGCTAATGTATATTATTACAATTTAAATATATAATTCTAAATTTAAATTAATATAATTTGTCATACTCTAAACTAAACAATGTACTTAACTTGTCCCTAGCACATTTTGTTCATATAGTGATGCTTGCCTTACCCCCAAACTATGGTATTTTTGCAGAAGCTTTTTGGTATTTACATTTTTTCAAAACTCTTTGGATATCAGACACCTACATATGGAGGATCATCTGCGTCTCCTCTGACTCAGAAACGATGGGGTCTCGTGTATTACTTCATCAAAACCAAGAACCTGCTGTTTTTTTAAGGTCAAGGAGGATTAAAATCATATTAGGCAACGTAGTTTGACGCTTGATTTCAGGGAGCGCAAATTGCTCCTAACAGCAGGTAAAGCCGCGCGCCCAGATTGCACGCCAGGTACGGCGACACCATCTTTATGGGCCGTCGGTCTGAAACCTTCACGTATGATTACGTTTATATGCGCATGAATGTACAGATAAAGCCACACACACACCTGCTCCTATCAGCAGGCCAGTGGGGCTCTTAATGAAAAGTAGATTATACCTGTAGACAGAAGACCGCTGTACTCGTGACACAGGTGGGACGACTGTTGTGATCCAAATGCTTGGCAAAGGTGCTGGAAAAACAGTGTCAGTTTTACGGATGTTTGTCTAGGTGGCCGTCGTTACCCATGGTTATTTACCGTGAAGGTCAAAGGGAAAGTTCACCCAAAAATATAGTTTCAAATCCGTAAGACTTTCGTTCATCTTCAGAACACAAATAAAGATCTTTTTGATGAAATCCGAAACAGTCCCTCCATTGACAGTTACTCTATTTGACACTGCAAAATCGTAAGAGATCATAAAGAGATCATAAAACTAATCTATATCAATTGAGCAGTTTAGAATTTAGACTTTTGACGTTTGAACTTTAGCAAAAACCAATGAGCTTTATTGTCATGTTACGCAGCTCGTTTGAGCTTCAGCAAGAACCAATGAGGTTCATTCTCGTGTCACGCATCACATTTGAGCTTCAGCAAGAACCAATTAGGTTCATTCTCGTGTTACGCAACACGTTTGATCTTCTGTAAGAACCAATGAGATTCATTCTCATGTTACGCAGCTCGTTTGAGCTTCAGCAAGAACCAATGAGGTTCATTCTCGTGTCACGCATCACATTTGAGCTTCAGCAAGAACCAATGAGGTTCATTCTCGTGTTACGCATCACGTTTGAGCTTCAGCAAGAACCAATGAGGTTCATTCTCGTGTTACGCAGCACGTTTGAGCTTCAGCAAGAACCAATGAGGTTCATTCTCGTGTTACGCATCACGTTTGAGCTTCAGCAAGAACCAATTAGGTTCATTCTCGTGTTACGCATCACGTTTGAGCTTCAGCAAGAACCAATTAGGTTCATTCTCGTGTTACGCATCACGTTTGAGCTTCAGCAAGAACCAATGAGGTTCATTCTCGTGTTACGCAGCACGTTTGAGCTTCAGCAAGAACCAATGAGGTTCATTCTCGTGTTACGCAACACGTTTGATCTTCTGTAAGAACCAATGAGATTCATTCTCATGTTACGCAGCACGTTTGAGCTTCAGCAAGAACCAATGAGGTTCATTCTCGTGTTACGCATCACGTTTGAGCTTCAGCAAGAACCAATTAGGTTCATTCTCGTGTTACGCATCACGTTTGAGCTTCAGCAAGAACCAATTAGGTTCATTCTCGTGTTACGCATCACGTTTGAGCTTCAGCAAGAACCAATGAGGTTCATTCTCGTGTTACGCAGCACGTTTGAGCTTCAGCAAGAACCAATTAGGTTCATTCTCGTGTTACGCAACACGTTTGATCTTCTGTAAGAACCAATGAGATTCATTCTCATGTTACGCAGCACGTTTGAGCTTCAGCAAGAACCAATGAGGTTCATTCTCGTGTTACGCATCACGTTTGAGCTTCAGCAAGAACCAATTAGGTTCATTCTCGTGTTACGCATCACGTTTGAGCTTCAGCAAGAACCAATTAGGTTCATTCTCGTGTTACGCATCACGTTTGAGCTTCAGCAAGAACCAATGAGGTTCATTCTCGTGTTACGCAGCACGTTTGAGCTTCAGCAAGAACCAATTAGGTTCATTCTCGTGTTACGCAGCACGTTTGAGCTTCAGCAAGAACCAATGAGGTTCATTCTCGTGTTATGCATCACGTTTGAGCTTCAGCAAGAACCAATGAGGTTCATTCTCGTGTTACGCAGCACGTTTGATCTTCTGTAAGAACCAATGAGATTCATTCTCATGTTACGCAGCACGTTTGAGCTTCAGCAAGAACCAATTAGGTTCATTCTCGTGTTACGCAACACGTTTGATCTTCTGTAAGAACCAATGAGATTCATTCTCATGTTACGCAGCACGTTTGAGCTTCAGCAAGAACCAATTAGGTTCATTCTCGTGTTACGCATCACGTTTGAGCTTCAGCAAGAACCAATTAGGTTCATTCTCGTGTTACGCAGCACGTTTGAGCTTCTGTAAGAACCAATGAGGTTCATTCTCGTGTTACGCATCACTTTGAGCTTCAGCAAGAACCAATTAGGTTCATTCTCGTGTTACGCATCACTTTGAGCTTCAGCAAGAACCAATTAGGTTCATTCTCGTGTTACGCATCACGTTTGAGCTTCAGCAAGAACCAATGAGGTTCATTCTCGTGTTACGCAGCACGTTTGAGCTTCAGCGAGAACCAATTAGGTTCATTCTCGTGTTACACATCACGTTTCAGCTTCAGCAAGAACCAATTAGGTTCATTCTCGTGTTACGCATCACTTTGAGCTTCAGCAAGAACCAATGAGGTTCATTCTCGTGTTACGCAGCACGTTTGAGCTTCAGCGAGAACCAATTAGGTTCATTCTCGTGTTACGCATCACGTTTGAGCTTCAGCAAGAACCAATTAGGTTCATTCTCGTGTTACGCATCACTTTGAGCTTCAGCAAGAACCAATTAGGTTCATTCTCGTGTTACGCATCACGTTTGAGCTTCAGCAAGAACCAATGAGGTTCATTCTCGTGTTACGCAGCACGTTTGAGCTTCAGCGAGAACCAATTAGGTTCATTCTCGTGTTACGCATCACGTTTGAGCTTCAGCAAGAACCAATGAGGTTCATTCTCATGTTACGCAACACGTTTGAGCTTCAAAAACCAATGAGGTTGAGGGTACGTAAAATAAGGGTAAGTAATTAATGACAGAATTGTCATTTTTGGGTGAACTATCCCTTTAACCTCTGAGTCTGAACACATAAAATGACTCATTGATTTATGTCGTATAGAGCTAATGCTCTCCATATGGAAGCATGTTTTTGTTAAATTCTTCACAGACACAAACTAAATGTGTCTGCAGGCATTAGAGCATGGGGTACATTCTGCAATTGATGAAACGTCCCATGTCATTTAACCTGCACAGACTAATGAGACCTTCATCAGTTTTCGAGCCTGCGGCCATAGCATTTGCTTTTTCATCCTTTAGATTCTGTTCACTGCATTTTAGTAGCTTATATCAGATTTAAGATTAGAAAAAAAAAATGCTAAAAATAGTTTTTTTAGGGTGAAAAGACCATTTTTAGGGGAGAAACGAATTAGGGTCACTCACAGCATCATGCTAGCACTGCATAAAACAAGAACTGCTATTTCTTTGGAAACTGCAGAGAAACTTAAGTATTTCCTGCTGTGTGCGAAAGGGCAAACTGACATTCATCCTCTGATTCCCTTTGACCCTTGCACCGGCTGAGTGTTGGTCACAGATGCTCAAGCTCGACAAGGCCATGACTACAGTCCAGAGAGCAGGAATTATCATCTCTTAATACACACCCTCTGGAATACTTCATTTTATCTGGTCAATTTGGCATTTAAATATCCTGGTATAATGAGTGCTAAACTATATAATCATACATTCTTATGTGAAACGTTTAAAAAGCCATTTGAAATGAACAAGGGATGTTTGTAGTTTTAACAGATGGGTGGCTTATGTAAATATACACTATATATTTACACTAAATATACTTATTATACAAGTAAATATAGGCCTACACTGCCGTTTATAAGTTTGGGGTCAGTAGGTTTAAAAAAAAATAATACCTTTATTTAGCAAGGACACATTTAATTGATCAAAGGGACAGTAAAGACATTTATAATGCTACAAAAGTTTTCTATTTCAAATAAAGGCTGTTTATTTTATTTTTTTACTTTCTATTCATCAAAGAATCCTGAATCCACAACTGTATTAGTGTATATTTGCATAAGCCACTCAACTGATAAAACAATAAAACATTCTTGTTTTTGCACTGTATTGTACATTTAAAATATGCAATATTTTCAATATAAGTCAGATTAGGATATATTTTATTTTTTTACCTGCCACACAAAATGTTTAAGTCTGATTGCTTATAGAAAGCTTATAAGCCGATTTGAGGTTCACATCACATTCATTGCACAAACAACGTGGGATGAGTTATGTACTGAAGGTCACTGTGTGTTAGGGGTTTGTGCAAACTGTGAACTTTAGCACACAACACTAATAAGGTTTTGTAGCATTTCCCAAATGTAAGTGTTTTTAATAAAGCGCTTGGTGTTCTGACAGATGGGGAATGTGGTCAGATGTCTTTAACCCCGCTGAGACCCACGGCCCAGATGATGTCTAATCCTGATGCACCAGCAGAGAGGGTTCTGAACTGGTGATAGTAAATCTCACAAAAGCCTCAGAGAACAGAGTGACGTGAAGTTTAAGTTTGCTAGTAATATTCCGCGGTCTGTTGCCATAGTTACTTAAATCGTTCCTCAAGCACCACAGATCCTGATGTAATCAGTTATGCTGACATCACAGCGGCCCATTGGGGCCAACATCCAATCAGAGCACAGAACATAATCCAGAGGAGAAACCTCAGCTTGATCTTTAAATAATTGTCTTACTCAGATTTTTTTGTCTAGTTTTCTAGTACAAATATCTAGACATTCTTAAATCAGGATACATTTACTTAAGAAGCAAAGTGACTCAAGATGTTAAGTTTTGTTTAGTAAAAAAATTAAGTACATTTATTTTTCTGATCACACTAGCAGATATTTGTTTTCGTTTTAAGCACTTAAAGTCCCCATGAAATCTTTTAGTATGAAAATGTTAGCCTTATTGTAAAATTCACATTTAGAAGATATAAACTTTCAAATTTTACAGTCTCTCACTTCCGCCAATAGGAATCAATGATTTTGATGACATCACTGCACTTCAGCTTCTCCTTAGATTTCCGGCCCTACAATGCTTTCCATTGGGGTGAATGTAGTCGCAGCTCTGGTCCAGAGACACAAGAACACAGAGCGGATCATATGCGCGAGTCGACGCAGAACACAAAACATTTCGGACCCATTTGAATTCAGCACAGAATGCTGTATTTTAAAGCGATATTGAGGAGAAACTGTTAGAGATTAGGAGGAACTGCATCTGTACTGAGATCAACGGCTCTGGCTGAGCTGTGATTTAAACGAAACTCCATTGGCTATGTATTAAAAGGGTAGGAGCTGTTCGATATGTCCCGCCCTGACTTTCTGTTTCAGTGGAAATTACGTCAACACGTTAAATAATGGATGGATGAGTTCATTAAAATTGCACTGTTATGATTGATTATAAAGTAAATTTGAGACGATGGACTACAGATCTGACTATGTGAGACTATAGTGACATTACAGTATAGAATGGCTCTTTCTGCGTTATTCTGAACATTGTATAAGCATTTGTTTCATGTCATTGAGAGCGTGCATAAATATCACATACTTTTAAGTTTTGTTACAAGCTGTTTACACATTGGTAATATGAAAGCGGTTAATGCATGAAAATTCTTACATGTAGCCCCTTTAATTTTTTATGTATTTTTTTTTTATTCATGTTATTTTGCTTCTCAAGTACATGTTTCACCATTTAGGAATGTTTAGATATTTGTACTGGAAAATAGAAGAAGAAAATCATTTAGTAGCTCAAGAGTTCACAGTTGTGTCACTGACTTGGTCACAGATGTTCCACAATTCTGCAGGAGAAATGAACTGCATAGAGTCATGTTCAGTAATATCTTTTATTCACCTTCATGTTCATGATGTTATTTATTCTGTAGAACGAAGAGAGAGAGAGAGAGAGAGAGAGAGAGAGAGAGAGAGAGAGAGAGAGAGAGAGAGAGAGAGAGAGAGAGAGAGAGAGAGAGAGAGAGAGAGAGAGAGAGAGAGAGAGAGAGAGAGAGAGAGAGAGAGAGAGAGAGAGGAGAGAGAGAGAGAGAGAGAGAGAGAGAGAGAGAGAGAGAGAGAGAGAGAGAGAGAGAGAGAGAGAGAGAGAGAGAGAGAGAGAGAGAGAGAGAGAGAGAGAGAGAGAGAGAGAGAGAGAGAGAGAGAGAGAGAGAGAGAGAGAGAGAGAGAGAGAGAGAGAGAGAGAGAGAGAGAGAGAGAGAGAGAGAGAGAGAGAGAGAGAGAGAGAGAGAGAGAGAGAGAGAGAGAGAGAGAGAGAGAGAGAGAGAGAGAGAGAGAGACTGTTTACTAATACAATTGGCCACTCCTTCACCTTCAGTTTCAGCTTCCTCAGCAAGGCAGTTGTCATCTTGGCGGTGTGTTTGGGGTCGTCGTTATCATGCCGTTCGGCCCAGTTTCTGAAGGGAGGACATCATGTTCTGCTTCAGAATGTCACAGTACATGTTGGAATCCATGTTTTCCTCAATGAAGCTCAGCTCCTCAGTACCAGCAGCACTCAAGCAGCCCTGGACCATGATGCTACTACCACCACCATGCTCGACTGTAGGCAAGACACAATGTTCTTGGTACTCCTTACCAGGGCATCGCATTCGCCACACATGCTGGACAACATCTGAGCCAAACAAGTTTATCTAATCCAGACCACAGGACATGGTTCCAGTGATTCATGCTCTTGGACAGGTTGCTTTCAGCAAACTGTTTGCGGCCTTTCTTGTGAGCCAGCTTCAGAAGAGGCTTTCTTCTGGGACGACGGCCATGCAAACCGACTTGTTTGCAGTGTATGCTCTGAGCACTGACAAGCTGACCTTTTGCGACCTCTAAAGCAATGCTGGCACGATCATGCGTCTGTTTTTTGAAGCCAGCTTCTTCACCTGACGCACAGCACGAGGACTCAACTTTGATTGACCCTTGCAAAGCCTGTTTCGAGTGGAACCCGTCTTGGAAAACCTCTGTATGACCCTGGCCTGTACTGTAACTCAGTTTCAGGGTGTTATCTTTGTGGAGAGCAACAATTCTAATTCTCAAATCCTTAGAGAGTTCTTTGCCATGAGGTGCCATGTTGAACATCCAGTGGTCAGTATGAGAGAATTGTACTCAAAGCACAAATTGTAACTGCTCTAATACATGATACACAAATTTGCATGGTCCTGTCAAGCAGACAAAAACATGAACATGATGAATAGGACATGTGGCTTTGCATGGTTAAACGACAACAAAAAAAGATAAGTATTATAATTGTGGTTACAATTATTCATGAGACCATACAGTACAATGCATTGTAAGGTGCATTAATGCATAATAATACTTTTATACAGCAAGGATGTGTTAAATTGATCAAAAGTGCAAGACATTTATAAGTTACAAAAGATTTCGATTTCAATTAAATGCTGTTCTTTTAAACCTCTATTCATCAAATAATCCTGCAAATCCTGTGTCATCATTTACTCCCCCTCACGTTGTTCCACGACTTTATTCTGTAGAACAAAAAAAGGAGAAATACTCTTACAAATCCTGTTTTTTTTTTACCTTGCAATTGCAAAATATTAGGACTTCAAGTTTAAAAAGAAATTTAAAAACACCACTGAAGTATCTTTAGTAAGTCCTTCCATATTGTGATCATTGAGTTAGTTGAACTTTTAAAACCAAATCAGTGTCATTTCCATTTGTCATGTTGTTTGCTCTCGCCGCCTTTACAGTAAAGGAAAAATATTTTGCATAAATAAAACTTAAATATGTAACTTTTCAATAATCCTCTTGACATGCAAATATTATCAAAGGGAATGTCCACGTTTGATGTCATTCCCACGGCACTAAATATAACGTATGATGTGTAAAGAGAAACTCTGTGACACATACATGTTTAAAGTGTCCTTTCTCTTTCACTCCCTCATGGATCACTGTATGCCGAACGGACCATAAAGCAGATGTGATATATTTCAGCAGTCCTCCTGTGATCAATTTTCAGGGCTTTTTATCATAGCATCACAGTTCTGCAGATCTGGGTTGGTCTCCTCCTCCTGTGCTCCTCCATGCACTGATCCTCCTCCTCTTGGTCCCTTTCACACACAAACACACACCATGCCAGGCAGCTCGCATCATGGAAAATATCCACACATCCAAGTTAGATTTTTCCATTGAACCGGCAAATCATCTTCATCCTCGTGCGGCTCTGTCGGAGGGAGGTTGCTGCAGACAGCATGATTACAGAAAACTGAGTTTTAGCCAATTATTACGAGTCCAGTTTGGTTGCAAGCTGTTAGTTTGTGTGCAGTGGTTTTGGTTTTGCCTTTGTGATTATTTGATGATCATGTTTTTTTTTCTCTATCCACGTTAGTGGAAAACATTGCTTCTGAACACTGCTTATATATATATAATAGAAGATCATTTCACCATTTCCATGGCAACTAAACCCTCAGTTCAAAGGTAGTTGTGGGATAAAAGTGTTTTGGGTCTTTATGAAGCAGGATAAGTACTTTGCTGGCTAGATGGTCATTAGTGAAAATGTGTTTGTGCAAAGTTACAATCTATCGGTTGGTCTATTTTTCAGTGCCCTGTGTGGAAACATCTGGGGTTGTAGAAGGGTATTTGTGAGGACACGGCACTGTTGGAGACTTGGACATGAGGACAATCGCTCTGATAACTGCCACAGCGAGCTGGCCCTCGACTCTCTGAATAGACAATGCATATTTCCTTACAGAGTTTGGAATGATTGATTTGAGACATTTTGAGATGCTGTATTGAAACCATGTGAAGAATATGATGAAATTCTTCATATTCAGAGAAAGAAAGAACTTTAGAAAAGCATCACTTTTTCAAAAAAAGAAACGTCCCTTTTTCAGGATATTGCATTTTAAAGGTAACTTTGTAAGATCCAAAAAAGCTTTACAGATCATTATTGGAAAGGGTTTAAACTATGTTTTTCATGTTTGTTCCATGAACATCATAAACGTTGATTGGCTGAGGCAGATGTTATCCCAGGGTCATCATAAAGATATTGGTCTCAGGGCAGCTCCCACTTGGCAAAATCAGGACGTGCGGTGGGGCACTCCACATACTGACTGCTTCTTTTGACCCTCGAGTGGACTGATGGACACCTGTATAAATTTGTATTTAGTTTAGGGGTGAATTCAGGTTGATTGGGACACTTTTTCCCCGTCATCTCAATGGCAAAAACGGTCCCAATCAACTTGAATTCCCCCTTTACATTTCATCATATTTTTATAATTTTGTGGACCAGGGAAGCACTTTACTTCCCAGAATGCATTACCTGTGCTGAATGTTGAATTGCAATTGATTAAATTTATCTTCTTGTCATTCCAATTCAGTTTCTCGTGGGGTGTGGCTCAGGAATTGAAAGGAAGCACTTTTTTTGTTCCAGACACTTGTACTCGAGTTGTTCCTAATGGGATGGATCCTGTAATAAGTACATGCATGCACTGTGAGTTACATTGGATAAATGCATGTGAATTGAAAAATCATTAATCTGTTGAACTAACTATCCTTGTTAAGCGAGTCCTGATTCTGTTGATACATTTTGAACGACACAGCAACAGACTCAACATTACCGCATCCTCATATTAGCATCTCCTTGGTTCCTGTCTGACAGTGGCAGACATGGTCACTGCAAGCCTTGTAAACAAATGACAATATAAACGACTCTCATTACCGCAGTCAGCGACACATAACGGAGACCTGGAGAGACGCCACCACCCCACACTGGAACGACAAATCGGCACAGAGGGTAATCCACATCTCTCACCCAACTGAAGCTCGTTCAGACAGGCCAAATATAACCCTCTCCATCATTCTACACGTCTGTCCTAATCCATCAGGTGCACTCAGCTCCAGACCCCATACAGACTTCAAATGTCTGGATAAGTGGTCATGAGAGGTTTAATAAAGCATGCTTGATATATGACAAAAGGGAACTAAAACCAACTGTAAGTTTACTTAATCATCAGCCAGCAGTGGCAAAGTTTAGAAGCCCATTAGTATGTAAGATGTGTATTATCTAGAGGATTTTTTAAAATAGTTCTTATAATGAAGTTTCAAAAAAATATTATATCTACCAAACCGCTTTGTAATAAATACACTGATATTTAATTTTCTAAAGACAATGTGAGTGGTGCTCGCTGTGCCATTTTTGGACAATTATGTCCAATTGTGCAATTATACAATTGTAACAATTATAATTGTAGTTAAAATAATAATAAAATAACGTTAAAGTATTATTTACATTCACATTTTAAATATTATATTTAAAATGGGAATAAAATTCAAATAATGCTTTAAAATGTAAATAATATATGTTATAATGTATTTCATTCTATCATTTGTTGTATCTTGTTTTACTGTAAGTTTTTACAGGCATACAGTATAAATTTCAGTACTAAGCATCGCCATTGAGAATAATGGGAAATACTATAAAAGATTAAAGTAAAACATCCAAATTAGTACACAAAAAAACAAAGAAATGCCAGTGGGGCTAAAAGTTAGGCTTAATTCTGTCAAAAAGTCTGATCATACAAAAAAAGGAATTGCATAGCATTTTGAGTTGATGAGTTACACACCTTATACTTAGGGTTAGGGATTAGCGGTAGCGTTAGGGTTAGCGATACAAGCTCCAGGTTTAAGACTGCGTGGCTTTAGTGAGGAAAGGAACTCCCATGAAGCAAAATGAATTATATAATTTAATTAATAATGATATATATATATATTGAGCTAATGTTCTTGGTTAGAGAAACATTATATTTTAAGTTTATTGCAAAATATACATATATAAATGGCAAACGTCTGTTTTATCTAAATGTTGCTATTTTATTTTGCACAAAAGGAATAGTTAGACAGTGTGTGGATTTTCCTCCTTTATTTTCATATCTTTTGTTTTGATCCTGCACCTCTTGGAGATAATTCGGATGTGCATATTTTTCCCCCTCTTTTATAAAATGTGCATACACAGAAATATTATAACTATTTAATTATATAACTATTTTGACAGCATAGTAAGACCGACTTGATTGTCATTTGCAGTGCATCATGGGAGTGGGCGTTCCCTGCATAGCTCTTTTGGCTCTCTGATTGGTGGAATTTTGGATAAAGTAGTTTTTCACCACAAATTCAACGAAATCGAAACAATCAAACAAAATGGAAATAATGTGGATAGATGGCTTCACCAAAAGCATACTATCGATTAACAACATTGGAACTCAGAGCATGTCTGCCTTTAAAGGTTTCATTAAAAGTTATTGTTAAAAAAAATTCCAATGGAGAAAATGAATAGAGATTTTACTTCCCAAATGTTGCACTCTTATGAAGTAGTCACATGGTCTGTCTCCTGTCAGAAAGTCGAGCATAGACAATACCGTGCTTTCACTGTTCTACACATTCAGAACTGTTATAAGAAATGATGTGGAAAAATCCCAGACACTTTTAACATTCTGTGTGAGTGAGTTTTGATTCATGCATTGATAGTTCATGTATGATGTATTATACAACACTGCAATCTACATACAAACACATTCCCCAGCATATGATTCATTTTGAGCTGCAAGAACTTTGATTTATGGTCAAATTACAATGATGCCTTATTTTTAACCTTTGTGATCAGATAATCAAAAGCCATGTGACCACTAGTCTTAGCCAGACCTTCAGACTGATGGCCGTTTTCATTGGCTAAGAACCACTCAAGAGGCCGTCTGACTGACATGTAAAGCAACCAATCACAATTCGTTTTGTTCAGCGTAGTCTTTAGGGCGTGAAAATGCAAAGTCGATATCCCTACAAAACAGACCTTTGTGTAAAACTCTATGCAGTGTTCTTCACATGCTTTTGAAAATCCAGTGTTTAGTTGATCCCGATTAGCCCTCATTGTCACAATTGTAACGATTTTCTTCCATGAGGGGGTTTGGCGTCATGACGGCTTTGTTTCCAGGTGGACGGTTAAAGAATGTGACACACGTCTCCCGCAAATCCAAATCAAATGACGACTTCGAAACTCCCGAAGTGTTTCCAATTTTGTGTGCCTTATGCATCAGACATTCAGCAAATGGCCCTTGGGTGTGACGTCTGAGGCACCAATAATGTTAGTTAGAGCATCAGTGCACCTGGCATCAAAGTATAATGCAAGTATGAACAACAGCAGTAGTAGCTGCGTTTCCATTACCCCTCAAATTGCGCAAATTGAAATTGCAAATTGAAAATACGCCCAATGGAAACACGTCAATTTCGCAAAAACTCCCATTTATCGCAAACAAGTTTTTACGTTCGCATGAGGAGGTTTTTCAGGCAATTCAAAAAAGAAATATTTCGCAAAACTGCAATGGAAACAGTTTTTGCGCATTTACAGGTCACCTGACGTAGATGACGCGGTGTGTTTGCACAGAATACGAGACAGAGCTCTTTATTAAATTCATATAAGACAAAATAATTACAGGAATAACGGATTCTAAACCTCAAATAAATGCCACAATAAAGACCTCGAAGCAGATACTGTATGAGGGAGAAACACCCAGAAACACCAATGGTTCCTTACCATTAATGCTTGGAAAACACACATACATCTCCTTCCATTAATAATAATGGCTAGTGCAGTGGCTGGGATATACATAAACCTACCAACGTCCGTTACCATGGTTTTTGGAATGATTTTACTTATCGCGGGGAAAAGTGAAGTTTTAGTCGCATAACATCAGTTAATGGAAACGGCGTCATTTCGCAATCGTTTTTTATCGACATTTAGAAAAAATCGCAAAAGTTTTGTGCAAATCTGTAACGGAAACGCGCCTAATGATGTTTGTTTTAATAAGCACTGGTAATGATAAAGACAACAGATGCACTTCCATAGAGGACATCCTGTGCGCATTTGGGGAAGGTAGCAGACTGATTCATCGGCTCAGGTTTGTCCTCTCTGCTCGTTGCGGCCTGTTCGGGGATCATGGGAGAGCTATGATGTCACCTCGGGCTCGGGCAGAGTTTAATGGGGGTTCTCAGGGGCGTTGCCACCAAATTGAGCTGTCAGGCTATCGCCCTCCTCAAAAGAACAACCTCGGGAAATCTGTGAGGGAGGGGGAGCAAATTCTTCAAAAACTTCAAAATCCATAATAATCGTAATTATGAGATTGTGTCACACCTGCATGCTGAAGAGTATTTTCACTTCTGCTTTTTCTAGTGAACCAAATCATCTAGTTATTTTATTTTGTGAATTTAGTAAAGAGCTGTGGTAATTTTGATACTAACAGAGTAATTCGTTCTTTTCTTTAAAGATAAGTTTAATGATTTAAATATTTGATTATGCATCTGGGCCTGAGCAAAAAAAAAAAAAATGCCAAAACACCCGGATTGCTTTGAAACAAAAGAGATAATATTTCCCCATAGTCAGACTTTGAAGATACTAAACTCTAAATTCTAATTCTTTCCTTTTTGGCAAGCAAATGAGTACAGGGCTGTGTTTCCTAAAAGCATCATAAATTTCAGCAGATCATATAAACTTTTGAAAAAAAAAGTACTTTTTATTAAAATATTAAAATATTTAAAAAGGGCTTAAAATACTTTTGGGAAACAGCCCAGGTCATATTTCACCACAAAAATCAAAAGAAATAAATTTTATTTTACTCATAATTTTTTTTTTTTTTTTTTAATGAAGCCTTTTTTTAGGACCATTACAATTTCTTGATTAAGAATTTTTTTTTTTATGACAATTATGACAGATGTCACATTACTTCATTCTCATTGTCATAATTGTAATAAAAAAATAAATAATTATATATATATATATATTTATTATATAAATTAAATATATATATATATATATGTATATATGTATATATATATATATATATGTATATTATAATAAAGTAATATAGGATATAATAAATGTATAAAAATATAAGCAAATATATTATATATTATTTAAAAAAAAAATTGCAGTAATCTTTTGTTATACAGTAGAAAATTACTATATTTGTGTAATGAGCATTTAATAAGAATCACTATTGAGAACAATGGATCAAATGAATAAATCTGGATGTTTTATTTATGTAACGAGACATTAGTAAATTATTAAAATATTAAATCAGAAATATACACTTTTTTAATGTATTTATCTATCTTATTTATATATATATATATGTATGTATATAAATGTGTGTGTATATATATATATATATATATATAAAATGAATATATACGTATATATATATATATATATATATATATATATATATATATATATATATATATATATATATATATATATATATATAAATGAATATATATATATATATATATATATATATATATATATATATATATATATATATATATATATATATATACGTATATATTCATTTTTTATTATTGTGAGAACTGTCAGGAAAGTAGAGGAAAGTAGAGGATAGTAGAGGGGGAGGGGGAACGGGACTGGGACATGACCCAGGTCAGACTCAAACTTATATGTTGTATTTAACACAGCTCCAACCAGGAAAATTGTTTAAGAGATTGAGCATTTCTTTCAATTATTCTGATTTTAGAGATTGCAATAACACCATCGGGGTAAAGTGAATCTGTGTCTTAAAATGACACACATCCATCATACTTCAATATCAAAGAAATGAGGTTCCCTCTGGTGAAAGATTCCGACCTCCACTGCTTGAGGATTTTCCAGTGGCAACCTAAATTGCACAGTTTAATTTTACTGCCTTGCATCTATGTAAAGATATGAAAGGCCCCTGGTGCAGTGTGAAGTTCAATTTTAGCTTGCACACGTAAGCGGAGCCGCACAGAGACATCTGAGACAGACACAGTTTTACTGAATATATAGGTCATTTAGCACGGGAACTGGTGTTCGTGGGGAACCTCCATCCCTTCAAGGTGCTCTTGAACCCTTAACATGCCTCTAAACCTTCTCTTAAATGTTGGGAATTAGCTAATTGCCTCATTGACTTCATTGCAATGTCTGCTGTTTCATTTACTGCTTGAGTTCTTCACATTTTAGCATGTTGCAGGCCCATTTTTATAGCTTAATAAGTTGCAAAAGTGAATTCAGAGGGAATGCTCTCAACCGTGGGATTTCTTAAGATGCATCGAAGACCTCCAGTCACTACCAAAAACGGCAACTTTATAAAAACATTCTCTCTGCTTCATTGTGGTTTCCATGGATACAATCAATGGTATGAGGTAAAAAAAAAAAAAAAAAAGTTACACAACTCTGAAGCGTAATGTGGAGCATGCGATCTCTTGGTGTTGTTCCCTCTCTGTCCTCAGTCCTGCCCCGTCTTTATGGCAGATGATGAGCTGGGGCGGCAGTGAAAGCCCCTCTGACGCATTCTGGAGATCGTTCTCCAGGTTCCCCAGCGGTGCTGGTAGCCTACTTTGAGCAATACAGGTCAATGCGAGTCGTTCTCTCTGTGGTAAAGCAATACGCCCTCACATTCAGGGTTTTATAACTCACAGTTTGAACATCTACTCTACAGCCCTTACTGATCACAAAACGTTTAGTATTTACATGCAAATCTCGGGGGCTAATCTTTGCTTATAGTTCTGACAATAAACAGCCCGCAGATAAACTAATGAACTACATTACTCGGCTGAAAAATTGTTCATTCCTATTATTAATTAACTATTTAATGAACATCGGTGGCTTTTGTCATCTTTGAAGCAATAAACCACTCGATGCTTGCATTACAGTGTGGTTTCCATTATTTCAAGGGGTTTTAGGGCATATGCTTTATGCTATACCTTGTGTAAGAACACCATTTACGAATGTTAAAATCACAGTAATGCATAGCCTTCAGCGGCTTACTGCTTCATATCAGTCATTTTTCATCTGGATGTTGTAAAGGTGTGAGTAGGGTAAGAAGAGCTAGTTTTTACTTAATTCTTTTATTTTAACTATGTTTTTGCTCCAGGTGAGGAAGAGAAAGGAATCTGAGCTAAAACAAATCTCCTAATTATATTTCAGAATGTCTCCTATCAAATTAAATGATATGAATCTAAATGAAAGGTTCATAGAAATGTGACTTCTCGAAATAGTCCAGTGCCTTAACTTGCCCTGAATCCTGAAAAAAAAAATATCATAGTTTCCACAAAAATATCAAGCAGCACAACTGATTTCAACATTGATAACAATAAATATTTCAAATCATATTAGAATGATTTCTGAAGGGTCATGTGACATTGAAGACTGAAGTAATGATGCTGAAAATTCAGCTTTGGCCTCACAAGATTTGAATTACATTCTAAAATATATTACAATAGAAAATATTTTAAACTGTAATAATGTTTCACAATATTACTGTTTTAACTATTTTTGCTCAAATAAATACAGCCTGGATGAACAAAAGAGACTTCTTTCTAAAGCATTTATAAAATCTTAATAATTCTAAACTTGACCAGTAGTGTCACTGTCAGAAAATAATTTTGGTTTGTGTAAATAAATAGCCAGGCTTAAAGGTGCAGTAAGCGATTTCTGAGAAACACTGTTGAAAGTCGATCGGACAGAGCAGCACAAAACACTTGTAGCCAATCAGCAGTAGGGGGTGTGTCCACAGCAGTAGGGTGCACTCATGATGGGGGAGGAGAAAGAGTAATGAGCAGTAGGGGGTGTGCCCACTCATGATGGGGGAGGAGAAAGAGTAATCAGCAGTAGGGGGCGTGTCCACTCATGATGGGGGAGGAGAAAGAGTAATCAGCAGTAGGGGGCGTGTCCACTCATGATGGGGGAGGAGAAAGAGTAATGAGCAGTAGGGGGTGTGCCCACTCATGATGGGGGAGGAGAAAGAGTAATCAGCAGTATGGGCGTGTCCACTCATGATGGGGGAGGAGAAAGAGTAATCAGCAGTATGGGCGTGTCCACTCATGATGGGGGAGGAGAAAGAGTAATCAGCAGTAGGGGGCGTGTCCACTCATGATGGGGGAGGAGAAAGAGTAATCAGCAGTATGGGCGTGTCCACTCATGATGGGGGAGGAGAAAGAGTAATCAGCAGTATGGGCGTGTCCACTGTTGGATTACATTTTTATTAAAAGTTTAATTTAGTTTTTCCACTGCAATAGTATATAAACTGATAAAGTTTAGTAGACTGATTTCAGATGATTATTGAGTCTCCAGCAAAGAGTCTCCTTTCCTGCCAGACTTGTTTTCTCTATTGTGTTTTAAATAAGTCAGATCACTTGATTCTCACCTTTCGGAGCCCAGACGTTGAGTCGTTAGGTTGATTGACTTTCACCTATTATCTTTAATGGCTCTGGAATGGCTTTTGGAATTGGAGTTCCTGGCCAGTATCAGCATGTGAATAGTTATGCTGATTCAATTGGACTCAGAGTAGGGTGTGTTCCCACTTCATTTGCATGCTTTATTCAGAGTTCCCGCCTCTATGTAATCCCTCCCCCTTGGAATGTATATAGCTACAATGTATAATGTTTTAGTTAGATCATGTTGGAAGTTCTATAGCCACGTACAGCGGAGTTCTCAATAAAGAATAACTTCCGTTGAACGCGATCCCGACTGTCTCACTGGTCTCTGCTTTGAAGAAAGAAAAACTTTACAACAGATGGTGCCTTGTGACCCGGATGGAGAAAAAGGAAACTCAAAGAACTGCATCTTGAAACTTCAAGCTCAAAGATCTCAACGAAGCTGACTGAGTTCCAGACTGAATCTTCTGAATCCAGATTGAAAACTTCAAGCTCCAAAAAGATCTCAAAGACTGATTTTTTTCCAGACGGAATCTTTCTCTACAAATGAAAGACTCGGTGAGTTTCACTCCATTAAAAGAACCAATGCAGACCAGTACAAATGTTTTCCTCTGCGCCATTCAGAGAAGAAGTTAACAAACAGCTGTAGAGTTTGGTTAACTAAAGATAAGCCTCTAAAAAAGTTTTTCTTTTAGAGATGAAATTTACCCCCTGTTGTTGGCAGGGAAGATTAACAGTTACATGTTAATATTGTGTGTATGCTCTTGCTAGAGAAGACCTATCTGTAAGCTAGAGAATTAGCTTTAGAATTAGATTTAGCTTCTTGTGCTAATAAGATTGTACCCTATGTTTGCAAGACAGTAGAGAGAAGTTTTTTTAGTGTTTGTTTGTGGTAACAAAAAAAATTCACAAAATGTTTAGGAAAAGTACTAGACAGATTACACCTTTTTGGACAGATAGAGAATTCAAGTCTTTGTTATCAGAGCACATGGACTCCATCGTGACTAAGCCAGTCAGATTGAATTTAACCAAGAAATTTGGCATTGATCCAGAGAAAGTGTGGTCAATTGAAGATTGCAAGAAAGTGTTGAGTGCATGTATCAGGAAGAAAAATCTGAAAGGCATCATCGGTTGTCACCGAGAATTTAGCTTATCCATTGCACAAGAACAAGCGCAGTGTATTGCTAAGTTGAAAGAACAGATCAAACAATTGCAGACTCAGGTGTCCTGTCTCAAGACAAACGTGGGCCATAACAAAGCCTCAACCAAATGTGATTTAGAAGACCAACAGTCAGAGGAAAGCTATCCTGATTTACAGTCTTTTGATAGTATAGAGGACAATGTCAATACAGATGTAAATGCAGTTGAAGTGTGCGTAGCTAGACAAAAGCCTCAGGGAAAAGGTGTTGATACAGTTCCATTTGCAACCCCCATATTGCAGCCACAAGCAATCAAAACATCTTTAGGTCCTAAAGAGATTGAGAGAATTGCTGAAAGTTTGCCATCAGTGCAAAGAAATTTTTCTGAGTTTAGAAGAGCATTGATCAGCAAAATGCGGCTCTATGATATGACTCTAGCTGAAGTCACCCAGCTAATATCACAGATCTTGACTGAGTCAGAATTCAATGATTTTGAAAGTGCTGTAAATAATTCTGAACTGCAACAGGCCAGTAAAGATGAATTGAGAGAGGAAGTTGTTAAAGTGTTAAAAAACATTGTTGGACCGAAGGTGGACTGGTCAAAGCTCACTAATTGTGTACAGAAGGAGGATGAAACTGTTTGTGAGTACACAGAAAGATTTTGCCAGACCGCTGCCGCTTACAGCGGAATTGCCGACACTTCAGAGAAAGTGTTAGGTCATAATGGTCCTCTAGTTCGTGCATGGTCCGATGGTCTTTTGTCAGAACATAGAAATGCATTGCCTTTCTTAGATCTTACATGGTCAAATAGAACCCTGCAAGACAACTTGGACAGTTTAGCTATTTGGGAAAGAGACTTTGATGTCAAGGCAAGAGTAAAAATTGCAGCAGCATCCTTTAAGGTTAACTCAGAGAAGCCAAAGAAACGCAAAAGTCCTAGAGAAGCCAGTTGTTCTTACTGTGGCAAGCACGGACATTTTGGAAAAGAATGTCGAAAAAATAAAAATAACTTAAGACAAGTTAACAATGTTATGCAGCTCTTGCTACATTTGTTTGCTACTTTGAAGCAACCCCTCCCCTCGTCACTGGACTCGTGGGTAAGCTTTTTGAGGTGTTAACAATTTGGGCTGTGATTGCTTAATCTCCCCAGTAACTTACAACAAAGATGAAAGACTTATTTTTTTTTGTTTAATAGAACAAAAGGAAAGTGACTGTCACAGCCTTTGTTTGGGGGACATTCAGAAAACTCACAGCCATAAATGTTACACTGCAGAACACTACAATCAGACCTCCATGCTCTATATGATGTCTATTAAGACTGATGTTTCACTGGAGAATGAAAATGTGCCAATTTTCTCACACACTGTACAGTGTGTGCACAACACAGGGACAGAATAGGACACGGTTCAGTGAGGGCCCTGGAAAGAACTGACGCAACAGGCGTCGGGGGCCAATCCAGGGTGAAGACACTACCTCATAGGCCTTTCCTCATTTAGTCCATCCTTACCTCACTGGTCCATAGGTGTCAAATCAATTAAGAAATAGGGAAAGAATGAAACGACAACAGTACACTCTGAAAACGATAGAACCATTGTGTTTAAACTGCTACAACCGTAGTGTTTTGAAGAAATACTGCTCTCTGTTTTTCTGTTTTCTGTCTTACAGTGTGCAGATAAAACTTGATGGCTTTTTCAAGATCCATATGCAGCGACCGTCTCATCTGCGTATGAAGCCCCAACCTCAAGAAGACAACCAGACCCACTGCTGAACGAACTATCACAAAAGAAAATGAAAAATACACAACGCAGAAAATTCACGGACCCTAAATTGCATGTTTGTTTCTGTGTCAGCATGCAATTACAGATGAACAACACAGAGCAAGTTACACGTGCCTGTAATTTACACAAGTTACAAGAATTAACTTTTAAGTGTATAAATTTGTATTTTTGTGAGAGTTATTAGAACTCTCAAAGGGGGAAGTGTTGGATTACATTTTTATTAAAAGTTTAATTTAGTTTTTCCACTGCAATAGTATATAAACTGATAAAGTTTAGTAGACTGATTTCAGATGATTATTGAGTCTCCAGCAAAGAGTCTCCTTTCCTGCCAGACTTGTTTTCTCTATTGTGTTTTAAATAAGTCAGATCACTTGATTCTCACCTTTCGGAGCCCAGACGTTGAGTCGTTAGGTTGATTGACTTTCACCTATTGTCTTTAATGGCTCTGGAATGGCTTTTGGAATTGGAGTTCCTGGCCAGTATCAGCATGTGAATAGTTATGCTGATTCAATTGGACTCAGAGTAGGGTGTGTTCCCACTTCATTTGCATGCTTTATTCAGAGTTCCCGCCTCTATGTAATCCCTCCCCCTTGGAATGTATATAGCTACAATGTATAATGTTTTAGTTAGATCATGTTGGAAGTTCTATAGCCACGTACAGCGGAGTTCTCAATAAAGAATAACTTCCGTTGAACGCGATCCCGACTGTCTCACTGGTCTCTGCTTTGAAGAAAGAAAAACTTTACAACACCACTCATGATGGGGGAGGAATTGAATTGAATTGAATTGAATTGAATTGAATTGAATTGAATTGAATTGAATTGAATTGAATTGAATTGAACGTCATCTTTTGTGGCCCAAGTACTGTCCCAATACACAAGTTTGCATTTTGGCAAGAACAGTTAAAAATCCCGGAAGTGTTCTTGACACACCCATTTTACCGAGGATGCATCGGTTGGTAACTTGTGTGAACTTGACGGCAGAAATATCCCAGCATTCATTTCGGCATTCGAGAAGGAGAGGCTGGTCAATACAGTAAGTTGTTTTTCTACAATTTCAACTGTGTAGATTTCAAATATTGGCATTTTTATGAAAATATATGGCGAATCGGAAATGTGCTCAAACGTTTTGAGAAGTGAGAATCTCCATAAGCGCCTTCGGGTGTTAAGTTAGCTAGCGAGCCAACCGGCCAGTCTGCTCGTTTTACCCCACAGCAAGAACACATCGTCTCAAACTGTCAGCAGCATTCTGTGTGCTCGTCACCTTGAGAGTTCATTCTTCCAAGAACAACTAGCAAGAGCGTTCTCCCCAAGAACACAAGTCCGTTCTTTGCATTCTTGGTTTTGAGAAACACAGAGAGTAATCCAATCAGCAGGAGGGGGGTGTCCACTCATGATGGGGGAGGAGAACCGATGTATAGATGTAACCGATCGGTGAGAGTTGCTGCGTGCAGGCGAGGAGGAGCTGAAAACGGAGACGTGAGTCGGACACTTTCTGCTTTCAGTAGTGACTCTCGCGATGCGTTTGCATGAAGAGCTGCATGAAGACAAACAAACCTAATGTGATCAAATAAGCAGTAGGGGGCGTGTCCAATCATGTTGGGGGAGGAGAGAGAGTGATCCAATCAGCAGGAGGAGGCGTGTCCACTCGTTATGGGGGAGGAGCAAAAGGGAGATTTGAAGAAAGACTGTAGGAAGAGAGATGACTGAGAGACATTACAAAAGAGAAAAGGTCAGAGTAATATCCCTGGAAAAAGAAGTGCTATGATTAGGCAAGAGCTTTAGGACCCGCGCTATTATTAGAAAAGCTTTCCAGTGCTGGAAAGACAGAAGCGGAAAGACCAGAAAACTGATGCAGGAGTTGCGTTGTTTTTCCTCCATACCTGAATAACATTGGTTTTGCTTTTTCACAGAACCAAGATATGCTGTTGTCGTAATGTTAGCTTTAGTAACAGGACAGTTTTGAGTGTCATTGTTTGTCTGGAGCTGCTGTGCTGCTGGCGACTAACAGCACACTCTCGCTTGTATTTACTCTTGTGTCCTGTATGTTCATTTTTTGTTCTTCCTTGACGTTTGCTCATCATCTCTTTATGTGAAGCGTTATTTTGCTTTGCTTTAGCTATGATAAAGAGACATCCTCTCTTGCATTGTACGTTCATGCATTTTCGGGGCGGAGCAATAAAGGGAGGGGCGTGTTTGTTTGAGTTGATTTCAAATATCAACAGTGTTTCTCAGAAATCTCTTACCACACATTTAACCACTGAATTACCACCTTAATCCAGTACCGTGGGAAGTAGGGGTGCTGAGGGTGACGCAGTAATCCCTGGCATGGAACTAAGGGGGATCTTTAACATTAGATCTTTCCTATTCTTGGAACAAAACAAATGCTTAATGTTGATTCAGTACTACTATTAAAAACCTCAACAACAATAAAACTGTCCAAAAACAAAATCGCTTATTTTAATGATATGATATAGCCGCGTTGTAACACAAACGAATGCTTAGTTTGTGGTTCATTATTATTTTTAAGGAAAACACAACTGTAAAACAAAGACAAACTCACTTATATTAAATGAAGAAATGCTATTTTTGCGCTTTCGCCTCCGCCATCGTCCTGTCAGTCATCGCGCCTCACTCTCGTCACATGACTCCTCTGCGCTGCTTCTCTTGCTCTATGGAGCAGACACTCCTCACTTAATAACAGTGGCGTCTACTGTCCAACTGAACTAAATTGTTTTTATCACTATAAAACTGCAAAACAATGGTGGGGGCGGTGGGTTATGCCTTAATCCAAAACCTGACCCCAAAAAAGAAAATTAAATGACACAAGAATGTGTCAGCCAAACTGATGTCAACAATGCACAAAATGATTAACAGGCAGAAAGCATTGATTGGCTTAAAAAAATATATGTTTCCATGTGCTTTTTGAGCTGTTTACAGAGCCAGTGACAGGTGTGATTTCTCAAGACTCCTATTTTAGGATATCTGTCAAGTAGTTGAGACATTTTATTCGTGGCATTCCAAAATAAATAAATGAATAAAAATCACTTACAGCATCTTTAAATGGTTTAAATTGAATGCCTTTCCAGTTTTGTCAAATCATTCTCTCTGTCTCTCTGTCTAAGCTGGGCACTGATCTTGTGAACTTCTTCACATACTATCCATAATATTATATAAGTACAGGTTTTATTAAGAACCAGTAGTCTCCTTTAGTCATAATTCTGTGCTGTTATGAGTACCATTTATGAAAAAATCTTTTAGAACCATCAACCACCCACTTGCTTTGTTCAACTCCATTAGCCACATCCTCAATATACCCATGCTGCTGCTGAAGTCTCCTAGATCTGCCTTCCCATGCTAGTACGCTCACGGCACACATTTTAAAGGAGTAGTTCGCTCAAAAATGAACATTCTGTCATTATTTACAAACCCTCATGTTGTTCCAGACCTGTATGATGTTATTGTTTCTGTGGAACATGAAGAGAGTATTTTTTGAAGAATCATCATTTTCAAGTCAAAGACAGTTCATATATTGTGTTCTACAGAAGAAAAACAAAACAAAACAAGTTTTCCAAATCCAACTGAGCCTCTGCTTTTAAATCATGTATTCATTTTTCATCAACAACTGAATGTGGGTAAATTTCATAAAAAAAAAGCAATGGTTTTAACAAAAAGCTAAGAAAATCACTTTTTGTTCAAAGACTACATGCATAAGAAATGCTATTATCCCTTGTTTTTGCGCCTTTTTTGCATTTGTTTTGATCCAAAGATTTTGCACTCTTTGAGAAGATGCTTAATAGCGCCCTCTACTGTATAACAGTGAAAACACGGAAAGGCGGAAAATGTCATCACTGGCGGGGAAAGAGTTCATGTGCATTTAAAGTCAGCATGAAACAGAAGTTGTGTATTTTTTCTTCTCTATTGTCACGCATATCTGAGTGAAACGGCTTCTGAACAAAAATATAGGGTGGGACTTAATTACGTTTATCTGGAATTGATCGGATGGTTGTGGTTTGCTATTGGTTGATCTCATGTGAGTGACAGGTTGCCCCGCCCTCACGCCAGTAAACGTCATCAGAGAAGAGATGTTCCTACAAGATATTTTTATTAAAGATTATGGGGCACATGAACTTGAAAAAATGATGATGTGCACAGAATAATCATTTATAATAAATACTGCAATACTCCATAACAAAAATGGGAATTGTCAATTTTGATTTCAGTGTGACTTTAAAGTGGCAGACGAAATAACTGCAGTGTGTGCTTATAATAAACAGAACGTTAACGTTAATTGGCGTGGGCATTAATATAGTTATTGCTAAATAGTTGTGATGTGAACAGGCCTTTAGAACAGCATGAGCATGAGAGCATATATTCCTTTAAAGACGTGATTTATATGTCCTGTTTAAAGCAGTACAGGAAGCTCATGGTTTGTCAGATGATGTTCACCTGTGAGATCACCTGAGAATCTCAGCTTAGTCTGAGAGACATCTGAAATATTTACAAATTCATATTAGCCGAATTTCTCAGTGGTTGTCACTCTCATGGCCCGATATCACGCTATCAGTAAACTTAGCTCGCAAGAAAGTGTGTTACTCACGTTTGTGGGAGTGTGATGTAAAGGAATATTTGCACTGCAGTAAAATAAATAAAAGTCTATAAATAAAGTTTTTAATCACCTGTACACACTCATCATATGTCTACCTCTCATCTGATGGCAATAGAGCGCTCAATTTAGTACTGCTCATTAGCAATGCACAACAGACAACCCTCAACTGCCTCCTTCCTACACACGGCTCTCACATTGTCTTTGTTTTTGTCTTTTTAATTGGTGTTAAGTGAAATCTCGGTTGACATGCATTGTGTTTTCAGAATCTTGTCAGATAAATAAAGCACTTTCTTTTCCATTTGCAGAAAGACAGATTGGTCCAAAGATCTCATGATGGAAACGAGCCCTGAAATTCAAAAGTGTTAAGAAATCTCTTCCTGTCAGCTGATGGCATGATGCTTATGAACAGATGGAGCGACCTGAACCAACAGAAATATGTATGTTCAATTATTTTTGGGTACAATATTGCTTTAAATGAGGTTTGTCATAAAAATAGGTTTATAATAATACTTCATTTTGACATTTTCTGAAGATTTTGCCCATGCAAAAGTTGCCTATGTGATGCCAGGGTGTTCTGGCTTGTTGCTAGGTGATCCAAGGGAAAAGAAACAACCGCAAATGATAATCTGGTAAACAAGATCTGATTTATGACCTCCGGGTTTTTGTCCATTTTAGTCTATTTTTTTTTAATGCACTCTCTCCTCAATAAGGATTCATCATTGGAGGAATCAGTCAGTCTGCAGCATACATGTGCAGGATGATCACATGCTTAAAGGGATATTCCATTTTTGATATAATAACTTATGGCTAATCTTCGAAACCCAAATTAAGATATTTTTGATGAAACCTGAGAGGTTACTGTCACTCCATTGAGAGTTCAGGTAAGCAAAACTTAAGATTCAAAAAGGTTATAAGGGCATTGTAAAATACAGAATTGAGCATATTAATCCAAGTCTTTTAGAGAGATATGATTGCTTTATATGATGAAAAGTTTTCATTTAGGTTTTTCTTCACTTATAAACACACATACATGGAGCGCATCATATACGGTAAACACAGACACTTGTGCGTGCGTCACACACTAGAACAAACCTCATTGGTTCTGAATGAATGAATGATGTATTTATACAGCGCATTTCCTACTGGATGGACAGGAACCTCTCAGATTTCATTAAAAATATCTTAATTTGTGTTTCAAAGATTAACCAAAGTCTTCTTGGTTTGGAACAACTTGAGGGTGATTAAATAAGGATTTTTATTTATGAATTAAAAATTTTGGGTGCTAACCCAAGTAGTAGCGACCTTTGCTATGTTTCACCCGTTTCACTTGAAACGAGCCTCACAACAAAAACGCAACTTTCACTTGAAACAGGCCTCGGCCTGCCATCAGGCCGCGCAGATGCCATGGGGTCTCTCTGTGAGTTCTTGTTTTTAATATTTAAAAAGGATATAGCTAGTTAAGCAATATTCAAGCATATTCCCAAATATCAGCATGTTTGCAAATGTCATATTGATTTTATACAACAGTTCAATAAACAAGAAGTTAATATTAGGTGACTTATACTTTAGACTCAGAATATTGTGTTTTTCTCTATTTGGCCAACGAAAATAATTTCAAACAAATCCACAGCAGAGCCATTGCGCGTCTCCGAGCAACACAGTAATGTTTTGTTACTGAGCGAATTGGTGTTTTCGAACAAATCATTTTAAAGGTGCTCTAAGCGATGTCACACGTTTTGTAGGCCAAAACATTTTTTGTCACATACAGCAAACATCTCCTCACTATCCATTAGCTGCCTGTCCCCTGAACACACTGTAAAAAAACACGGTCTCTGTAGACAGCCCAGGCTCCACAAACGGCAAGAAAAACAAACTAGCCCAGCCTGGACCACAAAACATAACAAACAGTGTTCCAGCCAATAACAGACAAGAATGATTGGAAGGTTAGTGCGCGTACACATGAAGGGGGGTGTGGGGAGTGGAGGAGAGAGAAGCATGAAGAGGTGAAGTTAGCTAGATGAGAGATGTCCTAACAATGACTAACGTTCAAATTTTATATTCTTGAGAATGTTGATATGGCCGACACATGACCAAAGAGACGACGTTCCGATGAACAAATAACAAAGAATAGGGAAAAGGAGAAGGAACGTGCCAAGTCCCGAATTTACATCGGAAAAGCGTTCAAAAGGTGGCGAGAACTCCGTCGGCAGAAGGGCTTCCAATCCGACATTCAGGTGACTCTGTTTTTGCTGGACAGGTGTGTAAATCCAGTCTGTTTTTTTAAATGGTTTATGACTGTTTCAGGAAGCACGGAAGGGGGTGGGAGGGCACGGGATGAGGAGGCAAGCTAGCCACCGTTTTGTTTGACAATACTTTGAACGTCAACAAGAAGTGACGTCACCCAACATCACTTAGAGCGCCTTTAATGAATGACTCAACGTTTTACTCATACCTGAATGAATCGGCCATTTTGAACAAATCGTTTGATTGAATGATTCAATGACTCACTCATTAAGACAGTGAGTTGCCGCCACCTACTGGAAGTTTAGTTTCATATTTAAAAGTATACTTTCATTATGGTTTAAGAGATAGAATGCCTAAATAGTGGTAGATAGAGTGCATTTATAAATAGACTATTACCATAAAGTAATTGCAGTCGCATTGCATGAAATGCTTATTTTTCTCATAAGACGGCCTCCAACTGTTTCTTTGAAACATGCCTCTGAATTGCAAAGGCCGCCTCTGAACCCAACCAGAGTTTAACTGGGTTAGGTGTTTTTCCAAATCTGTAACCCTAAGTATAAGTTTCTAAATAATACGTTCTCATCATACTCTTTCAATACGGATATCTCAAAATGCGCATCAATGTGTAACTCTCTAAGGAAATGTATGTTGTCTATTCAGAGAGTCGAGGGCCAGCTCGCTGTGGCAGTTATCAGAGCGATTGTCCTCCTGTCCAAGTCTCCAGCAGCGCCTTCAGGCATCTGGCCGTGTTGTCCCCGTGTCCTCACAAATACCCTTCTACAACACCAGATGTTTCTACACACGGAGCCGTCCAATCGGAATGCCAGGTTTTCCCTCCCGAGTCGAGTCCACCAGGTGGCATTGGCAGATATATGAGCGCGCTCGCCACGTTACGTAAGTCTCCTCGTTTTCTCAAACAGGTTCTAAAAAAGTGATTTCCATGTCAATAGAGAGTAATTACTACTGATGCTTAAAATAACTCAACTTATTTATTGATATGCTCATGCATTTACGAGTGTTTTAGGGGAAAATAAGGAGATTCATCATAGATGCATTTTTATGTCTATCTCTTTCTTTCATGCACAGCAAGTACAGTGCGGTAGGCAGAAACAGAGAGAGAGACAGATATATACCACCACCCACACATGCATGTATGACCCTGTACATCTCACAGTAGCGAGTCGGCCCCCACATCCGCGCACACACCAATGATTTGAACATTCAAGAGGTCAGAATCGCTCCCAGAAACACATGCATGGGCTGGCGAAGGGAGTCACGCTGCTGTGGATCACATGGATGGAGGGCCGGTCCACAATCACAGAGATCAAAGTGGGAAAAAAGGGTCTATACTCAGGAAAATAGACAGAAAGAAAAAAAACGGCTTTATGTAGGTTGGGAGAGAAAAAAAATGTCTTGTGTGCTGTATTTAGCACACTGCCTGTTGATGAGGTCTTTAAAGAGTCTTGTACAGTGCGCTGTCAGTTGTGTTTAGAGAGCGCTGCTGCGTGGCTCTGCCTGGGATTATAACAAATCTGTCATGAATTTTAGATGCTACTAAACGCAGGGATTCAGCAGCCCAAGAGACGGCAGTTGGCTGTGAATTGTCATTAGCGGCTCCCTCCGAGGCTGCGAGTGGTGAAGCCGTACTGGCATTGAACGTTCTCTGGTGAGAATACACACTTCCCCCCGCTGATTTGGGTCCATATGGATATCTAGAGTCTCAGATGTCTGTTTCAGGATCAGTTCTGTTCTGTCGGAGCATCCTGGATAAGGCAAAACTGACCCTAGATCAGCCCTCAGTGGATTGAGAGATCTGATGCAATTTATACGCGAAAATTAGTTTTTACGTGCATATGATACGCACTTTATGGTGTGTAAAACATCACTAATCCTACTCAAGGGGTTTACAGTGCGTATCAAAAGCAAGTAAAAACTAATTTTCGCGTATAAATTGCACAATAAATACAATGCATGATATAGAGACCCATTTCATGAGATCAGGTTGAAAATAAAGTTTAGTAATATTATTATTATTATTATTATTATTATTATTATTATTATTATTATTATTATATGGATGATTGCTAGGTGGGTACCAGGGTTGTTTTTGTCAACTAAAACGATTAAAAAGACGTTCTGTTCATTGAAATTAAGCTGAAATAAAATAAAATAAAATATGAAAATGTTGCCTTTGCAACTAACTGAAATAAGGTTACGTTGGACCTTTAAAATTACTAATTGGAAATCAATCCAAACTAAAACTGGACTGAAACTGTAATGAAAATAAATTATATATATATATATATATATATATATATATATATATATATATATATATATATATATATATATATATATATATATATATATATATAACAACTAAACAAAAAAAATGACTAAAGATTGAACCAAAAATGTAAATGAAAACCGAAAATATAATATCTGGTATAATTGTATATTGGTATAATGGTATATAGTCATAAGGTTCCTTTTTCAATGTTTCCCATTTTCAAAATTCCCATTTATTGTCAACAAGCCACATTATTTGAGGTATCATTTATGTCTGTAGCTCAAACAGTGCAGTATGAGTTATAAAAAAACAAAAAGAAGAATGAATGAATAGGTCAAAAGGTCTATATGTAAGGCCTAATATGTAAGAATTTTGTATCAAAATACAGATGCAGATGTGGACAACTGCGTAATGTTTAGCGGCACGCTGTTGTTTTTTCGTTTAAACATTATGGATCATGGCAAGCAGACTTTGGGACAAAAGGAGAACTAAAAAGAGGATCAATATCAGCGTGGCGTTTTCGAGATGCCGAGAGCTCCACTTCCGCAACTAACTTCGACTTGACAGGGACGCTACTCTTGCATGTACTTTATTAGACAGGTGAGCAAATGTACATAAAACAAAATAATGTTATATAGCTCAACATGATGAAATGTTAGAATATGATCAGTATGTTATTCTAATGTTGATCTAGCTTACTGCTAGTCTCATATAGCCAACAAACTAACACATAGAATAACATAACTTTCAACACACTCAAATGATGTTTAGTATGATAGTGTAATGTTAGACCAAGTGAAACAGCGCTGCGTTACCTCACAAGTTTAATTCGTCAAATAAACTGACCTGTGTGAGAAGTAATTCAGCACTTGCAGGTAGTTCGGTAGAATGAAATGTCTTCATTCCTTTATATCCGCTGGACTCAGATATCTGTCTCTCATTAGCCTGCTTCATACCACAGTCATGTTAAAAACATCAATGTATTCACTCATCCATAAACATTATTAGATCCTTCAGCATGACAGCAAGTTCCATGATTCCTCTTATTCACTGCGTCATCAATCTACGCCTTTGTTACTGTAAGACGTTAGCGACTCCTAGCGGCGAAAAAAAATACATATTGTAGCTTTAACTATGACGATAATGATAAAAAAAAAATAGAATCGTTCTAAATATAAAAGAATAGCTGAGGTAACACCACAACTATAACGATAACGACACAGAGGAACAATATCGTTGGAATCACTTTCAGAAAGATTTTTCCAGCTGATGAACAATAAAAACATTGACAGACAATCAGAATCCATCCTGCTTTATAGAGCTCAAGCTTTTAAAGTGGAAAACGACAAAACCTCAGCATGCGCTTAGAATAAACAGAACGATATCGTCCACTGGTGTGAATGCTAATATAGTTATCATTCTTGGTGTGAACAGGCCTCATTATAGCCTAGAAATCTAGACGCACCCTAGCGGAAGCAAATTTTATTTTGCAGCCAGGGTGGTCAAGCAACTCTCCGTTGGCTTTCGAGCTGGGAAAACCAAACTCTAGTCAGGCCAATCACATCGTGTATAGAGTCAGCGGGCGGGCTTAACATAAGGACGACAGAGTTGCGACGGTTCCATGCGACTTGAAAACGAACAGTGGTCTTTCGAAACGGCTTTGGCCGTGACTCTGGAGGACTTGGAGTTAAGATTTTCTTTGAGAAAAGAACAAAGAACTGCACTTAAGTCATTCTTAAAAAAGGAAGATGTGTTCGTAGTTTTGCCGACCAGATACGGCAAAAGTTTAATCTATCTATTAGCTCCGCTAGTGGGAAAACGCTCTGGTTGGTTGTCGCGCAATCCTATTGTGTGCAGAGGGAATTTGAAAGACAACCGTTTATCCCGCCCCTCGGATTAAGCCGTGACTATGGTGAGTTCCCAGACCCAACATCTTGATGTGGGTCTGGCTTGCCAGGCTAGCCTTATTACTGATTCTTGCCTCAGCAGCTCCACCATTAAGAAACCAAAAAGAACCAGTTAAATCTTTCAGTGAGCAGATGCTCTAATGGGCCCATTAACATTCCTGGAGTTTCTTCTCAATAACTTTAATTCGGTTTTTACCTCCTGTTTTTTTTTTTTTTTTTTTTTCTGTGCAGAGGGTCAAGGAAAAGCTTTGAGACAATCTTTGTGCGGGTTTCTTCATTTATAGATAGAACGCACAGATATATTTATCGATCTCCCAGGAGAAACATGGTAATTATTGGCGGATTAACTGAGAGTCTGGAGATTTTTACTCTTCAGGAATTTAGAAGTCTGTTCCTCTTAGAAACATCATGGTCATTCCAGTTATTCATTTTACCACATCAAGAGACAAAGCATTTGCAAGAGCAAGCAAGAGCAAATAGCAAAAGCAAGAGCAAATGCATTTTTTTAACAAATGTTTGATCAATAGCTCATTAACCAGGGTCATTTAGTTACAATTGCTATAGTTCAGCACTACTATATAGATAAAGACTCGACCATATCAAAGACTATTGATAAAAGAATCAGTACATCACCTGGTCAACGTGTAAATGAACGCTGTGTGTCTTCACATTGATTCTGCTGTCATTATCCGCATGTAACTGTCTCATTGACTGTGTCCCATTGTTATGGTGGTCAAAATTATTACAATTACACTGCAATCGTGTCCTCTCACAAAGCTTCTTATTGCATCTCCAGTTAGAAAATCACAACGTAATGTGTGTCATTGTCCATGCTTGACTTACTTTCCAAAGCCCTTTAGCAGACAGTCAGAGCATTTTTACCTTCTCATAATACTCATATCATCTCGTCTGCTCACCAGGTCTTGGCTCTGTGATTGTCCTTCTGCCTTACTGTCTAGGGACTAAGAGGATTAATAGTAGTGGTTCAAATACAGGATATCAGCAATCTGGTATCTAAAACAGTTATCCTGCAGCAGTTCCCTTTTCTTTTCATTATAAAACACATCTACAACTAATTTTACTTTCATAATATGACATTTTCCACGTGAAAATAATGTAGGACTGATCTTGATTTTATCCTTTAGAAATTCATTATCATAAAGTCCTTGTTACTTGAATGTGAGTTTGCACTGATTAATATGAACCAAATTTAATTAAAACCAGGATCACAAAGACAAACATTTTTATTTTCAAATATTGTGCTCTTGGAATGGTTAATATTGAACTTTAAATTGGATCATGGTGCACTTATCCAAACAAATCTCGCAAAAGATGTAGACTCCTCACTGTGTCTTTGGTCTCAAAACCTTCAGATTTATTTAGAGTGCCAGTCCAACCCCACAGAGTCCTACCTGACTGACCGCTTCCAGCCAGTGCCAGATCCTGGTCATGCAACCTGTCTCTCCAGCTGAAATCCTGATCATTCCAAATATTCGCTGTATAGCCCGCCAGATGCCCCGCGACGCCATGACTGCCACCCCCACTGTACCTGCAAACACAAATGCACCACATATCTGGATAAACGCACATTCAATTTGTGCAATAAAATATCACTCATTTGGCAGATATGATTATTATTATTTTTTTTCAGGTAGATCAAGTCTCATAGGAAAGAATTCCAAATGAGATCTTACATTTTATTTTAAGATGGCGTAGTTACACGTTACTACATGAACTTATAATAATAACAGTTATTGATGCATAATTACAAGTAACTAACCCTAAACCAAACCTTTAATATTTTAATTATTTCTAGGCAGCGATGAGACTTTTCCAGCATGAGAAAAAGAGCCCATTTAACTCACAGAGATCTCAACAATGTCTCAAACTGCGCTGAGATGTGCAAGACACCAAATGTAGTCAAATCAAGTACTTTTCACAATACACATCGTTTCAAAGCAGCTTTACAGAAAATGGTGATTTATAATATTCGAATATCTTCATGACTTACAGTTGCATGTATACAGATTAGAGTTGTGTGTTTACTCTGTGCGATGATGCAAGCAATCAAGCTGTTGATATTCGGAATATAATACAGTATATATATTGGCCTATGCAAGTATACTGTATGTATGCAGATTGAACAAACTTATTGATGTCATGACAACTCTCTTGAGTGTTTTGAATGGTAATGCATATGACAGTGTTGATCTATTTGGGCATGGTGGAATATATCTGCTACTCTCCAGCTGCTTTTATTGCTGCTGCTATTGGTTATTGTTGCTGCTGCTGCAGAGTAAGTATGGGACTTGCTGCTAACGCATACACGATACGCTGCTGTGAATAAGACATGCTGCAGATGTACAATATATCGTACATGAATTAATCCCCACAGCAGATATATACAGGTGGAGCTGGGGAAGGTGGAGGGTTTCTGAAAGTGTGCTGCACTGCTAAGGCAAATGCTAACCATGTTGAGCAGCGAGCTCATTGGCTTCTGATACAGCAGGAACCAATCAGCTGTTCCTTATAGAGAATGATGTGATTATAAGCAGGTTAAGTTAAGAAGAACCTATTAGCCTGTGTTATATAGAGTTCCATGACAGAACTTTGTGTATATCCAACTTTATATAAAGAGCTGGGCAATAATATATTTACATATACACAGATTTGCTGTATAGTACACATCACTTTACGTGAGTATACCTTATAAAGTTGGATATAATATATATTTACCTTAATAGAGCTGTGCGATAATACAGTTTATAATACAGACAATACATTTTGGCAATGGCAATTTTATTTACATAGCACCATTAAATACAACCAAGTTGGCCAATGTGCTTTACAATAAAATAACTAAAAAACACAAAAAGCATAATAAAATAATAGTTAAAAAAAAAAACTATAGAGTGCTTCAACATGTTAAAATAACGGTACAATGCAAGAGTGCTTCATCTTTGATTATATGCCTTATCAAACAAAAAGGCTTTTAACTTCATGAAAACAGATAAAGATGGAGCTAGTCTAATAGAAATGCAAGTTATTCCAGAGTCTGTGCAGTCACCCCTAACCTTCAGCCTCGACTTGAGATGAACAAGAGTCTCTGATGAAATAAACAATCACACAGCCGAGATTTGCTATATAGTAAAGTAGGCTATACATGTGTAATCAAGAGTGATATCTCAGTTTCAACTCTTCAAAGATCAAATGTTCAGTGCTAAGCTATCCACATTCATTTATTGTATATACCTTACGAGAAGAAATATACCTTATATTGTAGAAGAAACATTGAGAAGCGTGAAATAAAGTTGATTCTTAACTCTTTCCCCGCCATTGACGGAATTTTCCGGCTTTCTGAGTTTTCACTGTTATACGGAAAGGGGCGTTATGACACATCTTCTGAAAGAGTACTGAATCTCCAGATCAAAACACATGCGAAGAAGATGCAAAAACGAGCAATCTCATATGTAATCATATGCATATGTAAAATAACGCGATATTTTGATACTGAATGAAATGTTGGCCCAGATGAGCTACAGGACTGTGAAGCTTTAGGGGTGTTGATGGACTCGATCTACTCCATCTGTGCTTTGATCATCGTTCTGAATCCCATCCAGACGTAGTCTTTGACAAAAATTAGATTTTCTCAGCTTTTTTTTTTTTTTTTTTTTTTTTATGAAACTTACCCACAAGTGTGGATTAAAAACAAATACATAGTTTTTAACTAGAATAAAACATTTTATTTTATTTGCTCTGTTTAAAAGCAGAGGGTCTGTTTTCTTTTTCTGATATATTGCATGTTCAGATATTCATACAAAAATAATATGGGGGACATGAACATTTTGTGTGAAAATGGTAAAAAAATAAATAAAAATGCTGGTTGTGACTGGCATTTTTTTTTTTTTTTTTTTTACTCTGGCGGGGAAAGAGTTAAATGTAAGACAGGCCTACCTGAGAACGGCATGCGTCTCCTGGGCTATGAAAGAGCAACCTCTGAGCTAAAGCATGTCCCTCTGGGACTAAACAAAGAAACTGCACAGTCTCTTTGAAGAGTGTGTGCCATGCAGGAAAGGGTGAACTGATGTATGTAATAAAAATAAAATACTATTTAAAAAAATCATAGTAAACAACTTTAGAGTATACTGCTATCCACTTTACTTTTAAACGTAAAAGTGTGTGCTGCCATTTTATAACTTGAATGTGTCTGGCTTTCCGTTGTCAATCGCTTCCAGCTGTTCTACTTGTAAAAAAGCAGTCAGTTATGCAGCTTGATATTGCAAACTGGTATTCATGTATTGTCGTAATCATTAACACGTTAGTTTACAATTTTTGTATTTTGGCCTGTTAAATTGAATTGAATTTATTAATTCTCTGAGACCCCACGTAAGTAATGTAAAATAATAAAAAAAGGATGTTTGCAGAATGTTATCAAGTTGAAGTTTTGTTTTATAATCTGGTCTCATAATAAGTTATAAAGTATCAATGTGATGTTTTTGAGCCATAAAAGAGCCTTAGGGTCTCTCAGCTCCCAAACATAACATAAAGGCTTATGGACGCATGAAGTGCTTTCTACTTTAAAGGACTATATAGACTTTATAGACTCAGACTTTATAGACATATGAGCTATATTTCATATTGAAACCTGAATAATAAATAATGTATAGCAAATAAAATGTAAACAAACTTCATCAATATTAAATCAGAAGAGATGCAATGAGAGCAAACTCTTACATCACTGGATAGACAATGATAACAATCCTCTGCTTGTTATTTTTGGTTTCTGTTATATGACCCTCCAAAATATGCACAGAAAATTGTGACATGAGGTTAAACCGACACAAGTGACTCACAGAACTTGGATGTCAAACTGATCGTGTTATTTTTAGAGGACGTTTTTGTCGGCTTCAACCTCATGTGATTGTGAGCCGAAATGATAGGATAATAATAACAGAAAACAATAAGAGCTAATTTAATATTTGACCTTCCACAAATTGCAGTGCCTAACCGTGAAACTGAGTGCTGAAAATGGATTTAAGTTGGAAACGTTTAATAACACACTGCGAGAAGATTAATTACCATTGAAGCTTATTATGTCAAGAACCGCTCAATTTCCTCAGAGTTCGGACACAAATGAGAGACACAAAAGAAGCTGTTCTTATTCACCTTGACATATTAAATGGCCGTGTTGAAAAGAGCTCAATCAAATGGACGTGTCCTGCGGGTAAGAGAGCTTTATCTCATGCAGTTTCAGCTTTGTACTGCGCTGAGGTGACCTGCTGAATGACATCATAAATCTACATGAAAAATCATAAATGGAAATTATCTAATTTAAATATTATGATAAAAATGATATTATATAAAACGTAATAACACTAATAAAAAAAATGTGATATAATTAATCATACGATATTGTACATTAAAGGAGAAAACAGAAGGAAAGCCTGATCAGACATATATTTTTTGTATTTTTCTTTGATTTTATGTAAAGATCGTAAGTTCATATAAGCAATAAGTTCATAAGCAGACGTTCACAGTCCCATATGTGGTTTTAATACCGATTTAAAAATAGCACCCTATTTCATTAGGCTTCATGTAAATCTGTCCCACTTGAAGTGTGTTCAAACCCTGGAGACCAGGAGAAACAGGATACTGGAGCCAGTCCCTCTCTCCTCATGGAAGCATGTGTTCTTCCTCTTTTTATTTTTATTTTATGCCTGATTTGCTGTCGTAAGCTATGACTCACCATCCAGCATATTAAATTTGAGTCTGTTTATATTGTTGTTTGGTTTATATAGCTAAGCGTGGATGTAGACTTACGGTCAGATTGACAGGCTGCTATCATTTCCGTATTATTCCGGACCGGTTTGAGGATGTTACGGGGGTCATGTCAAAAAATTTTTTGCCAATTGATTGAGATTGACGTGCTGTGACAAATACTACCATTCAGACATCATCATGGGTATGACAATACATACTCAGCACAACAAAAAAAAAACACTTTCAATAGACCTTTGTCAGCGCCATATTTACTTTTTGACAAGATTGAAAATGAGGCTGTGAGGGATAGAAGTACAGTGCATTCAATGGATTTTACTTTTGTTGAAGACGAAACATCTTTCCTGAAAAACAAAACAAAACATGTAACAGTTTTAAAATTTGCTGTGATGCAATGCGTGCCACTGTGTTCATCAGTGTTAAATTCAATATGGTGTCTAACCTGAGGTCTATTGGTAAAACTGTTCCTTATTTTCTTTACATGCAATAATTTTAGCTAATCATATTAGAGGTTAATTCCATAAAGATATATGTACAGTAGAAATAGAGGAAAGCTCAGAGAAAAAGTTAGAAATGGTCATTCAACTTTCTGCCTGTGAATCTTTTTTGCTCATTCACAGCGGGCAGTTCATATATGGGAACCATATATTTTTAACTAATAAATCCGTCAACAAATAAATCCGTCAACAGCTAATACACAGCCAAATGTCCTACAAAGAATAAAGACATCAGAAAATAAAGAGACCAAAAAGCCATGGGACTAAAAAAGAAGTAAGAGGAGAGTGAACATCGGTAAAGCTTTTCATCGCTGGAGGGAGCTGAGAACTTCAAAGCGCTTGAAAATAAATGCAGAGTTTGCTTTGCTTTTGCTTGACAGGTAAATATATGACTATAGAATAAATGTCTTATTCAGTGGCTAAGTCTGGCAGTTGTTCTAGAATTGTTAACATTACTTACAGCACCTTATGCAAGAACATGTTCAAATCACTGCAGCAGTCTTGAAAGATGAAGGTTAAATATTAGACATCATTAGCAACTTCAAATTCAAGGGTTCAATTTCCAGGGAAGTAATTAATAACAATAACCAATACATGGATATATGTGTCTGTCCAATACATAATGTAAATGCTTACCTGGAAAATTTCTAAATTTGATCCAGCAAAGGCATCAGTAGTTGGTAACCATGTTGTGCAAGGAGGCCTGGAGAAAGCCACCCGTTTGCATTCACATTCATCTCAATCGCAGCTGATCCACAGTAATATATTGAAATGTTAGCGATATATTTGTTGCTTCCAATCGAATATATAAAGCAACCAGATCGTGTAGTTAGAGCATCAGCAGGGGTTAATGGGTCCGTGATAACCTTGGTTGTGGGACTTTGACATCCTGAGAGTTTCAAATTGTAAAAGATTTTCCTGATAAAAATTGAGACACATTTTACAGTGTAAGCTATTGTTGTATGTCGTTTTAATCCAGAGTTAATTCAGGAAAAAAATGGATTTCTGCTACAATGCGTCCCACTAAGTGCACTCTAAAAAGTAATTAAGGGGCCATAATATTGTAATTTAAACTGAAATTTCTGTGGTAATGGATTTTTTTTTTTTTTTTCAATTTTTTATTAAGCTGCTGTGAAATTATCTTATAAAATTGGGCATTTGATTTCTAGCTGTGTTGGGTCGGATAAGGAGAAGAGGACGTTTTTTTAGAAAAGGGAAAGATGTGTTAATGTGTTATGCTCTGATGCTTGACATTTAAAGCGTTCATGACATAAGAAATCAAATTTGACTTGATCTTTTGACATATAAAAGGTCTTTGTACCATTAGAACATCCTGCAAGTTAATCTGACATCAGCTACATTGCAAACATTAAACGGGTACTTCACCACTGGCAAAATGGACTTTCAATAAAACTTGAATTGTCTATGCATTAGGTTTAAGAAAAAGTTTTTAAATCAGTGCTACCTGACTGAAAACAGAGGAATAAGGCTGCTGTCCTCCCGTTTGCCAAATAGGTATAGGACGACATCAACACCCATAATGCACTGGGCATGTTGCCGTCCGAGGCCTGCTATGGATACGCAGAGTCAAATACCACCTAACTTTAGTTGGAAATAGTTTGTAGCAAACGAAACCCCATGGAGCTGTCAAAATACTTTTGCTGACAAATAAACGTGAATTTCTGGGTCCAGGTAACATGGAGAATGAGTAAACATTGTTTATTTACACACCTACCGACATTGTAACAATACAAAGCAGGTCGAAAATCGGCAAAGTTACACTTTAAGTAAACAATTTCTTAATGCTTAGTGTATGTGTAATGCTAATGTCTGATAATTGCGGTTTTATATGGATAATGTTTTCAAAACACTTACTCACATGCAATAGCGAGTGGGCGTTGATACTGTTTCCTGTACTACTGTATGTCATTAGCCAATCACAACAGTGGCTGTTTACTGACTAAGCATTAAAGGGGCCGCCTTTTAAAAATGGATAATTTCAGACAGAGGGTCAGAACGATTTGTGCAAAAAACGTTTAACTTTTAACTATTAGCGTTATAAGTGAACCTCAAGGAATATATATAAAAAAAAAAAAAAAAACATGTCATGGCCCCTTTAAAATACTCTGTTCTGTAGAAGTTTACCATTGTGCTGAAGAATATAGACTATATTGTATGTTGCTCAGCAGTGACTCCAGTGACAAGAAATGTGTTACTCGTTCATTAAATGGTAATGTTAAACTACGTACATACAGCATGTGCATTGCTAGCAGTTCATTTGACCTGAAATTAATTGGTTCCAGAGCCACCACCAAATTTATGAGTGAATTACATTGAAACTATTTGGAACAACTTAATTTTATGAGTAATCAACTTGAAAATATGTGTATAATCTACAAATTAAGTTCCTCTAACTAGTTTGCTGGTTGAACATAATTTCATTAGTCATAACTCAAAATAGATAGATAGATGCAAACTTCTAGGAACTAGAAGTTCAACTTCTAACTTTTAGGATTTTTTTTTTTAATCTATTTATTTTTTTGTACAATAGGGTACTTCAATACATTAACACTGCTAATGCTTTAAACCATGAGAGATTTAGAGGTTAAAGGCCCATTCACACCATGAACGATAACTATAACTATATTAGTGTCCACACCTAGGATGATATTGTTCTGTTTCTTCTTATCACTTTAAATGCTCAAGCTCGTTACAGCAGGATGGATTCTGATTGGCTGTCAATGTTTTTATCATTCATTAGCTGGATAAAATCGTTATGAAAGTGATTCCAACAAAATCATTTCTCTGTGCCGTTATCTTTATAGATGTGTTGTGAACTCTACTATTCTTTAATATTGAGAATGATTTTTAGAACTATATATTTATAATTATTTTTACAGTCTTCCTTGAATGGGCCTTAGGTTCAGATGCTGAACCCTCAATCACACATCCACAACACACACACACACACACACACACGCACACACGCACACACACACACACACACACACACACACACACACACACACACACACACACACACACACACACACACACACACACACACACACACACACACACACACACACACACACACACACACACACACACACACACACACACACACACACACACACACCTGTTCTCTTAACTGATGTTTTCACCTGATCTGACCCTCTATCAAATCGTTCATCTTTGCAGTTGTCTCCCTTGTCACCATCCCTATTTAGCTGGGATAGACCTGGGCGTCCTTAACACACAATGACTGTGTTACGCTGCCTCTGGGACTGAAACGGTCATGTGTCACCCCGGCCAAATCCATTGTTCACACGTAAACACACACACTCACACTCACTGAAGGTGTCCTTTGCCCCACACTGCCAGTTGGTAATTATCAGTGCTCATCTGGTCCTGCTGGCCGGACAGCCGGTCAGAGAGTGAGACAGACAGAGATAGACAGACAAAGAGAAAGAAAGAGAGAGAGAGAGAGAGAGAGAGAGAGAGAGAGAGAGAGAGAGAGAGAGAGAGAGAGAGAGAGAGAGAGAGAGAGAGAGAGAGAGAGAGAGAGAGAGAGAGAGAGAGACGTGGTCTAATCTCAGATGGATGGGAACTGCCTCTGTCATGTCATGCTGACTGAGCAAAAACAAGCACACTTCAAGTCAAGGAGTGTTCACATTTTGCAACCCTTTTTGCAAATTGCATTTTGCAATTACTTTTGTAATGTGAAATATAAGGTGGGATGTTGGTTTTATTTATCAGGAATTGATTGGATTCAGAAAAGTGGCCGATGCATTTCAGTAGCACCTGACCTGAATGCAAGTTTGTTTTAACATTAATTTATCCATCTGTACGGCCTATATGAGACATCATCTGAAAAGGAAACTTGTTTCAGAGGAAAAGGTTTTTATCTCATCTGTAAATTATTAATGTTTTTATTATTATATTATGAAAAACAGGAATGAGTTAAGAAAAGAGTTTAGATTTTCAAGTTAGATTTTATGTTGTTCATCCAAAAATAAAAAGAGGATATTTCGAAAATGTGTGATTTCCTTTGTCAATATAATGGAAGTCAATGGTAAACAAATGGTTTAGTTACCAAATAAATAAATAAAGAATTGCTTGTTAAGTATAAGGAATGTTTCCGATGTTATACTGAATTCTGTGACCATACGCATAATGTCGTGACGGTAGGGTTAGGATTAGCTCAATACAACACCTACTACGGTCACAGAATTCAGTGGATCACTGCCTCTACTCATTTCAACTGAGAAAACCATCTCACTGTTCATTTAAATCACACATTTTAGTGAAGCTTTTAAAAACTCACAGTGTACAATATAGTCTCCGTGCTCACATCCAAACTAGACACTAATATTTTAATGATTCATAAAAGATGAATCACTGGCCATCTGAGATTTCGGTATGGGGATAAAGGTTAGGATCATGATTTTTCAGAATACAGCACACCGTTAGTGTACATAAGCACTGTTTGTTTGTTTTTACTTTTGGTATCTGAATCTGATAAAGCGGTTGGACCCGGAAACTGTGGATCGTGATATCAGCCTTATCAAGCCGTTAGGAGAACAGAAAGTAACATCTGAAAAAGAAAGTTGTTTCAATTGAAGAAAAAGTTATTGGTCAAACTTTTTTATTGGTCAAAATTTCTTAATTGTTTACCCAAAAATGTAAATTCTGTCATAATTTGCTCACCATTCCAAACCTGTATGACTTTCTTCTTTGGAAAATAAAATATATTTTTTAAATGTTTTTAGGCTACCTCTTTTTTTTTGGTCCATACACTGTAAAAAAGTGTTAACCTGCAATTGTTAAGTTAAAGAGCTATTTCTACCTGATCTTACCCTTAAATTTTGTTTTGCTAGTGAAACCTAATATATTTAGGTTGATTCGATAATGTTAAATAATATTTTTATTTCAATAAAATCAATTACAGTAATTTATGTTACCACATGAAGCCCATTTTTAGGTTACCAGTTTTTCAGTGTACAATGGAAGTAGTAAGTAAAAAAAAAAAAAAAAAAAAAAAGATACATCCTTCTGGGTCATGTTGATAATCAACATTCCAGATAGATGTTAAAATGCTGATATCTTGTTGTAATGAACATAATAAAGTCTCGACAAACAAAAAAAAAATTAAGTGCAGATGATCATTTGTTTTCTGTGATACCAACCCTTTGTGTTCCTCATGGTGGGAAAAGCTGTTGTCTTCAACTGATCCGCTGAGACCATCTCAACCTCCTGTAAGAACAATGGGTTGTACATTAATATTAATATTAGCTCAAATGATCTATAGGGAATTTTAATAATTAATCATGAATATGATTAATATTTTGCATATACAGTTACATTAATTTATCGCAGCTGAACTAGATTGATATATGAACGATTACCATAACGGGTTATGGTTCGGCATTAATACATCAATTGTTCTTATTTCAGCTCGAAGTTATGGGATAACTTTAATGGAATTAATTTAGTTATCAAACAATCTGTTTGTCCAGCAAACATTGAACGTAAGATTAACTTAACTCTCAAGGAAAATTATCCTTACAACCACGAGAAAGAGTATCTTTTCCAGGCCTTGAAAAGACACCTTTCTGTGTTTGTAAAATTAGGTTACTTAAATCGTACCAAGAGAAAGCATATAGCTAAGATCGAACATTTCAGGGACTAAGTAATATGGGCATTTAAATCAGAGTCAGTCAAGGGCATATGGAATTTAATAATACATCGAACTAAGGAATATATCAAACTACACAATACACACGATTATTATATACATAAAATACAGTTAAACAATACAAGATAACGAATAACAGTGAGAGAGAATAAAATGATCAGAGTTAGAAAAAGATAGAATGCCAGACAAGGATTAAGAGAGAGTGGATGAGAGAGAGAGAAGGATGGGAGATGAGATCGGAAGTGAAAGCAAAAATCTCTGCGATCAGAGATCGCAGTTGGCTATGGCAAAAACACAGACAGTAACCCTTAAGACACAACAAAGAAATCACATTAAAAGTTCAATTCAATAATCGATACTTGCATATGGTTCTGTTTGTATGAGGAAGGAAGGCAGGGTCCTGCGTGTCTTTAAGAGCAGCGTGAGTCGTGTGAGGGGAGGCGTGCGCGTGCTGTGTCTTCCATGCGAGCGCGAGCGCGGGAGGTTCAAATAGTCTCTTTCTTTAAGGTGCAGTTGCCGGGAATGATTCAGGCTAAATTCATTCAGCTCGTGAATGAACCGAGGCGAATAGGAAAACGAAACTAGACTATAGAAAAACATAAAAGAAACAAAAGAAAAGAAAAGAGAAGCAGGCCGAAGCCGGTCCGGACTTGGGTTTCCAGAGTTTTTGGAGGAGGGAGAAGAGAGAAAAGAAACTGAAGGTTTTGGCTTTTATCAGTGTCCCGTGTACCGTCCCCTTTCTCTGGATGACGAATCAGTTTAGAGCAGGAAGATTGTCCTGGTGTGTTAATGCCACCCGACCCTCGTGTGGAATCACGAGGGGCAAAATGTGATATTATGCTCGGGGAATTAAAACGCATGGAACCATAACGTTTATCACAGTCTCTTATCAAAAATCTTCTTCTTCATGCCCAGGGGATCAAAATAACACTAAGAACGACTATTGACAAGGATAGCAACATAGAGATACATTATTTGTGGACACAAAGGCAGTTTAAGATTACATTACTGTAATTCAAAAACACAACTACTCTAATATCATTCTGGGGAACATGCAAATCACCCAGAACACTCTTTACACAGTTGTAATAGTTGGTAAAATGAGATTTTACTAGTGGAAGTCCATATATGGTAGTGTGCGTGTCTGCGTGTATCTGTGAGGTCAGCATCGGTTGCATCTCGTGGTGCATACCACGTGAGGGGTTGGGGGCTATTTGAAAATGTGTTACTCGGCAAAAACAAAGGTAGTTCTGTGGGCAGACTAACTTGACAGCCTGAGGCGTCATATAATTTTGCTGAGAGAAGCAAGATAGTCCTAGTTGTCCAAAACAACTGAATGGGGTAAGTCTTGTAATTTTGCCTTCAGTACACAAAGGACAAACGTTAGACACAGTAAGGGAATTGTGGTCGCAGCACGTGATAGTATGAGAAACAAACAGGGGCCTGTTCGTTTATTTCATTAAGTCGTGTAAAACATTAACCAGGGCCTGCTTGTAGACACTTGTGTCAGAAAGCTAGTCAACTAGGCCTTTCTGGGTATATGCTCATAGGTGTTTTAGCATGAGAGAAACAATCAGGATTCGCTAATTCAGAGCATCTGGCCGGATAGACTGTCAGTGTCGTTACATCTCCCCCTTTTCGTCGGATGAAGTCCCTGTGTGGACATCATCGGACGACAATCATCACGATGGGCTGATGACAGGTGAATCCTGATGGTCGTGTAGCAGGTGGATCATGATGGTTGTGTAGCAGGTGGATCATGATGGGGGAAGGCAGGTGGTTCTTGGAGCTGAGGCTTCAGCTCGCTGAGGTTTGGCGTGGTCTCTGACTTGACACCCCCTTTCCGGGGATTCCATCTAAGACCTTCGGACACAGCTTTCGTGAGCTTGGCTGTATCGCATCTTGTTGAGTCTTCTGTACAGGATGGAGGCCAACCTAGTGTTAGGGTGTGGCTGATTACCTGCAGAGGTGCACTGCACAATGTCGGCAGCGTTCCAGCCTCGAACCGCAGATGAAGTGTTCAGAACGGGCCGTCGAGCCGGTGCTCGGAGGGCTTTGTTGGCAGGAGCAATGTCATTGAGTTGGGACCCCCTTTTCTCACCACGGGGTTCTAGTTCTGGATCTAAGGTGAGGTTGTAGTTCTTGGAGGATGGGAGTTCCAATGCTGTCTGGTACTCTTCGCTCGGAAGATGGTACCATGCCAAGCCATCAAGGTGTAGGGTGACACCTTTCGATACTTGAAGTCCCGTATTCTGGTTGAGCATGTTGACACGGCTGTTTGTGTCATGCTGGTCGTGCGTGACAGTGGCTGTGTGCACAGGTGTGTTAGCAAGCCAACTTTCACCTACAATCTCTGCTTGCGTCTCTGTCACTTGTGTGTGAGGCTTAGCTTCGGCAGGGCAGAGATAATGAATGTCTTTGGTCATAGTACACAGGTGCAGGTTTGGAGCTGGGTACCGTTGTGTGTCGCTGTCGTGGTAGGCCACCACGTCTGGAGTGCGTATCTTGATGTGGGTGTTGCGTTGCCAAAACCTGACCTTGCAAATGTCTGTAAGTCTGTAGACTTGGCTTGACTCGATGATAGGCAGATTTAGGAGAAAGCACACTTCTCTCTGCTCGGGATCGACGCAGAGTGAGATGGCGCTACCCAGAGAGTAGGCCAGGTGTTTTTGTAGAAGGTCAGCTGGCGTGTTGATGGCGGAAGCCAGCACAGTTAGCATCAGGCTTAGTATCAGGTACGGTGGGATTACACCTGTGGCTATGCTGTCATTGGAGGAGCTAACCTCCCACAGCATGTCTGTCGTTGGCGCTGTAACCAGCTGAGTCTGGACAAAGTCACTCTGTAAGACAGTAAACCGCGGCTTCATGGAGTTTGCGGTCTGGTTCGCTGCATTTACACTGGACATACCAATGTTAAACAGAGTTCTGGAAGCAGCTACGGCTTCAAGCAACGCTCCCAGAAACCGGCTGGAGTGGTGGTTGGTGCTTAGGAGTCCCGATTGTGCAACAGTCACTTTCTCAAGTTGGTTGAACATGTGTTCGACCTTGGCCTCGGCGTGAGAGAGGGAGTCCTCTGTCCGTCGGACACTTGTCCAGATGTATTGGGCTACGGAGCTGGGGTAGTGTGCTCTGTAGACCGGGCGGGGCTGGATGAGTCGAACATGCACTTGCTGGGGGTAGGTCCTGTCGTCGGTGATCTGGAGTCTCAGTTGTTCTCTCAGTGGCAGCTGTCCTCTGGTTGGCTGACAGTACAGCATGGCGAACCACGGCAGCAACCTGGTACAGACAACAGGGAGAGAGAGAGAGAAAGGGGAGGAAGAAGCCAGCAAGGGTTGTCTTTGATTGGACAGGGCAGTCTTTTTACTTCGTGGGCGGCGACTGGGTTTAGTTCGCCTTGGCCCATGTTTTGCCACATCTTGCTGTCGGCTTGTCGCTTGCTTCAGTGTCTCGTCAGTGTCTCCGGTGTCGCGGTGTGCAGCACATGATGCGTTATAGACGAACATTAGCAGTTTATCCCCCTTTGTGCGCCGTGGCATTACATGCCTTGGCATAGTGATGTCAATCGGTGCACAACTCATAATGTTGTTCTGTACACGCAGCATGTGCGTTGAGTCATGCACAGGTCTGAGGCACTGGTTGTCAGTGGGGTCAGACGGCGTGTGAGGGTGGATAAGGAGAGTCTGTATGTAGGTGACAGAAGTCCGCATGTCCATTATGGTTGTCTTTTCAACTAGCGGAGCCAGCGTAAGCGGCTCTGAGGTAGGCAGTTGAGCTTGTAAAGTTTTTATGCTGTGTGTAAGCTCTTCAACCTCTAGGGTGGGTGGGTGGGTTGAAAGTGACCACAGCTTGTTGTTTAATGCACCAGGCTTGGCAATGGCTTGAATGAGGTCATGTCGCTGCAGGTCAGTCATGACATTGAGGCAGCAAGTGTCAAAGTCTTTGGTGGGCTGTAAGGTGCAGGGTAGCGGATTCAAACCTTCAGTTGGTGCTGAGTCTGTGTCTTCCTGGCTGGCTGTGGGAGTTCCCATGAACTCTGTGACCTTTGTGACCTGACCGTCTGGCTGTGACTGGAGGGGGCAAAGTTCTCGTACTTGAGCCCAGATCTTGAGCTGTTTCAAGTCCAGTAACGGTTCAAAACGATCTAGAAGGTCTCTGCCGATGAGGAATGGAAAGGTGTCCATTTTTGAGATGAACACTGGATGGAGTAGACTCAAAGGACCAATTGTCAGGTGAATGTGAGCTACCTGTTCGAGCCGGATGTCATGTTGACTGTATGACTGTACGTTCAGTTCACAAGTTTGAGGTGTAAGAGTTCGGTCTTGTCTCTTAGCTTCAAATTGGAGTCTTTGGAACAGTTGAACTGAAATTATCGTAATGTCTGATCCTGTGTCGATCAAGGCTTCCATGCTCACTTCTTTTTCCAACGTGATGTTCAGGTAGAGTTTTCGGCCTGTGCCCTTTTCAATGAGGTTGCCCAGGAACATTGGCATCGGGACAGGTGTAACGGTCATCGGGTGGTTAGGACCGGTCCCGTGTAGCTTGCTGCGGAGACAGTTAGACAGAACAGCGTTTCCTGGTACCTTGGTATTTTGGTACCTGGTGTGAGGAAGTGTGCCATCTCGTTGAGGGTGTGCCGCTGTCAGCTGTGGAGCTTTGGTGATGCTGTCACCTTGTGATGTGACAGTTAGCTCTGTGATCTTTGGATGACGAGCAGTGTTCGGGGTGCTTGGCTCAGTCAGCTGGCGGTCAGATGGTTTGGTTTCAGTTCTTATGCTTAGGCATAAGATGTCTGGCTCGTCCTTCTTGTCTTTCTTGCAACGTTTCTGGTGAAGAAGCTCTTTCAGCACCCTTAGGATCTCTGCTGTTTCAGACGTGGCTGCACTGTGGTTATGTGATGTGAGCTCAGGCTTGAGCTTACCAGTGTCGTGTCGAGAGTGGTTCCACTCTCTGTCGGGGCTTGTTGTCCTGGACGGTGGAGGTCGGCTCTTCTTGGGTCGCCGGCCGGCTTCCCGGAATCTTTCAGAGCGCTCGCTCTGGTGCTTTGGACGAGCACCACCGCGATTGTGTTGCCCTCTGCTGGTTTGGAACGGTCGTGACTCTCTGTAAAAATGTCTGTGACTGTGGTGTTGTGGGGCACCCTCTAAAGTCAGTTCTGAACAGTGCTCAGAAACAGAATAGATTGTGGGGTTTTTCACAGTCTTTTCAGAAATAGTCTTTTGCTTGGTGTAAGCTTTATGGGCTAAGTCACGCAGCTGTTGGGTAGACATGGTCCGTGCATCGGCCAGAACCCCAATATGATGGGATAAGGTTGGATGGAGATTCCGCAGGAAAAGAGTTTTAAAGGTAACATCCTGTTCCATCCCGGGCTCATTCCGTGCTCCAAAGAAGGCTTGTCGGAGTCGGTTGTAGTAGATCTGGGGGTGTTCACGCCGACCTTGCTTGAGGTCTACAGCAACGATGAAACCTTGATCGGAGTCTGGATCAGAGAATTCGCGGATCAAAGCTTGCCGTAATTGTTGGATGTCCGTTTTGACAGCCTCAGTTTGACGGTCTAGGAAGCTACGAACATCACTGCTAGCCGTTATTCTTAACAGATACAAATTGTCCCAAGCTGTCAAATTGGCGACAGTTTGCAAGTGAAAGTCAATATCTTTTAAATAAGCATGAATGTCACAACCTTCTGCAGAATCTGGATCGAACATAGGAATGTTTCGGGCTAGCTTGTCAAGTTCTCGGGGGGTCGTGCCGTGGTTAGTGGCATGGGTTGTCTGAAAGGGTCCTCCCCCTTTTGCTGCTGACAGGTGTTCTTGAAAGCTGGCTGGTGATGTCTTGAGCCGTGGGCTTACATCTCCCTTTTCAGCTCTGGGTTCTTGGCTGAAAGGGTTGGGGTGGCTGGCCGGGAGAAACTCTGTGATGTGTGTTTCTCTGTTCCAGCCACTCTGTAGTCTGTAAGAATGTCTCAGTTCTGCATGAACAGTGTCAAGTTCATCTTGGAGCTCGTCTCTCTGCAGAGTAAGCTCGCTGATTTTCGCTCGGGCCGCTTGCAAGTGTTTTTCGCAGGCCCTGGCTTTAGCGTTTGTTTCCTTTAGTTCAGTCTCGGCTCTCTCTAGGAGAGCGTCACTTTGTTGGAGTTTTTCGTCGAGTTCTTTTCTGGATTCTCTCTCCAACTGTTCTCTTTGGTCTGTGTCAAGGCGCAGATCTTGCAGGGCATTTCGAAGTCTTTCTACTTCTTTCTGTAGCGCTGGATCTGTGGCGTCCTCTTTCTCGCGCTGGTTCTGGGTCTCGAGGAGGAGCTGATCTAGACGACTCTGGGTTCGGGCCTGGTCTTTCCAGGCCTCCTCCACTTGAAGCTGTAGCGCTGCTGCTTGCTGCTCCAGGTCGATGTTGCGCCGTTCGCTGAGCCTCGCCTGGGCGACGACGTTGTGGGTGACGCTGCTGACGATCCTGGCCCAGTCTTTGTAGTTGTAGCTTTGGGTAGGATCGTGTGTTATCAGCTCGTCTAGCTCGGTGTCCAGTTGCGTTTGGCTCAGATGCTGCAGGTCACTGGCGTCCTTGGGCAGGAAGGGGGTAGTCATTGCTTTCAACCATGTCGAGAGGCTGCCCCCGTGGACTGCTGGACTGGATGAACGGGACATCCTGGCTCACTGTGGGTGAGAGAAGCACAGCACACACAAAAAGAGACCAATGCAAGTTCGTTCTAAGGTTAACGAGCTATACTCATACGGGCTATGCCGTTTATGAGAATTTTGGGGCTAACTGATGCACAGTTAGACAGTTCCAATTAACTTGGGTCGACAAAGGACCTGCAATGGAAATTTGACAGGCAGTAGCCTAGCGGGTCACGTGGTGACACTGGCTGCTGGTTATCACTCTACTATTTAGCTTCCTTGGTGGCTCTCACAGGTTACTGTCTCTAGGTGAAATGAAAGAACCAAATCACAACAGAACAAAGGATAGAAAAGACTGAGGTAAAACAAAACACTAGTGATGACTAGGTCTGAAATTAAATAAACAGAATAGTAACACAGTACGTGTTCAAGAGGATAAAGAGACCTAAGCTATTACCACTGCTAGGGTTTGAGATAGGCCAACAGGTGAGTGGGGCTATCGGGGTAGGAAACCTAGGAAGATGGTATGGCTTAGAGAAGAGATGGGCCAAACATCTAGAATGTACCCAAGGGAATATCTAATCTTTTGTGGCTTAGACAGGAAAGGGGTTTTACTAAATTTAGTTTACCTGTGGTGAATTGAAGCCGCTCTGGTGGGACCCGTGGCTCAGTCAACCCCTCCGACGGTTCCCAACACCTGACCGCAGTGTCCTCAGGCAGCTTCGTTATCTCCCTGTACCTCGCTGCGCCCTCTCAGACAACTTGCGACTTTACAGCACAACCTGGCAACACCAAGGTTTCCCCGGCCAGACAACACGGCAAAATTGGGTTTTAGCCCGGAACTCTCCTGAAGAGTGGCCCACTTTTAGGCCCCAGTTCGGGTTTATTGTCCCAAAATTGCTTTGTGTGTGTCGGCTGGCGCGGTTGACCTTTGGAGTGGCAAATTGCTAATGTCGCAGTTGCGTGCCGCAACGATGGTACGGGATTTGGAAGTGTCTGAAATTCACGTAACGGCAAGTGTCAGTAACGCCAGTTGGGCAACCTCGCTCGCGGAAACCAACCCGAGATGACTGCAACTCCCCACAGTGCTCAAGTGAATGCCACCTATAAATACACAGAGGATAAACAAGTGAAACTTAAAGTGAATTAAGGCTAGTTTGTTTAAACCAAATGGATTGTTTATGTGGCAATAGGAGTCAAAGGTTTTACTAAATAATAATAAAATGAAAAGGAAATTATGATAATGATGGTAATTATCAAAATAACCTAACCCAAAAGAGAGATAGGAAAAAGTAGAATAAAATAATAGAATAAAAATAAAATTTGAAAATCAAAATCAAAATGAAATGACAGGATGAACCCAGGAGAAGAAGCAGGCCGCAGTAGTGTGTTTTCACCACAAGGGGGCGTGCTCCCTCTCTGTGCTCAACCTGGCAAACCGAAAACTTAATTCAAATTAAAAATTCAAAACTTGTTTAAATTAAAATTTAAAATAAGCATGTAAGGAAATGTAAAGATCAGAATGATATCTTATACTAATCCAGATACCCTAAAGTATCAGTCCTACTTATAAAAATAATCAGGAGAGAAAGACAATATAAAAGAGTGAAAGGAGGAAAATAGTGATGCCGACTTAGTATCCACAAGGCCACACGATGGTGCTGTTTCCTTCAAGTGGATGTCAGTGGCTGAATACACAACTCAATTTAAATTTAAAGTTCAAACTAGTTTAAATCAAATTTTAATGAGCATGTAAAGAGCATGTAAAAGGAAAACTCAGAATAATATCCCATAATAATTAATGGTAACAGTGAAGTTTCATCAATAATTATTAAGATAATCAAAAGAGAAAAGTGGAAGTAAACAATTCGAAAAGAGAGCTGAGTGAACCGACCTCGCGGGTGACGGCCACTAGGTGCCGTTGTTTCCTCTAAGGGAATGGCTGAGATTTAATCTAGGTTTTAATTCAAATCTTGTTTGAACCAAACTCAGAGTAAATGTATCAGTTAACAGCAGGAAAATTGTCTAACACAAAATAATATTCGCACGAGCAAAGCTGTAAATGCGAATAGTTATTTAGAGTTTAAACATTAATTCACAGGGAAATGAGTTCAGCCGTGAAGAGAGCGTTATCTGATAACTGGCCACGAGATGGCGTTGTTGCGCTCATGCAGGCGGAAATCAGAAGGCGGGGGTAATTTGAAACTTCTAAACACTTAACGAACGCCCTCTGGCGTTTAGTTAATGGAATTACACCCAATTTCCATGTGATTCAAAGCTAAGAGCTTTCAGATCGCGTAACGCGCTGATTTTCTGCAACAATCACAAATTAGACAGAGGTCTCGGCGGACCTTTTGGTGCTATTAATACTGCACAAGAGAGTATGGCGGGGTTTCTTCGCCGCAAATACTCAAATGTGGACAACAGGAATTGTACGTCTGTTGCACTCCCATACGCACTTTATCAAAATAGCACTTTATGATTTAAGTGTGTTGGTTTAAAAATTGGGTAGCTAATCCATTTTTTCGACCAGGAGTTTTATCGTTAATTTTTGAATATCACTGTGGTTCACCACAAATTCAATAACGACATTTGCATGCAAGGTATGTTTAGAAGGAAGCTCGCTTCAAAACATATTTATTAATACCGGTAATACGCACGTGAGAATTATTCGTTCACAGCGATTTAAAACAAATATTAGAAATGTATCAACTGCAGAGATATTTCTTCATCTCTTACTGACATTTGTAATATTAAATAGGCTACTGCAGTGTACGTAGCATTTAACAGTGCTAAAATTGTTTAGGCATATTTTAGCAATGTGACGTTAGGCCTACTGACTTTGTAGTCAGCTGGTGAGTTTGAGCGCGACTCATTCTCACAATTCACAAAAACGCGCGTGTAATGTTTCAATTATCAATAGCCATAATACACATTTAACTGAAACTGAATATTGCCCATAAACAAAGTTTGAAATGCGTCGCGTTCTCCACCAAACTGTAAGAACAATGGGTTGTACATTAATATTAATATTAGCTCAAATGATCTATAGGGAATTTTAATAATTAATCATGAATATGATTAATATTTTGCATATACAGTTACATTAATTTATCGCAGCTGAACTAGATTGATATATGAACGATTACCATAACGGGTTATGGTTCGGCATTAATACATCAATTGTTCTTATTTCAGCTCGAAGTTATGGGATAACTTTAATGGAATTAATTTAGTTATCAAACAATCTGTTTGTCCAGCAAACATTGAACGTAAGATTAACTTAACTCTCAAGGAAAATTATCCTTACAACCACGAGAAAGAGTATCTTTTCCAGGCCTTGAAAAGACACCTTTCTGTGTTTGTAAAATTAGGTTACTTAAATCGTACCAAGAGAAAGCATATAGCTAAGATCGAACATTTCAGGGACTAAGTAATATGGGCATTTAAATCAGAGTCAGTCAAGGGCATATGGAATTTAATAATACATCGAACTAAGGAATATATCAAACTACACAATACACACGATTATTATATACATAAAATACAGTTAAACAATACAAGATAACGAATAACAGTGAGAGAGAATAAAATGATCAGAGTTAGAAAAAGATAGAATGCCAGACAAGGATTAAGAGAGAGTGGATGAGAGAGAGAGAAGGATGGGAGATGAGATCGGAAGTGAAAGCAAAAATCTCTGCGATCAGAGATCGCAGTTGGCTATGGCAAAAACACAGACAGTAACCCTTAAGACACAACAAAGAAATCACATTAAAAGTTCAATTCAATAATCGATACTTGCATATGGTTCTGTTTGTATGAGGAAGGAAGGCAGGGTCCTGCGTGTCTTTAAGAGCAGCGTGAGTCGTGTGAGGGGAGGCGTGCGCGTGCTGTGTCTTCCATGCGAGCGCGAGCGCGGGAGGTTCAAATAGTCTCTTTCTTTAAGGTGCAGTTGCCGGGAATGATTCAGGCTAAATTCATTCAGCTCGTGAATGAACCGAGGCGAATAGGAAAACGAAACTAGACTATAGAAAAACATAAAAGAAACAAAAGAAAAGAAAAGAGAAGCAGGCCGAAGCCGGTCCGGACTTGGGTTTCCAGAGTTTTTGGAGGAGGGAGAAGAGAGAAAAGAAACTGAAGGTTTTGGCTTTTATCAGTGTCCCGTGTACCGTCCCCTTTCTCTGGATGACGAATCAGTTTAGAGCAGGAAGATTGTCCTGGTGTGTTAATGCCACCCGACCCTCGTGTGGAATCACGAGGGGCAAAATGTGATATTATGCTCGGGGAATTAAAACGCATGGAACCATAACGTTTATCACAGTCTCTTATCAAAAATCTTCTTCTTCATGCCCAGGGGATCAAAATAACACTAAGAACGACTATTGACAAGGATAGCAACATAGAGATACATTATTTGTGGACACAAAGGCAGTTTAAGATTACATTACTGTAATTCAAAAACACAACTACTCTAATATCATTCTGGGGAACATGCAAATCACCCAGAACACTCTTTACACAGTTGTAATAGTTGGTAAAATGAGATTTTACTAGTGGAAGTCCATATATGGTAGTGTGCGTGTCTGCGTGTATCTGTGAGGTCAGCATCGGTTGCATCTCGTGGTGCATACCACGTGAGGGGTTGGGGGCTATTTGAAAATGTGTTACTCGGCAAAAACAAAGGTAGTTCTGTGGGCAGACTAACTTGACAGCCTGAGGCGTCATATAATTTTGCTGAGAGAAGCAAGATAGTCCTAGTTGTCCAAAACAACTGAATGGGGTAAGTCTTGTAATTTTGCCTTCAGTACACAAAGGACAAACGTTAGACACAGTAAGGGAATTGTGGTCGCAGCACGTGATAGTATGAGAAACAAACAGGGGCCTGTTCGTTTATTTCATTAAGTCGTGTAAAACATTAACCAGGGCCTGCTTGTAGACACTTGTGTCAGAAAGCTAGTCAACTAGGCCTTTCTGGGTATATGCTCATAGGTGTTTTAGCATGAGAGAAACAATCAGGATTCGCTAATTCAGAGCATCTGGCCGGATAGACTGTCAGTGTCGTTACACTCCAAAAGAAAAAACAAAAATTAAAAAAACTGAACCTCTGAACCTGACACACCTCTTCCACAAGCACTTATGATAAATTGGTTGCGCTGTTCCTGATTTGTAAGTCACTGTGGATAAAAGCATTTGCTAAAGGACTAAAAGTAAAATCATGTCATACTTTATGTGAATAGTTTTGATGCAAATTGTCTACGGTGTATTTTGTTGGGGATTTCTGCCACTTTGTTGCATCACATTTTCCTACAAGTTTTTCCTATAACATTTTTGACATAAATTAGTACAAATTGGCAATGCTTTGCAGAATTGCTCTCAGTGTTTAGTGTGCCACACTAGCCTGTTACTAACACCATGGGAAGGAAAAAAAAACATATTTTGATCCATTTCCTGTATTTTATTTTATGACATAAACCCAGTGAACTAAAGCATTCGAGATAAAACACTGTCATCGTTTATTAAATCAAACACGCCAGCAGCGAGTCAGGAAGTCCAAAGACCCTCCATTTCAGCTCTTAATGGCTGAGATGCTTTTGCCTTTTCCTTTGTAATTATCAAATGAAAGTTGTTCCTGTTCTTTCAAGGAGTTTCCAAGCAACAATATAATGCATTTAGTCTCCCGTGTTAGGAAGGAGCAGCTAGTGAAAATTACAAGAAAATAACACATGCAGCTAAATGTGTCTGTTTAACATGCATGCTTGTTTTGAGGTGTACTAGACATGCATGTGTGTGTACGTGCATTATCTATCCAGTTGCATGTGTATGAATCTGAAGCTTTATATGGGCATATAAATTATGGAATTATTAAATCAGAGGTCTTTAATCCTGCTCCTGGAGGGCCACTGTCGTGCATCATCAGGCCCTTCAGCCCTTCAGGATGGCTTGAAAATAAAAGCCATCCTGAAACACCCAAAATGGCAGATATGGGAAACGTTGCTATCGTTCGACTCATCATGCTGCTACAAATCTAATGAGACCGGTTGTGTAATTTTGGCCAAACCGTTCAGAAGTTATAAGCAAAAAGACCTATACTATTTTTCATATATTTTAACCACTAGATGGCACTGCGCCGAAACTGTGCAGATACCTTCAGGTCATGGTTGTCATAACACACACACCAAGTTTGGTCAGAATACGCTAAAGCATTGCAGAGATATAGCCTCACATTGGTTACATTTTTGTGAAAATCTGATCAACCAACGCTATCTCACGACCAATTCGCACGAGTGAGTAAAAGGTGGCTAATTCGTACAAATTCGTACAACCTCACTCATATGAATTTCGTGCGATTTGTCTAGATTTAGGGGTGGGGTCAGGTGTAGGTCATTCGTACGAATTCATACGAATTGGGCAACTCGTAAAATATGTACGATTTAGCAAAAACCATATGAATTCGTACAAGTGAGGTCGTATGAATTCGTACGAATTAGCCTACTCGTAAAATTCGTACAAATTGTTGTGAGATCAGGTTGGATCAACGGCCTAGAAGTAGTTAGAAAAATATATATTTTCGGAAAATTCTAAATGGCAGAAAAATTATCATGACAGAAAATGACAATCGAATTGTCTTGAGCCAAGGAATCACAAGAAAAAAATTCTCTAGCCCTCATGGTTTAAAAGTTATTAGCATAAATGTGAGTGCAAATTTGGACAGTTGGTGGTGCTAGAGCGACCGAGACTTCAGATTTGCTGTGGTGACAGTATAGACTGTCCTCTATCTGTGTGCCAAATTTCATATCTTTCCCACAGGCGGATCTATGGGCTGCCATAGACTCAAGAGCAGCAGAAGAAGAAGACTAACAATTACAATAGGTAAACCTTTGGTGCTTGGCCCCTAATTACCAGCAGAATGACCAATATATCTGCTAACTTTTACTAGCCCAGACATATTTACCAAAAAGTGGTTTTACACACACGCTTTAGTGCATACAGAGGCAGAATAAATGTCCTAGTCACAAATAGGGGGAACTACAGTAGGCCAATGTACTACGTGTTTGAAAAAAGACATGAATTGATTGTCATGACAACGGCAAAGTTTATAATGCAGAGCGAGAAGGGTAGACTCAGTAGAATGATATTAATTTAGTCACAGCTACCATATTCCATTTACAACACCAACGATGATAATAAAGTAATTTATTGGTCATATACTCAATAATGGCAACCCCTAAACTCTGCTTTTGATGCATGCATTTGTGTTTATGAACTGAGATCAATATAAAGTGATGTCAGTAATCATCAAGTGTTACTCTTTACATTCATCAAACCATCTTCAGGCTCCATTAGAATAATCTGTTTTGCTGTTTAGAGCCATTATCAGGGCGGCAGGCGTCATCACATCTGTTTGGCAGGTTGTTTTTGCATGACTGTCCCCAATCGTTCTCAATTCTCTTTTAATTTGGGAACGAACAGAAACCAAACAGCTTTCTGTCCTTGATGTATGTTTTTATTGCTGCGAACGCCCTGCGGGGACAGCATAAAACAAGTGAGCCCTTCAAACAGGCAACATTCATTGAAATCAATTCAACGCGTCCAGCTCAGTGAAACAATGAATCTATTGCTCACTTCAGCGTTTTTGTTTGGGATGGGGTGAGAGTCTGATGACAAAAGCATTGAAAAGACAGGAACAGTAGCTCTAATCAGGGAGGGCTGAAGTGTTATGTTAACACACTGAATGTTCCTGCAAAAAGAGACAGTAACTGACTGACACAGTTATTGTCACACACCTGGATTTTTCGTATATTATAGTGCTATTTTGGAGCTCGCAGGAACTCAAAGATTTCCTACTAGTGCCACTCCCTCAGTTTGATCACTGGTAGAATGTAAAATGGGTAAAATATCACAATACAAGCATTTCAGTCAAATACAATTTATACAAACCTTTAAACCTTGGGAGAACCACGGACTTGGCAACTCTGCCTATTAAGCCGCCAATTTACAGTCTGCTAATTTTTAAACAAAGTTAAAGACTCTGCAGGTCAATTACACAACTATCACCAAATACAATGAACACCGGAGTAGCCTACGGAAAGCTTGATGAGATACACTTCTTGTGCTTCATAAAAATTATAATCATGATGACATATTACATTTCAACATTTACTTTATCCCTTTCCCCACCAGTAGCGTAGCCAGGAATCACAATGTGGGTGGGCCCAGAGAAAATCAGGTGGGCACAGCCTAAAATGCATCTGTTATCAAAATAGGCCAACACAACTACACCTGCTTGAATACACCACAGTTTAATCAGAGCACAAGCATGTAAGTCATCATAAGCAGTGTTAATAAAGAACAGAACGATAAGAACAGCATTTCCACTGCGCGCGGCCAGGCCACACCACACACACACGCGCATCTGACAGATGCGAAACAACATCATCAAATCAGCAGCAGGACAGTAGTGGACAGTGTGTAAAAACCAAAAACAATGCGTGGTCATAGTCTGGCTCAGCGGCCACATAAACCACGTTATATAAACAACATTGACTAGGCAACTACATAAACGTAGATTGGCTTACTTTTGATGACTAGCTTATAACAGGAGACGACGGGGCTGGGGGTCGCACACAGTTTTAAATTCGAACACATTATTCTCTGAGTGTACACACACCGGCGGTCTGTCCGCGGCGCCCAGCAACGGCTCAGGACCTTGTTCAAAATTGCCGCGTCACAGAGCGCTATTTACATAGTTTTATATTAAATTTACATTTATTTGTCTCAAATCGTAGTTAATGAATCTGACTTCACCCTGGGCTGCAATATACGTTTAGTTTTATATTCATGAACAGAAATCAGCTGCTTGAATTAAATTTGCTGACATTATCGGATTTTCAGGTGAGAGTTGTCCTAGACGCGGCGCTGCGCGTCCAGTGTGCGACCCCCTTAAAGGGGTGGTTTACTGCCTTTTTTCTTAGCTTGATTATGTTTATGGGCTGCAATATAACATGTCTTCGTGTTTCGTTTGTTAAAAAACGCCTTATTTTTCATAAATTTCACCTTTATTGTAAGCCGCTTCCTCCTCTGTCATTTGAACGACCGGTTGACTTCCTGATTCTATGAAACCACTCCCTCAGAAAGAGGCAATGAGCTCAGATTGGTTAGTTCGGCCGGTGTGTTGTAATTGGCTAAACTGCGTCCGGAATCTTCACGCCCATTACCTTTACGGGCGACAGTTGCATGTGCTCCAGACCCGGTCAAATGTAATGGTGTCAATATTGCCTCATCAGTTTGAGCCAGAATCAGACCCAGAGAGCGGTGATGAAGAGAGTCAAGCAGAACCTCCGCAAACACGGCTCTTACTAAACGTTTCTGAATGGTAATTTTTTTTAATTATTATTATTTTCTCAAAGAATTCCCATACGCTGTTACTTGAAAATGCTACTGCTGTTTGTTAGCTTTTGAGATACGCTTTCCCCCTGATTAAACATTTAATATAACTGAATACATGACTGAGTAATACCGTTTTTTAAAGATATTGTTTTATTGATAGAATGAACAACCGTTTAACTATTCACAACACTTACCGGTAGTTTACTCAGTTTGTCATTTTCTTTAGGTGTACATGTGATAACAGCAGCTGAAGTTCGCTGTTGCGATAATTTTTTGAAGTTTGTACACGTTTCTTATACACACAAAATAGCATCGAACTAACTAGCTACTATAACCAAACAGCTTTGCCATTGGTTTGCGTTCTTGATCAAATCAAAAAATTACGTCATAAAGTATACATGGAAAATACGTTTACAAAATTTGTACATATACAAATTCGGGTCCAAAATGTTTATACGCGTTTGTCATATACTAAAGCCAGCGCTGGCATTTTTTTACATCCTTGATAAAACTAAAACGTACGTCTTAAATTATACAGGCAAATACATTTAAAATGATTAAATCTTACTTGCAGGTTGTGGCCCAACAACTGCTGCCTCTGCTTCATGTTGGAGTAATAGTTTCTTGTTGAATCCGACATTGAACTCTTGTAGATTCTGGAAGCTGTCTTCGGTAAAATGCGCAGCACAGAGAGCTAAACTACGATTGTAATTGTCAGGAACATAATCAAACTTAAATTTTAACCATTGTTGACGAACTACAGCGTCTGTAGGAAGCCTGAACACAGAAGACCTGACAGCTACAGCTCTCCACTATAACTCCTCCTCTTCGACAGCAGAACATGTTCCGGAGGGAGGGTTGATGTAAATGTATGGGTTAGTTACGTATAAAACCCGGGAAGTATCTCGTTGTAGTCCCATTCGAGACGTTTTTGTAGGCATTAAACTTCCTGATTTTTAAAAGACAATATCTCTGCTTACGTTGAACTTTCAGCGCAGCAACTTTGCAGATACTGTTCATGCACCAACAGCAACATTACACAGTATTTAAAATGAAAAAAGTGAAATAGCAATCAACCACCCCTTTAAGAGTTGAACACTGCAATGATTTCGTTATAGTCCAACGATTCAGTCAATTCTCCTGAACATCTGCATTATCTTCCTCCTGTGGTGGCTGGTGGCCGTGGTCTTTTTGACACAAACTTGTTGCTCTGTTTCATTTTAGTTTAACATAACGTTCCTTAGCTAAACTTCAGTGTCCCTCTGTGAAATGTGCTCGTCGTTGTGAAGGGGGGATGGGCTGTTCGCAATCATCCGAGTCTGCACGCTACGCGGGCATTTCGTCATCACCATGACAACCAAACAAGAATCAAGAAACATTAAGATTTATTTTTATAGGTCAAAATTGTTATAATCGCAACATAATTTCCTAGGCTACCTTGTGAGGCCACTGAGTGACTAGATGGGCCTGACTGACAGGTGGGTGGGCCCAGGCCCACCCAGGCCCACCCGTAGCTACGCGAGTGTTCCCCACCATTGATGGAAATGTTCGTCTTTTATGAGACAACGCTTCCCAGTCATTGACGGAAATTTCCGGCTTTCCATGTTTTCACTGTTATACGCTATTACACATCTTCTGAAAGAGTATGAGCGCGGGGCACAACCTAACGCGGGGTTAAATGTAACACAGACCTTTTACACAGTTAGTCAGGGTCAAGCAGGTTGTGTTTCTGCTCTTTTTCTCTCGCTGCCAGAAAACGGTCTCCCGCGGATTGGTGGAAAGTTTTGAGTAGATTTCGCGAAGATTCTGGACAAAGAGTGTTTTGACACTCCTAGCAACTGTTAGCTAGGCTTAAAATATTTTTTACACAGCGGGGTTAGTTGTAGCACAGTGCTACAACTAAGCCGCCAAGTGTACAACGATAATGAATAGAAAACAGAGAGCCACACAACTTTTCAGGTTTGAGTATTTATTTATATATTTATTTTGCCACATTTTACTTTGTTGGACTTTCACAAACAATGTTGGAATTTAAATGTCAAAGATTTTTTTCACATTTGTTGCATTGATCACTTGTTTATTTATTAAAAAATATAGCCTGTTTTTCATGCAATAAACCCTTTAAAATGTGATTTTAAAGCTAATTTGTATTATTATATTGCAAATCCAATATTTGATGATTTTATGTATTTATTCTATATCTCTATCCATGATATTGATCCATAATAGAAAGATGATTGGATGAGGGATGTATGTATGGATATCTATCTATACAGATGTACAAACAATATCAAACTACACAGATAAATAGTACTGAATTATGTGTGTTACCCACAAGTGTTACAACTAACCCCTCTGTCTGTTACAATTAACCCCGCATATGGGGTAAGTTGTAACATTTGCACTTCTGTCACTTTCAGTGCAACTGTACGAAAATGGTAGGTCCTAGAAAAAAACTTTAAGTGTTCATTTGTAGCAGAGATGTGTATGTTGCTTGTGTAAAAAAAGAAAAGAAAAAAAAACTAATTATTTTTTTAATAATTGAGCCAAAACCAAAATATGTTAGGTTGTGCCCCGCACTCCCCTACTGAATCTCCTGATCAAAACACATGCGAAGAAGATGCAAAAACACGGCCAAGGCATAGCGTATGTACATTAAGCAGGTGAATATGTAAAATAACGCGATCATCAACATTAAACTAGCCTGGGAAAACCCGGATAAACTTCCGGCAAATTTAGATTTGCTCTGCAAGTAGTCTGGCAAAGAGCCCATTCAAGCCGATTTCGAATCCGTCCAAATCGAGGCACCAATCAGAAACGTTGAGGCGGGCTTTACACGATGACGATCGCTCTGATTGGTTTTAGGTCTATCCAATTGCGCCCAGAGACATTTGAGCGACGTCCGTTGGTGACGCCCCTTTGGAAATGAGTTATTAATGAAGCTTTGCCAGACCTTAACTCAGTTACTACTGAGAATGGTCTGGTTTTAACCAGGCTAACATTAAACAGCATATAAATCAAAACTGCCTAATGTTACTGAATGAAATATTGACCCAGGATGAGCTACAGGACTGTGACGCTTTAGGAGTGTTAACGGACTCGATCTACACCATCTACTGTATGCTTTGATTGTTCTGAATTTGGTCTTTGACAAAAATGTGTTTTTCTCAGCTTTTTGCTCAAAATGTTTTTTTTTTTGTTTGTTTGTTTTTTGTTTTTTTTATGAAACTTGCCCACATTCAAGTGTTGAGAAAAAAAGTAATGCATTAAGTTAGAATAAAACGTTGTTCTTTTTAGCAGAGACTCTGTTCTTTCTTTTGCTAAATTGAATGTTCAGATTTTCATTATATTTTTGTAAAAATTATCAAAAATGCTGGCGCTTGGTGGCAACTTAAAAAAAAAGAAAAATGCTGGCGAGGAAAGAGTTAATTTACTAAATATAATGTTCCAATCCTGCTTATCTTGCTTTTTTCCCTTTTATAGGTCTTTGTGTGTGTGCGCTTGTGGCCTTTTTGGAAATTTGAGCGGCTGGTTGGGAACGTGGCCATCCATGAGTCCATCTCCGGAGAGCTCCCTGTGAGAACTGATGCTTATTTCTGTAACTCCTATTTATATACAGGATCCTGAATGAAGAGGAACTGCTAAAGGGGACCAGCGTCCCCACCGAAGAGACTGTCAATGTGGGACGGTCCGGGGTTGATCTGCAAAGAGATGCTCGCAAGACAGAGTAGGCTAACTTCTGAAGAGTCTGTTCCACTATTAATAAGTCAGTAATTTTCCATAAAATTATACTATACATTGGTAACAAACCAAAAATATTTTTTTGGGGAAATGGTATCAGTACAAAGTAAACTGACATACCATGTAAATGCCACGGTACATGATGATGGTAATATTGCATAATGTAGTGCCTTAGTTTTACCATCTGATGAGATCATTAAGATTGTACTTGTTTTGTAAGGGCTGAAAGTCTCGGTTTCATCTTTGCAGTTGTAAAATACAGTATGCTGTTGTTAACTAACGCAGGTTCTTGTTTGCCACTGCAGGCTCATTTAAAAGCCAACTGCTTCCTCGTGTGAATGTGTTCTGCTTCAGTCCCCTGCGGGTGAACTTCCTAATCGCTGGCTTCTTGTAATGAGAGATTTGGTCAGTAGGCTGCACAGTGCTGTAAATGAACACTTATTCCTCCCTCAGAAACCACATCCATTTTCCACAGTCGCAGGACTCAGAGGAACCAGGTGTTGAGATCTCAGCAGGTGTGAGGACAAACTCACCTGACAGAAACAAATGAACACCTGAAGGTCTATCGAATCCATTTGATGTCAGCTTTTAACATTATAGATAGATATTTCATTTTTGTTATTCTTTGTCTTATTTTTATTTTCCCCCTATCCATGCCATTTTTAATTAGTTTGCTTTGATTTTTACTATTTGCTTAACATATGCATTTCATATAAAGTACAGTGCATGTGTTTCCACTTATTTTTTCCCAATTAAAAATTATATTATCAGCAGAACATTTGATGAACATTTATTTCATAAAATGAAAGTTGTTTTAAAGTTTAAATGAGTTCCAGATTCTCAATGTAAACCCACAAACCCCACTATATACACTTTTCTCCTTCATTATTCATATACTGTCAACATTTGCATTTTAGCTACTGTACATTTGCACACCATTTTTAACAAGCACTTTTTATTATAGATTTACAATGCCTTCCTCTCATGTTTTACAACGTATGACACTTTGTTTCCATAGGGACACTGATGAATGAGTGTTGATTTCCGACCCTCCCGATAATGTAGTTACTAACACGTTTCCTATTTTCATTCCCCCTTTCCCCCACAGAGACTAAAGCATCTTTTTTAGCGGCACAGAACAGAGCAGCATCGCACGTCCTCATACATCATGTGTGTCAACACTCAAATCTACTGCATGGAAAATTGCCCCACAAATCAGCAAGCAATAAAGGAAACAGAGCGTTGAAAAACACATTTTTACAATTACGCGCAGCTGTGGATCTGTGCATTGAGCACAAAACAAGTTAAGTTTGAATTTCTAATAGAGAAAAGCAAAAGCAAAGCTACAGTTACTCAAATTGTTCCAAACTGACTGTTTTTAAACATGTCTGTTAACTTTAGCGCAGGTTATCCCGTCGCGTGTCTGGCCTGGTGACTGTGCAGTGGATTTTCAATTGGTCAGTAAGCGTGTGTTTGTCCTCAATACAAACAGTTGGCCTCTGTGGATATTATACCAGGTGAGAGAGTTAACACACACGAACACACACATTTAGTTAAGCTCATGCATTAAAGTAGACAATTCGATGTGCGTTATAGCATTAAGAGAATAGTGAAAATTTGGTCATTACATCATTATAAACAAATGTGACATTCTTTCTTCTGTGGAAAACAAAGTAACTTATCTGACTTTTCCATGCAACAGAGGCTAGCAAAATAATGTAAAAAAAATATATAATTATTGTGGCAAGTATGACTGTGTGCTATATTTCAAGCCTTCTGAATTCATAAACTAGCTTTGTGCGTGGACGAGATCATAATTTTCAATATTTTCTTAAAATCTTCCTCCAGTGAGCTGTTAGCAACTGCAACAAAAATTAAAACAAAAACTTAAAAATTGTTGTCATGACATAAAATCTAAATGTTAGATGAAAAACTTAAACAAGTATTAGACATTTTGCCTTGGTAACTAACTGAAATAAAATACCTTTAAGATTCATTAAAATTATTAAAACTAAAAATGAAATATAAATAAATAAAGTGTTTAAACAAATAATAAAAATGACAAAATCACATATACAGTAGTTGTTAAAGCGTAAACTAAAAGTAAAATGAAAACTGTAATTGTAAAAAGAAAATATTAATAAATGCTTTTATAGTATATAAATAACATAAAACCACTGCAACCATGCAGATCACTGAACTCATGAACCAGATCTGTCTAATTTGTGAACGAATCATTACATTATTCATTTAGCAGACGCTGTTATCCAAAGCGACTTACAAATGAGGAGAGCAATAGAAGCAATTAAACTAACAATAGGACAACAATATGCAAGTGCTGTGACCCTTCCCAGTTTAATCTAACGCAGTATAGTGTTTTAAAAAAAAGATATAGAATAGAAGAGAAAAAAGAAAAGAAAGTGTTTGTATTAATGGATCAAGTGTTGCCGAAAAAGATGCGTCTTCAGCCATTTCTTGAATCATTCAGAGCAGTTTTGTAAAATGGTTTTGCAAACTCACACCCTAGTCTGGAACGTCCCCTCAAGATCCAATCAGATCCCGGCCTACATTATTATTCCTCATTGAATATTCCCGATTCACTCAGAAAGGCGTGACATAACGGATGTTAAATGGGTTGTGAATACCATTTCCCTATAAAGTGTGTTTAATCTAGAACATTCATTTAATATTGACTGAACTGTGTACACTCTCATAAAACAAAGTACATAACTGTACCTTTAGGGGTGCAATGGCTTGTCACTGGCTGTACCATATTGTATAACCTTTAAAAGAAACGGTATATATGTCATTTTTAATGCTTTTTGACCCTTAAAAAGTTACATATATATGTACCCTTGAGGTGCAATAATAAGCCCTATGGGGTACGTTAGTGTAGATTGGACAGAAATGGACTCCTACTGTACCCCTATTTCCGACAGTAGGATTATATACAATAAACCATGTGATATTCCAGTCTGTTCCAGTCTGGTCCGACACCACAAAACTGCATGAAGAGCATCTCTCCTGATGTTTTTTTCAGCTCACAACACATAAACACAAATTCTTTTTGCTCTTGTCTGTCTTCCCAGAGCATCAGACAGATTAAAATCTACAGACAGCTGAATTGCGGGACGTAGTACGAGGGGGGAACTAAGCCGGATATAATCCCAGTGCAGTGAAGTCTCTGGATCTGGTCAGAGTTGAGCTGTTACTCTGGATTTGGACTGGTGTGCACTGCAGAGAGTGATGTGCTTATGTTGCAGGGGCTGTGTAGGTGGCAGGTATTTATTGCTTTAACATGGGCGGCAATGAGGCGTCGACGAACACTGGCCGTTTACACACACCGCTGACGCTCTTGCCCCGGGCCAGAGAGAGAGATGGGGAGAGAAACGTTGGGGTGGTGGAAGAAGAACACAAAGTGATAGTGTTGGATAAAACGGCAAGCGATACAAGCCTGGGGTTTACACTTGTGGGTTTCTTTCATCGCTCTATCTCCCTCCGCTTTGTGTATTCACACACAGAGCCTGAATATTGCAGCTGAAGGCAGCGGGAAGCAGCCTCCTGTTGATTTGGGGGTTATCGAGTTAAGTTGTGATGTTTGACAGTATAGCTTCATCACTAGCGCTTTAATGCGCCCACTGGGACGTACAGGTGCCGTGTGGGTACATTTCTAGCCTTTTCCTGAGGCAGTTGATCAGAGTTAATTGTTTAAACGGAGAAAAAAAAAGGAAGTAACGTTACTGTAAATCACAGTTCGTCCTCTTTGACTTTTTGTTTGACACGCTCTCCTCTTCTTTTTTTAAACCGAATGAAATATTTAGTCTTGCAGGCTTCACAGTTGTGTTGTAATCTCCACACGCTCGCTCCTACAGCACAATATGAGCAACTCTTTTTAATTAGGTGACATATTTAAGCACCCCTCCCCCCTGGTTTTTATATCCATGCCATATTTCTCACTCTATCCATTAAAAACGCGCTGCGCTCTTTTCCTGAGGTTCCTGTGAAGAGAATCAACACCCCTGATGAATTTCATCAGTGTAATTGATGCTGTAGGGATGCTTTTACAACCATATAGACCACTTAGATCCCCAGGGTCCGTGGTCTAAGATCTATCTGGGTCTGAAACCACTTCAAGCACTCACAGTACTATATAATCTGTGAAATTACTCAGACTGTACATGAGTCACTGTATAGGGATAAAGTAAACTTAGTCAAATGTTCATAAGTATGCTTGTACAAATGCAATTTTTTATTTGTTAATGTGCTGGTAATACATTAACTTATCAGGGTAGTTATGTTTTTACATAATTTATAACTTAAAAAAGTATTACTAATATATATATATATCTATATAACGTTTCTTATGTTCACCCAGGTTGCATTTACTTGATCAAAAATACAGTTAAAGTATTAAATATTATTGCAGTTTAAAATAAAAGTTTTTTTATTTAAATATATTGTAAAATGTAATTTATCCCTGTGATCAAAGCTGGATTTTCAGCATCATTACTCCAGTCTTCAGTGTCACATGATCCCCATATGCTGATTTGATGCTCAAGAAACATTTCTGATTATTATCAATGTTTAAAACACTTACAGAACCCAAAATATGTACGGTATAGTGTATATTTTTACATATATATTCCTTTTTCTTATTCCTTTTTGACAATATTCATACAACGAATACTGAAATGGTTTGTATTTATTTCACTCTCTGTTTAGATCCGATTTTAATTTCGCATTAATTCATAATTTCATAAAGTATTTTTATATGTTTAAAAGTCGGAAACAAGCATAAAACAATAAAATATAAATAAAAGGCATTTGACAAAAATACATATTTAAAAAGTTTCCAGGAATGCTTTAATGTGTCCTTCATATCTTCAAAAAGATAAAAATTTACCCATAGGATTTAAAATGTGAAATTAGTCACATTAACCGCAAAGTCCTAATTGATAGATAGGCAGAACATGGTAAGACTTTTGGGTTTTGAATGCGTCTCTCTCTCTCTCTCAGAAGGCTCGTAATATCTATCATGCTTCATTTCAGGTGGGCGGTGTTTTTAATGCCCTTCAGTGTGTGGATATGTCTCTTCCTTAATTGTTCCCTGTGTGGCCATCTCTTTCCCTCCCTTTTTTTAGAAATGAAAAAACTACTTTTTTCCATTCCTTCATCCTCATGGAAAAATGTTCTCTGTTGGCTCCCGCATCACTTCCTCAGCCATCGCCGTGGCGACACAACCCCCCGCCAACAGCAGCAGATGTAGTCCCAGCACTTTACTGAGGCTTTTGCTGAGCCGAGAAAACAGCACCGAACCTGATGGAGAAACATTGCCCGTCAGAAAAAACCCTCAAAACTCACACAACTGAGGTCGAAATACAACGTCCAGGGCGATGTCTGCATTTCGTTTTTTTTTTTGATGATCTCGGAATATTGTTTTGCAGGTCTGCGCTGAGCATATTGTCCTGCTGCTCGATCTTTGCCTGAGGCCAGATCACAGATTGTTGATGCAGTGTGTCCACAATCTCACCTTTGAGATGTTATGGAGCAATTCATAATTCAACAGTGGTTCTCAATGCTTCAGGACTTGGATGTGGAGACCAAAATGCTACCAAATTGGTTTAGGGTACAAAATTAAACAAAGAGCTCCTTAAAATAAACTGATTTCAATGGTTTTATGCCATTAAGTCACCACACAAAAGAGGTTATGTGCATAAACCATGTTTGTCCTTGCTGCAATCTATATTTAATACGGTCTGGATAGTATTTTTATGCCTTGTGTAGTTTTATTCATGATTTTCAAGGATGAGGGCATGTCACGCAACCTGTTCATGTTGGCATCTGCCTAGTTTGGCTGCTTATGCTAATTCAGCCCCGTTTACACCTGGTGTCTCTTTTTTTTCTACCACTTCTGTCCTGATTTCTTTGAGGGGAGGGTTTATGGGAGGGTAAATGTATGGGTTTTTTCAGATCTTTCAATCTAATGGACAAAATAAGCTTGTGCAATTTACATATGAACGCGGCTGGAGAAAAAACATACGGCAGCAGCTTTAGTTTCTGCTCTTTTTTTTCTCCATTAGGTCACCTAATGGAGTTTTTCGGTTCCTTGCCACTGTTGCCTTTGGCTTGCTCAGTTGGGGATACTTAATTTGATTAATCGATTCAACAGTGCTATTGATCTGCATTACCAAACGTGGATGTTTTACACCAGAAACAAACACTGATGTACTATTTTATTTAATACTGTGAAGCTGCTTTGATACAATCTGTATTGTGAAAAGCGCTATATAAATAAAGTTGACTTGACTTGACTTGCTCTGACAGCCGCAAGACCAGCCGAACGCTGTGAGTGTGTGTTAGAAATCAGGAATGGTGAGAGAACATTGTGCTTGGTACATTTGTTGTCTTCAAACCAAACTTGGGTCTCCAGCCGTCTGGCTAGAGCTCTTCCCATAATGTTCACGTGTTAGGTCAGTAGGTGGAGAGTATGTGTCTTTTATGGCTGTTCTCGCCTACCTCTGGAAGAGGTCGAAAGTGGACAAGCTCAAAAAGTTTTAGACCCCTTTTACACCTGTATTTAGTGTCATCAACTTGTGATCTGATCAATCAAAACACTTCTGATCCATTTGTGCCAAAATTCCATAAAGTTTGATTGGAAACGCATCTTTTGACAACATCAACAACAACCATAGGAAGCTTTTTTCCCTGCCTTTTAAAAGTTGATAGGCCTTTTCCTTGTCATAAGGTTAAGCTAGTTAGCATGACCCTGTTAGCAGATACTATCTGGCTGCAAAGAGCATCTTTTACCATTGATGGTTGTTCAAATCTGTTTTCTTGCAAGCAACCTGTACACTCATAGGAATAAAGGGTTCATGAAGAACCTTTAGCATCCATTGAACCTTTTTATTGCACAGAAGATTATTTAGATAGTTAAAATACTCTTCACACTAAGGAAAAAAAAAAGGGTTATTTAAAGAAGTGTTCACTGGAAGGTTCTCTGAGGAGCCAAAAATGGTTCTTATGACATCACTGCAAAAGCACCCTTTTGGAAGCTTTATTTTTAAGAGTGTATTTGGTTATATGGTAGCACTTTATTTTACCGTACTGTAAAATACTTGTACTGTAATGTACTTCCCCATGTTCATACTATGTACTTATAGTGTATTATGGTAATTACAATAACTGCTAACCCTGAACTTACCCCTAAACCTAACCTTAACCCATTTAGTTATTACCCAGTACTTTTTTAGGTAAGGGCATTGTAAAATAAAGTGCAAGCTGTTATATTATAGTAGTTTTTTTTACCAGAGCTTAAATTGTCTTTGGAGGCTCTTAAAAGTGTGAAATAGGTTTATATTTCTCACCGTCTGCTGTTTTTTTTCGATGTCAAAGGATAGTCGCCAGTGAAGGTCTTGGTGTTCTTGTGGTGCCATCAGTCAATCCACGCTGATGATGTCATTTTCTTCTGTCTCCAGAGGGAATAATCACATTTCTGTCTCAGGTGATTGGCTCAGAAACCACCTGGAGAACTGAGGGCCCGTGAACAACTCCATTCATACGACTGGGAATGTTTACGGACAGCTTTATCCAGGTGTCTCGTTGAACCTAACTATGCATGCTTATGTGGCTAGTTGCATTTAGCATTGTTTTTACCCTGCTCTCAATGACTTTATCAGTACAAACCAGTTGTTTGTTTTTGGGTCACAACCCACCAGTTGAGAGCCACTGCAATAAAACAAACACACTTTAAAACACAAAGTGGCTTTAAGAAAGTGTCTGCCAACAGCCAGAGCGCAAAAGACCATGGATCTTACAAAAGAAAGCTGGACACACCGATAACACGGTGATGGACGCCACGCCGTAAGCGGACAAATGAGAACGGAGGGTGCGATAGGATATCTGAAATGCGAGCAGGACAGCTGTGAAGCTCTGAAACGCTGGAGCGTGGCTGTTAGAGATTTCGTGTAGTGTGGGAGAACGATTGTGGGCAGCGGATGGGCTTTTTTCAGCACAATAATACAAGGATTTGTCAGGGGCAATGGTGATCACAAGAAAATGTGGCATGTTTTGTGTGTGTTTTCATCTGCGTGCGTATGTTTGCTCATGTCAAGTGCTTTTCTGTGGATAGGATTTGATTACCAGACAGTTTGAGTCACAGTTCTGAGTCATTAGTTTCATTTGCCAGTCCTTCCATAAGAGCTTGGAAAACATGCAGTAAAAGGGCCCTCTCCTCTCTCGGCCTCTCTCTCTTTTTTCCAGCTCTCGTTTTTCTCTCCCCGTCTGTCCTCGCACTCGCTAACACCTTTACACACCGTTCCATCAGTGTTCCTACTGTACATGTTCCTGAGTGTTGTTAATGCACATCGATTAAATTGCTAAAATTGAAACAAATCAAACCACTTGACACAGGATGTGATGTCAACTGTGGAAAAAAACTGTGATAGTTCTGCTTTTGTTGTTGTTGTTGTTGTTGTTGTTGTTGTTTTTATGTCTCTGAGTTTCTCAGTCTTTATAGAGTTTTCTGTCATATATACATAAAAAATAAAAATAAAAAATCTGCTAACAAATTAGAAACAAATGAATCTGTCAGTAGTATTTGACCTGTACATCGACATTCATTAGCTTGGTTTTACAGGGAAGTTGTAGAGTTTGATGAATTCATTTGAATGGCCAGCAAAAGGTTTAAAATCTCCAATCATATTTCAACACAAATACACAATTCAACATTTTTTTAAAATGTATAGGGTTTAATTTCTATACATCTACTGTCTGGCACTAAATTAATTAATTTCCCAAATACCTGTCATTTGTTGACCAAATGTAACAACATTCAAATTTAAACAATATTATATTTAAATATTAAACATTATTTTATCATTTTTATCAAGCTTGTATATTTAAGTTCATAATGGCGATGGAAATGACCTATTAATTGTCATTGAAGTGAAATTACTGAACTTAAATACACGAGCTTGATAAAAATGATCATTCTAGAAGAAAATTTCAGATGGCCTTAGAGGCTTTTGCATCTGAACTCTTCCATTTTATGAATTAATTTAAATCAAATTCCATAATGCAAGAAATTCAGGCTTGGTTGTATGAAATGGATTTTATTGGATATTAATAGTATAATTAAGTGGGCAAATCTGTTTGATTATGTTTTGATAAAAAATGATGAAAACATTCATACATCTTTAGAATAATGTGCACTGATGACTAATGCAAAATAAGACCACATTCTGGTTAGAAAGTCTTTAATTAAACTACAAGACTCAGTGTGTTTGATTTTCTGTTGTGCGCAGACTCTCTGCTTCATGCTAAAGAGAAGAGGTTGTGCTGCCTTATTTTAAATCAAAATTAGGACAAGCCTCCAAAGCCTCATTCTCTTTAAATCATAATCACTATGAAAAAAAGCATTATGGCATAACATAAAACTAAAGAGTAGCGTGTTTAAACATGTATCTCCTCTTGATGAAGACGATGATACAGCTACAAACTTTTGGCTGGTTTCTTCACTCAAAAGCACACAGAGGGCTAATAGAATTATTTCATCGTCATTATTTTACCACATATTCATAAGTGATGTTACACTAGAGTGCCACCTCTAGCTCATCATGTTTATTATAAGCGTTTTCTCACGCGAACAACCTGTGAATAAGGCCGGTGAATACACCACCAGCTGCCCACAGATCATGCGAGATAAACCAGAGCAAGTGCCGATTGAGGATAAGATTTTGCTTTTTATAGCCAACTAAACACAGCAGCTGATTCTGGATCAGTTCAAATCTGAAGCTTTAAATAGGCTGTGATAGTGACAGACTGGAGTTATTATGCATGTCAGCTTGTGCTGATAAGGATCGGTGGGTATGATTGCTGTCAAAAACAATTGGAAAAGAGTTAATTAGCTTTTCTTTTCATGGGTGCCATCGAAGAGCCAACCATAGAAACCAAACACAGGCTCCTGTTCTTCCCGAGGCAGCGGGCACGCGCACGCGCGCACGGATACTACACCGAAGACTGTCCTCTCCCAGGTGTACAGGAATCTTAAGAGCTGCGTGTGGTTTGTCCTACTTCCTGTACAGTGTGACTGTACCTCGGACTGTGCGCGAGCATGTGTGTAACGTTGCGACAAACACTGACCCATTTCAATGCTGTAGGCCTAGTATTTAGAAGCCCGATAAGTTTTTTTTTTTTTTTTTTTTTTTTTCTGAGAGTGGGAACTGTTAATGTAAAAATACAAACAGGATTAATTATATTCCATGAACCCCAGAATTCAAATTTGCATCTTTTAGTTGCCAAAATCAATTAACACCCGTCCCCCAAAGTCAACGGTTAACTCGGGCAAGATCGGACATGACAATTGCTGCGTAAAGTGAGTTCATGCGCAATGCCGCCACTACTACATCACTAAAGTGAAGCGCTCGCAGGCAGACTTCTCTTAAGAGCGCTCGTGAGTGTGTTGCGCGTCGGACGCACGTCCCAGTTTTGGCACTGATGCGAGTGTGTAGGAACCCAGCGCGTCCTCCTCTCTCTCCTCTAACCTCCTCACAGCGAGACGCACGATTCTACAGGATGCCTCACCATATGCTTCTCTTAACCACTGAGTTTGGGGTTGGGATTTAGGCGATCCATCGGGCGCAGAGCGAGTTCTGGATTTGGATGCTTCGCTGGCACTGCTTTGCGGGTGATGGTGAAGCGCGTATTGCGCGCTGCCGCACGTTTCCTCGATCATTCCTCGGGACGTTTGGCGAAGGGAAATGTGAAGAAGGCTTAAAGAATGGCATGTAAACATGGTTTCTGCCAAGAAGGAGATGGTGACTGCGATGTACCCCACTTCTATTTCCACTCTCCTCTACTTTCTCTGTGTGGCGGCTTGGTGAGTTCCAACTGGATATGAGCGTTACGCATGGCATCTTTACGCCTCGAGGTTACAAACGTCAAACTCGGGCGATTTTGAACTATTTGTGCTGTTGATTGATACGAAAATAGGCGTAGATTTTATGTGTGCGCAATGTTAAAATGCTTCAGTTTGCTCTGTGTTGTTTTTAGCATAAAGAGAATATCTGGACAGATCAGAAAGGATGAGAAATTGTACCCGGAAAATTTCACGCGCATTCTGGACCGACTCCTGGATGGATACGACAACAGACTCCGACCTGGATTTGGGGGTACGTGCCAAAAATCTTCACAATCATGTGGCCAGAATAAGCGCGCAGTGCTTTTAACGCTTCTTGCGCAAAGCATGCTCTCCAAATGTTGCGTTTTTTGTGCAGGTCGCATGCTGTTTACTAAGTGTTGTTTGTTTGGTGAGGGTTGGTGTCCTCTGAGGGGAGAGGGAGGTGTAAGCCAACTCCAAATGTCCTTTTGCTGCCCACTCTCTTTCTCTGCTCACTCTCTTTCAATGCTCTCCATGTATCTGTTAGATCGGTGCCGTTTAGATGTTTAAGCGAGTTTGGTTATGTAATCGCGCTGAGAAAGCCGCTTAATGCACATTTTAAGTAGGAAGAGTACAGATGTTCGCTTTGTGTGCGTAAACCGATAACATTTCCCGCGCTCTCCTATCATTTAACAGCGCGCATCAGTGTTTTAACCTGTTTTGCGAAGCCAAGTGATGCGCTGCTGTTATAGTTAGTGGTCAGCAGAAAATAAGTGTATTGTAGCTCTAGTTCTGTGTACAGTAGCCCAAAATATATTACGACGGCCACTGTGCCTGAAACTTCAGAATTAACCCCTCAGTGTATGTATGGAATATATAAAAATAAAAATAAAAAGTTCGTGGATACATTCAGTCGATTTAACTGAAATTTAACACGTTACATCTTCATGAGCAGCATGGAAAGCATAATTCGATTATATAATGCTTTAGAGATCATGAGTTAGAGTGCATGCAAATTAAATATTTTCATAGTCCTATATAGCTAGTGATGTATTAGTCATTACATAATATTAATGAATGACTTATTGATGAAAGTTACTATATAAAGAAAAACATCAAGACTTGCTGCACACGTCACAGTTTCCGCTCTCCCCTTTTCCTCATTTATTTATTTTTTTTATTATCCAAGGCATAAATAATCAAATCAAAGACTGTGGATCTCTGTGCGTAATGCCGGGATGTGATTGGAGCTTTGGGAATGAAGCTCTGGTTTTTTATGTAACTTTAGTGAAGAGGCAGAGAGCACATCTCTCCAAACAGAACAGCACACCCACCTTCACATGACAAGAGCTCTCAAGCGGAGCTGGATCAGGCTGGAGGGGCTTGATCAGCTCTCAGCTATCTGTGCTGTGGGTTCACAGTTCTAGTAGGATCGCACGAGTTGCCCTTGCCTAAGAATGTAGTGCTTCAGAGATGATAGATATCAGGGCTCGGGCGCGTCTCTTATTGGCCTGGTTGTTGTCATCTGAAATGTGTTTGATTGTTGTTCAATGAGGAAATGCACTTTTCGTCATATACTGAAGAGGCCTATTATGTAATTGTTCACCCCAAAATGACAATTCTGTCATTTTATTTTACCCGTATGCTGTCATCTTTTCTGTGGAACATAGGAAGTAGCAAATTTGATGCATGTTGCTTGTGACAAAACAACAACAACATAAAAATAGTCCATAAGACTTGTGCACTGCATTTCAGGTCTTCTGTATTTGATTTTCTGTATATGACAAACTATATTTTGTGTTTCTGTTTCTCACTTAAGCTGTCTTATGGCTTCAGATGACTTTAAACAGAGCATGAGTCATATGGACTATTTGATGAAAAGGTGTTTTTTTTAATACTTTCTAGAGCTTGACATCTGAATATATGAACTGGGGGGCTGTGTGAACATTTCTCTTCTGTTAATGCAGGTTTTGGAGCAACATTTAAAATAAAAGAAAAAGAAAAGAAAGAAAATAGTGAAGTTCTCAGTTTTCTTTAAATTAAATTTGAACTTTGTGTCTTATATTTTTCCTGGATTTCCTAAATAAATAATAATAGAAACAAATGAGACAATAATTGCCATACAGTAAAAGTATAGAGCTGTAGACCTTATTCGGAGCAGCGCCATGACAGGTATGAAAGCGAGGCTGTGAGGGATAGACTTACCATGTTTTCAATGGCATCCACTTTAAAAAGCTGTTTAGAGCTCTTGGATCGCTTATAATTTTACACAGCTCATGTTGTCTGGGATTTTTTGTCTACTGAAATTTCTCAGAAAGATATTTCTGCAGTGTTTTGTCAGCAGAACAATCCAGAAACACGTTAAAAAACAGTACAACCCACTGAAGAGATGTATGTCTATCTCTCACAGCCTCACTTTCATTCCGGTTAAAAGATGGCGCTGCTGTGAAAAAGGTCTATGAATACGGAGAGCAGCTCAGGTCATGGTTTTGGAGGAGTTTAATTTGAAATGCTTGAGTTTATGTTGAGACATTTGACTTTTGATTGTATACTTTGGCATTTTTGCGAATCTGCACAGTTTGAGACATCATTGAGATATCCTCTGAAACTCTAGTGGAGACCTGTGGAAAAATCTGAAAGCAGGAGATCTTAGCAAAAGTCTCCATCTACTCTTTATTTCGTCTCATTGCTGTTGCAGAAACAATTGAGATATTAAAGAGATCTCTGTTGTGATTTTTGTGTGCATTGGGCTGAGTAGGACTGTTCCTGTCTTTCATATTTCTGTTAGATTCATGGTAGTCAACTGTGAGAGATGCTCAGAGTGTCTGTTTAATGACAGATAATACATTTTCTTGTTTTTGACTGAAGGCACTTCACTCGCAAGTGATTTACTCAAGCATCTATCAAAGAGCCTCTAGAACATTAGGAGTTCAACCCTCACAAGTTCAGCCAATGAGACGATTCAGTGATAAATCATGATTTAGAGCTTTGAGTGCCTGAGTCTGTTTTCACTCACACTTTCCATCTTTATTTTTTATTTATTTTTTAATTTTTGTCTCCTCATAAATTTGGTTAAAGTAGATAAATAAATGATAAATGGTTTCAGTCTGGAAAAACTAGGGAAAATCAACATGAAATCGAAACTGAGCCCATTTCCTTTCCTTATATACATATTCCCGGTCATATTATTCAATATTTGAAAGTGTACTTTATGTCTTCATAATCTGCTTAATCTGCCTTTGAATGGGCTTTCCTATTGGCTGAGGTCACTTAAGGGTGTGTTCACAGGTTTGGTTTGAATAAAACGAACTCTAGTGTGATTGCTCTAGAAGCGTTAGTGCGTTTCATTTTAATAAGTGTGAACGCTGCCATATGAGCCTTGGTTAACACCACACAAGTAAACCGAGACCCACACTGTAAAAATTCAGTGAAATTTACGGTAAAAAAAAAAGACATCTGTGGTTGCTAGAAACGGTAGCAACATTTTAGGTTTTACAGATTAAACTTAAATTTACAGTAAAAAACTTATTTCATTTACTGTTATAATGTTAATATACCAACCAAGTAGTACGGTCTGTTTTACTGTTGTAATACACTGACAACCACCAAACACAGGTGGTGATGAGAAAGTCACATGATGAATCAAAGCTCAGTAAGTAAATACTGATATATAAAAGACGCAGTGTCATTCACACACACAAAACACCATCATGGTAACACACATGACACTAAATTAATGCAATAAACATTAATTTAACAACATTAGATGTAACATAAAACCCCAATGTACATAACAGATAAGAAAAACCAAGAAGAAACAAACTTAGTTACTGTTAACCAATTAACAGTTTTTTACTGTAGCATTTTTACAGTCTTTTACCGTGCTTCTTTTCAGGGTTCAAATGAACTTGTGTGGTTCGACTGAGATATGAAAGCAACAGAGACGTTTAAACAAACCAAAAACAGGATGTGATGTCATAAGGTTGGAGCATAAAAAGGAGAGAATTCTCAGGCATCTGTTTTTTCACGTCATAGGAACTTTGTTGCCCATTACAGTTCAGTACAGTTGTCGAAACTGCCCTCTCTTTGCCGCAGATCTTTATTTTTGTGTGTGTAGAGGAATTCCTGGCATTTTTGACTCTTTTACGCATTTTCTAATTTTTTTGTGAGTTCTCAGCTGGTAAAAATGGCATCATATCTAGACACATACAACGAGCACATTTAGCAAAGCACACTGCATTGTTTGGTAAGTTCGCAAAATATACGTAATAAAAGCATTTTTTTTATTTTTTTTTTTATGTATTGTATCTTTAGGTTCAGTGTTAAAATGGCAACGTAAACACTTAGTGAACCAGGACTAAATGTATCATTTTCTGGACCAAAAGAACCAAGAAAACCGAACTACAAGTGTGAACACACCCTTAGACTGTGTGGGTTGCTAGGTCATGTTAACTAATAGCCAAATAGCTGTTTAGACATTGTTTTAGGCCACCATACTGTAGGCAATGCAGCCTTTCTATAATCTGTGTGGTTATCTAATGCCGGTTAACAAGGTTACAGCATTATTAGCAAATAATGAAGGATTTTCTTACATTCAGACTCCATTCTGATCCGAAACACACACTTTACACCATCAAATACAAATCTGATTCATCAAATAAAGCCATGTTCAAGGGTTTTTTTCTCTTAAGCTAGTCAAATTGGTTGAGAATGGTCTTTGAGAACCAAAAAAGCAAAAGCAATTATGTGGTAATCTGTTTATTTCACTCATAATAACTGGGTCACATTGAGAATGACAAATAAGTAACTATTAAGATCACATCAATTCTGTAAAAAGTCAACATTTCTTTCAGATCTATTTCTAGTCATAAGAGGCTTATGGTCATTGTAATGTGATTCTAAAGATTCCCGTTTCTGTCCAGGTCCAGTGACGGAAGTGAAGACCGATATTTACGTCACAAGTTTTGGCCCAGTTTCCGACGTGGAGATGGTGAGTGCTATAAGATTTATGATTATATGTGAACAGGTCGGATTTGTGTGTGTACACGTATGTGTGCATGAGCAGCTGTTATATAAGGCATCATATCCGTCCACTGAGGTATTATTAAAATAAATAATACAGGCAGCTTGCCATTTAGTTCAATGCAAGGTGCTTATCTGCCTAGTCAGAGTAAATCAAGTACAGTGTGGTAGAGATTCAAAATATAAAATAAAATGTGATTGAGTCAACAATTTCGGCAGGGATTTTCCCCTGAAAACAATGTGAGGTTCTGCACCTCGCAAAAGAGCATAACAGTGCTAAATGTGACCACATATAGTGTTCAGCTCAGATTGGTACCTACAATACTAAAACCAGCAAAAAACAATGCATTACTGGGAATTCATAACACATTTAACATCCGAGATGTTCCATGAAGTGAAGTATGATTTGATTTTGTTTTTAAAAAGCTGTTTCAGAAGTGTAGAAAGTTTGTTTTTTGTTGTAGGATTATGAAAATAAAAGTTATTCAGTAGAATAAGATTGACTGATTAATGGTGGAACAACCAGGACATTTCTTTAAAAAAGTAAATAGGGTTCATTTTGATTTCATGTTTTTTTAAGGGTTACAGGGGATTTATTTATTATGTTTTTTTTATTATTTTTTTAACAATTCAATTCTTAGATGAATTTGATGAGAAATGTTTTTATATTGACACCTTTGACTTTTGATTTCATACATGATATGCACAGTTTGAGACATCGCTGAAAAATGTATTTCTTTGAAAAGTAAATTGGATTCATTGGTTTAATGTTTCTAAAGGTTACTGGGGAATTTCTTTCTAGGAAATTCTTTCTTGGATGAATTTGATAAGAAATGCTTCAGTTCATGTTGACACCTTTGACTTTTTGAGACAATTTTCTATTGTCAACAAACATATATTCATTACTTCAGTGAGCACATTGTTTCAACCTTAAATTGTTTAAATTAATACATTTTTAGCTTACTGTGTGATTTGTATATGTACATTTCTGAAATACATAACTTAGAGAGGTACCTCTGATAACAGATCACTCTAAATTGTAAAACAGACATGCATTTTCAAAGCTGCTTTGTAACGATGTGTATTGTGAACTAAACAAAAAAAAATCTGAATTGAATTAAATTTCTTTAAAAAGCAAATAGGGATCATTTAGATTTTATGTTGTTTTTAAGGGTTTTGGGAATTTGGCAGGAGCACAGTTTGTCAGCATGAGGGGAAGTGTTTGTTTAAGAATCTAGACAGTGTTTTTGCAAGATTATGATGGATTTATTTTGCTTTTTACAGAATCTCTCTAATGAAGCTTTCTGTCAGGAGTAAGTCAGATTGATTTGCGTGTGGTTTTGACAGCTCTGTGTTTGTTCTTCCAGGAGTACACCATGGATGTGTTCTTCCGCCAGACATGGGTGGATAGGCGGTTGAGGTATGAGGGCCCGGTGGAGATCCTCCGTCTAAATAACCTGATGGTGACCAAAGTCTGGACCCCTGACACGTTCTTCAGGAATGGCAAACGATCTGTGGCTCACAACATGACTGCACCCAATAGACTCTTCCGAATCATGAAGAACGGCACCATCCTGTACACTATGAGGTACCGCATGTCCAGTCCTGAGTCCGATTTACGCTGAAAAGACTTTGGCAGGCTGCGTTTGCTCGTGGGTGACCGTCATTTTGCCAAGTAGGAGGTGTTCCTGGATAAATGTTGTTGCAGGACCAACAAAAGATGGTGTTGTGGGAAACAGCAAGTTGATATGAATGTTGTTGAAGCCTCAATCCCGGCCCCTAAGGCCTACAGTACTGGATGGTTGTTAGAAATGTTGTTTCATATCCTACTTGGTGAAAGACCTTTAAAGGTTTTGGTGGATATCACACCCTCACTATTTTAACCATTTATATCTGTGTGTTTTTTTTTTTTTTTTTTTTTCACAGATTGACAATAAGTGCAGAATGCCCGATGAAACTCGTCAATTTCCCGATGGATGGCCATTCCTGTCCTCTGAAGTTCGGCAGCTGTGAGAATTATACTTTATCTATGCTGATTACTTCATCCCACAAAACACTAAAGCATGATTTGAGACACTGTTTCTGAGTAAAAGAGCATGGCAGTTTTATATGACGTGTTTGGGGTTAGGAGAAGAACATATGAACCGTTTCTTGAAGAGCACTGAAGTAATCCCTTCTTTAAAAATGGATTTCGCTCTCTCTTCACAGTCAGATGATTAAAAAAATCAAATGGGGAACAGAATGGATTATTTAAGGGTTTTTTATTTGTGAGTAGAGATATAAGATCAGAATTGAAGTTCATCTATATGCTAGTGTACTCCTAAAGGCTGACACTTTCACTTTTAGTCTATGCATTTAAAATGTAGAGGTTTTCTCTAGCAGGAAAAAGCACCAAAACTATTGATGACTCATCTTGTTTGAATTTCTCTACATTTGTTTTTGTCCAATCAAATGCTTTCTAGGATGGAAATTTGAGACTTCAATGTAAGAAAGGAGACTTCTGCTGCATCCCAATTTGCGTACTCTCCATCCTAAATTGTATTCAAAATTAGAATTGGTGTGTCCCAAAACGTAGTATGTTGAAATGAGTATTCCAAAGATGCCCGGATGGTCTGCTTTTATTCAGTTAGTATACGAAGTGCAGATCCATGCACGTTCTAACAGCTAATATTGCCCACAACCCATTGTGCGTTGGACGAGGATTTGCTTAGAACTACAAACACGAATGAAAAGTGTTAAAAAACTACAAATATGGCGGATGTGCTAGTCCGACGGTTAAGTAGAGAGGTTTAGATAGTGGTTTGAATGATTAATAATCAGTATCTAACCTGACGAAAAGATATTTATTCAATGTTATCCACAATATATTTCATCTGCAGCAGCATTGTGAACTTTTGTAAAGATGCATTTGGTCATTAACTTTTAAATGCATCATTATGTACTGTAAATTGAAAACTCATGAGGAGAGTTTCCGCATGAAAGACCCATGAATGGCAGATCAACGTGCTACTATATTTCTCTCCGAAACGGTGGGAAAATAAATGAAACTGAATGTGGTGACAAGATGATTGACAGGGCAGTTCAAACAGTGACAGGATGCATGTTAACTACACAAGAGTTAGTTAAAGACGCAATTATGACAAAGTAGTATGTCCAAAGCTTGCATACTATTCTGCTACACACTCAAAAGTATGTTTTATTCTTCATGAAAACAGTATAGGGCATAGTATAAGTAGGGCATAGTCTCTCTCTCTCTCTCTCTATCTCATATATATATATATATATATATATATATATATATATATATATATATATATATATATATATATAGAGAGAGAGAGAGAGAGAGAGAGAGAGAGAGAGAGAGAGAGAGAGAGAGAGAGAGAGAGAGAGAGAGAGAGATTTATATACATAAGCTACAAGTTTAATTTAAGCCCTTTATCTTAGAGATCTGAAAAAAACAACTCTTCTCCTCAAGGAGAAATTACTTTTCCCTCTGAGTGTGTAAATACAGACTTAGTTCATATTCTAAAAACTGAACAAAGAATCTCCATATCAGCAGGACTGTTCACGACAGTCGGTCAGCAAAAATGAAAACATAAAAAAAAAAAGATTCAGGTAAAAGAAAGTGAAATCTGAAAGGAAGGCCTAATCTCGAATGGGAATATGTGGCAGGTGGGTAGGGCTCTTTTATGGAGACTGCTGGAAGATCTGGAGATAAAATCAGACCAGAGAGCTCCTGCTGGCGCATTGTGACATTGTGATGGAGGACGATCTCAATGTTTTGGTTTTGTAGTGGTGGCTGTGCTAATGTGCTGACAGATATCTCGCTCTCTTTTCTCTTTGTCTTCTTATATACATCTTTCTGTCCTTTCTCTGGGCCTGAGGGGAAGCATCTAGACAGAGAGCTGTTCGTCCCCTGTAGAGTCGAGAAGGTCACCACAGCTTTCCCTCCTGCCCCGGGACAGCGCAGACCTATAACAGCTCTCGTTTTCATTTTACGCTCTTTCCTTTGCACTCTGATACAGTTTTCTGCTCCTATGTCATGTCATTCTCTTCTGTATTTATTAGTGATGTTTGCTAGGGTTACTTTCACTCATAGGTAGTGTTAGTGATTTTATACGAAACTTCACTGTGTAGTTTATCCCACACTGTAGGACTGCAAGATGAATCGAAATCAAACCGAAATCGTGATATGGCTTTGTGCGATTATTAAATCGTAAAGGCTGTAAGATAATTAAATACATATATATGCGCTGCATGAGTGAAGCGCAGCACTGTGTTCATATATGGTCACTGTGATTTTGCCAATAAAGACATGTTCCTGGATCAGTGTAATTAGATGATCCTGGAACAACGTTCCTGTCCGAAAATGTAGTCCTAACCCTATCCCCACCCCTAAACTGAACCCTACCCATAAGTTATCCCTAAAATTAGAGGTAAATTATATAAGACTGATGTAGTCTAACCCTGGTTGTAAGTAAGCCAAAACTTGACATAAACTGTAAACTTGTCCCTCAAATCTAATTGGTTGATTGAAATGTTGTTCCAGGATCAACAGAGATCAACACAATCCTTTCCCCTCTCTCTCCCACTTCACTTGCTCTCGGTTATCTATACTGTATTATCTCAAAAGTTTAAAACCTTAAAAACAAAAAGAATTCACAAGTAGATTTTTTTCTCTCCAAATAATGCAGCCCTACACCACAATTTAACCTCTAGACATGAATAATTCTTCACATTAAGTGTTTTGTTGAGAAGTGGGCTGGTATCTGAGCTAAAAAATAAAATAAAATTGCACAACCAACTTGAACTGCAGCAAAACTCCTGATTGTGCATTGAAATGACTGGATTTTGCTGACAAGATTTCGCAGAGCAACTGTTAATGCCCTGGCAACGATAAAACCCTGGCAACTATAGAAACAAAACTAGGGATGCACGATATATCAGCCACCATGTCGGTATCGCCCAATATATGTTCATGTTTTATGTTATCGATATCGGCCATATTTTTTAATTGGACCGATATCGATAACATAAAAAATTAACATATACATATATTAAAGCCGATAAATAATGGATTATTTCCTTCAGCTGAGACTCTTCAGATGCAAACTGATCGCCATGATGGTTTTGAATTGCTTGAAATATGATTGGAATCACTTCAAAAAAGGAAAATACAGTTAAGTGCAACATGTGCAGCGCAAGTCTGTCATATAGGCTACACAACTTTATAATGAGAACATTACAATTGTGTGCTTGGGACATGGATTTTAATGGTGAGATTTGTTTTTTTAATCAAGCTCTCAAAAATTATATAAAAACTTGGATTTAGATTTGTCGGCCAATATATTCGTTATCGGCTTTCAAATATAAATAATTATCGGTTATCTGTATCGGCCAAAATGTTCATACCGGTACATCCCTAAACAAAACATAAGCTTAGTGACAGGAACTTTTGCGCGGGGAGAAAACATCAGAACATCAGAAAATGTTTGTAATTAAACTCAAGTTGCACTGATACAGTATGACTCTCTCTCTCTCTCGCTCTCACTAGGGTTCGTTCAGTTCCCCTCAAAAAATTCTGTCATGCTCAGCATGACTTTGGATCAAAACTCATTTAGTCTCTCTGTCCCCTCTCTTTTCTCTATGTCTATTTTCATGGGGTTGTTGGTGGGTGTCTTGGAAGTCCTTCCTCTGCTCTATTTCCCAGTGTGTGGGGGTTCAGAAGCAGAAATGGAGAAAGAGACAGCAAGGAGGAGAGAAAAAAAGAGAATTAAGGAAGATAGAGAGAGATGAGGATGATGGTGATGATCTCAAAGGAGGACAGGAGCGCAGGGAGCGTGCCGACGGACTCCTGGATCTGCAGTCAGTCTCTGCTCTGTTTGATGTATGGATTTCTCCTCCATAAATGAAATCTGTCTGATTCTTAGCTGGAGAACATCTCAGCGGATCTGATTTCTGTGTCAGGATGATTGTTCTGCTTGGCTCAGATTTGAGATTGGCACGCACTGTGGAGGAAGTGGGCAGCAGTGAGGAAAGAGCAGTGTCTTAGCGGCGACCGTTCGACCCTGAGCTCGAGGACTAATACGCACGGTTCCATGCGTAGGCATATCCAGAGGAAGATTTTATTGCTCATAGATTGTGCTTTCATAGCTCAGGAGACCTGGTGAAGTTGCCAGATATCTTTAATTGAAGTATTAACTCCTTTATTTCCTTGGGTGAAATAAAAATAGAAATAAAATTAGACAATTGTTGTGAAATTAGATCAGAAATGTTGGAGTTCGTTCTTCTGATTGGCAAATCGAAGCAGTTTTTGATATCCTGCAGGATGGGAACATCACAAATTAGATATTTTTGTTTCTCAAAGACAGGAATGAAATTAAGTAGAGGTGCAAACGAAAACTCTCAGACATCTCTCTTGAGAAATGAAAACAGGGTAATACTTTACAATATGGTTTAATTTGTTAACATTAGTTAACTATAATAGTTATCATAAAATCAAATGTCGTCTCTGTTAATATTTTTTAATGGACCTGAGCTGACATGAACTAAAAATGAACAGTTGAATTTTTTGCTCATTGTTATTGCATTAACTAATGTTAACTAATGGGACCTTATTGTAAAGTGTTACTGAAACCTGTAATCTCACATCTCCGCTAAAACAACAATCTCAGCAATGTCTCAAACAGTGCTCAGATTTGCCAAATCTACCAAAATCTGTGATCATAAAACTCAATATGAACCATTTTTTCCCCTACGATCTCCAGTTTCCAGCAGTATGCCAACAATTGCCTCATTTGTTTCCATTTTACCTAAGGCCTTTTTTATCTGGAGAAAAACCTGGAGACTGCAGCAGAAGTCTCCATTTACCCAGTGGTTAATCTCATTTCTGTCTTTTTCATTTCCACCAGGATACACACAATGCCATAGATATGGTCCGATTGTTAGGGTTATGCACACACATATTCCCTCAGTTCTTGTTATGATGGCTCTCTTTTGTTTATCAGATGCCTATCCAATGACTGAGGTGATCTACACCTGGACCAAAGGCCCTCAGCATTCTGTGGAGGTCCCACCTGAGTCGTCCAGCCTGGTCCAGTACGACCTGATCGGACAGACTGTGTCAAGCGAGACTGTAAAGTCCATCACAGGTACACGCAAATAAACACACCATCACAATGACGCCAACATTTTTTTATGCGAACATCTTGCAGTATACACTACTGTCCAAAAGGTTGGGGTCAGTAAGGCTACGTTCACACCGTCAGTCCAAATCCGATTATTTGTGTATCCAATTGGAATCTGATCTAAAATTATTGATTGTGTATCACAACTGTTCAGATCCGATTTGAGTGTCCCTAGTCGCTCTTTCGTTTTCTGAAATATCTGCACTGGTTTAAATGGCAATGTTGCATTGGTAGGTATACACTAAAAACAGCAACTGTAACATGGAGGGGTTTGCAATACAGATGTTGTTTTATTTACATGACAATATGTTTCCACTGCGCTGGACAACTGCATCTTCAGATGATTCTGGCAGCGGCAGAAATGTAAGAATTTCTGTCGTCTCCGCCAGTCCAAAACATGTCTCCGTTATATTGTCATTTCGTCCGGAACTTTGAAACAACACAACCTTGTTTCTGCAGCAACATTCAGCATGTTTTCTTACAACAACAACGTGGCGTGAGAAAGTCACAAAAAACATTCGAAATCCGATCAGAGCGGTCAGACTGAAACGGATTTCCACAAATGCTATTTGAATAGGATTTCAAACTACATATTAATGTAGCTCAAAACAGATTTGTAAATATCGCTTTTCATGTGATATTTTTGACGTTCACACTGGCTAAATCTGATTTCAAATGGATATGCAAAAAAATTGGATTTGGACTCTTATGTTCACCATGGTTGCATTTATTGGATCAAAAATACAGTAAAACAGTATTATTGTGAAATAATATTACAATTTATTTAAATATATTTAAAAATGTCATTTATTCTTGTTATGCAAAGCTGAATTTTCAGGATCATTACTCCAGTCTTCAGTGTCACGTTATCCTTCAGAAATCATTCTAACATGCTGATTTGATGCTCAGGAAACGTTTCTTATTATGTTCAATGTTGAAAACAAATGTGTTGCTGTCTTTACGGTCACTTTTTATCAGTTTAATGCATCCTTGCTGAATAAAGTATTAGTCTTTCAAAAAAATCTTACTGACCCCAAATGATGGAGTAGTGCTTGCAAGGCAGCATTTATTGAGGTCTAAACCCCATTGAGAATTGAAGAATCTATTCATTTTCGGGTTTTCTAATCTTTAAAAAAATAATAATAAAAAATACACAACATTTCTGCTGCTGTTTTACTGTCACTTTTGACCAGTTGTGTATTATATTTGTGTTAATATATTAACCAGAAACATGTCCAAGCCAGCTGTGACCATGACGTGGACATTTTGATAATAGCTTGTTTTATTTTTATTTGGCCCCTACCATGAAAGCATTGCTCCCAAAATCCTACATTCCATGACTATAACATATAATATGCTCTGATTGGCTGTTATTATGTCACATTATGCAGCATTTTAGTTTGCAGTCAACAAAATGACCACTTCAACTGATGTGAAACAACATTATTTAATTGACACAGAAAACCTAAACTTACCTAAAAGTAAATCCTTGTGCTACATTACATGAACTGCTATTTCTAATGCAAATCTACCTTTGATTAGACTTAATTATAGGCTACTGCTCACTCTAATGGAAGAATTACATTTTAAACATTGAGCTCCAACAGATGTGATGCCTTTACGGTTTATCCTGTGTGTTACAAATGCCAGTTGTTTTCTTCCACCAAAATTCAGTAGGTCTGAACAAATACTCTTAAAGCCGACTGGTCACGTTACACACATCCATCTTTCAGCGCGCACATGTTCAGAGTCACCTGGTCTGCGTCCGAGAATCACCTGATCACGGGGAATATTTGATGGCGACGTAAGCTAGATTAAAAGAAAAACAATTTTACTCATGCCACATGGCGTGATGTCAGCTTAAACGTAAAGGTCAGCGTGAGCGCTTTCAGAACGGCTTGGTTTTTTAGAGCAACTGTGTACTTCAATTAAACAGAAGGGGGGAGGGGGGAAACAATGCCAATTGTTTATTTATTTATTTATTACATCTTTTTTTTATCAAAATGACATAAGAGATTTGGAGCATTCAGCGTGTGTTTTGATGGCTGGAGCTCTGGTTCCCAATACGGCTGCAAGCCTCATTCTGTTAAATAAGATGAATCTGCCAGCGCAGCTTAACAGCCAGAAAACTTTGCTATTCAGCCAAAATAAGTCTGCTGTGGTGACAGACTGTCATTCTGACCTTGTTCCTATGCGTGTTCACTTTCAGGATTATAAGGCACTTCCCGTTTCTGTTTCTCTGCTCTTTCAGGTGAATATGTGGTAATGACGGTCTACTTCCACTTGAAACGGAAAATGGGCTACTTCATGATTCAGACGTACATCCCCTGCATCATGACTGTAATCCTTTCCCAAGTGTCTTTCTGGATAAATAAGGAATCCGTACCCGCCAGAACTGTCTTTGGTATGTGTTACTCTCAAATCTTCTGCACTGTTTGAGCCGCCAACACCATTTTCATGCAAATATGGAGAAGAGAGCCGTTTCCTTCTGTCATATCTCCCTTCCTCCCTCTATCCGTTTATCATTTTTTATACTTCTCTTCCTTTTTTTATCATTTTGTTTTATTCTGCTATGTGTAATGCTGGGTTAATTTCTTTTTTAACCTCAGGTGAAGGCCGCTTTTGAAAGTGGGTTAGCGTTACTTTCTACCCAGATTGCATTGCTGAGGATATACAGTGTGAAGTTGTGCCGTGCTAGAGATGCAACATTAAATTGTTTAGCAAATGACAAACGATTATGAACTGCGTTAAAGCTGGTGTCATTAGATATTCATGCACTTTGTACAGTCACAGAAACTTTCACACTTTCATATGGAGGTTGGAGATTTCTGACGTATTCTATCTTTTTTTTGTCTTGCATTTTCTGTTTTATGCATAGTAAGTTCTTATGACAACTAGAGCAGATTTACATTCTCACATTTACATAGATGGACAAGCCAGTTAGTACAATATCGTTTAAAAATGTTTTTAAAGTACTTTTATTTAGCAAGGATGCATTATATTTATCAAAAGTGACAGTAATTACATTTATAATGTTACAAAATATATCTATTTCAAAGAAATGCTGTTCTTTTAAACTTTCTTTTAAGATAACTTAAACAGCACAGCTGTTTTCAGCATTGATATTAATAATAAATGTTTCTTGAGCAGCAAATCAGCATATTGGAATGATTTCTGAAGGATCATGTGACACTGAAGACTGGAGTAATGATGCTGAAAATTCATCTTTATTGAATACATAACCTTTTAAAATATAGTTATTTAAAATTTTAATAATATTTGACAATATTACTGTTTTTCCTCTATTTTAGATCAAATAAATGCAACTTGACTTTGTTTTTGGGATCTACTAGAATAGGTTTCCAAGCTTGATATATAAAAAAAAAAACAAAAAAAAAAACACACATTATTTTTCACATATTCTCCTTTGTTGCAGCTTGTCTCTTCCCAGTCTGTCAGTAACGCTCTGTTTAGTTCCTGTCTCTATGAAGCCCCTCCTTCCGAAAAACACAATGTGTTCTGATTGGTCGGCTGGCCCAGTGTGTTCTGATTGGTCAACGGCTTCGAGTGTGTTTCGGATATGTCCCGCCCCTTACCATAACCCCAGGTTTCCACACTACTAACTAACTTAAACAGGCATGATTTTAGCAGGAATTATTTAAATTAGATATTGTGACGTGTTTGTTCATGGAAGAAAACTCAAGACTACAATCGATGTGTTTCAGGGAGTTCAGAAACAGACACTGATATAGAGAATAACTCCCGCTGGAGTGACTTTGTAACTTTGCAGACCTTTTTCATGCTCAAACAGCAACATTACACACTAAAAGCTGAAAAAGCGTAATAGGTCCTCTTTAATAAATCTTTTGAATGGTAGTGTATGTACAGTGTGAAATCTCAAATCTTGACAACCAAGGATTAATTACTAACCCAGAATATGTGTGAAGCGAGATAACCATCTATCTATCTGAAGGGTGTTTTCTGTTTGTGTTAAAGTGTTAGTTTGGTTTGGCTTCATCACAAACTACTGAATCATAACGCTTGTCACGAAGTGTATCATATCATGAGGTAATTGGCGATACCCAGTACTATGAAAATGATAGAGTTTGGTTTTTGTGTGTGTTGCAGGATCAAAAAAGTGAGTGAGTGTATGCTTGTTAAATTCATGTTCATGAGTTCACCTGCCCACATAATAGTTAGGAGGCTCAATCCCAAGGCTCAAGCTCTCGTTTCCACTGGCAGGCATCGCTTTAGCACCATGTGCCCAATCAGTCCTGAACACTCATGTTTGCTGCATGTGACCTTATCTTTACATGACAAAAACACATCTACACACACGCTCGTGCACACACCTCCTGTTTCCCTCCACACTTCACCTGGGGCACTAGAGATGCTGAGAATAGCACGCTCTCATTCTCCACTGGAAAAGTGTAACAATGACCCACCTTCAGATGGCTACTAACAGAGCGGTGCGCTTGGACTCGGGCCAGAGGAGCGGCTTTTCGTGTCCTAGATGGAAGTGTGCTTAGTGAAGGGGTTTCTGGGTAATGACAGGGTGGGTTTTTGATGGCCGGTGCATGTGCAGAATGGACGCAGCAGGAGACCACAATGATCTGTTGTTTATCTGTTCTGGGATGGCTTCCATATTTCGCTTTCTCTACTCTATGTCTCTAGTGTACTTTGGAAAGGCTTCCTAAAGGCTCAGTTACTGATTTTTTGTACTACCTTTGTCAGCACAGTGTAGTTTGAAATTAGTTTGGTAGTGTTTAATAAAATGTCTTGCCTTGTTTTTCTCTACTTAGACCATTTAAGCTGTAAAAATGGGTCATTCAGCTTCAATGTGAGAACAGCACACTCACACACAGTACACTCATGAAGTGCGATTTATAATATACATAAAATCTCAACTTGCTGATTTTTTATTTTGTTAATGCAAACTATGTTATCACTCAGCTCTTTATACAAAGTTGTATATATGAGAAGTCCAACTTTATCTGCATACATACACTCGTGTAGGGGTGATGGGCCTGTATATATAGTATATAGCAAATCTCTCCTGGTTGATTGCTTGTATGTTTCGTTGGAGAAAGTAAACTATATTACATTCATACAGCTCTGCTAAATGCCACATGGGAGATATTAAGACATTCTAAGCATTAACAAGCTACGTTTGAACAATGTGTATTGTGTAAAATGCCATACAAATACATTTAACTTGACACGAGTCGAACCTTGAAGACATTAGCATATGTGCATATGCTAATAATGCTTTCCATGCCATAAACTAGAATATAAAATAGAATAGGACCCATTTAAAGCGGATAGTTCACCTAGAAATTTACTGAGAACCAACGTTTTTGGTGTCATTGACATCAAATCTGACACGACGCATCTTCACATGCCAAGTCTACATATGAGAAAGATAGTCAAAACTGGTTTGAAAGGACACAAGGGTGAGTAAATATTGACATAATTGTCTTTAAAGGTGAACTTTTACTTTAAATGAGTTACTTTTTCTATTAGTTAGCATCTGATTGAAGGCCGTGAACCCTGTAACCCCATTTGTTTGTTCTATTCTTCGTGTTTGGTTGTATTGGCGACGGCTCCCTCATCTTTCTCAGCCAATAGCAGAAAGGCACCAAAGCAAAGCTCTCACAGTACTGTGGATTCGGCAGTGAAACAGAAGCAAAAACACATCCAGCACCTCTGGCTAAATGTAGCTTGTGATGTACCTATTGATCGCTCCAGATCGGTCTGTATGTGGGCGTTTGTGAGTGCGCTGTGATCGTGTGAAGTTTTCCAGAGAGTGTGGATGATTCTCCAGAGCTGTGAGCTCATCTTATAGGCAGTTTTTGGTTTAAACCCGAGTTCGATGCAAATCCCTCGGCCTGCCCCCGCAGATCCGAGTGCCACCGTGAGCACTGGCGGCACCTGTTTACCATGGTAGCTAGGTAACTCAGGTAGAGGTGTTAACTTCACTGTTTTATTCATAGTTTTGTCCTTTGACAAAATTAACATGCACAGAACAGCACTTGTGTTTGTCTACCACAGGTATGTGGTAAGATATGCAAAGAATGATACTCACAGAAGGCAATTTCTGCAGACTAGCAGCTTTGAGACATGCATTTTAGGGTGCATATAGAGAGACCATGCACAGGTCATACTTCACCCCCCCCCCTAAACCAATCAATCAATAAATCAATCAATCAATCAATCAATCTGTCAGTCTATCAATATATTTATATATTTCAAATATGTATTTTATTTCAATAAATAAATAAATAAATAAATAACATTAACTTCAAATTTGAAATTTTAAGACAATGAAGCCTATTTTAGGACCAACTTTCAACATTTTAACAAGTATCTATATAAAATTAAATATATTTTAAATATATATTATTTAAAAATATATTTAAAATAAATGATGTATATTATAGGCTAATAGATAATAGTTAAATGTAGTACAAATATATATATATATATATATATATATATATATATATATATATATATATATATATATATATATATATATATAAAATAAAATATTTAAATAATGTGAAATAATATATGAAATAAAAATTGTTATAGTTTGAAATATTTAGAAAATTAAGTTTATTTTAGGACATTGAGTTGGTTTTATTTTTCAATTTTTTTTCAATTATTTTTTTTCAATTTGTTGGACAATTAAACACTTTCCCAACAAATTGTCATTATTGTAATGGTTTTTATTTTAATTCTTAGGTGATTTTCAATATTAGATTAATAGTATTGTATTTTTAGTAATGTATTAGCGTATAAAAAGTACTTAAATAGTGTTTTTATTACAGTTTTTCCCAATTGCTAAAACACAATTTCTGAAACCTTGCTCCATTTTCTGAAAACATTAAACACAAAACCTCATCTTCAAGCACTGTTCACAAAACCTCTGACTCCTCTCCTCAAAATGAAACTTTCGCCTCAAAACAGTTTTATCTCTGTTCAAAATCAAACACTGCTCTCAAATATATCATAAACAAAGTGATCAAAATGATATACAGTACACTATCAAGCAGTCAGTAAACAATACACCAAAAAACAGAAAACACATTGTTCGAAACATATAGTTCTCGAAAGATATCTATGGATTGCTATTCTGTTTAGACGTACCCGTGACACCTTACTGTACCATCAACTTTGTTGATATAAACCTGCAACCAGTCAAAATCTATTGAGCAGTCAGTACTGTTAACAACTGGAAAGCACAATGTTCAGGGTCATACAATTTGTTCATTGTACTGTATACAGCCTACAATGCACTACAGTATACAATACTAAAAGGGACAAACATCAGAGGAGTAAACATGTGATCAGTGTGCTTCTTCTTGTCTTTGGGCATCATTTGAAACAGGTTAAATCAGTTTTGAGTGGTTGTGTTCAATCAATGCCGTGTGTTCTCTATTTGTATTTGAGCGTTGCCACTTGTGTTTACCAGTATGGATGACATGTGCATTACAGTGCAGAATGTGTTTTGAGAATGAGAATGTGTTTAGAGTTTTGCTGAAAAGTCTCAGTGAGATCTACAAATTGTGTTTTACCATGTGAAATGGTTTAAGGTATTGACAACAGACTGCACAATTAGCTAAATGAGTTCAGGCAACTGAGAACTTTGTTCAGCCAATGGGTTTTAGTGTTTTAGCAATTGAGAAAAACTCTAAATCAGCATAAGGCAGTACAACAAATACCATCATGTATAATTTATTTACACATTACAGTAAAAAAAAAAAAAACATTACGATATTAAAAACTGAGGGCACATGTGCTTAATGTCATACAAATAATGCAAATACAAAAAATAGAAATGGTCATAAACATTGATTTTTTTGTTGTTGTTGCTGAAATATGACCCAGACATGTTCTTGACAGGCTTCGTTTCAAGTGGACTCGAGTGGTTCAGAAAACAGCTGTCACGCCAACCAACAAACAACAAATTATTAGTGTGAAAGTGTCTTTTCATGTCCATGTTTATTTCTAACGTCTGCAGGCACTTGCAAACTCAAGAATACAGAGAAAATATGTAGGAGAGTGTGTTAGTCTTGTGTGCGGGGTTGGCTTTATGTGCAAGAGGTTTGTGTGTGTGTTTTCTTATGTTTTATTAGCGTGTGCATGTGGGTGTATGTGTGAGTCGAGAGAGATTCTGTGTGTGTGTGTGTGTGTGTGTGTGTGTGTGTGGGAGGAGAAGGGATACTGGCTGCCTCCGTGATTGTGTGTATTTGTGTGTCGGTGTATGTGTGTGACTCACGTCTGGCATGCTCACTGCTCTGTGGCAGAAACGCTTCCAACTTAAGACATTCAGGTTAAGAGTGAATTCCTGACTCCCCCTGGTGGTTCAGAGTGTTACTGCTATAGAACACCTCGTTTGGGATGACCCCATGAACCAAATAAACCTGTAGATTGACCAACACGTGAATGTTGGGAGAAGTTCTGCAAGCTGAACATTGTGAGGTGAAGAACATTGGTAAATAAGTAATTGGTAAACATTGTAAAAATTACCAAAAAAAGTAAAGTAATTACATTGGTAATATTACCATAAAATAAGAAATTGTTCCCATATTTTTTTGATGTGCATGATATTCCAAGCAAAATGTTGAAGCAACGGCTGAAATAACCATCTTTTTTGATTGACATCACAAATCCCTTTGTTTCTCAACTGTTTTCATGATGCAAACAATTCTTGAAGGATAAAATCAATCATTTTTTTTATTTTATTTTTATTAGCTCTTAAAAATAAAGAGGGTTTTTGCAGTGATGCCATAGAAGAACCATTTTTGGTTCCCCAAACAACCTTTCCGCGAACACTTCTTAAAATTAACCATTTTATTATTAGAAAAGAAGAAGAAGAAAAAAACTTTTGTGCAATGGAAAGGCTCCATGATTGTTAAAGGCTCTTCATTGAACCATTGATGCCAGGTGATAAACCTCCTTTATTTTTAAGAGTGAGTGTCCTGTTTTATGGAAATGCATAAGATTATATAATCCGATACTGCTTTAAAGTGGAAGATCTCTTCTACTTGAATATTTTCTTTCAATTATTGTTTCATTGTGCTTTATTGTGTCTTTATATCCAGTTGCTTCTGTTAGCCTAATGTTATGGACTTTTGTGATAAACTAATGGGGCACTAATAGTTTTGCTCATTGATTTTAAACTCTCAGCAAATTACGTTGTTTCATGGTGGTCAGTTTTAATGAACTCCTAAGAGAAACCGGAAAGAGGAGAGAATAAAGGAATTATTATCACTAATAGACACTTATGGACTATTGGAATGATACTCAAACAGTTTGTTGATTTGCAGTCACAGGTGAAACAGTTTTACATAAGAAATTAAGCATAAAGAGCAGAATGTTTATACTCAACTCATTAAACTCTAAAAAGTTTAACTATGATTTACTAAATTTTTTTGGTGAAACATTTTTGCACTCAAATTTTAAAGCTGCGGAATCAATGAAATATACTGTATGAATTGAGTAAAGGCAAGTCAAAAAATTAAGTAAATCTGCATCTGGTACTGTACATTAACAAATAAAATTGAGTAGAAATAATTTAACATTTAAAAACCAATATTTATGAGTAATATTAACTGTTTTTATTTATGACTAATATTAACTTTTTTTATTTCCTTTAAACCTTTGTAAAATAGTATTCCATACAACCACCAGTACAGACCATCTTAATTACCATAGCTTAATTGTTGCAGACAAAATGATATCAGATAACATGGTCGGCAGGAGTTTGTATCAGAATTGTATGCATACATTCACACATTTTCTTAAAAACATATTACTTAGTTTGTACATATTCTCCATTGTTTCAGCTCGTCTCTTCCCAGTCTGGCAGTAACACTGTTTAGTTCCTGTCTCTATGAAGCCCCTCCTTCTGTAAAGTGCAATGTGCTCTGATTGGTCGGCTGGACCAGTGTGTTCTGATTGGTCAATTACTTCCAGCGTGTTTGTGAAATGTCCCACCCCTTACCATAATTGTAAGTTTCAACACACTACTGACTAACTCAATCAGGCCCCGCCCCCTTTATTTTGCGTACGCATTGGGCGTACTTAATTATTTAAATGAGGATTATTGTGACGTGTTAGTTCCAGGAAGAAAACTCAAGACTACAATCGAGGCGTTTCAGGGAGTTCATAAAAAGACACTGATATAGAGAATAACTCCCTTTGGATTGACTTTGTGCTTTGTAACTTTGCAGACCTTTTTCATGCTGAAACAGCAACATTACACACTAAAGAAAGCTGAAAATGTAAACAAAGCATAATAGGACCTATTTAATGTACTCTCCTCTTTGTGTTTCTCCCAGGAATCACCACGGTGCTCACGATGACGACCCTCAGCATCAGCGCACGTCACTCTCTGCCCAAGGTCTCGTACGCCACGGCCATGGATTGGTTCATCGCAGTGTGTTTTGCTTTCGTCTTCTCTGCTCTCATCGAGTTTGCCGCCGTGAACTACTTCACCAACGCACAGGCGGAGAGAGCCAAGAGAAAACAGGCCGCCGCTGCCGCCAGTGCCAAGAGCTCCGCAGCGTCAGGCAAAGCCAAAGACACAGAGGAGGTTCTACAGGTGAGATTACAAACACTACATCTATCTATATCATAAAACACACAGTTATGGCTTTAACATTTGATGGGATGAGCCGTGTCTGAAACTGTGTAAAATAGCTGTTACGCTGTACATCAGTTCATTTATTAATGCGCCACGTTGCGCTGCAGTTCTAATGATGCCTTTAACTCCTCCTGAGAGGTTCTTATTACAAGCTCCAAAGACATAATTATGATGTTATGTGCGTTCAAGTGATTTTCAATGGGGAAAAAGTGGACGCACTGGCACATTTTTACTTACAAAGATGGTTGGTGCAACCTGTATTTTATCATTCGGGTGCTGCCAAAAAGAATGATGGGAAGAGTATTTTGGTCTCACAAGTCTTGCATCTTATTACAGTCTCAACCAGTAGCATTTAATGGCAAGTTTAATAGCTATTTTCTATCAGCAGCTCACAAAATGCATGGAAACTAAATTGTATATGTAAAATAAGATATTGTGTTTCATCGTGCATAATGAAAACAAAAGCTATTTTAAGAACCATTTGGGTTTTTTGCATGTGCATTACCTTTTTGGCAATTAAGAATATTTTTTCTTCAAAAATATCATTACTGTAATGCATCCTTTTGAGTTTGAGTTTTTTTTTTTTTTTTTGGTAATTCTCATTCTCTGTGATTCTCATTAGATTTTCGAAACTCGTTTTCAGTCAAAAAAAAAAAAGATACATAATTGTAATTTGTGTATTTCATTTAAATGTATTTTAACCCTAAATTATACGCAGTATAACATGTATACTGCATATAATGCATAAACGCTTCTAAATATCATTATTTTTCCACATTGCACTCATAATAATCTGTGCAAATTTGTCAGGTAAATAATGTTGCAATACAACAAATGTTAATAGTCTTCATTTTCCTGAAGCAAAATATAGTTTCTCATTATTTATATTTTCTTTTGATTTTAGGTTAAATGACCTGTCCTTGTTCTTCACACACTGTAACAAAATTATTGTTGGTTTAACTTAAAAAAAGTAAGTTACCTGGTTGCCTTAATTGTTTAATTTCAATGAACTCAAAATTTTTAGTTAATACAATGAAGGAGATTGATTTAATCAATAGAAATATTATGTTATCTGAACCACATTAATTAACTAAGTTGATTTGACAAAAGATAAGTTGTGATTACAAATAATGAAAATAATGTTTTACAGTGCAGGTTTTGAGATTCGGCCCAAAAAAGGCCCACGGTTTCATCTTAACACTTCTGCAATAAAATAAATGATCTGTGTACAGAAGCATAATGTGTATGCATAAAAGTAAAGGAGCTAAGGAAAGAGCAACACAAAGTCAAGCCATTTGTTTTTGTATTTTTGTGTTTTAATCGAGTAAGATGAGCCACCGTTGGGGCATCATGGGAGTTTTGTCGCGTAAACGTCACAAAACGGATGCTAGTTTAATTACAGCTGATAGAGCAGCACATTGCGAGTGTGCTTATGCGCTGTGGATTTGGTCTTTTTGCTGGGATAATGTGCGTAAGCTGAGATGGCGGATTAGAAGTGGCACATGCTGACAGCTGTGAGACTTAGTGAGAGTGTGTCTGACTGTTGACGTGATGTATTACGGGCCTGTTTTCTGGTCGTTCATTTTTACAGGCTGTTGAAGATGTTAATGTCCCTTATCTAATGGTGGCTCTCTGTAAGCCTTTCAAATCACCAATATTTCTCTTCCTCCTTTTCTCCCTCTCTCTGTCTTCTGCTCATCATAACACATGTTCGCAGAGTAAAAGGATGGGGTTCTTTACAGTGAATGTGGAAAATCTCAGCAGATGCAGGTTAACGGAGCTCGTATGACTCAGTCGGTGAGCTCAACACAGCGGGAACTACTGTACGCTTGACTTCACACACGTTACAAATAATCCAGCCTGGGAATTCATCGGCATTATCTCAGCACTCACATTCCTAATGTTCAGGACTGCTTCATAATTTCATAGCTAGACTTTCACTAACTACAGTACCAGTCAAAAGTTTGGAATTACTTTTTTATATGAAGAAACTGTATTCAGAAGAGACTAATTCAAATGATCAAAGTGACAGTAAAGACATTTATAATGTTACAAAAGATTTCTTTAATAAATTGCTGCTCTTTTGAACTTTCTATTTATCAAATAATCTAATCTAATAATAATAAAAAAAATCACAGTTTCCACAAAAATTTGAAGTAGCACAACTGTTTCAACATTGATAATAATGAGAAATCATTTTTGAGCAGCAAATTTCTGAAGGATCAGGTGACACTGAAGATTGGAGTAATAATGCTGAAAATTCAGCTTTGATCACAGGAATAAAATACATTTTAAAATATATTATAATAGAAAACAGTTATTTCGATTTAGTTTTTTTTTTCTGTATTTTTGATCAAATAAATGCAGCCATAGTGAGCATAAGAGGCTTCTTTCAAATACATTAAAAATAATTATTATTATTCCAAACTTTTGCCGGTAGTTTTAAATTTTGATATGCAATACTTGTTCTTTCTTTTTTTTAAATACGATGATTTAGAAAGTAACAGGACGAATTACAGCATCTTAATGGGGCATTTTCTCAGACAGTGCTTGCATATAAATGGCACTATCAGCGAGCGCAATTCCCTCTTGTGTTTTTATATGCTTTATCTGAACCCATTAAATCACATTAAGAGAAAATCCCAGTATGGAGCAATTTAAGTCTGTGTATGTGCTGACCACAGAACGGCCACGGATTAATGAGCTGCCTTTAATAGGTTTTCCTATTCTGTAAAAGAAAGGAAAAAAAAAACTGAAAAGAAAATGTTCTTTACGTAGACAGACAGAGCGCTGAAAGAGAGAAAATAAGCAAAGGATACAAATTATCAGGGAAATGATGAGAACTCTGCATTATGGGTAGGATTCCAGCAATCCTTTTGAATCCCTGCGTCCGAGTTCGGCATCTGCTGAGATTTGAACCGTTCAAGCCGCAGACACTTTGCTATCCAACAGAGTACTGGGGGAAAAAGTGCAGTAGATGCCAGGAAAAAAAGTAGTTACTTGTTGTGGTGAAATACTAAGTACTTGTTTAACTACAGATTTAAAGCCTGGTTACAACAAAAATAATAACTATACAGATAACTATATCTATATTAGTGTCCACACCAAAGCACAATATCACTCTGTTTATTATAAACACGAGCTGGAGCTTTGTCGTCTGACGCGTAAAAATGCTCTTTAAAGCAGAATGGATTCTGATTGGCTGTCAATGTTTTTTTTTATCAACATTTATCAGCTGAAAAAAAAATTCTGAAAGTGATTCCAACGATATCGTTCCTCTTTATCGTTATTGTTATAGTTGTGGTGTGGACTCTGCTATTCTTTTACATTTGAGCGATTACTAAAACTCTTAATCATTATAGTTATCGTCCTTGGTGTGAAAGGCCCTAAGAAAGTGGCAAATGTTCCTTGTGGGTCTGATCATAGGTCAAAGCATGAGGTGTGTGTAGGAATATATTTATGTTGCACACCTGCATACCTACATGACAAGTAAGTTATTCATCAAATGTAGTTCATTCTATCAAGGTTCTATTCATTCTATTTGTACACAGCTTACGTCTCACAGAGCTGTTGTATTGAGTCTCTTTCTTCTCTCCTCACAGCTTGCTCTAACATATTTTCCACACACCACAAGACACCAATTACACTTTGCCAACTGTTCATTTATCAGAGGAAATGGTGAAAAATATGAGGGTAAAACTGGGCTATCAGGTCCAGTGAGAGAAAGAAAGATCTCTGTTCACTATGATCCCAGTGTACGTGTTTAGCTCATGTACAGAACAGCACTGTACTGTACTCTATTCCATATACTTTAAGTAATTTGTGTGATTTAGTGTAATAGTGTTTTATATATATATATATATATATATATATATATATATATATATATATATATATATATATATATATATATATATATATATATATATATATATATATAGTTTCCTCATACAGTATGGCCAAGAAGACAGAAAGCGGGTCATTAAAAGTGTTATACAGAAAACTCATAAAAATGCACTTTCAATCAGGAATTTCACATTCACACTTCAGGTTTCTCTACAGATGTCAGAGAGGACACTGCTACTGTTCATCTGAATCATAATCTGCTTATTCATTTTACTGTTGTGTTGTCATGTTTTATGGGGACTTACAATAGACTTTCCATAGATATAATGATTTTTATACTGTACAAAAAGTATTATCTCCCCTAACCCTACTCCTACACCTACCCATCACAGAAAACTTTCTGCATTTTTACATTGTCAAAAAACATCACTTGATTTGATTAATAAGCTATTTTCCTCATGGGGACCAAAACATTTCCTCACAAGGACAAGGATTTTGAATATTGCATCTTTGAGGTGATATTTTGTTCCCATAATTTACCAGGCCACAGACATACACATATACACACACACACACACACATATACACACACTGAGTGGACTCATCTCTTGTCCTTATTTATATGAAAAAAGCTGTTTATAGAATAGCTCCACCCTCCTCCTCCTCCGTACACCCACAAACAGCAAACCATCTGATCATAAAAGCTCCTTACAGCCCTGAACGTTACTGCAAGCGTGACGTCTGCTCGGTTGCACATTACAGACACGTGCTGCTCGCTGCATGGGACACATTCAGTCCCTGATATCTCCTTTAAAATGTCTTCAATGATGCTTTTAATTATTCTGCAAACAGAAATATTATTTGTGTGTAAAGAGACATTATTTTTGCTGCAATACAATGGTTTCCTTAATTTATGAATTTGCTTTGAATAGTTTGTGTCAGAGACTGTTGGGAGACTCTTGCATGTCTTCTCATTAAAAACGCAATGTAGATATGGCAATGCAATAGTGTCATCAAAACATTTAGAAAGTATTATTAAACCAAAACTTGATTTCATATTGCCTCATATTACAGTTTTTTTCTCCATCTCTGCTTGCTTTATGTTTAAAGTTACTGTCAGCATCCAGTTTAATGGGATAGTTCACCCAAATATTTTTATTCTGCCATTATTTACTCACCTTCAAGTTGTTCCAAACCTTTATGAATTTATTTCTTCGGCTGAACACAAAATAAGTTATTTATATATATGGGTAACCAAACAGTTAATGGTCCCCCTTAACTTCCATAGTATGAAGTCACTGTTTAGTTACTAGGGCTTGCATAGACTAGTCGAGTAGTCGATAGATCGACTATTTCAACCACTAGTCGACGCTGTTGGAAACAATCGACTACTCGAGCGTCCATTAAATGAATTAAAAATAGCGAACGTCACCAACAGACACCACACGTCAGATGTGTGGAAGTATTTCATCAAGGATGACAAAAATATTGTAATTGGCCAACTCTGCAAGAGGCCGTTCACATATTGCGTCTAAAAACGTGTGGAAAGCGCGGCCTGTCGTTGCTATGCAACTATGAACTGCGCTCTCAATGATGACGACGAAGAAGTATCAGCAAATGATTAATTGATTTCTAGCCCTTGCATTAGCTTTACTACTAGATATAGCCTATTTCTGGAGATGAGAAGGAAAAACCCGCCTGGAAAAACTAGCGCACCACGTTGCTTCCATTATGAGCGCGCTCGCCTACATTTGAAATAACGACCTTGAGCGCAAAAAAGACGCGATATGTGAACGGCCCCTAGAAGCAGACGTCTGAAATGAAAGGCAAGAACGGCTATTTATTTGTCTTTAGACTGTTACATGAAAATTTTAAAATGAAATGTCATAATTATAATGTTTTGATAGTTTACTTATGTAATTGTTGCATTAGGCTATGAATTAATAAATGTTTATTGATAAGATCTAGCTATTTCATGTCTTTTAATTTACAGTAGCATGAACCACGAGTAGTCGAGTAACTCGAGTATTGTTTTGATAAGAAATCGACTAGCAGAAATCAGTAGTCGTGCAACCCCTATTGGTTACCCAATTGTTTGGTTACCCACCATCCGTTGTGCACTTTAGTTACATTTTCTCTCTTTTACCCAACAGCAAACCTCGGACACCAACGGCAACCTGCGAAAACGCGTCAACTCCAGCATTCAGTCTCAACCGGACTCCAAGAAAGCCCAAAGAACCGAAACGTCTAGCAAGAGCGCCGCAGCCACATCCAAACCAACTCTGACCAGCCAATCATCTTCCACCTCAGAGGGTACCAGCAGTTTCTCCAGCCAGTCACGTCTAAGCCCCAGTTCTGCCAGCCAATCAAATGCAGCCACTTTATCCTCCGCCACCAAGACCACACCGCCAGCCCCGCCCTCAACGCCAACAGTTCCAGAGAAACCGTCGCCCGGAGCGACCGCTGGCTCCGCCCCTCTTCACCATCTCCTCGGGCCGAAATTAGAAAATATTAAAAAGAAGGAAGCCAAGGCCGCACCTCAACCTGCCGCTCCTGCGACCGGAGGAGCCAGCAAGATCGACGAATATGCACGTATTTTATTCCCAGTGTCCTTTGGGGCATTCAATATGGTGTACTGGGTGGTTTACTTATCCAAAGAAACCATGGAGGCCAAGGGAGGCTAACAGGAACACCCTTTTTTTTTTTCTACAACTCGCTGAACAAATGAAATAAAGAGCCCTCATAAGGATTACTTCAACCGTTGTTCCAAGCAATTCCAAGAAACGAAATTCTATTACGGCAGACAAAACTGGACGAGCGCACAGAAGATAACTTTTTTGTTGTTTATCAAAAGGGCCGTACACAAGATTAAGCATGTGGATATATTATAATAAGTAAAAAATAATTACATTAAAAAACAATCCAATAGATTTATCTGTTGTCTTGAATAGCCATATTTCCCGGTCTGTCCTATTTATCGCCGGACACACTGAAGAAGGAACAATGCTACTAAATAGAAAAAAAAAACAATACCAGGGCCGTTTAGTCTATTTTTATATGGAGACACTTCCGGGGGAAAAAATCCTTCTTTCGAAGAACCTTTTTCGGAAACCCAATAGATCTGAACTGACCTTGCGGATGTCTGCCAAGAAGACATATTTCTGACATAGTATTTCTTTCAGTTCTTTCATGAATGGTATCTATTCTGTGTTTTCTCACCGAGAGAGAGAACGCTGGAAGGGAGCGTGTGCTGATCAGTGAAAACACATATGCATGTCTTTTATTTTTAAAGAGACTAAAAGAATTTTCGTTGTTACAAATTAAGTCGTTAAAGCACACATTATGGTTTTCTCTCTTTGTTTTTGAAGTTGAATGGCTTGTTTTTAGTTTAGTTCGATTTGAGTTTTAATTTTTGTTTCAGTATTTTTTTGTCTTATAGCTGATACATTCTCTGCTATAAACAAGGACATGTGGCATAGGAAGGATTTCACCAAATGAAGCGCACGGCATGAGCCGACAGGTCCAGATGCTGCTGGAGTCATTTAGAACAATAAGAGGGTTAAACAGACTGATGTTGTAGAAGATCCAGAGGACGACGAAAACCTCCACCAATCCACATAGGGCTGTTTTTGTATGTGTAAATTGGATTTAAACCGTGATTGGTTGAGGTCTTCATTATCCACCAACTATTAGTTGTCACAAAAAGTCAATGTTAAAGGAATAGATCACTCAAAAATGGTCCCATGCACTGTAAAACATTATTTTCATTATTTGTAATCACAACTTATTATCTTTTGTCAAATCAACTTAGTTAATTAATGTGGTTCAGATAACATAATATTTTGAGTTTCTATTGATTAAACCAATCTCCTTCATTGTATTTTCATTGAAATTAAACAATTAAGGCAACCAGGTAACTTACTTTTTTAAGTTAAACCAACAATAATTTTTTACAGTGTGGAACAAAAAATGACAACCAAAAAAAGCATCATTAAAGAAGGTCAAATGACTTTGAAGCCATATGATAGCTTTGTGTGAGAAACTGACATTTTTCATTTTTTTTTTTTTTATAGATGTGAATGTGATATGGCTAGGGATGCACCAAAAATGAAAATTATGAGATGAAACCGAAAATTCAGGATGCACTTGGCCGAAAACCAAAACAAAAAATAAATATTAAATCAATAATCAATTAATTATTCAAACTTATTGAATAATCAACACTCAAATAGCTAAACCTGAAGCAGTAGCCACACAAGGCAGTTTTTTTATCAACAGAATTGTTTCTACGCCAGTTTGTTCGTGAAATATAAACATTTAAATGGCAATATACTGTAATAACTTGTCTTGTTTTAATCAAACATACATTAAATAATCAAGACATCACTAGGTTAAATAAAAATGTAATGAATATTTAATACCGTTCATATATTTAGCAAAATGCTCTTCTCTATAGTTATTTTTCTAGCTAACTAATGGGTTTATGAACATTGAATAGCTTTCTGAATAGCTTTTTTAAGTGGCATTGTATAGTCACTGTATGTATGTTTTATTGACATCTTTCCCCGGTTAAAACACTGGTTGAGTGATTACATGAGAGAGGATTCATTTCAATAAGTTGTATTGTATCTTTCAACATTTCTTCTGATGTTCACCCATGTTTATTTGGTGCTATAACCAGTAGTAAAGCAGAAGAGATGATCAGTTCACATGTGTTTGATCTGTGATCTGTTACGATGTATTAAAGAGCCTCGAAACGACATTTATTGTTTGAATTTCGTAATAAAATCAACAGATTTTAAAGTTGAGACTTTGCTTTATATCAAAAGCAACAAAGCTTTTCGTAATTATTGGATGGCAGGTACGCTACAAATGTTTAGCGAAGTTTTGTTCATGCATCAACAGAAAACAGCACTGACTATAAGATTTTAGATTTAAGAAACCATATCATTACCGATTAAAATCAAGAAATTAATATTGTCAATCCAGTAGTGTCCACACAGCTGACATGTTTAACTGTGTAGCTGATACGCGTTGTTTGCACGAAATAGACGCTGAACACTGCCAAAATGTGCCATCGGTGAAGCGTTAATTTAAACATCTGTTTCGGCGATTGATTTCGTCCCTCCAAAACCATTTCAGTAATCAAAAATAGCAGTTTTTGGCCACAAAGTTTCAGTAGCCGAAATGTCAGTGCATCCCTATACATGGCAAAAGAGTTTGACAAATAACAATTGCATTTTGGCCTGTTTGTCACACAAAGCTATTGTTTGACATGAAAATAGTCATACAGACTACAGTTTATTTTATTTTTTATTTTATTTTTGCTTTTTGGAGCTTGACAGCCCTTAAAAATGATGAAGTGCCAAAAAGGGGGTTGTGCAGCGATGCCATAGAAGAACCAATTTTGATTCCTGAAAGAACATTTTAATCAAAAGTAGTTCAATGAACCTCTTTCCACTACAAAGAAATGTTTGTGCATTGGAAAATTTCCTTGGCTTTTAAAAGTTCTTCAAAGAACCATAGATGGCAACAATATATTTTCACTGTGTGGAAAAGATGAAGAACATAAGAAATCTCCTTTTGTGTTCCACAGAAGAAAGTAAGTCATGCAGGTTTGGACCAACATGAAGACAAGTTGTTTTTGGGTGAGCTATTCCTTCATGGAACTGATTTGCTGTTCAGTACTGGTGTTCTGGAGACCAATGCACTAATTGTGTGACACTGAGGTCCTTCTGATATTTCGGGTGATCTTAGCAGACTGCTTTTGAATGAATCCATTCCACCGCTATGTTAAAATGCGACATAAAACACATAGCATATATGGTACAATCTGACTGATTTAATCGAATCTATAAAATTAATTAAATTATTATTTGATTAATTAGATCAAATGTGCGTGTGTATTCTTAGACCCTCATGCACACATGAAAGAGTCTGGATGTTCTGGTATGCCTGTGTGTGAGTGTTTATGGAGATACAGTAGGATACAGTCTCACTGGTTCGACTCGGCTCTATTATTCCACATGTTAATGAAGCAGCACGGTTCATCTAATGAATCATTAACTGCTCTCCATGCCATACCATGCTGTTTACAACATAAATGTATAAGCAGTGCTTTCTAATTTACTGGTTGAAGGGAGAGAAAGAAAACCTCATTATAATAAGCATAATATTTACCACATGTGCTGCTCATATACTGTATATTGCCTATTTAAGACAGTACAGAAGCCCTGAAAGGCCATGCATTATTATGTTTTCTGTCTTGCTTTGTCATGAACTTGACTTGTTTTCTCTTGGATGTCTAAGTGCATTATACAGTATATATTGTATATGCTACCAGTCAAACATTTGAACTAATTACTTTTTTTTTGTTTTTGTTTTATGTTTTTGAAAGAAATTTCCACAATAATATTAAGCCTCACATCTGTTGTTAGCAATGATAATAAGAAATGTTTCTTGAGCAGCAAATCAGCATGATTTCTGAAGGATCATGTGACACTGAAGACTGGAGTAATGATGCTGAAAATTCAGCTTTGCATCATGGGAATTGATTACATTTTTAAATACATTCAAATAGAAAGCAGTTCTTTTAAATTGTTTTACTGTGTTGTTATTCGAGTAAATGTAGCCTTTAAGAGACTTCTTTCAAAAACATGAAAAATGTATTCAGTATGTTACGATATATAGAGAAAATTAGAAAAATAAGTCAAGATTGTGAGAAAACAAGACAGAAAACAAATAATGCATGTCCTTGTTATATTTATCCACAATCTTGTCACATGACCTCAATATTTTCCATGGTTACTTAAGCAAGAGTCGTTCTGTTATGATCTCAGAATTTGGCCTAAATTTGGTTATTTTGCTTTTTCAATCCATTTTTGTGCCAATACTATCACCAAGCAGTTTTGCAAAAATAGCTATTGTCTTTAAAGGCACAATATGTAACTTTTTTGCTTTAAAAATAGCAAAAATCACTATTCCTATGTTATATATTTATTTTAGTTGTGTACTTACATTATCCCGACTGTTTCCAACAACTTTCAAACCAGGAGAAATTTGTAATTTAATTCGAGAAACGTCCCGTTTCTTTATTCCCGTTTTGTCGCCGCCAATGGCGTCATATCCGCGTTGTCCCTGGTTTCCGCTCGTGCTGCCATAGCAACCAGAATTATGAACCAGAGCCGTCTGATAGTAACCAAAGCGACTGATGCGGACAACTTTGAAGTTCGCAATGTCTATTTGCACGCTGTTGTTGTTTCGTTCAAACATTACGGACCATGGCAAGCAGACTTTGGATAAAAAAAGGAGAACTAAAACGAGAATCAATATCAGCGCGGTGTTTTCGAGATGCCGAGAGCTCCCATAGACAGTATATAAACGAGAGCTCCATGTCCGAGACTTCGACCGCTCCTACATGTACTTTATTAAATAGGTGAGCACATTTACATAAAACTAATCAATGTTTTATAGTTCAACAATGATAAAATGTTATAATAGGATCTGTATGTTATTCTAATGTTGATCTAGCTTACTGCTAGTCTCATACAGACAAACTAACACATTAATTTCAACACATTCAAATGCAGTTTAGTGTGCTAGTGTAATGTTAGACCAGGTGAAACAGTGCTGCGTTTCCTCACAAGTTTAATTTGTCTAATAAACTGACCTGTGAGTAGTAATTCTGTGTGTAGTTCGGTAGAATGAAATGTCCATATTCCTTTTATATCCGCGGGACTCGCGTCGCGTGTGGAGCTGATAGCTGTCTCTTAGCAATCCCAAACTGCTTCATATCACAGTCATGATAAAAACATCGATGTATTCAGTCATCCATAAACATTATTAGATTGGTCGGCTTGACGTTGACGACAAGATCCATAATTCTTAGCAAATTTTGCGTCATCAATCTATGCCTTTGTTATTGTAAATAGGTTAGCGACCCCTAGTGGTGAAAAATGCCATACTGTACGTTTAAAGAGATTTCCACAAACACTTCCTCATTGGTCAAAATAACAGATAGCCCCGCCCCAAACTCACACCTTTGGTTAATCCAGTGTTGCTGTGTCGGGCTGGTTAAAATTTGTGGTTGACTTTGCTTCAAGTTCTTTCACCACATTAATAGAAAAGTGAGTGTATTACCTTGTGAGATGCAGTATCCAGTTGTATACTGCACATTTTTTCAAAAAAAAAAAGTTGGCCAGTTGGCCATTCACGTATTGTTGAAGATTTGCATACTGTGCACAGTATACTGCATACTATGGCATACTACTAATCTCTAGCTCTCAGTCCCCGTGTGTGTGTGTGTGTGTGAGAGAGAGAGAGAGAGTTTGAGTGTGTGAGGGACAGGGCTATCAGCAGCGTAATGGAGTGATCAAAATGTCTGGCTTCCCCAGAAAGTTATTCTAGTGTGAAATTGACTTTGTACCTTCATCCTCCATCACACACACACACACACACACACACACACACACACACACACACACACATGCTAACACAACTTGTCAACCTGCCACCTTAATATTTTTATCTCTCTATCTCTCTCTGACAATATGACCAATTCAAAATGACAAATATGTGTTTATATAAACATTCAAATATGAATTTCTGCCTGTGTATTTTAGCCTGTGGCCTCTCAACTGTAGTTTAGATAAGATCTACAAATTGAGCAGCAGTTTTGGGCCTGTATCTGGGGTTGTGTGTGCGGAGAAGTGCACGACGGCTAACATCCACTCTGTGTCCCTGCTGGCCGTTTGCCTGAATGCATCTTCTGCCGCACACCACAGCTTATCGTTCAAACACAGAAGACTCTTTTGCTCCAGTGAGCCAAACGCAGGCTTTGCTCTATTAGAGCTCTTATTTGAGACGCCCAGAGACCAGAAACGTCCTGGCCCGTACAGAGCACACCAGTACCCCTAAGAAAAGCCCAACAGTCTCAAAGATGAAGTTCAAAGGAGGTCCAACAAAGAACATTTGTCTTAAAAAGAAATTCACTATAAATGGCCACATGGTCCTTTGGACATAAAAACAAGCCATGCAAATGTTTCCAGATGACATTCACCTTAATATCAGAGAAAAAAAATCTATCTATCTATCTATCTATCTATCTATCTATCTATCTATCTATCTATCTATCTATCTATCTATCTATCTATCTATCTATCTATCTATCTATCTATCTATCTATCTATCTATCTATCTATCTATCTATCTATCTATCTATCTATCTATCTATCTATCCATCTATCTATCTGGTATCTGATTTCCTGGTTTGTGAGATTCACCCTGACATAACAGTTCTTTGAGAAACTGGTAGAAGGTTCTTCTATGGCATCAGACTGTAAACCCCTTATTGGTTTTAACTGGACACTTTATTTTAAGAGTGAAAACGGTGAACACAGATCTGTGTGAGCCACGCGCATCAGGAATCTTCAGCATCCTTACTTCTTACAGTTTTTCTCAGTCGTTTTGGTGCATTTCTCATAACACTATTTACATTTGCACAACAGTTAATGCAGTTCTCAAAACAATTAGTACAAACTGCAAAACCTAGTTGATAACCTGCAAAACCGTGTCACTTGCTCAAAATGGATAGCCCATTCCTCAAAAGCAAGTATTTATGTCAATGAATGTGTCAGTGTCATCAAAATGAAAAGTCCTGACACCATCGTTTATGAACAAGATAGTCAAATGGCTTAGTCGTGTTTTCATTATGACAGTTTACTCTATAAATGTTTTCCAATGATGAAAGTCAGATCTTGGTGACACTACCTGAAAATGCTCAATACAGCACTAAATACTATTTGCACAGCCATTTGAAAAAAAAGTTACACATTACTGTATTTATGAGGTAACTGAGTACAAGACACTGAATATGTATGTTTCACATTTTTACTGCATATGCTCTTTGCAATTCTAATTTTTTCACAGCATTGTGCAAAAGAAAAAATACACCATTATTTACAACAAACATAAACTCCCTTTGGGTAGAGCTGTGCACAACTGTACACAATATTGCAGTAGGCCTATATACTGTATTGGAACTGAACATACAACATACATAGGACTGTAATCATTCATGCACATCCAGACGTTCCTCTCTGTCTGGTCACATAATTTCATCTACATCCCAGCGAATATCATCTCTTGCTCAATTGCAAATTGTTCAATTAAGGAGACTTTTTCAGGATTTTTTTTTTTTTTATGACAGATTTTGACAACTAGTTCAACATTTTTGTATGTAATGACTCAAGCAATGAAATGAGGACTATTAGTTTTATATGGAATGACTATTCAGCATTCACAAGTATAGTTAATTTTGACTGACATGACTTAAGCAAATGATAATGTTATCAAATAGCAGAGAGTTGTATGAAAGCAACTGATGCATGTCCAAAAGCATTTGCAATTTGTTGGAAGGAATGAGAAACTGCTACTATGATGTGCACAAATGACTAAATGTTGTGGAGGTTGAACTAACTGTTGTGCAAATGTAAATAGTGATGTGAGAAATGCACCAAAGCGACTGAGAAAAACTGTAAATCCAGTTTATTTCTGTCTTTCTTTGATTTTCAAAACCACATTGTGAATGTGATCAGTCACTTTCTAATTATTGCTTATTAACACATTGAAAATGTTGTTGTATAAGACTTTTTTTTGACACAGAAAGAGAAGAAGTCATTAGTTTTTGCCACTCTAAAGCCTGCACGGAGCGGAGGAGAGTGTCTCGGGGCCAGTAGCTGTCTCGACTGATAAACTAGAGAACATCATGTATAGCAGGAGACAGAAAGATTGTGTTCATCATGCCCTACAGAGTTTATCATGTTGGCAGTGATAAGAACAAATATCCATAATTTTCCTCTGGATGGAGCCCAAAAAGAAGAGAGACGTAACAAAGAGAGGGAAGAAAACACGGACTAACAGCTATTGAGTGGGAAATGGATTTAGATTAGATTCATTTGTCAGGCTCCAACCTAGGGGAAAAATAAAATAAAAATCACACCACTTCCACTGTATATAACTCATATAAACTGAATGTCTGTTTATAAAAATGAAGAAAATATACAATCAGTGTTTTGTAGTGTATACATTATTATTATTATTCTTTACTTACTGCCCTATGCAAGAGAACTACTTCAGAACTGACGAACAGGTGCCTGAGGTCTCGCATTGATGAGGTCATTGCTCACGGTCCAATGAGGGAAGACAAAAAAATAAACATACATCTGTCATATATAAACAAAACGTTTTGTGTCTTTAAATTATCTTATTTCTTTATTTTCTTTATGTGAAGTTTTATTCTCCTAATAGATTTGTGATAGACTTGTGATAGACTTGTGAAGACAGCAAAATCAAAAAAAGTGAGATCTCTTTAATGTCTCAGTAGTTTCTCCTAGACTGCAATAAGAGTATATGCGAGAAAACTGAGACTTCAGCTTTTTTTAGATCCCAGTAATCTCACATTAACAGTATCTGCTAAATATGTTTTAAGCATATGCTTCATTGTGTTGAAACATGCCAAATTGTGCAGGCAACATTTTGGCCAGGCTGTTCTAGAAAGAAATTATGAACACATGCAAAAACAAGAGAGAACCAACAAAATATAAAAAACTAATTATGTTGTTCAGTCAGTTCATTGTATAAAGCGATCGAGTCTTCAGGAAATTTGGACTAAACTGGGGTGCGTTTCCCGAGCAACGATGTAACTCGCTGCTTAAGGGTACATAACATGTACAGTTTCACCTAATCTCATGTTAATCTTGAGTACCTATTGAGTAGTAGTGCATCTTTAATATCTCCAAAAAGTGTTTAGTTTTATTATATTTATAAAAGGAAAATACAGCTTTCCGATTCTCTCCGGAAAAAGCCCGAGGTCCTGGAGGCGGAGCTATAGAGTCAAGCGGTAGTGCATGATTTCCAGCAAAAGACAGAAATCTGATCCAGTTATACTTACATGAATGGGGTCTTTTATCACTGGGACCGCTCCACATTTTACAGTTTTTCTCAGTCGCTTTGGTGCATTTCTCACATCACTATTTACATTTGCACAACAGTTAGTTCAACCTCCACAACATTTAGTCATTTGTGCACATCATAGTAGCAGTTTCTCATTCCTTCCAACAAATTGCAAATGCTTTTGGACATGCATCTATTGCTTTCATTCAACTCTCTGCTGTTTTATAACATTATCATTTGCTTATGTCATGTCAGTCAAAATTAACTATACTTGTGAATGATGAATAGTCATTCCATATAAAACTAATAGTCCTCATTTCATTGTTTGAGTCATTACATGCAAAAATGTTGAACTATTTGTCAAAATCTGTCAAGCAAATTTTACACATTTTTTTTTTCTGCAAATGTCTCCTAAATTGAACAATTTCTCTCAGGTGAATCTCAGCTTTCACTGATGAGAAGGGATGTGTGAAGCATTAGTTGCAACCAATGATAAGCCACTTCTCTACAATCACTGTCAGAGCTGAATCCCATAAACCCCCACTTTACAAGCATATATGAACCAAGCAGGACATAGTGTGTACCATTTCTACAATACTGTGACACAGAAATGGAAGGTCAGCCGCGGGGAGGGGGAGGAAGGGGAAGGGGAGGGGGAGGGGAAGGGAAGGGGGAGGGGAGAGGGGAGGGGGAGGAAGGGGAGGGGGAGGGGGAGGAAGGGGAGGGGGAGGGGGAGGGGGAGGAAGGGGAAGGGGAGGGGGAGGAAGGGGAAGGGGAGGGGGAGGAAGGGGAAGGGGAGGGGGAGGAAGGGGAAGGGGAAGGGGAAGGGGAAGGGGAAGGGGAAGGGGAAGGGGAAGGGGAAGGGGAAGGGGAAGGGGAAGGGGACAAAATGGGGGAAGAGGAAGAAGAGGCCAAGTACATAGGCGGATCCCTGATGAAATCAGGGCTACAATTGTGGATCACGTTGTCAATCACGGCCTCACAATGGCTGAGGCTGGTCGAAGGGTGCAGCCAAATGTTGGGAGAACCACTGTAAATTCAATTATTCAAACATTTCGTCGGGAGAACAGGTGTGTATACTGTAAATGGACAGTAATTCATCACTAAACAATCTGCACTGCACTACTGTCATTGTGTCATACATGAAGCTTGCAGTGGGACTAACTTGTCACTGTACATTATACATTTAGATGTACAGCTTTACTGCATCCCACATTTAGTGTATTGTAGTGTTACAGTAAAGATTTGCCATATTTACTGTAATTTGACTCTGCACCACACAGGATTGCAAGACAACCTTGCAGAGGTGGAAGAAGGCCTCTTTTTACTCCGCAACAAGAGGAAGCCATTTGTGCAATGGTGATTGCAAACAATGCCATAAGGTTGAGAGAGATACAAAGTGCTGTCATAGAGGATGACAACATCTTTGGGAATATTGAATCTGTTTCAGTTGCTACAATTGACAGAGTGCTCCGTAGGAATGAAATGCGCATGAAACAATTGTACAATGTGCCATTTGAACGGAACAGCGACAGAGTGAAGGAGATCCGTCACCAGTATGTACAGGTAAAACATGTATGTGTTCTATGCATATTCTAATGTTCAGTGCTGTAAACTGTTACAGCAACTTTGTGTAGTGTCATGCACTACACTTACATGACAGTTCTGTGTATGTGTATTCACAGTGCATACTGTACAATATGTTGTCCAAAATGCATTATGTTACACAGGAAAAGTTGTTATAGTTTTTCTCACTCCCTCTTTTGTAATAAAGCATGTACTGGAGCTGGAGGCCAGGGAACCGCTGCACACATTCATATACCTTGATGAGGCGGGTTTCAATCTGGCAAAAGGTAGAAGACGTGGAAGGAATCGCATTGGACAGAGAGCAACCATTGATGTCCCAGGCCAACGAGGAGGGAATATTACTATGTGTGCAGCCATCTCAGAAAACGGCGTCCTCACCCATATCCCCCGTCTTGGTCCATACAACACACAACATCTGCTGACTTTTTTAGACACTCTTTACAGGGACATAATCCCTGAGAATGAGAGAGGACTAACTGGAGACCATCTGAGCAAGCATGTTGTTGTTTTGGATAATGTGCGTTTTCACCACTCAGAAGTCGTCAGACAGTGGTTTGCAGCACATGATAGGATGCTGGTGGAATATCTCCCTCCCTACTCACCATTCCTAAATCCAATAGAGGAGTTTTTCTCTTCCTGGAGGTGGAAGGTATATGACCGGCATCCACATACCCAAATGGCCCTGCTAGCGGCCATGGATGCAGCATGTGATGACATCACAGCAGAGTCCTGCAGAGGATGGATTCGCCACTCGAGGAGATACTTTCCTCGCTGCATTGCAAGAGATGATATTCGCTGTGATGTAGATGAAAATATGTGGCCAGACAGAGAGGAACGTCTGGATGTGCATGAATGATTACAGTACAATGTATGTTGTATGTTCAGTTCCAATATGTACTGCAGTATTGTTGACAGTTGCGCACAGCTCTACCCAAAGGGAGTTTATGTTTGTTGTAAATAATGGTGTATTTTTTTCTTTTGCACAATGCTGTGAACAAATTAGAATTGCAAAGAGCATATGCAGTAAAAATGTGAAACATACATATTCAGTGTCTTGTACTCAGTTACCTCATAAATACAGTAATGTGTAACTTTACTGTATTTTTTCAAATGGCTGTGCAAATAGTATTTATTGCTGTATTGAGCATTTTCAGGTAGTGTCACCAAGATCTGACTTTTTTGCATTGGAAAACATTTACAGAGTAAACTGTCATAATGAAAACATGACTAAGCCATTTGACTATCTTGTTCATAAACGATGGTGTCAGGACTTTTCATTTTGATGACACTGACACATTCATTGACATAAATACTTGCTTTTGAGGAATGAGCTATCCATTTTGAGCAAGTGACTCGCTTTTGCAGGTTATCAACTAGGTTTTGCAGTTTGTACTAATTGTTTTGAGAACTGCATTAACTATTGTGCAAATGTAAATAGTGTTATGAGAAATGCACCAAAGCGACTGAGAAAAACTGTAATAGCAAACGATTTGCAAATCCAGCGTCGACCTGGGCCTTGTTAATAAAACATTCGTCACTGAAATGACCAGAACACACAACCGCACTTCCTACACTCCGTTGCTGCCCCGGAAAAACAAACTGCATCCACTGTCTGTTCCTGTAACACTGGGTTCTTTGGAAAGCTGAACACGGTAAGCTTTCCCTCACATCCAAAAACACACTTTTTTGGAGACATTCTTGAACAAATCCTATGCAGCGCTGGCTGCCGATGATTTCCTGTTGAAGCGCGTTGATGTGCGCGGTCTCGCTCTCCTCTGGTCGATGTGTGCGCGAGCGCGCTTTTCCGAGAGAAATGCCCATATAAGGAGTTCCACTCTCATCTATGTCATTAGATCCACGATCGAAAAAAAAAACAGCCGAAACTTGTACCAACTCGGAAGTAAGATTTTCGGCACAGAAATTCTCCGTTAGTCGTCCAAAATATTTTTTTTAAACTTTGCCCATGTTTAGCATGAGAATCCATCTCTGTAACACTGTAAACAACTCTGAATACATGAAACACCATTGTACCCCCCCTTTAAATACCATACGATGCATCGTTGGAGAAATCAACTAGCTAGTCACAACTGTTTCCCGAACCGTATTGTTGCAAAGTGGTCATTCAACCACGTTGGTTTATGACGTTACGCGCGTGGTGGAGTAATAACTTCTTTTAATGAATCTGTTTGAGATCGAATTAACCCTAGATGTTTTGCTATAAATTACAGACATGACATCTGATGACTATTTCTCATTTTTCTCGGTTATTTTGCTTTATTTCCAGATTCAATCAAAGGCTCGATCAAACTAAAAGATGTAAATTACATTTGTATTCTAAATAAAAGACACAGGTTGTACTGAAGGTCAGCTTGCTTATTTTGCTCAAGATAATGATTTACTAAGTCCACATGTCATGCAAACTAGAAACTATTCTAACTACAGGTCGAGAGCTGTCGATCCAATTACACAACTTTGCGATGCTGTTTGCAAATGTTCGTTAGAACGACAGACTCGTTGAACTATGCAGATAACGACGGAACTTGCGAAAATAGTTGGCTAACAATGCTTTTGGGAAACGCACCCCTGGTCACTTATATGGATTCGTTTTATGATCTCTTTATGAACTTTTTGAAGTGTCAAAGTGGTAGTTGGGTAGCTGTCAATGGAGGGACAAGATGATTATTTGTGTTCTGAAGATGAACAAAAGTCTTACCAGTTTTGAACGACATGAAAGTGAGTAGGCCTAATTAATTAAAACATTTTCATTTTTAGGTGAACTAACCCTTTAACCAAGTCTTTCCTCATATTTAAAACATTTAAGAAATATAAGCCTACAATTTTTTCCTCATATTTTGATTTGTTTAATCAAACTTGTAGGGTCATTTAAAACAAATGTCCCCTCCAGACATCACTTTTGGCTACTATATCTTCCCTAGAGAATCTCAGCAAAGTCTCAACTTTACCACAGTCAGAAGAAAGAGATTTCAATGCGATCTCAAGAGTTTCTCATTAAATTCACCCATGATCTAAGCTGCTGTCCGCATGAAGTAGACCTACCCTAAACCTAATTGTCTGGTTTGAGACTATTTTTATTCATCCAAAGGAGTTTTAGAAGAAACAACATCTTGCAACTTCACGGAAACTTAACTATGAACTCCATTAAGCCTACTGAGACATGAAAGAGCGACCTCCGAGCAACAAAAACGTGCCCCTGGGGAGTTATGACAAGAAAATAAGACAGGAACTTGACAAATTAAAGTTCATGTAGAGAGGCGAACCATTTTATCTGATAAAACCAGACGTACACGTTCACAGCATCAAGCTTTCGACAGAAGCCGCCTCACCTCCATAAAGAGACGTTAATCAAACATTCAGCATCTATCATGATTCCACAAGAAGCATTATCACATTAAAAAATATTCTCAGGCAAATCTGGCCTCTTTATTACAGTCAGCCTCCCTCCAAAAATAACCGCTGCTGCCATGGCAACAGCTGCTTCAAAGTAATAACAGTAAATAGCTTTTATTGTGACTGTTTTGAATGGGTAGTTTGCGGGAGGCAATTTTAAGCCAAGCAATTATTCTCTGATAATAAGATTTGGCCTCAGATTTGGCCAGCGGAGGACTGGACACACACATACACGCACTGCAGGGTATTTCTTGTGTTGCTCTCTCTCTCTCTCTCTCTCTCTCTCTCTCTCTCTCTCTCTCTCTCTCTCTCTCTCTCTCTCTCTCTCTCTCTCTCTCTCTCTCTCTCTCTCGCTCTCTAATAATGAACTAAATGCAACAACAGCTCAGCATCAGCGTTACACGTCAATGCACTTGAGTATTGGCTGTATACTTTGTGAGTTTTACTGTTTTAACTTTTAACTTTTTTCTGTTTAATGAATGTGTTACCTAGGAGAATATTATGTTTGATGTTGCAACCAGGGGTGCGTTTCCCGTACAACTATACAGTATAGCTCGCTGCTTAACTACCATAGTAAGATGCATCGTTGGAGAAATCAACTAGCTAGTCACAACTGTTTCCCGAAACCGTATGTTGCAAAGTATCGTTCAACCACATTGGTTTATGACGTCTCGCACGTGGTGGACTTATAAGTTACAGACATGACATCTGAAGACCATTTCCAATTTTTCTCAGTTATTTTGCTTTATTACCAGACTCAATATTTGGCTCGTTCTTACATAGTAGAGCACGTTCGCACATGCGCAGTCTTCAAAAACGGTGCTTTAAATCTCTTGACAAACTAAAAGAGGTAAATTACATTTGTATGTATTCTAAATAAATAACATGAGTTGTACTGAATGTCATCTTGCTTATTTTGCTAAAGATAAGGATTTATTCAGTCTTCATCTCATGTAAACTAGAAACTATGATTCTAACCACAGTTCGAGAGCTGTCGTTCCAGCCACACAAGTTTGCGATGCTGTTTGCGAACGTTCGTCGGAACGATGGTTTCGGGAAACACCAAATCGTTGAACTATGCTGATAACGACGGAACTTGCGACCATAGTTGGCTAACGATGCTTTCGGTAAACGCACCCCAGGCCGATAGAGATCGGACCACATTGCTTTACAATTGACATCACAGAAGTGAGAGCTCTACTGGTTAAAGTTGGTACTGCAACAACAATAATTCTCCCAAGATAGACAATCAAAAGAAAAGATCATTGAAAAATCTTATTATCTATTGCTTTATATGTACTAAGTAAACTGACAAAAACTAGGCTATGCATGATTTAAGCAATAAGATACAAGAGGGTTGTGAATAAAAAACACACTGAAGGGCTTGTTTAAAGGTACAGTAAGTAATTTTTGAGAAACTTTGTTGCTATTTGAAACACACACACACACACACACACACACACACACACACACACACACACACACACACACACACAAACACACACACACACACACACACACACTATCTCTCTCTCTGTCTCTTGTCTGGAGACTTGATGAATGCAAATCCCCATTGTTAGCTAATGTCTCAATCTGAAGAATCCTCAGACACTCAGCATCATATATTTTTTCTAATGTCAGGTATGCATCTTTTATTCTTTATTCCAGAGCATTTTATGTTTTGTATTGGTTATCTTTGAATTGATTATATAATTGGCATGATACATTTGACTATTAATAAATGGATATATTTGGATTTATTCTGATTTACTCTGAAATTATTAATTTAAGTAGATTACGCTAAATCCATAGCACCACAGATTTATGCTCAGGTTAGTAATGGACTAAAATACAGTTTAGGTGAAGCAGAGGAGCACTCCACTCCGACTAACACATTGGCATTAGTCATGTTTAGACTGTAGAGGCTAATAATGGGTTTTCCGTTTAGAGCAACAGTGTGTTGTTAGACCAGTCTAAATAGGGGTGAGCCTCAACCTCTGATTATTGTAATATTATTCTAACTAAGTGTACGTGGGAAACCATGGCATGATTATACAAAGTTACCATTAGAAGAAGTTAAGTTGGTCAGCTTGGTTCTGTGGTAATGGCCATGACCTCTGGTTAGATATATATAATCTTACCTTAATTAAGTGTGTACAGATCTATAGTGACTAATAATATATTCTAGAATGCGTAAGTAGAGTAAGCTATGGCCATCTAGGATATTAGTCAATCGCCTCTGTCTAATGAGCAAGACTTATGAATTTTTGATTATGAGATTGTATACCCGGCTGGTGTGAGACTCAAAGTGTTATAGAAATCCGGTAGCCTGCAAATCCAGACCCAAATCTGAAAGATTAATGGTCTGGCATCGAGTAATAAAAATCGCCCAACTCGAGGGGCGGCACCAAGAATACATTTGAAAATCTCACTGCACGCAATTGGATAACACTAGGACCAATCACTGTCGTGATTGCGCTGTCGTCATCTGTTTAGCTCACCTCTGGCCCGCCTATTTCAGATAACCCGATGTGATTGGTGCAGCTCGGATACAAGGGCATATTTAATGAGCATCATTACTCAATGCCAGAGTAAACTCGCTGAGCAGATTCAAATTGTGCTCTCGCGAGAACTCTGGATTTTCATGGTAGGAATCCGGATGAATGAGTGTAATTTCAATAAAGAGTTAAAAAGAATAATCGAATGCGTAGCTAAACTATCATATACATGACCAATAATCAATTGGCATTCTAACCTAAATTCTAGGACGTGATTACCCTGGAAATCCAGAGTTCTCGCCAGAGCACAAGTTGAATTTGCTCAGCGAGTTTACTCTGGCGTGAGTAATGATGCTATGCCCCTCGATCTGAGCTGCACCAATCACATCGGATTATCTGATATAGGCGGGCCAGAGGCGAGATGACGACGTCAAAGTCATTAGTAAACATTGCAAGGTGGCTATGGATGAACACCAGTTGTTTGAAACGGCTTTGGTCGCCACATTGAACGAGTTAGACTAGGCTTTTTATCTAAAAGAGGAACAGAAGACGGCGCTTGAATCCTTCCTTTGCAAGAAGGGCGTTTTTGCTGGTTTGCCGACCAGATACGGCAAGAGTCTAATCTAGTTAGCTCCGCTGGTAGATAGGCATATGGGGCGTGTTGTGATTGGTCGTAGTGTTGTTAAAAGTTGAAATTATGACAAGAAAACTTGTATCTCATATTTATGATTTATGACCCAACCATGATTTTTACCATGATTTCTTACCAGCATAAATTTTGCATTACATTACTGTACTTGTTCTGTGCTTTTATAATAAGAAATATTGCCTTTTCTGCTTTTATTATAAAATCTACTCTATAGCTATAAGATATAGTGCCTGACATATGAATTAAGTGTTAGAGTTGAGTGCGTCTGCGGTCATACAGTAGCATACAGTGTTGTACGTGTTTGGATCAGCTGCCATCCAGGACAACTACAGTATCCTTTCAGATGATATATAAATTCAGACCTCAGATATATTACAATAAAAATAAAACACCATATTCATATATATATATAAACATGACAGTACAGGCTAAAGTTAAAACCATGTATTCCTGTTGGCCATGACAGCAATCAAGCTGTACATTTGGAAGTTAAAGGGCTCCTGGCATACAGCTGTGAAGGTTATTTTTGTACTTTAAATGCTCTTGGTTCAGGCATCTGAGGGAGAGGAGAGCGGTGGGCGTTTGCCTCTGTTAGATCATATGCTGAGCTGTCAAGAGTAGGCGCAGGTTGGCCACACTTCAGATTGTGTCTGAATCTCAACTCACTTACGGTAATTATGCTCTATGAGGGAAATGTTTGCCGTGCCTTCTTGCACAAGTGCATGAATAACACGCACACACACGTTCGAGCACATGTTCTCACATTCTCACATCACATTCTGCCCCCACATACACTCATATTCTTGTGGATTTCAGGATAACCCCACTCACACACACACACACACACACACACACACACACACACACACACACACACACACACAGTCATCAGAACTACCCACACAGAAGACTCATATATCTCGTTTCTACTCATTTAGTTGAATTGCATCTCCATGACAACGCTTATGCATATGCATGAAACCACATTCATCCATAATATAATGCATATTTCAGTAAGATATACAACAGAAGATCTGTCTGAAAGTGTCATTTGCGCGATACTGTTGTACTACTGTATGTGAGCATGTTGCTTTCTGACGGTCTGTTGCTATCGTGTGATGCAACACGTGGCAAAGCATGATAAACTCTGACAGTCACAGACAGTCCATAGTAACTGTTCCCCTGGAAACTACATTCTGAAGTGAATTTGCAATTAAAAGTGCTGAGAAACCCCCGTCGGTGAAGCTGGTGAATAGGACTGTCTGCGTATTGTATGTGTGGTTGGATGTGGCTTTTATTAGCAAACAAAGAGGATTTGTTCTGTCATTCGGAACAACGAAACACCATTGTTCTTGATGTAGAAATAATTTTATGTTTCTCTTGTTTTTATTTGTTATACCAGGTTGTATGTAATGTTCTTATTATATGTATGTCAAAATGTTGTATATGAAGATGACACTGATGAAAAAAAACTGGTGTAGGATTTACTTTGAAACAATTTTCACTCAGAAATTGCTTTTAGAAATAAGAAATAAGAAAATATTTTTTTTTTTTTACCCACTTTATCATTCAACGTGCGAAAATCATAATTCTGATTGCTTAGAAAGAATCTGATGGATCATTCATGTTCGCCACAAGTGCTTCAGGATGAGTTGATCTGTAGTTCAATATTAGGGTTATGTGTGTATTAAAATCACAGCAAAGCTTCTTTTTTGGAAATATTATGACCAAAGAGAACACTGAAGCTTATCATATTACTAATTTTAAGATGCTTGTTGTTGATTTAAGTAAAGAAAGTGATTTTAGTGTCTAACATAAAAGTTAGTGTGTGTGTGTGTGTGTGTGTGTGTGTGTGCGTGCGCGTGCGTGCGTATGTGTGTGTGTGTTATAGTGAGTTTGTTAAGTGTAAATGAGTGCAATGGTCTGGAGAGGGATTCTTAGTAAAGCACATCATTAAAATAATAAATAAATAAATAAAAAAGTAAAGTAATGGAATGAACTAATTGAACTAGAAGGCATTTGTTGTTATTGTCATTTGACGCAAAATGTCCTTGTGACAACTAGCCCCAGTCTCCTCCTAACTTCCTTTATCTCTACAGCAACTAACCAAGATGCTCTGCTCCATTTTATCATTACCTTTTGTTCCTTTATGTAATGTATTAAAAATGACCAAGTACACATGTATCTTGAATAATGATGATTTATAGCTATTGTTAAGTGCTCGGGTCTGAGCAGAAGGACATTTATGGTTATTTGATGGCAGTATAGTTTATCTAATGTTGTAGTTTAATGGGAGAATATGGATGAGTGATTCCCCCCCCTCTCTCTCTCTCTCTCTCTCTCTCTCTCTCTCTCTCTCTCTCTCTCTCTCTCTCTCTCTCTCTCTCTCTCTCTCTCTCTCTCTCTCTCTCTCTCTCTCTCTCTCTCTCTCTCTCTCTCTCTCTCTCTCTCTCTCTCTCTGCTCCCCTCCTCCGTCACTCTGAGTGAGTGATGCTGTTACCCAGGCAACAGAGCTGGAAACAGCAGCATCAGTACCAGAGATCAGCTGATTGCCATGCTGTTCACATGAGCATGTGATGAGTGTTTGAAAACCAGAACACACTGTATCCTTCATAAAATGATAAATACACCTTTGTTGACACTCTGAAGGGTCTATGATGTTGCAGTTCATTTTTTAAAATGCAAAACATGTCTTTAAACCTTATGCGCCAGATAAACAAGTGCGCAACAAGTGTAAACAAGTGTCTAAGAGAAATAGAGTGCAATAGTGCCCAACAACATTTTCAGCGGTGCTGATTCCGGAAGTATTTTTTCCTTTCATATTTTCCCATAGGGATTTTTAAAGGAGAACTTGGTAGCTTTTTTAACTTAATAAAACTGTCTAGAAATCATTTGGATGGTTAAACAACCTGTTCTGGTGATATTGGTGACTTTCCCCGCTCCCCCCAGCGTTCCCAGGCGGAAAACCAACCTTGCAACTTGTTCACTACCGTCCCGGCAAGATAGAAATTGGAAGTCTCGTGAGAAGCGAAAGCGAGAACGAGAACGAGCGCGAAACACAAATTGCTTTACGGCAATTCGACATAAACACACACGCATGTATGATGTATTACCAGATTACCCACCTCGGTAGACATAACTCCACACGATACAGTTGGCTTGCTCCGATCAAAACAAACGCACATGAGCAGCGGTAGAGAGGGGGAGGAGGGGCCGCAAGTGAGTTTTTTACGACTGTGTTGTGAAATATACGCCCCACCACAGCTGTAGGGGGAGCTCGTGGGGAAAACATGCGACAACAAAAGGGAAAATCAGTGAAGAAGTGACTAGAGTTCGCTAGAGTTGCCGAGTTCTCCTTTAAGTCTTCATTAAAGTATTACAAGCCATGAACCAAGCCAACCAGCTACGATGTGAATCACAACATTACAAATTTTGATTTGAAGCAAAAAAGTATTTAAGAACTGGACAAAAATACATAGGTTTTAGTGAGGGAAAGAACTACAATCCCATGAATCACTGCAAACAGCATTAAAATTAAAAATATAAACAATATATTTTATATATATTGAAATATTTAATTATGTTGAGAGTGTAGGGAGATCAACCCTACGTCATTCGCAGTATTTCATGGGAGACGGCGGAGCCAAACAGCTATTTTGTCGCGTTTTGCTCGTTTTGACTTTCTGATTGGTGGAATTTTCTGTATAGCATCATAGGTAATGTAGTTTTTCACTACCAATTCTCCTGTAAACAAGATTATTTTAAAACTAAGTTGAAATAATGCAGGCCGACGGCTTCATTGCTCAAAGTAGCCTAGGTCTCGCTTTAAAGGTTTATAAGTTATTGTTAAAAATCAATTTCAGTTTTTCAACCCGACTGTTGCTCTCAATGAGCTGGTGACGTGGATTTAATTATTGTAGAGTTTACAAAAGTTATCATGAGCATTGTAATGTTTGACCCAATGTCCAAATGTCAGTAGACCGGGAAGATTTTAAAACAAACGGTTAATTCATAAACCCGTAAGATATACCTTCATGCTGAGGAAATACAAACCTGAAAACCAAACACAACGAGTGCAGCGATGAAAAGGAGCGGGACTACAAAAGGTCTCTATTACATGTTAGCTTGGTTTTCAGTGTTGTATACTGTTGCTGCTCAGGACACAGATCAAATAAAGTCGATAATGTAGTCCATCAATCCCTGTGCATGTGTACTATTCTGTATGTGGCAGCCTGTCAAAACCATCACTGAAACAGAAACAAACCATTTACATGTTTAAAAAAAAAAGTGAGGGTGTTTGTGCGAAACTCACCACAATGTTAGACTGATGAAGGACTGTTAGGATATTCTGGATGGTTGCTTGTTTTTTAGATTCTTGCTAGGTGTTCTGGCTGGTTGCTAGGTGGTTTTTAGGGTGTCTTAGGTAATTTGATTGTTGCTAGGTGTTATGGCTGATTACTAGGTGGTTGTTAGGGTGTCTTGAGTAGTTGTTAGACTGTTGCTAGGTGTTCTGGCTGGTTGCTAGGTGGTTTTTAGGGTGTCTTGGGTAATTTGATGGTTGCTAGGTGTTATGGCTGATTACTAGGTGGTTGTTAGGGTGTCTTGAGTAGTTGTTAGACTGTTGCTAGGGTGTTCTGGCTGGTTGCTAGGTGTTTTTTATGGTAGCTTAGGTAGTTTGATTGTTGCTAGGTGTTCTGGCTGATTACTAGGTGGTTGTTAGGGTGTCTTGGTTAGTTGCTAGATTGTTGCTAGGGTGTTCTGGCTGGTTGCTAGGTGTTTTTTAGGGTGTCTTAGGTAGTTTGATTGTTGCTAGGGTGTTCTGGCTGGTTGCTAGGTGGTTTTTAGGGTGTCTTGGGTAGTTTGATTGTTTCTAGGTGTTCTGGTTGATTACTAGGTGGTTGTTAGGGTGTCTTGGGTAGTTGTTAGATTGTTGCTTGGGTGTTCTGGCTGGTTGCTAAGTGGTTTTTATGGTAGTTTGATTGTTGCTAGGTGTTCTGGCTGGTTACTGGGTGGTTGTTAGGATGTTTGGGGTGGTTGTTCGATTGTTGCTAGGTGTTTTTTATGTTTATTTGTAAGTTTAATGAACTTGGAATTTTGTGTCATCTCAACAAACAATGCAACATTTTGAGTTGTTATAAATAATTGGCACAATTAAGGTTTTTTTTCTTTTTTTTTTCTTTTTTTTTTTACTGTGTAGGTGGTTGTTTTCCTGGGAAAGTCAACAGGGTCAGGCCTCTAAAATGTTGTATGTTATTATATGACTAAGGTTCCTCCTTTAATATAAGTCTATGGGATTTGTTCGCCTATTTTAATGGTCATCAGGTAAAAATAAGTATGTGCAATAGTAATGTACCTTATCAATTGCCTCTGTTCTGGTGTTCTGGTGTTCTGACCTGCCTGTTTGTAATGTGTACTTATTAATGCAACCACTAGAGGTCACTGTCTCCTAACAGCTGGTAGTTGCACAGGCAGAGGAACTTGCTGTGTGATTTAGTCATTTGCATGAAATGGTTCAGTGCATTAAACTCAAATGAGAAATGTGTGCCATTATCTCAGAGGTGACCCTCGTCGCCATACTGCTGTGATGTGCTAAACTGTAACAAAGTATTTATAGTCTCTACATTATCATTCCAAACAGGTGTGTTTAGTGGTGCAGATGGTGATGTAATTTGGCTCAGCGTAAAGCGCTGAACTGTTATGATCACAAACAAAGAGTTTTGCGTTCAGGTGGCGTATGCGCTCAGCAGGGGCCCTTGGCTCTCAGGTGGGAGGTGGGGGGTGGGGGTGATGGGGGGTTAGACCCGAAAACACCGGTGTTCCCGTTTACAGCAGCAGAAAGCTTGAGTAATGTCAAACAGCCCGTCTCACTGCGAATTAAGGTAATTGGATAGATTAGAACATTTCATACATAATTGATCATTTCATGTTCATTGTTTGCTTGTGCAGTCTATTGACATTTGTGCAACAGAGCTGGAATATGACACATCTAAAACAGTAAAAATTAAAGAGAAATGTTAAAATCAAGCAAACACATTTTTTTTTTGCTGTAGGCTACTTTAGTGGATATTTTTGGATAAAGAAAAAATAATTCTATTTTTGGACTTTTTTCATTTTATATATTATATATATATAAAATTCGCTGTTGAAGACATTATCCAAATACAACAAAATCTTAATTGCACTAAAATAGTTTTTATGCTATATTTAATTTATTTTTTATTTTATGTTTTATTTTTTTCTTATGACTCAGACTGTTCTTGACAGGTTTCTTGACATTCAGCTGACAAGAATGCAAGAATAACATTCCCATTTGCTATGGGTCCATGTTTTATTTATTTGTTTTATGTTTTACTGCTCATGTCACACAGGGCATCTACTCATATGAAAGAGGGTGTAATTGTGAGATTTAGTGGTCAGGCTGAACTCAGAACTGATGAAGTGGAGCATGAGAACTGATTGAATCGTGACTGACAGCATTTGGAATGAAGGTTCCTGGGGTCGGTGCGGCCCATCCTGAGGGTACAGACAGCCTTCAGGTAAAGCAACACACACACACACACACACACACACACACACACACACACACACACACACACACACACACACACACACACACACACACACACACACACACACACACACACACACACACTACATAACCCGTACCAGGATAATCAGTGCAGTGGCCCCGATAGTGTTTTGAATGTCACTCAAACCGTGTGCAACACTTTTTAAGCCAAACATTTCACAAAGAAAGAAGTTTGATTGGTTAAACTGATAAAAATAGACAGATAAATAGATATACAGTTAAAAAGTGTGACACTTTAGTCTTCAAAAGTCCTGAGGAATGACTGCAGTGTGTGTGTGTCCTGGCCGTTATTGACCCTGTTTACACCTGGTGTTTTAATCCGTCTCTTTTGTCCAGGTTTAACCACTTCTGTCATCATTTCTTCGAGGGGAGGATCTATGGGAGGGGAAATGTATCGGCTTTTTCAGATCTTTTGATCTAATGGACGAAATAAGCTCACACAATTTACATATGAACGCACCGAAGACTACTGAAAAACACCCGGAACTTAAGCAGAGATTTAATTTCCACTTTGACAGCCACAAGACCAGCCGCTGGTGATTGTGTGTTAGAAATCAGGAATGGTGAGAGAACATTGTGCTTGGTATGTTTGTCCTCCTCAAACCAAACCTTGGGTCTTCAGCCGACAGTTTAAATCCCGTCTGGCTAGAGCTCTTCCCGTAATGTTCACGGATTAGGACATGAGAGGCATCTTTTGTGGCTGTTCGAACACATTCGACCACATGAGCATCTACACTACGAAATCAATCCAGGCGAATGTGTTCTCGACTACATCTGGAAGTGGTCGAAAGTGGACCAACTCAAAATGTTTTGGACCCCGTTTACACCTGTATTTAGCGTCGTCCACTTATGATCCGATCAACCAAAACACATTTTAATAACGTGTGTAAACAGGGCCGTTGATTCATTGATTGGACTAAAGGAGTTCTGGGTTAATCCTGGCTCCTACAAGACACCATTTCTTTTCCCCTGCTTCGATTTCTGTCTCTCCCTGTCCACTTATTGAAAGACACATTTAACTGATTGTGCCCTTGCATATGCTAAATGCTTCATATTTTTAAGGGACCAAATGGATTTTCCCCTTCAGAGTGGCTGCAGGATTAATGTGTACTGTTCTTAAGAATCCTTAAATTATTTTTGCTCTAAAAGAATAAGTAATCAGATTTCTTTTTTTCTTTTTTTTTCAGAGAACTAACGTTAATATAGATTTTTTAGTTCAATGTTTGGGTGTTTGCCCAGGCGTTCTGAAGGGTTTTAGCCCATTGCTATGCATGCCCCTTCATTCGTTCCCTATCCCTTATATTGTTCACTACACTGAAGTTCACTTCACCATAGCCAAATCAACTAGATAATATTTTGAGTTTCTATTGATTAAACCAATCTCCTTCATTGTGTTAACTCACTTTTTTAGGGCAACCAGGTTACTTAATTTTTTAAGTTAATCCAACAATAACTTTTTACAGTGTATGTGCCATTAACAAAAACAAAAATAATACAAATGACAAAAGCACATAACAAAATGACAAAATAAAAGCTAATATATACTATAAAATAAATAAATTAAATAAATATTAAATAAATAATACTAAAAGAACACTGCGTGCTGAAGTTTAATACTTAGAATTTAATTGGTTTGTTTGTCTTTAACCTTTAACATGAGCAATAGCAATAGTGATACTAGTAAATCATTAGTGTTAGGATTCGTTTGCCATTTGTCAAGCTTTTCTTTTAACCTCTAAAATTAACTCACCCGTTTGCATGCATATGAGCTCCACATCAACACAGCAACAACAAAAAGAACCCTTTGACCTGTGTTTGCATGTGACTCATCTTATTATCTATATCTTATCAGTCCAAAACTGTGCTGGCATTGAAAATTTGTGATTTCAAACCGTTACGTGAGACAAAAACCAATAAAAGATTTCTTATAGTCTCCAGATTTTGCTGATAAGAGGTATTGCTTAGGGAGAGATGGGGGAAAATCTGAAAACGCAATTAGAGAAAGATCAAAATTGCAGCTGAGCTTGAGGAAAGGAAAACCTTATTTATTAGCCCAGGAAATTATGTTTGGACGCCCACGTTCCTCGTAGGAACCAAGGAGCACGTGTGTTATCGTACTTCAGAGGCAGACGTATGTTCACATCGAGTCGCACAGAGAAACACCTCCTGTGGGATTTAAGCTGAAATATAGACGCCGGAATAAGATGAAGACACACACCAAACACGCTCACAGTTGGGTTGCAGTAAATCATCTCAAACAGATCTTATGAGGCATGTTAAAAGCTGAACAAATGTGTCCATATTATCATAAAGGAATATGAGATTTAAAAACTGACATATGTACTTAGTATTGTCAAGATAGCATAATCTTCCTCAGAGGTTCCACTGGTTTACGATGGCATGTGTCCTTACTCCATTTAAAAATCACTGCTCACTACAGCAGAGTGTGCTAGATGTGCAGTGCTCAGAGCTAATGCATTTTAAACATGACAAGATTGAACAGATATTGTTCACCCACATGGAACGTGGATTTCCAGCTCGTGTCTGTCATTTCCGAGGTATTTGTTCAAACGCTTATAGGGTCGGTACGATTTTTTTTTTTAATGTTTTAGTCTTATATGCTCACCGAGGCTGCATTTATTTGATCAAAAATACAGTAAAAACAGGATTGTTGTGAAATATTATTACAATTTAAAATAAATCTTTTCTATTTTAATATCTTTTCAAATGTAATTTATTCCTGTGATCAAAGCTGAATTTTCAGCATCATTACTCCAGTCTTCAGTGTCACATGATCCTTCAGAAATCATTCTTATATTATGATTTGATGCTCAAGAAACTTTTCTTATTATCAGTGATAAAAACAATTCATATTTCCGTGGAAACCATGATACATTTTCAGGATTCTTTGATGAATAGAAAGTTCTAGAGAACAGCATTTAAAAAATATATTTTTTGAAGTCCTTCTTTTGAACAGTTTATTGCATTCTCATTTAATAAAATCATTAATTTCTTAAAAAGAAGCATGGTAGTGTATCTTGGCACAAATTTTTGATGCTAGGAGTAGTTCACCCAAATGTACTCATGCTCAAGTCATTCCAAAATTGTATTACTTTTAAAAGGATATTTTAAAGATGTTCATATGCAGTTCTTTCCTAAAATGGAAGCATATAATGACAACAAGCAATCAAGCTCCTAAAAAGCACCACAAAACTTGTGAACATATAGACACATGCAGTGTAGTCTTATGAAGTCATATGATTGCTTCATGTGGGGGGAAAACTAAATTTAAGTAATTATTCTCTGAGAAACGTTTTAGTTGTAGCTCTCGTATCTCGTTCTCACATGATGCACATAATAACATTTTGCACAACAAGATTTGCTGTTGAGTGACGCCACACACTTGCATCTTGTAAATGAACACAATATATAAAGTTTGAACAATCATATATGAATGAGATGTGTTGGTGAATCTCAAACAAAACTATGGTTCCAGATGATCTTAGAATACAGAGCATGAATCAAATGGACCATTTTTTAGAATACTTTTAATTGTGTTTTTATCTAATTAGGAGCTCGACAGTATGTGGTCCATTTACTATTTGGAGAGAATAATAACATTCTGCAAAAGTTTGTTTTCCACAAAAGAAAAAAGATCCATATTGAGTTTTGAAGGACATGAGGCTGATTAAATTATGATAATTTTTTTTTTTTTTTTTTATGGAGTTGTTCCTTTTGAAGTCATGGATCTCAGACTGGTTGTTAGGCTACTAACTGTGACTCATTGCTCTTTTTATATAGCCTAATGTGTCTCTGTGTGCGCTAAGACAAAACGTCTCCTACCAACCTCAGTCGTGTTGCAAAAGTAAAGCATCCAAACAAAGCATAATTCAAATGAAACTGTTCTTGTGTTCCAGACACCTCCATCTCATCGGACGAGTGCGGCCCGTGAGCGGCTCTGCTGGAGTCAGTCTGACTCTGTGTGTCGGACACTCGGTGCCAGCGATGACATGTGCATAACTGTGTGAAACTGAACACCTGAGAGCTCGTGCCAGGCCTGATGGGACGCGCGCTCACAGGAGAGGCAGATCGCATTTATTTTCTGTGAATGTGCGATACTTCATTTTCCACGCTATTGGGAAATGCCTAGAAGAATAAATAAGTGCAGTAAACGGTGAGACAATTGGCTGTAAAAATGTGTTTATGGTTATGAATATGATAAGCGGCACGAGTGATGGCGTTAAACTATCCCGTATCTCAAAGTATAACATTACAATAATGAACATAAACAACTTAAAGAGCTCCGACCTGTACCTTCTGACTGCTGCAGATTCATTTCGGCGTTGATAGTTTTGCCATTGAAACACATAAATTCGAGTCACGAACTGCTCCGAGTATAACGTCACACACACACACACACACACACACATATATACACACACATATATATATACATACATTTAGACCACTTATCTTAATGATTGCTATCAGGATGTGAAGAGATTTTCAACCAGCATAACAAAAATGTTTCTGGAACAAATCACCTACCCTGCCTTTAATATGCAAAAATAGTTTGCAATATGCAGTGACGAATATTTGAAACATTAGCATGCTATATTGTGGACACATTCATGTTTAATTAATTATCTCCACAAAAAAAATTATTGGTTTGCCTATCTGATCCAATTTTGTGTGAAAATGTCTTTAACACCAGCCTGGTTTGAAAAAAAAAAAAAAAGTCAATAAAATGATATTTCAAAATTTGGGCTGAAATAAAATCCATGCCTTTGACAAAGCATCTGAAATGCTTAGAAACACCATTTTTCATAGCAACACAATGTTGCATCAAACGCTACCGCAGAATGTGTATTTGCATTGGCAATTGCTTTGGCGTGCAGCATTCCACTCTCATCTGTCTTCTTGGGGCCGCTGGCCAACACGGCTGCCTTTTTGCTTTAAATATTTATGCAGAATCTGGAGGGGACAAGGGGCAATTACAAATTCATCATCTGGACCTAATCAATAGCTAATACAGGTTACTAAATAAAATTATTAGAAGACAATTTACTTGCCTGTTCAGAGTCATCAGACAGACGCAATTAGAGCAGAATACAGTCATTTGCAATTAAATTGACTGAATATTTGGACTGGTATAATAGTGAGATTTGTTCATTTGTTTTTTATTCAAAAGATGCTATAGACATCTAGAAGATTCTGGGAAAAGTTATTGGCTGTCTCCTATTTTTATATTAGCATTGCAGGATCTCATTGTGTCTGTTGGTTTATATATGAATGCCACCCCGGCATAAATAAATATTGCGAGGCAGATAGGGTCATAAAATAGTATTGAACGGCATGATGTTTAATACATATTTGCTAGATTAAGATAAAGTTTGTGTCTGGTTATGTGAATCAGCATGCGTCTACACACATACACACACACACACATTTTTACTGCGATACCCCCTGCTATTGATATCACAGTGGGACATCAAATATTCCTAGGGAGAGAGAGCTTGATTTTTCATGTGGAAATCATTTTATTCACCATTAATAATGCATAACTAAAAGACCTGATCTTAGACCCCTTTTTAACAGACAGATGGAAAGTGACTTAACGTTTTTAGAATCCAACCACATCTTGCAGTGCTGATGAATTTAAAATTAAAATCTAGATTTTATATATATATATATATATATATATATATATATATATATATATATATATATATATATATATATATATATATATATATATATATATATAAAGCACGAGTTGCCTGGTGATGCTATAACACATTGGTAGCACTATAACTATATTACTTAAAATGAACACATTGGTAACTACTTAACATGAACTAACAATCATAATTTCATGGGGTCATTTTTAACCCTGTTTAACATAATTCTGGGTTATCTTGTTCCACACTCTTAGGAGAAAAGGTTCAGTATAGAATCTTAAAGGCTTCTGTCAGGCGCTTCAAATATAGAACCTTTTAGGGGTTCCATCATGGGATCATTTTATGGATAGAATTTTAATTAGTTAATATTGTTTTAATTCATTGTTCATTTTAATTACATTTTATGACTTAAACTGCTCATGCACTAAAAAAAATGCTGGGTTGTTTTAACCCAAATTTGGGTCAAATATGGACGAACCAAACCGTTGGGTTAAAAAATGTAATTAAAAAATTTAACCCAATGGATGGGTTTGTTCATATTTGACCCAAATTTGGGTTGAAACAACCCAGCATTGTTTAGAGTGTGAGCATACTTTATCACTATATATATATATATATATATATATATATATATATATATATATATATATATATATATATATATATATATATATATATATATATATAAATAATAACCTGTTTAACGTGAAGGTTTTATGCAATCATCTGAGACATTTCTTTTTATATATAACTTTTTTGGGATAAAGTGTTCTTTAAAAATTGAGTCAAGAACCCTAGAGCTCTATATTGAACCCTTTTTTCTTACAACTGTGTAAAGATTCTTTACAATTTCTTCTTTTTCACAGACAAAAATAGGCTACCGGTTTAAAGGTTTGGAACAACATGAGTGCGAGTAAATAATTGCAGCATTTGTATTATGCAAAAACTTGGTAATACTACAAATAAATATACACCATTCCACAATATGTGTGATATTTGGGCTTTGTGATGTATGTGTGCACGAGAGCGAGCGCAGCAGTCAGCACCCTAATATTACTGTCTTTAGGACCCAGTTCTTTGTCTGTCTCTTTCTTTAGTTATCCCCCCTTTTCTTTCTTTCAAGAGAAAAAAAAAATAGTGAGCGGTATGAGATTCAGTAAAGAAGATCTGAGATCACGGGGCGTCGAGGCGCGTCGGTGCGTTAGTTAAAGAGAGAGTGAGTGAGTGAGAGAGAGAGGGAGAAAGAGAGAGAGAGAGGCGCGGTGGAGGATCAGAGACCCCTCATTCGCATCTGATATTATAGTGAATTATTATGGGAATTCATTAAGGCTCGTTCCCGATCCACGTGCGCGCTTTTAAATAACACTCGTGATCCGGTTTCATCGGCTGGCAATAAACTTTCACTTCTCGGTTTTTATTTATCAGCGTTTATTCATAAGGAAAGAGCAGATCTGGTGGATCACAGGTGGGTGTCCTTTCCACAGAGTACTTCACCGTTCTGGATTTTGTGTTTCTGGCCATGTGTGGAAATGATTAACCATATGTTGCCATTTACATGGAGGTCATCATCACCACAGCGCGAGTCGTGGTCACTTGGTCGTGGTTCTCTCATCTTGTGAATTGAAATGTTTGTAAGAGATATTGATATTCATATCATGAATTGTTACACGCTGTAAATATTAATGAAATGTCTGGGATCCATCATCTAAGCTCAGCAGGTGGATCGTATGGACCTGTGTGCGCTTATGCACCAACTTAACCCGTCATTTTAGTTTGTGTGATTGGCAGTATTTTACTGGAACAAACCTCAGTTTCTTCACTGATTTATGGATTCAGTCTTTGTCTTCTTATACACAGGTTTGAGTGGCAGAAATGAGGGAGAGGTTCGCGCTTCATCTTCTCATCTTCGTGTTGACGCTGTTTTGGCACACCAGGTAGGATTGACAGTCTAGGTTTCGCTCTGTAAATGGGTTCGGGGATGTTGTGCTTTATAATACATCAAAATATTATCTATATCTTTCGGTTGATCGCGTTTCTGGTAAATGGGAATGACTCGAAGCCTCTTGAGTCCGTGCGTAACTGGAGACTTTTACGCAGCGCACGACTCCGTTGGTCACCAAAAGAAAGCGCTCCTCTAACAAAGACTGACAAAGACATGTTTGTTTGATGAGACATTAATTAATGCAAGTTTAATTCATGCAGCCAGGTTTGGTTGTTGGAAAGCCTTCGTGAAATCATACAATTGTGTACATGATCGCGGATGAATCCTCTAGGTGGTGCAAAACAGCGTGTGTGGAACCGCGAGGAGCGCTTTCCCATTCTGGGGACGAACTACAGGTGCATAGGCTGATTTATTTTTTGTTTTTTTAATTAGCTTTAAACCAGCTTTTACCCAGTCAAACGTTTACATTCTAATTATGCCTAATCCTATTAATATTAAACATCTTATTAACCATATCAAACGTCACTTGTTTTTGTAATCGTGATCCCAGTGGTTGGTAATTGCCACATCCATTTGTCAAAAGGCTGTTTATTTAACAAAATATTTAATTAAAATACATTTATATACTTGCGTATGAACATATTTTTGTCTATGTCTATGTTAGGAATCTTTTGTAATATTTTATATTAAAAAAGAAAGAGTTATTTCCTAATATTGTATATTAATGTGTTTTGTTTGTGAATTACACTTAATAGACTAATCATGAATCACTGATCCCTCATTTCTGGCCTTTTCATAATAATGGAAAATGTCAAACATGCAATTTCATAAATTAGGGGTCTCTTATAGCAAGAAAATTGCCTTTTCGGATGCTAACGTGACAAAACATTTGAAATGTTATACATTGTCTGACATTCCCGATGTTTTGGAAAGTTTGGCATAGTTCAAAATCAAAAATGGAAAATCAATATTGTAAAATCCAATCAGAACGGTCATTTACACCTGTAGTATCTCCCTTTGAGTGTATAACAGCAGCATGTGTGTGTGTTTTGGGGCCGCCAGTGAGTGTTTTTGGTCTAAATGTTGCTTGTTTTGATCCTACTAATCAAACAATAATTAACCTTGATTTTGTTGCAAACTCATGATTAAATGGGGACCACATGGATTATAATTACTCTGATCATTCTGTACACATTCAGCTCAGATCATTCATTATCAATTTAATTTGAACTTATTATGATGTCCTGTTATCTTTTTATTCATATTAAAACATTGAAACAGACCCCTCTCCTGGGAGTGAACATGGTCACATCATGCCATACCAATCAATAAACCAATATCATATAAATCTAGATAATGTATGTGATAAGCAACCCCATCCTCCTGCTTGTGTCATAAAGTCGATCCATGAAATATGCTTCACTGGGTTTCACGAGCAGTGAATAACTGTGGAATCGGGATGGGATCAGATAAACCTCCCCCTAATCTGGGTCACGCCTGATGTGTCCTGCGAAAGGAGCACAAAGGGGAGGTTTGTCCTCCAACCGATGAGGAACCTTAAGAGTTGGTATTATATTGAAATCCCTTCAGGTTTCTTGTGCTTTACGCTCACTCAAATGCTAACATTATGACCGGCTTCAAAGCCATGTAATTAGCTCATTTTAAATAATTTTGATGTATGTCAGGCCTGTATAGGAATTAGCAACAAATGTGCCCTATAATGAGCCGAGGTATCACCCCGTGGCGGAGAACAGAATTATACATATGGTGATTTGCCAGCTGAACTACTTTGGAGCGTTTTGGACGGAAATCACGTTTAGAGCAACTTGCACAGTCATGTCGGTTTACAATCTATGGCTCTGTTCCAAAACCTAGTGAGCTTCCTCGCTGCTGCCTACATAGACAACAACTTCATTAGCTCGACAGCTCGACCCACGAGTCATGGTTGATTCCAGTAGAGTTTGACATTAGGATGTTTTTAATCTAAAGATGAGATACTCTAAAAAGCATAAAATGCATAGCGTACACAAATGTCAATTTTAACTCTTTCCCCACCAGCATTTTTTTTTAAGTTGCCAGCCACTGCCTGCATTTTTTATCATTTTCACAAAAATTTCATGGCCAAGAGAATATTTTGTTGTATGAATATCTGAACATGCAATATATTAAAAGAAAGAACAGACCCTTTGCTTAAATAATAATAATAGAAAAAAGTTTTATTCCAGCTTCATGTATTATTATAATAATAAAAGCAACATTTTGAGCAAAAAGTGGAGAAAAATGCGTTTTTGTTAAAGACTACATCCAGATCAGATTCAGAGCGATGATCAAAACACACATGGAGTAGATCGAGTCCATCAACACCCCTAAAGCTTCGCAGTCCTGCAGCTCATCTGGGCCAACATTTCATTCAGTAACATCAGGCAGTTTTGATTTATAAGCTGTTTAATGTTGATGATCTCGTTATTTTACATATGCATGATTACATATGATATCACTTGTTTCTGCATCTTCTTCGCATGTGTTTGATCAGGAGATGTTGTACTCTTTCAGAAGATGCCTAATAGCGCCACCTACCGAATAACAGTGAAAACATGGAAAGCCGAAAAATTCTGTCAATGGCGTGGAAGGGTGGAGGCGTTGCCATGTCATAATTACTGTAATAACGAGATTTCAACTTGTAAAAAACATTCACGTCCTCGTAGAGTTCATAATTGTAAACTGGGAATTTACTGAGACTCCGACTTGCATCACGTGACCAATGTACCACCTGACCACTGCATATTCATTTAGGTGTTAATAGTGTTGCCATAGAAGCGCATAGTCTGAGGATGTGAACAGCCCCGACTCCGAGTAGAAAGTGACGTGTTGTCATATCGAATTAACAGTAGGCTAATCACGACATGGCTTGAACGCAGCATTATATACTTGGAAAGTGTAGAAATGGTGTAGAAATAGCTAGTGAATTTCACAAAAAATGGCAAGTAATACTCACAACCTACATACCTATAGGCTTTGGAACAGAGTGAGTGTGTTCTTACATTTATTGGGGTTTAACCGTCAGCTAGAAAACAGATCAAGTTGCCGCTCATAATGCATGCATGATTGCTTATGCTAATTAAGCCAATTATGCTTAAGTATGTTAATTATATTCCCGGGCTGCGTTTCACATAAACTTTCCTGTAAGTAGAACATGTGGAACAGAGTGAAATATCTAAACGCATCAGAGCGGTGTTGGGGTGTTACAACAACACTACCTTTTCCAGAAAGTAGCAATGTTGTCTGACAGAACACTTGCTTTTTTATGTTTCATTGTATTGTGCACAAGCAAACCAAGGCAGTATTCAAAGCAATCTCCTAGAATAGTTCGCTTTCTGGCGTGCATTTAAAAGACCTATTCATTTCAGCAATACTGTTTGTTTAGATGTGTCAGTTCAAAGAAGTTGTATAAGAATATTGTCATCACATACAAGATTGCCTGCATGCTTTATGTGCTTTATGTACTTTAGGTGCTTTATGCAACCAGGCACTGTCATTTTATGTATGTATGTACAGTATGTACAGTACTGACCAAAATTGTTGTCTGGAGGGAATATTTGTTTTTAATGACCCTACAAGTTTGATTAAACTATATATATATATATATATATATATATATATATATATATATATATATATATATATATATATATATATATATATATATATATATTTATTTATTATTTTTTTTATTTTTTTTTTAAGAAGGTTTATATAAGAGATCATATAAGAAGAATATATAAGAGAAGGCTGTCTCTTGTTTTTGCATGTGTTCATAATTTCTTTGTATGACAGCCTGGCCAAAATTTATGTCAATTTGACATATTTCATTTGATCTATTTATAAAAAAAATATATAAATATTTTTTATTAATAAATCAAATGAAACATGTCAAATTGCTGACATAATATTTAATATTTATATATTATTTTTTAACATAAATATATATTTTTAATGATGTTGTTTAACAGTATAACTTTCATTGTTTAATTATTAAGTGGTTGAAAAACATTACTTAAAGTCAAAATTACATCATTCATTCATTCATTCATTCAAATAAATATTCTGTTAAAGGAAATAGTTTATATAAGCTTTTGATTTAGTGTATTACTAAGAAGGGAATCACGCCATAGTGTAAATGTACTGTGTAAATAGGTGGCTGTCATAAATTGATATCCTCTATATATATATATATATATACACGCACAATTTATTTAAAGAAGCAATATAGATAACAATCAGGTTGTATAATGAAACATGATTTATATATCATGTTTCATTATATAACCTGATTGTTATCTATATTGCTTCTTTAAATAAATTGTACTGCAGCTTACTACTTTTTAAAGTCTAGTTCAAGCATAATGCTGTCTTCAAATAGCTTTCCCAAGTATACATCTATGATTTAAAATGTAATTTGAATCCAGTACAATGATCTTCAGAACATCTTAGCTGTAACTTGCAGCAAGTGAAACTAGGATAATTACAGTCCTAGACATCAGGAGCATTTTGAAGATCAGGCAATTCCTCAAATCAGCCAGCCACTAGTTTCATTGCCTTCATTTTTCCATATCTTTAAAGTCTTTCCCATCCTGTTCATGATGAGACCATCAAGTTGCCCACGTACTCTTGACGTTTCCGCTTTTGTCGTGTAGGTCAGTGTCTGCAGATGCCACAACAGATGCCTTCAAAAACAACATCACACTCTTCACACGCATCCTGGACCGCCTGCTGGACGGCTACGACAACCGGCTGAGACCCGGACTCGGAGGTGAGCTAGTGTCTGAATTAAACGGCTTGCTTTTGATATCCAGTTAAAGATGAAAGATGCCATAAGCACCTGATATGAAGGTTGAAATTATCCTTGCTTTTCTCCAGAGTCAAGTTTATCTTTCCAAAAGCATCGCTATGTCTGTAGAGTAATGGATTTGAACAAAGCTTGGCACTAACGCTTTACCCTTAAGTGCATTTGCATCTAGTATATCTCTTGCAGTTTCATCAGTGTAGTTAGTTTTTGTCTGAAGTTATGATGATGAAGCCAGGAGCACATTATGGTGCTTACGGTGACAACAGAAATACATTAGCCCTGTTTTTATTGATTTGTGTGGTAACGTACACTGTGCTATTATGAAGCATCTCTCCATTGGCTGACATAAAATACATTCTTCAAATGTTTTGTCACTGCTTAAGTGTCACTGACATTTTTCCATTAGCAGATTAGTTTAGCTAACAAAGGCTGTATTGGCATGCAGGATTTCAATGAATCTTATGGATTTGTCTGTCGCTGTGGTTGTTCATCCTTTAATAGGCGTAGAAGGACCGTGAGCTCACAACAGTGTCACAGAAAAGAAAAATCTGAAATGAGTAATGGGGGGGTAATGTAATTACACAGGTCATCTACCTGCGTGAAGTTGGCCCCCCACCCAACGCAAAACGTCGTCAAACTATGCTCAATCGTTTGTGCTCCGTTTGTGCTGGTTTGTGCTGTAAAAATTTTCGTTTGTGCTGTTTCGGTTTTTTAGATATTAAAAGAATATTTTTAGGTCATTCTGAGGTCACTTAGCCCCCCCACATGCTCCAAATTCACCCAAAATAGTCTCGTTCGTTTGTGCTTCGTTTGTGCTGGTTTGTGCCGGTAAAATTTTCGTTTGTGCCGCTTCTGGTTTTAAAATATCAGAAATTGAATTATAGACGATGACGTCACCAGCCCACCCACATGCTCCAAATTCACCCAAAATAGACGCAATCGTTTGTGCTCCGTTTGTGCTGGTTTGTGCTGCAAAAAGTTTCGTTTGTGCTGCTTCGGTTTTTTAGATATTAAAATAATATTAGGTGGTCATTCTGAGGTCACTCAGCCCCCCACATGCTCCAAATTCACCCAAAATAGTCTCGTTTGTTTGTGCTTCGTTTGTGCTGGTTTGTGCCGGTAAAATTTTCGTTTGTGCTGCTTCGGGTTTTAAAATATTATACATTCGATTATTTTTGATGACGTCACCAGCCCCCCCACATGCTTCAAATTCACCCAAAATAGTCTCGTTCGTTTGTGCTTCGTTTGTGCTGGTTTGTGCTGTAAAAAGTTTTGTTTGTGCTGCTTCGGTTTTTTAGATATTAAAATAATATTTTTAGGTCGTTCTGAGGTCACTCAGCCCCCCACATGCTCCAAATTCACCCAAACTAGTCTCATTCGTTTGTGCTTCGTTTGTGCTGGTTTGTGCCGGTAAAAATTTCGTTTGTGCTGCGTTGGGTTTTAAAATATCAGAAATTGAATTATAGACGATGACGTCACCAGCCCCCCCACATGCTCCAAATTCACCCAAAATAGTCTCGTTCGTTTGTGCTCCGTTTGTGCTGTTTTGTGCCGGTACAATTTTCGTTTGTGCTGCATCGGCCTTTAAAATATATATATAATATAATATAATATAATATAATATAATATAATATATATTTTTTTTACAGTAGCTAGTTGAAGTAACAAGGTAAGACCGAAACGGATTAAATTAATCAAAAGGGGAAAAATATATCAAAAATTAAATTTTCCACAAAAAATATTAAACATAAAAAAAAACAAAAAAAAAAACATACGCAATATGTAAAAAATATAATACAAAATACAATACAAAATAAGAGCCTTTCTTAAATGAGCAGTGAGCACCAATAATAATTGAGCACAACATCAACATCTTATGATTTCTAAAGAATAATGTGACGTTGAAAACTGGAGTAATGATACAGAAAAATTCAGCTTTGACATTACAGGAATAAATTACATTTGAATTATATTAAATTTGAATTATATTAACATTAAAATATTAATTATATGAAAATATATAATCTATTTATAGGCTAATCATTTTTCACAATATCAGCAGCACTTCCAAACTGTAATACATTATAGATTACTTTGTTACTTTTATTTAAAGGAAATTATTTAGAGTACCTTATAAAGGCCGTCTCAGAATTGTAATGCATTAGCTACTCCAGTTACTTTCACCAAAATAACTACAGAAGTAGAACTTAACATTTCTAAAACAAACGACTAGGGCTGTGTAACAATATGCAATATGAAACCAAAATCCCGACGCTCCATCCACGGACCTGTGTTGCGGTGTGAGAAGGCAGAATCGCGACACACCCCTTCCAACTCCTGAGTCCAGATCCAATGCTACCACATCTTCATATAACTATTATTTGAAGTTAACATTATAAAATACATAGACTTACACCACAAAAACAGTTGAGGATAAATTCTTTAAAATTGGTCAATTCCAGCGTTATGGACGTGACATTTGCAAGTCAAAACTTGAAGTATAAATTATCAGAATAAATTAATACCAATATATTGAAACTGTCTGTTATATATCCATAGGCTTCTCCCTTAATAAAGGAGTCCAGACATTAAAAAAAATATCAGTCTACTCATGCGTTTTATATTTAATATGAGGGAAATAGCATGTGCGTTACATTTTTTTTTAGTAATTCTGCGCAAACCAAAAATAGCCTAATACTAGCCTACCCACCGGATGAAGAAGCGTTGTCTCTCCGCAGAACATAAATTATTCATTTTATTTATTTTTTCGTGTTTGCATTTATGAGGAAAAAACAATGTAACGGACGGAGAACTTCGTTACGGACTGACCACTCTGAAAACGACACTAAAAGACTGCTTTAAAACTTTCACAGAGACCTCAAACAGAAAGCACAAAGCCTTTCTTTAAGGTGAAATTCGTTTTGTATAAATTTTATCTTAATTTTAATCATTGTTTCATCTACCAAATGCCAGGATTTAATAGGCAAAATAAAATGTTAATAGGTCTATATCAGACAACAGATAATCAGGACATAGAGGCGCCGGCGCCTGAACTGCAGTTGGTCTCATAAATGAACCGAAACTCAGCGCCTAGACCTACTTGCATCACAGACATGTCTACTTTTAAACAGAACAATTCAAAACGAAAGAAAACAGACTGCTCTCTGCTTATGTATGAAATGTGCATTTCTCTGTGGTGCGTTCATGAAGATGCAGGCTGGTTGAAGTCATTTAATGGGCTGGTGAAGTCACTGTCTATAATTCGCTTTCATTCACTGTCTAATATTTTAAAGGCCGATGCAGCACAAACGAAAATTGTACCGGCACAAAACAGCACAAACGAAGCACAAACGAACGAGACTATTTTGGGTGAATTTGGAGCATGTGGGGGGGCTGGTGACGTCATCGTCTATAATTCAATTTCTGATATTTTAAAACCCAACGCAGCACAAACGAAAATTTTACCGGCACAAACCAGCACAAACGAAGCACAAACGAATGAGACTATTTTGGGTGAATTTGGAGCATGTGGGGGGCTGAGTGACCTCAGGACGACCTAAAAATATTATTTTAATATCTAAAAAACCGAAGCAGCACAAACGAAACTTTTTACAGCACAAACCAGCACAAACGAAGCACAAACGAACGAGACTATTTTGGGTGAATTTGAAGCATGTGGGGGGGCTGGTGACGTCATCAAAAATAATTGAATGTATAATATTTTAAAACCCGAAGCAACACAAACGAAAATTTTACCGGCACAAACCAGCACAAACGAAGCACAAACGAATGAGACTAGTTTGGGTGAATTTGGAACATATGGGGGGGCTGAGTGACCTCAGAACGACCTAAAAATATCATTTTAATATCTAAAAAACCGAAGCAGCACAAATGAAACTTTTTACAGCACAATCGAAGACCTGCGTGAAGTTGGCCCCCCACCCAACGCAAAACGTCGTCAAACTATGCTCAATCGTTTGTGCTCCGTTTGTGCTGGTTTGTGCTGTAAAAATTTTCGTTTGTGCTGTTTCGGTTTTTTGGATATTAAAAGAATATTTTTAGGTCACTCTGAGGTCACTCAGCCCCCCCATATGTTCCAAATTCACCCAAAATAGTCTCGTTCGTTTGTGCTTCGTTTGTGCTGGTTTGTGCCGGTAAAATTTTCGTTTGTGCTGCTTCGGGTTTTAAAATATCAGAAATTGAATTATAGACGATGACGTCACCAGCCCCCCCACATGCTCCAAATTCACCCAAAATAGACGCAATCGTTTGTGCTCCGTTTGTGCTGGTTTGTGCTGTAAAAAGTTTCGTTTGTGCTGCTTCGGTTTTTTAGATATTAAAATAATATTAGGTGGTCGTTCTGAGGTCACTCAGCCCCCCCACATGCTCCAAATTCACCCAAAATAGTCTCGTTCGTTTGTGCTTCGTTTGTGCTGGTTTGTGCCGGTAAAATTTTCGTTTGTGCTGCTTCGGGTTTTAAAATATTATACATTCAATTATTTTTGATGACGTCACCAGCCCCCCACATGCTTCAAATTCACCCAAAATAGTCTCGTTCGTTTGTGCTCCGTTTGTGCTGGTTTGTGCTGTAAAAAGTTTTGTTTGTGCTGCTTCGGTTTTTTAGATATTAAAATGATATTTTTAGGTCGTTCTGAGTTCACTCAGCCCCCCATATGTTCCAAATTCACCCAAACTAGTCTCATTCGTTTGTGCTTCGTTTGTGCTGGTTTGTGCCGGTAAAATTTTCGTTTGTGCTGCGTTGGGTTTTAAAATATCAGAAATTGAATTATAGACGATGACGTCACCAGCCCCCCCACATGCTCCAAATTCACCCAAAATAGTCTCGTTCGTTTGTGCTTCGTTTGTGCTGTTTTGTGCCGGTACAATTTTCGTTTGTGCTGCATCGGTCTTTAAAATATTAGACAGTGAATGAAAGCGAATTATAGACGGTGACTTCACCAGCCCATTAAATGACTTCAACCAGCCTGCATCTTCATGAACGCACCACAGAGAAATGCACATTTCATACATAAGCAGAGAGCAGTCTGTTTTCTTTCGTTTTGAATTGTTCTGTTTAAAAGTAGACATGTCTGTGATGCAAGTAGGTCAAGGCGCTGAGTTTCGGTTCATTTATGAGACCAACTGCAGTTCAGGCGCCGGCGCCTCTATGTCCTGATTATCTGTTGTCTGATATAGGCCTATTAACATTTTATTTTGCCTATTAAATCCTGGCATTTGGTAGATGAAACAATGATTAAAATTAAGATAAAATTAATACAAAACGAATTTCACCTTAAAGAAAGGCTTTGTGCTTTCTGTTTGAGGTCTCTGTGAAAGTTTTAAAGCAGTCTTTTAGTGTCGTTTTCAGAGTGGTCAGTCCGTAACGCAGTTCTCCGTCCGTTACATTGTTTTTTCCTCATAAATGCAAACACGAAAAATTAAATAAAATGAATAATTTATGTTCTGCGGAGAGACAACGCTTCTTCATCCGGTGGGTAGGCTAGTATTAGGCTACTTTTGGTTTGCACAGAATTATTAAAAAAAAAATGTAACGCACATGCTATTTCCCTCATATTAAATATAAAACGCATGAGTAGACTGATATTTTTTTAATGTCTGGACTCCTTTATTAAGGGAGAAGCCTATGGATATATAACAGACAGTTTCAATATATTGGTATTAATTTATTCTGATAATTTATACTTCAAGTTTTGACTTGCAAATGTCACGTCCATAACGCTGGAATTGACCAATTTTAAAGAATTTATCCTCAACTGTTTTTGTGGTGTAAGTCTATGTATTTTATAATGTTAACTTCAAATAATAGTTATATGAAGATGTGGTAGCATTGGATCTGGACTCAGGAGTTGGAAGGGGTGTGTCGCGATTCTGCCTTCTCACACCGCAACACAGGTCCGTGGATGGAGCGTCGGGATTTTGGTTTCATATTGCATATTGTTACACAGCCCTAGTCGTTTGTTTTAGAAATGTTAAGTTCTACTTCTGTAGTTATTTTGGTGAAAGTAACTGGAGTAGCTAATGCATTACAATTCTGAGACGGCCTTTATTGTAAGGTACTCTAAATAATTTCCTTTAAATAAAAGTAACAAAGTAATCTATAATGTATTACAGTTTGGAAGTGCTGCTGATATTGTGAAAAATGATTAGCCTATAAATAGATTATATATTTTCATATAATTAATATTTTAATGTTAATATAATTCAAATTTAATATAATTCAAATGTAATTTATTCCTGTAATGTCAAAGCTGAATTTTCTGTATCATTACTCCAGTTTTTAACGTCACATTATTCTTTAGAAATCATAAGATGTTGATGTTGTGCTCAATTATTATTGGTGCTCACTGCTCATTTAAGAAAGGCTCTTATTTTGTATTGTATTTTGTATTATATTTTTTACATATTGCGTATGTTTTTTTTTGTTTGTTTTTGTTTTTTATGTTTAATATTTTTTGTGGAAAATTTAATTTTTGATATTTTTTCCCCTTTTGATTAATTTAATCCGTTTCGGTCTTACCTTGTTACTTCAACTAGCTACTGTAAAAAAAAATATATGTATATTATATTATATTATATTATATTATATTATATTATATTATATTATATATTATTAAAGGCCGATGCAGCACAAACGAAAATTGTACCGGCACAAAACAGCACAAACGAAGCACAAACGAACGAGACTATTTTGGGTGAATTTGGAGCATGTGGGGGGGCTGGTGACGTCATCGTCTATAATTCAATTTCTGATATTTTAAAACCCAACGCAGCACAAACGAAAATTTTACCGGCACAAACCAGCACAAACGAAGCACAAACGAATGAGACTAGTTTGGGTGAATTTGGAACATATGGGGGGCTGAGTGACCTCAGAACGACCTAAAAATATCATTTTAATATCTAAAAAACCGAAGCGGCACAAACAAAACTTTTTACAGCACAAACCAGCACAAACGGAGCACAAACGAACGAGACTATTTTGGGTGAATTTGAAGCATGTGGGGGGGCTGGTGACGTCATCAAAAATAATTGAATGTATAATATTTTAAAACCCGAAGCAGCACAAACAAAAATTTTACCGGCACAAACCAGCACAAACGAAGCACAAACAAACGAGACTATTTTGGGTGAATTTGGAGCATGTGGGGGGCTGAGTGACCTCAGAATGACCACCTAATATTATTTTAATATCTAAAAAACCAAAGCAGCACAAACGAAACTTTTTACAGCACAAACCAGCACAAACGGAGCACAAACAAACGAGACTATTTTGGGTGAATTTGGAGCATGTGGGGGGGCTGAGTGACCTCAGAATGACCACCTAATATTATTTTAATATCTAAAAAACCGAAGCAGCACAAACGAAACTTTTTACAGCACAAACCAGCACAAACGGAGCACAAACGATTGCGTCTATTTTGGGTGAATTTGGAGCATGTGGGGGGGCTGGTGACGTCATCGTCTATAATTCAATTTCTGATATTTTAAAACCCGAAGCAGCACAAACGAAAATTTTACCGGCACAAACCAGCACAAACGAAGCACAAACGAACGAGACTATTTTGGGTGAATTTGGAACATGTGGGGGGGCTAAGTGACCTCAGAATGACCTAAAAATATTCTTTTAATATCCAAAAAACCGAAACAGCACAAACGAAAATTTTTACAGCACAAACCAGCACAAACGGAGCACAAACGATTGAGCATAGTTTGACGACGTTTTGCGTTGGGTGGGGGGCCAACTTCACGCAGGTTAATTGAATGTATAATATTTTAAAACCCGAAGCAGCACAAACGAAAATTTTACCGGCACAAACCAGCACAAACGAAGCACAAACGAACGAGACTATTTTGGGTGAATTTGGAGCATGTGGGGGGCTGAGTGACCTCAGAATGACCACCTAATATTATTTTAATATCTAAAAAACCGAAACAGCACAAACGAAAATTTTTACAGCACAAACCAGCACAAACGGAGCACAAACGATTGAGCATAGTTTGACGACGTTTTGCGTTGGGTGGGGGGCCAACTTCACGCAGGTTTTACACCTTAGTGTGAGAGAAGCAACGCGCACGGATAAATACTATAAATGACCCGGAGTGCTTGTGGTGTGAACTGCTCCGTTCTTTGGACGCGCTGCTCACTTTAAACTGTAGAAAATGGTAAAATAGTGGAATTATGTCCCGCGGTCCACCGTTTAAATATCACTAGCCTAGACATTAGTGAAATTAAATAATTAGTGAAGCTTGTTTTTTTTTTCTGAGAAAAACACCCTAGTAATCTCACTATTGCCTGATCTAGGGTTTTAGAAGAGATGTCAAACTGCATGTGACCAAAGTCTGCTGTCAAAGGTCAGAGGTCTCAATATGAACTCAAACATTTCTCATCAAATTCTTCCAAGTCTAAATGATCTGGGGTGCGTTTCCCGAAAGCATCGTTGGCCAACTGTGGTCGCAAGTTCATCGCAATGTCCATTGAACTCTATTGGTAACGAGGGAACTTGCGACCATAGTTGGCTAACGATGCTTTCGGGAAACGCACCCCAGAGATACTATCCACCTTCTTGAACAGATACATTTAAGTGGTAGTGATTCTGATTCATCCCAATTGAAATCAGTTCATTTATTTGAATCATTTGATTCATTTGAATCACTAGGCCCATTCGAGATTAGCAAAATCGGTTCAAAACCAATTCCGGTGATCACCAAAAGATGCATGCTGGTTAGAAATGTGTCCAAGTGTGGTCCAACTTGCTCTGATGTCATACTGACGTATGCAAAACAAATGTGCCAGATGGCGCAGTCGGGCGCATATGCTTTCCCCCCACTGCGCTGACAAAAGGCATGATGGGAAACGACTTTCTGACGACACAGCTTAATGCTCATTGGTTTAATCAACCATGATGTTTTATTCTCTTCTAAAATGTTTGATTTAAACACTGATCTCTATATGGGACAGATGATTATTGACATAAAAAATAAATACATGTCTTTATTAAACTGAAAATGGATGGAAAACATGTCTTTATAGAGGGAAATGAAATAACTGGTACTTTGGGTGTCTTGTTCATCATATTTATTTTCATATAAAAGCAACAGAATTTAAATTATATCCAGTTTATCACAACAAAGCACTGCCCATCTTGACTGCATTTATTTCACTCCTCCCCAGACTGAAGGTGCCTAGTATTCGTCTATTTTTGGCATTTGGTATCTCAAATGAGCCTACTTTATTCAATTGAATCACTTGATTCATTTGAATCATTTGATTTGGTCCACCAAAATGATTTGTTCAACTAATAAAACTAGACATTTTGAATGCCACAACTTCTCAGGGCGAGAGGAGACAGTTTTGAGAATGGTGTTCAATTACTGCCAAACTACTGAAAAATATAGTTTAGTAGCATTAATAATTTTAGTCTTCCCCAACAATGTTGATTCCTAAATGAAGCATAGCTGAGAATGCCATTAAATGTCATGAGCTAGGAAAGAGCAACTTCTGAGCAATAAAGTATTCCTCTAGGCAGGTACGGTTCTTCTCGGTTTTATGATTAGAGCTGAAAGGAAGTTCACGCTGCTCTTAGCATATTACAGATCCGGTTGCTATAAAACTTACCCGCCGTGGACACTTTAGTGATGATACGAGAGCTTGAAAAGACAAAGCAGAATGAATAAGTGATTAAAATATCAGCCGCTCAAAGACAAGGAGCATATTTTCAGGATAGTGGAGGGCTGAATCTTTTCATCTCTTCACATCCTTTGAACCGTTTTTAACGGCACGGCCGAATGAGCGGTTTATACTCGACACGTGTTGAATCTCAATTCTCTTCTGCTCTTCTCAGCTCTGCTCTCTCGTGTGATGGAGAAACCTTGAAGTTGTCCTCCGTCACTGTTTTTACTGTGTTCTTACTGTTCCTAGGCATTTTATAATATTTATGTGGGGTTTACTATTTTTTTATATTCGCTGTTTTAGCTGAGGGGGCATGGCCGTAAAGAAAGCACAAACTGTATGGGAGCGCTCATTTGAGCTATTTATGGAAATGTGTGTTCACATGTATGTGTTGGTTTTATCCGTCCTATTTATTGTATTCATTGACTTGTTTTAACTCTTAATCTTAATCTTGTGTACAGTATTTATTTATCATGGTGAAGCAAGATTTAAAAAAAAAAAAAAAAAAAAAAATTTTAATGGTATGCTCTAATTAGTAAGCAGGAACATGTGTTTTTAAAGGGGACCTATGATGCCTGTTTTACAAGATGCAGAGGTGGACATAGTACACAACTTCCTTACTTGAGTGAAAGTAGATACTACTGGTCAAATATTAAATTTGTAAATTATTGTAAAGACTGATTTTTACTAAAGTAAAAGTACAGAAGTGCTCGTTTTTAAAAGTACTTAAGTATCAAAAGTAAATGTCAATGCATTGTTTTATTATTGTTGCGTTGTTGTAATACTTACAGTACCTTATGCATCTGAATCTATGCCTACCTACCCTCATATCAATACCACATGTATTTCTAGAACACAGTTCCAGTAGTGGGATTGAATGTGAGATTAAAGTGCACTCAATAACGTCCACAATGGTTTCGGACACCCAAATGGCTATTCCCTCAAATAGTGCCCTATTTAAAGTTTTTTGGCTTTTAGTTTGTAAGTTTAACTGTTATCTATAAGCTAGTGTGATCCAAAAAAATGATAAAATGTGCATTTAGAAGACCAAACCCAATGTTGAAAATGAAAATAAGGTTGATGTCAGAATCCAACGTCAGATTGACGTTAATCTCCAACGTTGGACAGACGCTGTATTGTGGTTGAAAATGAAAATCGGATTGACGTCAGAAACCAACATCAGTCGTCCGACGTCTGGCCGTCGTCGGATCATGGATGTTGACGTCAATCTGACGTTCGGGTTCTGACATCAACCCGACTTTCATTTCCAACCAAATTGCAACCCCTGCAACCAAAATCATGTCCTGACTGATGTTACAACTTTCTACTCAAGGACCTTGACAGAAATGTAGTGGAATAAAAAGTAAAAAGTTTCTAGAAAAATAATACCCAAGTAAAGTACAGATACTCAAAAAGTGTACTTAAGTACAGTACTCAAGTAAATGTACTTTGTTACTGTCCACCTCTGACAAGATGTGATATAAGTCTCAGGTGTCCTCAGAATGTGTCTGTGAAGTTTCAGCTCAAAATACCCTACAGATCATTTGTGACCCTGGGCCACAAAACCAGTCACATGGGTCATTTTTTTTTAAATTTAGATTTATGCATCATCTGAAAAGCTTTCCATTGATGTATGGTTTGTTAGGATAGGGCAATATTGGTCCGAGATACAACTATTTGAAAATCTGGAATCTGAGGGTGCAAAAAAATCGAAACATTGAGAAAATCCCCTTTAAAGTTCTCCATTTATGTTGGCGATTGTGCTGCATCCACTCACAAAAATAAATGTTTTATATATTTACGGTTTGAAATTTACAAAATAACTTCATGGAACATGATCTTTACTTAATATCCTAATGATTTTTGGCATAAAAGAAAAATCGATAATTTTGACCCATACAATGTTTTGTTGGCTATTGCCACAAATATACCTGTGAGACTCGCGACTGGTTTTGTGATCCAGGGTCACATTTATCATACCATGTTGTAAATGCCCATTTTTTGAGTGGAAGGGAAAACATGCTGTTTTCGTGCATGTGTCTTTAAATGCAAATGATCTGCTGGTCCCGTCCTGCTTTCCAGAAGAGGGTGGAGCCTTTACAGCTCGTGCCTGGGATACTCTGCCAAATATTAACAAATCATCTGTTTGGTTTTGATTATCATCTCTATCATGATCACGCACATGTGACATTGCAATTCTTTGTCATCATTAAAATTATTATTTTCATACGTTTTAAAGCCGTATCAGTTTAAACTTTTATGGTTTTCTGAGCACATGCGATACATTAAAATCATTTCTCTATTGCCCTTAAACTATCAAATACACAAAAGGTTATATCAAAAACACACAAAGTTCACATAAACATAGTCGGTTGTCTGTGAACGTAAACAGCAGGGAAATAATTTCCTTGTGGCCGCCCCGTTCCCTATCACATCTCGGCTCGGTTTTAACCCATGAACTTTCACCCCAGGCTCAGCCAGACCGGCTCATCAATCCTGGGATCAAAGGATTGGTCTGGGTTGTCTGTTTATGTGAACCGAGTGAACAGTCTTGTGTCATTAGTGAGATGACGCTCGATGCTAGAGGTCATTCTTTCACGGTCGTGTAGGTTTCTACCAGCATCCTGTCAACATTTCATCAAAAAGTCAATAATCGAATCAATGACTTTTCAAAATTACTTTAGCTACTCACATGTTTTGCAAACCTTGCAGGTTTCTCAGACCATTTTGATAGCATCTCTCTACTATAGTGGTGTTGGAGTAACTGTAAAAAAAATCCCCCTAATTTAACATAAATGCTTAAAGGGATACTTCACCGATTAGCATTAAGCTTTGTATGAAACCCGGTAGTGTTTTCGAATGACCGTGCTTCCCTCCCTCATGTCCCCCTGAGACGAGAGATTTCTGTATTGTGTGTCTGGAAAAACAACTCAGATGACGCAAAAATCGTCATTTAGCGTCATCGGAGACTTTTTTTGTCCAGAGGCTCGAGACTCCAGCCAGTAGGAGGAGCTCGTCCCGCATGTGTTCAACCCGCCCATTGGGGGGATCTCACGATAAAACGGCGTCTTTTCAGTTTCGAGTCAACTAGTAGCCTAGTTGTATCATTTCTCCCAATGCTGCCCTCTGTACCGGTAGGCGTGGCTTGGGCGTGGCCTTGAAGGGCAGCGAAGCAAGTGCATTCTGGGAGTTGTTGTCTTTCATCCACATGAGCCAAAAATACATTTCCTGGCTTTTCTCAGTCTAGAAGGGACCAACTTCTAAAATAATTTCACATTTCTACTACATAAATGACCCAATTTAAATACACATTCATCTTTCCAGCTGTGAAATATCCCTTTAAGTTCAGCTGCTGCCTTACCATTTTAAGTAATCAAATTGTCTGTACAAGTCTCTCTTTTTATTTTTTATTTTATTTCTTGCATAGTTGAATCTTGTACAGCTTAAAATTATTTGAAATTGGTAAAAATATTTTGATGAGTTAAAAGTAATGGAAAAACATGTTGCCATGACTTATTGATATGATATTATTTTGTGATTTGTTTGTTTGAGTCAGTTCATTCAATAAATCATTTGAACAAATTCTCTTAATTTTAAAGAATTACTTTATGTGAGAAAAGAATATAAAACACTTTACAATAAGATTCCATTAGTTCATGGATAATAAAATAAATAAGACATAGAAAATAGAAAATAAATAACAATGATCAATAAATTTTTTTTAATCTCAGCCTTTACTAATACATTTATAAGGTCAAATGTTAACGTTGGTTAATGCACTCTGAACTACAGTAACACGAACATTTTTACTAACAACATTAGATTTTCCAAAATATTTATGATTGTTAGTTCATGTTAAGTAATATAGTTACCAATGTGTTCATTTTAAGTAATATACTGTAGTTATAGTGTTACCAATGTGTTATAGCATCACCAGGCAATTCGTGCTTTATATATATATATATAAATAATGTTGTGATGGTCTTTTTTTTAATTACTCCACTGATGTTTGTCATCTTTTAAATCACCTGATTTGTTTTTGTGTACAATGGTTGAAACATGTGCTTGTTTATGTAAAAATTTGTTGTTTTTGTTTTTTTTCGTCCACCGCTATGCCCATCCGCTCACAGCATCAAGACTCAGGGGAAAACAGTCAGAGCGGTCGATATAGGCTACTAATCATTCCTCAGGCCAAACTCCCACAACCCCCCTGTTCCTCCATCCAACACGGCAGTCAGTCAATCTATCTCAGAATGGCTGAATGTGTTGTTATTCCATTCATGTTTATGGCTTATTAACTTTTGTGAGCGAATCAAAGAGTATCTTGTGCGTTGTGTAGAGTTGTTTAATGCTGTTGGAATGAGGATATAATGATCTCATAAATGGAACATTTAGAAGGTGCATAAACGAAACTTGGATAATCATTTTGTCCTCAAGAGGTTATTGATTTAGTTCAAGGTGAATTTATGGTGTTGTTATTGCCATTGCGAGCGTTTTCATACATGTTGTTAGAATGCTTGCTATTTAAGATTGAAAAGCAATAGGTAGTCTTTTTCGCTTTCTGCTGCAAACAACAACAGAGAGCATCGCAAAATGAATCGAACTGAATCATTCACTGGTCAGTAAACAAAAGACATTTACGCTCTTTTCCAAAACCTAGTGAGCTGCCTACATTCTGTACATAGGCAGCATTTTAAGGCATCATAGAAGCACTTTTCAAAAATGCATCATAATTATGCTCTCTTGTAAGACTGTGGTTTTATTTCAGTGACAAGATTTTTTTTTTATTGGTCATCAATTGATTATACACAATGAAGTACAAAAAAAAAAAAATGTTAATCATAAAAAAGTAAAACAGTGAAATCCAAAATGAAATATTCAGGGATGTGGTGTAATCTAGGGGATGTATGCAGCCAGGGTTTAAAATTAACATTCGCCAAGTGTATGAAAACGGTGATACTCGCAAGTTGAGCGATAACGAGTGAAGCGCTGCACTGTGTTCATTTACATGCAAACATAAACCATCTAAACAAATTTGTAATGAGAATCTTTTAGAAATCTGTTGTCAACAAAAGAGATGCTTCAAGTATCTTAGCGGTTTTACGGCAAAATAAAAGCTATATGGTTGAGTCTGTTTGAAAGCAAGACAAAATAAGGACAGCATACACATTAGTATTATAATTTTACTGTTTTGTAAAATTATTATTAAATACTGTTTTTATTATTATTATTATTTTACCGCTCAATAGTATTATTGCAATAGTAATATATTTCTTTATTGATTTAATCAAATAAATGTAATTCAAATTTTTAATTGAAATAATAATATATAAATAAACTGACAATAATATCTTAATTATCTTTTAATATCTTAAAGGTCCCGTTCTACGTGATCCCATGTTTCAAACTTTAGTTAGTGTGTAATGTTGTTGTTAGAGTATAAATAACATCTGTAAAATTATAAAGCTCAAAGTTCAATGCCAAGCGAGATATTTTATTTAACAGAAGTTGACTACATAAAACGGCTCGTTTGGACTACACCCCTCTACTTCCTGCATTAGTGACATCACCAGAACCGTGTTTAGACTAACCTCCGCCCACAGGAATGCTCCCTCAACTCTACTGGCTACTTGCGCACTTCTTATAACTTAGACTAGTGTTTACTCAGCTCTTACGGTGATTTTCTGAAGTAAAACTGACGCTTCATCTTTTGTGTGATGTACAATAAACTTTATTAAACTCATCAGTACATGTTTGATCGACCTGGTCCGAAACAGCAGACTTGTAGGCTGTTAATAAATAATGGATACATACAAGCAGATGACAAATACGTTATAATAACCGTAATTAAACTGCTAAACCATACCTGTTTCATCTCTATACAGCACTCTGACTCTGTAGGCATTATTGTCCGACTCGAAATGAACGCCGTTACTGAGAGTTTCTGATATTATCATCATTCCGTGAGATGAATTTGTCCTGACAGACTGAGCGCGTGCTCATGAAGCTCCGCCCCCTGTGCCGTCCAGCAGCAGCTCATTTGCATTTAAAGGGCACACACTGAAACAGCTCGTTTTTCTGAGCCCCAAAAAATGTCAATTTAAACATGCTGTAAAAAATGATCTGTTGGGTATTTTGAGCTCAAACTTCACACACACACTCTGGGGACATCAGAGACTTATTTTACATTTTGTGAAAAGGGGCATATAACGGGACCTTTAAAATTGTGATGGTTTCTAAGCTAGCATCACAGCCTTTGCAGAGAATGCAATCCCAGAATGCACTCCACACATCTAAAATGGTGGATTAGTTGAGAGAACATATTTCATTCAGTACAGAAACAAATATTGATAAAGAGTCTGAGTTAAAAAAAAAATAATTACTATTGTCCCCACAATGTATATATACACATATTTCCTGTACATATACAGTCCTGAAAAAAAAAAAAAAAAAAAAAAAAAAAAAAACAGCCAAGCCAAAAATGGCAAAATATGTTGGGTGTCTTTTAATGGTCTTAACCATTTTAATCACAAATTACTGGTCAGGAAATTAGCAAGAATCGCACAAATACTGTAGATAAAGTAGTTTAGCATGGATTAGCCTTCCCATTTGTTTTCTTTAAATGTTTAAACTTGCAGACATCGTTTTACAGGAAGAAGAGTCAGTGTTGTTCCACTCAATGTTAATGTCTTCAAACTGTTTATTAGTAGTTGAAAATGTCTCGCAGTTCGTTTGAGTTTAATATGAGACCAAATATTCACTATACGGTTCAAATCTGGACTCTGACCAGGACAAAACATGAGCTTGATGGACTTGATCTTTGAGCAGGAGCGTCTGGTTGAAAAATAACATCTGATCATTCCTAGATAACAACTTTCCCTTTGTGGGAAGCAAGCCATTCTGCAATATTCTCCTGTTCTCCAAAGCATTAAATGACTTTTCACAGTGAAGTAGCTCACCAATACCAGCAGCTAACAATGACACTCTTCCTCTGTGCTTCACTGTGGTAGACATGCATTTATTATTATATTTATCACCAGATCTTCTAGACACCGCTCTGGAGCATCACCAACTCGTGTTTCACTGTGATTCATTACTGCACACAACTTTGCTGAACCACTCTGAAGTAATGGCTTTTTAAGTAGTGCAAGTGGATTTGCTTAGATTTAGCTAATTTCCTGACCAATGATTTGTGGTCAAGACGATTAAAAGCTTAGTGTTTAAAAGGTATCACACTGTTAGCTTAGCGACATGCTAACACCAAACTGAAATAAATTGAGTCGAGTTTCCAGTGCACTTCATATCTGACGTGTGGAGGTGCCAACTATGTAGAGTGTTCTAAATCAATTCGTTAGGTCTCCTTTTAGTAAGAATGCATCCTTAGAAGGCAGCTGCCTATGTGGGGAGTAAACACCAAGGTAGTTCACTAGGTTTTGGCCTCACAGGATGAATGAAAAGCTGAAGGAAGGAGAGAGTGAGGTGAAGTCAAACAAAGATGGCATTCCCTCAGACACTGCCCGCGTTACGAATCGCTCTGCTGCATATGTGAAAAATCTCATGTATATAAGAGCCCTTCTTTATAAACCTCCCCCAGTCTCATTTCAGACAGACTCTCGACCCTTCCCCCGTCCCTCTGAGACCCGGCTGAGCCACTTTACATTCACTCAGACACACAGACCGCTAACAACACAACCGTCTAACCTCACAGAATAATGGCATCTGATAGCCATGCACAATAGAAGCTGTGGTTTATAAAAGCTTTATTGAATGCCTTCCCAGAAGTCTTTCAACTCAGTCACAGATTTCTCCATTTTCCCCTTTTTATCCTTGTTGGGAAAGTACCGTGTGGCATTGAGTAATTAGAGCAATTGTAGAGAGTGAAACAATCATTGTTTTAAAGATGTGTAGTCTTAATTGTTAGTGGCATTACTGGACTAGCAATATAAGTTTTGCTTATAATTTGTATTTTATTAAAACTGCTCAGTTATTTTTTTATTTTAAACAAATTACAATTTTTAGCTATGGATGAAGACAATCTCTTTAACTGAAGGAGTGACCAATACCAGAATATCATAAAGATTTGAGGGTTTTGACTCAAAGGCTTTTGAGGCAGTAAGCAGCATTTTGAATTTTATTTATTTATTTATTTATTAATATTTTTTTACAGTTCCAGGTTTGCTGTGCTTTTTTGTAGGACTGCACAATTTGGTCAAAAAATTGTGTGATTGTATTATTAATATTACTATTATTATGCTATAATTATTATTTATTATTATTATTACTACTATTATTAAATAAAATTTCCCAGAGGAAAATAAATATTACTGTTGTAATAATACGATTTCACTGTAAAATATATTTTTATTTTTATAAATTATAATACAATACTTATGTCTTAAATTTTTCATATTCAAACCTTAAACCATCAAGCTTTTATGTTAGGCCTTTAAATTTTATAAACACTTTTCATTACAAATATGGAGGAAAGGTGAAATGGCGAAACACCGAAAAATCATGGATCATGACCTGCTTGCGTGTAAATGAACACAGTTATGCGCTTCACTCTGAGATAGGCAGTTCGTTTATTCAATGAAATCGCAGCCTTTGTGGTTTGATATTCGCAATGACTAAGCCATAATGTATTCCAATATTATTTTGATTACTTTGCCTAGCAATGCATTAAAAAAACACTCCCAACAACTGCATAGCAACACCACTGCAACCACCTTCAACACTGTTGGCAAGTTTTATACAGACAACCAGCTCTCTCAAAACTTCTAGTTTTGCATAAAAATTCTCTTTTTATACGTTTCCAGCAGTCTATCGATTCTGTGCAAAAATGGCATGCAAAATCTAGTCAGAGATGAATATCAATGCATTTTCCCTTTTTTTTTATCCTCGTTGGGATGGCGCCCAGACGAGCATGCAACATTGTATAATTAGGGCAATTTTAGAGACGTGAGAGACAGACAGAGAGAGAGAGAGTGACATTGTTTTTAAGACGAGCAGTAATTTCCTCTTGTTTGTTTGATTGCTGTTGTCATCGGGTGATTAGTCTGCATTTTCTTCAGGTTGTATTGTGTTTTGTGAAAACAGGAGAATAAGTGAACAAAAAACCCCAGAAAGAATCTCAGAGCATCTTTCCTCCAGCTCAGAGCTGAATAAACCACCCCTACATTAGACAGCTATTAATATAACACATCTCGAAGCACAGAACACTGCTTTTAAGCACTAAAGAACCGCTGAAGAACCCCGGGCTCTCGCTTTGATCTCATTGAGCTCATTTATGAGAATCTGCAATATATCATTCATTCTGATATTATCTGAATATAGGACAAAGTGCTGTTCTGCATTTGTTTGCCTTGCTTTTTTTTTTAGATCAAAGCAGAATTTTTATTGTTGTATCGTTGTTCAAAATCAATTATTAGGGCTCTGCTTAGTAAAACAACAGTTATCTGAGTCAGTGAAAAATGCAATAGTTTTTGTGTGCATTCGTGTATTTCTAAGGCTGTGTAATGTTTTGAATAGTCTGTGTAGTAGTTCTGTTATAATACATCGCTATCTGACTGAATGCACTTTAGTGCGTCTGTGTTGTATAAAGCAGCGAGCAGAGGAAATATCACTAGCTCTTTTAAATGCCAGAAAGAGAGAAAAGAAAAAAACATAGCTCAGATAAAGGAGGACAAAATATGAATATATTGAAGCAGCAACAGACAGATTTGATTACTAGCCAACCTAACACCGGGCCAGTAAATGCAAGCACATTTACCCCCTGCCTAATGCACACTTTCATCTCAAAAGGGCTGGAGAAAGAAAAATACTCTTTCTGCTGTGAAACTGTAAAGAAAATGTGAAATTCACCATTCATTTCTGCGGTTTTATAAAGATGCACCTTTCAAGGAAGATGAGACAGGGCTGTTGCTGTTGCATTCTGGGAAAATAACACTGGTCATTTTGATGTTTCTCCAGATCGAGTTACCACAGTGAAGACCGACATCTACGTCACCAGTTTTGGCCCCGTTTCAGACACCGATATGGTGAGTGGAATTCATTATTTTGCATTTGTTTGTCAGAAGTGGATGAATAGCATCACTGTCAGCCTTTTGGACCAGCACTTCGCATGTTTTTCGAGCCAAGAACCACCTACCTAGACATAAAGAGACCGTCTGGCCAACCACAGATTGTTTACCTGTATAGGGGCTTGTGAATCTGAAATCATTTACAGTACAACACAAGATTGGAGTGCAACTAAATACATACACTGGCGTTCAAATGTTGTAATAAAACAAAGTCTAAAGTCTCTTCTGCTTACCAAGGCTGCATTTATTTAATAAAAAAATACAGTAAAAAAAGTTTAATATTATTCATATTTAAAACACCTATAAAAAAATAAAATACAGTATATATATATATATATATATATATATATATATATATATATATATATATATATATATATATATATATATATATATATATATATATATATATATATATATATATATATGATGTTATTTATTCCTGTGATTCAACAACACGGAATTTTCAGCATCATGACTCCAGTTGTCAGTGTCACATGAACCTTCAGAAATCATTCTTATATGCTGATTTGCTGCTCAAGAAACATTTCTGATTATTATCAATGTTAAAGGGGTCCTATTATGCTTTTCCACTTTTTCAACTTATAAAACATAAAAAAGATATGCAAGGTTACAAAGCTCAAAGTCCACTCCAAAGGAAGATATTTTATTTAACAGAATCCCCTTTTCAAGAACTACTACGAAGGACTCGTTTGGACTACATCGCAACTTTTTTTGGATCTTATGAAGTCACAATGTTACTCATTTAAATAATCCCCGTCCACGGAATATGCAAAAAAGGGGCGAGGCCTGGATGAGCTGCATTAGAGAAGACAGTGTTGTCGCTATGTTAAAGAGACACTGTTTGTGGTTATGATTTATTTTAAACAGTGTTTCTTAACATTGTAACCCCAACATTTATCTGTGCGCTGCACATTTTATGGAGAACAGCTTGTTTTCTGTTGCTTTTGTAAGCTCTCGCTTTTGTAAGACTGTTCACTGCTCCTTATGAAAATGAACCATGATTTTGTGATCGATTACTGTTTGTATTACCTTAGTTTTCCGACAAATATCACGATTAAATGGTGGATAATATCGTATCAATAATGTATTAAAAAAAAAAAAAACATACCACTCTGAAACATCCTGTGAAATCCATGCTTGCAAAGTCTGTGCATGAAATCTGTTCTGCATGATCCTCTTGTTCGTTAACATTGTCAGGGTCTGAATCGGACTCGAAATGGTTTGAAATTGACGGCATCCTCAATATTTACACTAGAGAAGAACTCGCTGTTATGGAGGGGTGGGACATTTCCTGAACACAAGCCAAGCACTGCCAATCACAACACACTGGGCCAGTTAACCAATCACAGCACATTTCGTATTTCGGAAGGAGGGGCATCATCGAAATCGGCGTGTTCAAGCCAGATAGGGGAGAAAGGAGCTGTAATAATGTAAAATATGTGAAAAATAATGCATTTTTTGAACAATCAAGCATTAAAACATATTCTAGTACACCCCAAAAACAAATTCAAGAATTCGTAAAATGTCATAATGGGACCCCTTTAAAAACAGTTGTGCTGCTTAATAATCATTTGGAAACTATCTGGAAAATTTCTCCAGGATTCTTTGATGAATAGAAAGGAAACAGCATTTATTTGAAATATAACACTTTTGTAACATTATAAATGTCTTCACAGTCGCTTTTGAGCAATTTAATGCATACTTGCTTAATAAAAAGTAGTGTACCTCAATCGTCCGTTCAAATGGTTAAACTTAGTAAACTTAGAACCGTGAAGGTCCAAATTTCCATTTAGAAAAAAGTGAAAAGAACCTTAAACTAGCTCTGCTATGTAGTAAATTCTATTGTCTGGCTTGGACAACATGCAATTAAATTTAGTAATTCAATTTAAAAAATAATAATGATAAATTAATAAAATGATTAGAAGCCACTGAGATTGGAGCTATTTCTGTGTGCATCAGACCATCCATAGGCAAGCCATCGGAGGTTTAGCTTACTTTATGTCTAGCGATGACTCATAACGTAGCTCAAACAGTAGTAGAGCATGGCCAGGTCATGGGTTTGATTTCCAGAGAATGCACCTTGAATGCAATTCAAGTCTCTTTGCGTGAAAGCATCTGCCAAATATGTAAATGTGAATAACACAACAGCTGATCGTTCTTTTATCTTACTATTGCCTACAGATGGGCGCCATCTGTACAGGTGTCGTTTTTTGAACAGTGCCTCTGCTAATGCATTTATGTCCACACATATCAATCTGTGACAGCGGGCTCTGTTTGGATCCATTTGGGGAAGCGTTAGTGCTCAATAACCAGTGGTCCATGGTGACCCGGATGAGTTTCATATCCGACGGAACCAAGGCAGGAAATGAAAGGCTTTGTCACCTGAATGCATCTGTGACTCTGAATTAGTGCCTGTGACTCTGCTGACTCACACCGTCGCTCTGACACTTCTCAGTGGATTCAGAGCTTGTTAATGGAGTTTTTATTCTGAGAAGAGAAAATATGACTCATGTTAGCTGCATTGAATATGAAGCACGTTAGCTGTGTGCTAACAATGCGCTCTGATTGTTCTCGCACGTGATTGTACGTTACACGTATTCTTAACAGCCCACCCTGGGGCTTCAAATGAACTTTAATCGAAAGCCATTAAATTAAATGAACCTTTGATTCAGCTGCAAACAAACTAACAAAGCAAATTAACAATCAACTCATGCAGCTGCACTAGTCTGGCTTGGCTTTCATGTTTTAGCTTGCTCATACTGTCCATTGCAGAAATGTACCTGTAAAATATCACAGTAGAGTTTAGGTCAGTGATGTAATGCTAATTTTTTGTTATTAGGTAGGCTAGGCAATTTTCGGAACAGCCAGCAATAGCATGTTAGCTTTGAAAGCATGAGATCCCACCCTCCCTTCAGAGCGTCTCCAAAGCCACACTCCTCCAAAATACATGAACGCACACAGCAGAGTCTGCAAAGCGTCACGAGACGAGAGACTGCGTTAAACTACCTTGTGTCTCAAAGCACATAACATTACAAAAATAAAGAACATAACTTAAAGAGCTCTGACCTGTATCACCTGACTGCTGCAGATTCATTTCGCCATTGATAGTTTTGCCATTGAAACACATAAATTCGAGTCACAAACCGTGTAATATCACAGGTTTCTATCTCTTCCAAATTACAGTTATGGTGTGAACGCAGCATAAGCTGGTTGTTTTGGTTCAGGAGGAACTGTTAAAGGTGGCTGATGTTTCGGTTGTGGTGCTCGGCGACTGACATCTGTCTAACTCATAGATGTGATGTCTGCGCGAGCAGGTGCACGGATAAAGATAAAGAGTACAAAATCTTTTTTTTTTTTTTTTTTTTTACTTTTTACTTGATGATTAAACCACTTTACATTTTTAGAATCATTAAATTCATTTTTTTAAATGTATTTACAAAGACATTTCTTCGGAATTTAGGACTTCTCTGTCAACCTGTGTAAATTGCTTGCTATCTCATTTTGTTGAATTCCTTGTTTTAAGGACGGCAGTAACTGTGATATTTTGTTGGAAACTATGGTAACCATGGGACATTTGTGTGTGTGCTGTTCGTCCATGTGTCCACTCACCAGTGTCTCAGTGTGAGCGTCTCAACCCTCAAATCTCCTGTGTCTATGAGATTACACCCAGATGCTACACCTTCTGCTCCTCAGACCCAAGAAAGAATACTGCTGTTCCTCTTTCCATTCCTCTATCTCTCACTTTCTGTCTGCTTCTCCTTCTGCTCATCCACTCTTCCTTCTTTTCCCTCACCCTCCGCTCTTGAGTTGTTCAGAGTCAATGAACCACCATACAGTAGGTGCTCTTCTGTGTTGAATCATACAATGCATGGCATTATCCATTGTATAGCGACGTCTGTACTCTGCCTTCACACATTAGCATGCTGACCTTGTCTCACAGGAGGGAGAGCATGTCGAAGTCTTTGATATATATTTTTTTTTTTCATTTTCAAAGACAAATTGTTCCATTTCTTTGGCTCTCCACATTTCCCAGAGCTTATCATCCTCCATCCTTCTCGCTTTTTTCTTTTCAAGTGCTCTGACATTTGACGGTCATTTTTTTCTCTCCTCGTCTTTTGAAATAGATTCCCTCTCTATGTACTAACAGTCCTTCCTCATTCTGCTCACAAATCTTTGCACTATCAATTATTTAAAAGAACTCATTTTGCCTCACTGAATCATAGCTGTTCTCCGTATCACGCTTTCTCTGTGAATTCAACATGCTAATACACATATCAGTGTCAATGTCAGCTCTGCTCCAAAACCTAGTGACCTGCTTACCTGGACAGAATTTTAATGCAAAGTCCATTCCAGACAAGGCATTTCCAAAATTCACTACAAGTTCAGTGAAAAAGTTCATCCAAGAAGGCAGCTCTCCACAAGTGATCCTTGGCTCTTGGACAACTCTTCTGATTATTCTTTTCACTCCTCTATCAGAAATCTTCCGAGGAGCACTGGTCGAGGCAAATTTATGGTGAAATTATTGTCTTTCCACTTCCGTATTATGGCCCCAAAAGTGTTCACTGGCCCATTCAGAAGCTTAGACTGGTGCCTAAAACCAATGCCATCATTATGTTTTGCAACAATTAGGTTGCGAAGGTCTTGAGACAGCTCTTTGCTTTTACCCATCATGAGATGTGTCTTGTGTGACACCTTGGCAATGAGACCTTTTTGTAGGCCATCATTTGGGACTGAACCAGCTGTTATTAATTTCCAAGTTTTCAGCAGTTGTCTTGGCTTTCCATGCCTTTTTGCGCCTCCCTTTCTTGTGTGTTTAATACTTTTTCCCTGTGTCATTTCACATTATTACACATAACTTTAATTTCTGAACTTATTTTTGTTTGTTTCTTTGTATGTATGGCTTACTTGGGTTGTTACCTACATCTGGTGAAAATTTCATGTCAATAGCACCTTTGGAAATACTGAGAAAAATGATGACGTGTTCTATACTTATTTCCCCCACTGTAAGTTTTAAAGAACATATTTATATTTCAATAAACAATGTTTTTTTTAACTTTGTGTTCATCAAAGAATCCTGAAAAAAATGCATCGCAGTGTCCATAAAAATATTAAACTGCACAACTGTTTTCAACATTGATAGTAACAATAATCATAATGTTTCTTGAGCAACAAATCAGCATATTAGAATGATTTCTGAAGGATCATGTGACACTTAAATAATGATGCATAAATGACGCAATCTTTGATCACAGGAATAAATTACATTTTAAAACATACTCAAATAAAAAATAACTTTTAAATTTAATAATATTTGTTGTTTTCTTTGCTGTATTTTTGATATTTTAAATAATTTGAAACATTTTTGGTGAGCAGAAGAGACGTCTTTCAAAAAAATATGAAAAAACCTTTGAACGATAGTGTATATTTCATTCATGGCAAAAATGTATTGATAAAATTCATTGATCATTACATTGTATTTGAATTATAATTTTAGTTTTAATTATAATTTGTTAGTTTTAATTAAATAAATTGACTGAAAGTTGTATTTCTTTCCCCTTTAGAGTATTCCGATGTTTCTTTTCCATGTGAATAATGCATTTTTCATCATGGCATGCACAGTTGTTGCCAGGGCCTAAAACAAACATTTTCCCACACCTTCCACTGGTCAGAGAGTAAAGAAAATGTACTGACCATATATATTTTTTATCATCCATGAAACAACTAGATTAATCTTTATTAAAGTTACAAATGTTATTTAGTCAAGAGCAGGGAGTCATTTTTCTTTGTCTTTTGTTGTTCGATTAAAATAAAAAACACAGACAGCAGCAGGAATATTAGGCTACTGTCACTTTAAGACCTGCACGGATCCAATATACAGATACACATGCATTTCTTTCTCCATTTTTTACGTTCACTTAAGACATAACTGACTATGTATATAAGGATACTTGCCAAGATGGGCATTTTGACAATTTTGTTTGAATATGTCTGTTCAAGCACAAGAGGACCTGAAAGAGAGCTTAATTCAGTTTTCACATGCTGTCTGAGACGCAGATTTCTGAGCGAATCAAGTTCTCTTTTTAGTGTTTTCACTTACAGGACGATGCAGTACTGGCCCAGCACTGGAGTGCAGCGTACTCTCAAACATGTAAAAGTTTGATTCTTTAGTTTGTAAATAGCTGGTAAACAAGTGACAATGTCATTTGCTTGTTGTTTTGCAATTTCGCTTAAAGTCAGAGGTCATATTGTTATTGTCAAGAGCTTTGAGCTGTTTAGAAAAGCCTGTGGATTTAGTTTTCTGCACTGTGGGTTTACAATGAATGCCTCTCTCTCTCTCTCTCTCTCTCTCTCTCTCTCTCTCTCTCTCTCTCTCTCTCTCTCTCTCTCTCTCTCTCTCTCTGTCTCAATGCCCTGTGGCCATGCTAACCCTCATCATTAGAGCTGACCCTGTTGGGAACCGTGTGACACTCAGGTAAACAGCTGAGTGAAGAGACTCATGGGTAATGAGCTGAAGAGGTCAGGGAGGTGTGGCTGCTGAGCATTAGCATGTTTGCAGTCAGGTTGACTTCGGTTAGACAGGGTTTATTAGAATATGTGGAGCAGTACCAGGGTGATTCTGTTTAAATTGTGGGTGACACAAATAGCATTCACAGAGTCAACTGCACATCACGGTTTTCCAGGTGACATCAGTAAACCTCCTATTCCCAGAGGAAAATGGTAATGTTTAAAGGTTGCTTTTGGAGAGTTAATTGATTTTTTTATAGATTTTTCTTTCAAGTATACATTGTCTGAGATGCTTTTCCTACATCTACTGTACTTCTACTAAATATTTCAATAGACACAACATAGAGTCTTTGGCAGTGTTCGAGTTCGGTTCGAGAAATCTGTTGGGGGGGGGGGGTCTGATTAATTCGGTTCGAGAGTAGAGATAAAATCCCGAGGCACACACGCACACTAGCACACACACGCAAGGTCTCTCGCTCCCTCTCTCTGCATTCCGGGAGATTTTAACTGATTTGCGGGCATCAGGGAGCCGCTATCAATATGCGGGAGACTCCCGGAACTTCCGGGAGACTTGGGATGTCTGGAATGGAGTTGAGACCATAGACTGTAAAAAAATATGGACGACGCCCCTTCGCTCTCTTCCATTGCTGAGAAGTGAAGCCGCCAGTGTCCCGATATGGCGCTTACATCTTGGGGCTTGAGTCTGCACAGTAGCGATTTCGGGACCAGACCTGCACAGTAGTGAGCAGATGTACAAATTAGAAATGAGAAGCACCCAGTAGGTGCATAGATAGTCGCTTCTGCTGCTTTTTTTCCTGTTGTGGCGGTTAGCGAACAACGTGGCATTACCGCGCACGCCTCCTTCTGGATTGGAGTGTGGATCGCCTGTGACTGTCTATTTTCTTCGTCTGACTGTATGCCGTCCATACTCCATGATATCCGTACTGTGATGGTTCAGGACGAACACATGTACCGTTACACACCTAATGGATAATCAAGTAAACCTTAGTTGCAAATTTTGAAAATCGAATCTTGAAATATTACTAACAATAATAATAACGATAATAGTTATTCGTATGTTCACTTTATAAAAATCTGTAAAGGACCTGCAACGGTATGTTTTTACAATTATACTAAAGTACTTTTACTTGCTAAGTTTTTCAGCAAAGTTTTGATTATGTTGATCATTAGGGGCCTTATAAATTTGAGTATCAAATATGATACAGTAGACTTTATAGGGTTAAGATATTTAATTTGTGATTTCTCTTTCTTCTGGGATCCATAATCTCTCTCTTTTTCTATCATGCCTCCTTCTCTTAATCATTAGCTTCTGTCAGCAGGTGCGGTGACAGATATGACTTGTGGGTAGCACTGGGAATCTCAAACCAACATCATCCTCATGCGGGATGTCCTGCCGTGATGGATGAGGGTGAACACGGGAGGTTCTGTATCCTGATAAACCCGCCCTGCACAGAGCCTCCGGTGCTGCTTTATCTGGCCTAAGCAAAGCCAAGATGCACAAACATACACACACACACACACACACATACATACACACAACAGCGCAGAAGGTCATCCTGTCTATTAATGCAGTGTGCCTCTGAGCCACAGAGCAGATGGTATGGAATAAGAGGCGAATGAGATGGAAAGACAACTAGGAAAGCGGATATAGGGGTTAGAGATGAAGCAGTATTTGTTGGGCCCCTGGGCTGCCCTACGGCCCCAGGAGCCTCTGTACACAGCTGGGGTGAGACGAGGACAGCCGACATTCAGATAAACTGATATCTGCTGCCACGCTACCCTTACAAATGCACCCACATTTAAGGTTGAGAATCCTTTATATATATATATATATATATATATATATATATATATATATATATATATATATATATATATATATATATATATATATATATATATATATATATTAGGGCTGTCAAAAGATTAAAATCGCGATTAATCGCATCCAAAATAAAAGTTTGTGTTTACATAATATATGTGTGTGTACTCTGTATAATTATTTTGTATATATAAATACACACACATGCATGTATATATTTAAGAAATATTTGCATACATATACTGTATATATGTATATATAATTTAAATATAATTTTTTTATATATAAATTACACATTTTTCTTAAATATATACAAGCATGTGTGTGTATTAATATATACAAATTTAATTATACACAGTACACACACATATATTATTTAAACACAAACTTTTATTTTGGATGTGATTAATCGCGATTAATCTTTTGACAGCCCTAATATATATATATATATATATATATATATATATATATATATATATATATATATATATATATATATATATATATATATATATATATATATATATATATATATATTAGGGCTGTCAAAAGATTAATCGCGATTAATCACATCCAATGTACAGACAAATTTCAGAGAGAATCCCCCCCGCAAAAGGAATACAACAGTTTTTATAGAATAGGAGCATGGCGAAAATGACATTTATTTCCCTACAATTTGATTAGTTCTTCATAGGCAAACCCTTCTGTTACTAGGTAGAATCCAACACTGTTTTCTTGATTTCTTCATTGTTAATCACAAGTTTTCAAACCTAGACATCTGTCTAGTTTCATTTCCCATATTTGTTATTTATACACTCACACACTCAAAGTCACGAGTTTTAGACTAAAGAGTTTGGAAACATTTAAGATTCAAATGATTCATGTTTTTCAGAGAAACAAGTATTTGAACATAGTGTGTTTCCTAAATCTCTGCAAACATATTATGGTATCTTCATGCTTCAGTCAAAAGAAATTACATACAGCACCTTTAAGGGATCTTGGGCGTCTGCATTTTTCTCCCGATGCGGATAGAAGACTGTACAGACATACTCAGTGGTAGATTCATTAGTGCCACAGCAAAGCAATGGATGCTTTCCATGAGCTGTGAGTTTGGAGTCTTAATTGAATGGGTTTAGACTTTAGAGGAAGACTGTGCACTGCTAAATAATACAAAGACAATGAATAGACAACACATCTTTAATGAATCTGGCTACAGTCACTGCAGTGTTCTGATGGTGCCTGAGCTGTAATAAAACTTCAGGATTGTGTCGCAGTGCTTTTGTCTATAATTGCTTTGGCACTAGAACTCTTAGTCCAGAACACCATCACTGATTTTTTATTTTTTTTTTAAACCTAATGGTTTCTAGTGATGCTGCTTTGATTTTTTTTATTATATATATTTTTTAGATTATTAAATATATTTATATTCATATTTTTTTAGTCAAGAACAGCTTTCATTAGGCCTGCTTTCAGTCTGCAAGTGTTGTGATTTTAAAACTCCTGTTATTCTTAAACTGCTAGAAACACACACACACACACACACACACACACACACACACACACACACACACACACAAATATATTTGCTCAGAAAATCGCATTTTTGTCAAAAAATATTTCTGGATTCAGAGAGATGATCAAAACACAGAGTGAGTAGATCAAGTCCATCAACACCCCTAAAGCGTCCTTTATTTTTCATATGAGATAAATTCACTCGTTTTTGCATCTTCTTCGCATGTGTTTTGATCAGGAGATTCAGTACTCTTTCAGCCTCCCAGCATATAACAGTGAAAACATGGAAAGCCGGAAAATTCCATCATTGGCGTAGAAGCGTTGTCTCATAAATGTCGGAAATTTCCGTCAATGGCAGGGAAAGAGTTACTGGCTCATTGTTTTCTCAACCTATGTTGTTCTGATCCTTTATGGCTGGTGATTTTATTTTTATTTTTTTAACGGAAATCTAGGTTTTGTTGTAATATATGGCATTGTTTTTGTGTTTTTATTTTGTGTTTACACACTTAAAGGGATAGTTCACCCAGAAATGAAAATTCTGTCCTCATTTACTCTCCCTCAAGTTGTTCCAAACCTGTATGACTTTCTTTCTTCTGCTAAACACAAAAGAAGATATTTTAAAGAAGGTTGGTAATTAAACAGTTGCTGGTCCCCATTGACATCCATAGTATTTTTTTTTTTTTCTGCTATGGAAGTCAATGGGGTCCATCAGTCGTTTGGTTACCGACTTTCTTCAAAATATCTTCTTTGTGTTCAGCAGAAGAAAGAAAGTCATACAGGTTTGGAACAACTTGAGGGAGAGTAAATGATGACAGAATTTTCATTTCTGGGTGAACTATCCCTTTAAGACTAATAGCTTCCTTAAAATCACTAAAGAATCACTATTAAAGAACCAGAATTGTTTCATTTCTTATGATTCAAATCCTTACACACATTACCGTTCAAAAGTTTGGGGTCAGTGAGGTTTTTGTAATAAACAAAAATAAAATCCCTTTATTCAGCAAGGATGCATTAAATTGATCAAAAGTGACAAGAAAGACATTTATAATGTTACAAAAGATTTTTATTTCAAATAAATGCTGTTCTTTTGAACTTTCCATTCATAAAGAATCCTGTAAATGTAAAAATGTTACAGTTACCACAAGAATATTAAGCAGAACATCTGTTTTCAACATTGATAATAATAATTAATGTTATTAATGTTTCTTGAGCAGCAAATCAGCATATTAGAATGATTTCTGAAGGATCATGTGACACTGAAGACTGGAGTAATGATGCTGAAAATTCAGCTTTTTAAAATATTTAAAAATACAAAACATCTATTCTAAATTGAAAGAATATTTCTCAATATCACTGTTTTTACTGTATTTTTGATCAAATAAATGCAGCCTGGCTGAGCATTAGAGACTTCTTTCAAAAAACATTAGAAAATATTACAGACCCCAAACTAATAAACAGTATTGTACACACACGCACTCTCATAAATGATGCATCTATGAATAATACAATGTAAATGCATACTCAGCACCTGTGAGGCAATCTCATAAACACTCATTCCTGACCTCACCACCTACTTATCTTTATTTCCCTTACTCAGTGATATGTGTGTGTGCGTGCATGTATGTTGTGGGAGTATCTGTAATAATGCGAGTGCAGGGTTCGCGTGGTGCTGGGGTTTCGTGGTTCATCTCTTGTTAATGGATGTTCATATCAATCCTCCTCAGCCGGGACAATACAAGCCTCTTGACTGAAATTAGACCGTCATAACCATCTCAGAGTGCTGACTGGACAAAACGTCCTGATCTGAGAGACGTGCCAGAGGACGAGCTGTACATCCATCAAAACCAGCATCTGCAGCGGCGGGAGTCACCGTTGGAGCAGTAATAAAACTTCTGGCACAGTGCTTCTGTCTAATCGCTTGCAGTGGGGCACTTCAGTCTGGAACTTTCAATGGAGAATTGATTTAAGTTAGTCTAGCACTGCTTTTAAATCAGGAACTGATTACAGTCAAGCTGCTTTTATTCTTGAAATGCTGTCATTTTAAACTGCTTTTATTCTATTTAATATTTGAGTTATTTTGAGTCTGCCCTGTTTACACCTGGTATTAAGATGTGTTTTGGTTGATCGGAGCACAAGTGGATGACACTAAATACAGGTGTATACGGGGTCTAAAACGTTTTGAGCTTGTCCACTTTTGAGCACTTCCGAGGTAGTCGAAAACGCATTCGACCGGATTGCTTTCATAGTGTAAACGCTCATGTGGTCGAATGTGTTCCACAAAAGACGCCTACTCTCTCACTGACCTAACCTGTGAACATTATGGGAAGAGCTCTAGCCAGACGGGATTTAAACTGTCGGCTGAAGACCCAAGTTTGGTTTGAAGACAAAAATGTACCAAGCACAATGTTCTCTCACCATTCCTGATTTCTAACAAACACTCACAGCGTTCGGCTGATCTTGTGGCTGTCAGAGCAGAAGCTAAAGCTGCTGCTCTCGTTGTGCTTTTCTGTCGTCTCCGGTCGTGTTCATATGTAAATTGCATGAGCTTATTTCGTCCATTAGATTGAAAGATCTGAAAAAACCCAAACAATTACCTGCTCATAGACCCTCCCCTCAAAGAAATCAGGACAGAAGTGGTTTAAAGTGGACAAAAGAGACACCAGGTGAACGGGAATGTGTCTTCCTTGTCTACTTGTTATCCAAATGACCAAAACGCATCTTAATACCAGTTGTAAACAGGGCCTAGAACCACTTCCACTCTACATTTACTTATTTTAGAACTGTTTTCAGTCTGCGATTTCTGTTATTCTTGAATTGCTTTAACTGCTAGATCTGCTTTATAGTCTCAGAGTCTGTTCACACAGAACGTGTTTTTGCATCTTCATGGTTTTCCATTGTTTTTCTATGCAAACATGCGCTACGGACATGTCTTTTGCAGCGTGTCTCACATGACGTCATTCTAAAAAACGTTGCTTATGTTAAAAGAAGTTAAACTTTTAAAAAATGCTTTCTGTGATAATGGTCCCTTAAGTATTTTGTGGTCTATTGTGTTTTGAATAACTGCCATCAGTTTAGAATTGTTTCTGGTCTCGATCTGCGTTCTGACAAGATTTGCTTGTAGTCTAGAACAGTGTTATTTTAGCGTCATTGAGATACTATTATAGATTTGATTCATATATATATATATATTTTTCTGTTTTCATTTTAATTAAAGTCTTGTTGCATGTTTTTCTCAGTTTTATTGTTTTTTTTATGTCTATATAGTTTTTATTTTGTTTGTCTTAAGTATTGTACTACAGACGTGGCCTTTAAGAATGAATTTATTTGACGTGGTTAACTGTCAAGTTAAACTAAAATGAGAAATGTTGCATTGGCAATGAGCTGACTTTTTTAGTTAATGCTTATTTATGTTTTATGGTTTTAGTTAACTATAATCACAGTTGTACCTGCCAGATCAGCTTATAGTGTTGAAGTGTTTTGTAGCCCCGCCCACTGTGAAATTATATTGGTGCAAAATTCCACTCCACATGGCAATAAATTAAACATCAACTACGTTCTGGTTGGCTGTGATTTTGTTACGTCACAGCTTCATGTTTGCTGTAGCCAAACCGCTTGTCACTGGAAACTTGTTGGTTGTTAGTTAGAACTCCATCACCTTTTCCCCTTTTCAAAAGCAACTCCTAATCTTTCTTTAAAGTATTTTAAAAGTTTTCCCTGTTTTACCATCCGTGATGAGCTTGTAATGATATCTCTGGGCAGCACAAGTCTCTCTTGGAGCCGAGAGTGGGATCTGATCATCCTCAGCCCTAGTTAAAGGTTTGAGCGATTGACTCTCCTTAGCAGGCTTTGAGTCTCAAATGCAGTAAACTCCATTTGCAAATCATTTGGCAAACTGTGTTTATCCACCACTGCGACAATAAGTGGATAAAGAAAATGTTACACTACAGACACTAAGTCTTTTGTGGACAAGAAAATGCTTGAATTTGAATTGCATGCAGTTCAAGAGGAACACAAACCCTGATGCAGACTTTTATAAGCTCATCCGATTGATTGGTTTGTTACAATTGTGAGTATACAGCGAATTCACTGCCAGTCAACCAGTATAAGAGCGTATTGTGCATCCAATTATCACAAACAAAACACCGTACAAGCCCTTAGCGACAAAAATCATCTAACATAACCTTGTATATTCTAAACTGTGCTGTGATTTCATCTTTTGGCAGGAGTACACCATCGACGTGTTCTTCAGGCAGAGCTGGAAGGATGAACGGCTGAAGTTCGAGGGACCAATGAACATTCTGCGTTTGAACAACCTGATGGCCAGTAAGATCTGGACTCCAGACACATTCTTTCACAACGGGAAGAAATCTGTCGCACACAACATGACCATGCCCAACAAACTGCTGCGTATCCAAGATGACGGCACCCTGCTGTACACCATGAGGTAAACAAGGTGCTATTTCTACTAATGAACAGAGCCCCTAAAGGGACATAAAAGAATATGAGACAGGAGGAAAAACTAAATGTCAACGCACTTGCGTTCTCTCGCAGATGTTTTGAGAAACTTTGTGTTCGCTCGCAAAACCTTTGAGTTCTTGGCGAGCGAATGCAGTTTCTCTGGGCAATGCAAAAGTTTTGAAATATATTTTTTCCTCCCATCTCATATTTTTCCCAACACTATGTCCCTTTAAGGGCTCCGTACTGATGTACTAGTTTGCTAATTTACACATTTTTCTGACAAAAGGCACACAATTTGTGTGTAATTTATTAAATCAATAACAGATTAAGTGAATTTAAACACAGCGCTCTACACCCTTTTTGATTGTGTGTTCAATTAATAAAATGAATAATAAAGAAAGGACTGCATGCATGTTTAAAGCTCTAGAACAGTGTTTCTCAATTGGTGGGTCGCACGGCCGTTTTAAGTGATCGCGTAGTGAGTAGTCAAAGAAACAACCACAAATTTAATTCTGTTTTTCAGATGCGAGACTTTTATTTTGAAAGATGTTCGTGAAAGCTGTTGACTTGTCTGTAGACGCAGTTTAGTGCCTGACAAAAACCATTGTTTTGATTCTACGGTCAGATGAGATGTTGTCTAGCTATATGTCATTGTCTTTATTCTAATGTTATTTTCATAACTTGTTCCGAAAAAATAGTTTTCCTGTCCTGTCAAATTACAAGGATGCAACATCATAGTTATGTTGTCAATTAGTAAATCATGAAATCACCAAAAAGTAGGGTGACATGGGGTAAGATGACTCCTCCACCTTATTTTTTTTACTCCTGACCATAATATAAAAGTTTTTAATCATTTTTGAAGGTATTTTAAATAATTAAAATGTGAGTCCCATGGCCAAACTAGTTGAGAACCACTGCTCTAGAACAGATTGTGATCGAATTTACATCAGTATTTTTGTGTGCAGACCTTTCTTTCTTTATTAATTTTTAATAGGTTTACTTAAAGCAAAAAGTTTCATTGAATTAAAAACTAACTTTTTTAAATAAATTCAATAAAAGCTTAATGCTTCATGATGTGAGCAAAAAATATGACTGTAAATCTGGCTTTTTTAAGTCTGACAATCATTGATTGCACTTAAAAATATCAGATTTTTGGTCATATTGCCTGTTCACACCGTCAAAAAAACAAATCTGGGTTATCAGGCATGATCTTGTGATCTATAATCCAAGTCTTCTGAAGTCTTGGATCGTTTTGTGTAAGAAACACCCCCAAACTGAAGAAATCTTACCCTCCAGTGAATTCCCAGTGAAAAATGGCTTTAATTTTGATCTGATTCTCTCATAATGTTATCAGAATTGATATTTTTGGTGAGTGATCCATTTAGCTCATATTGTGGGTGGCTAATGGAGTCATTCCTCATGTAAATCCCTGAATCACCTTGTATTCCCGAGAATTAGAATAATTCATCCCTCACTGACTCCCACAGTCCTCATGCAGCCGGCTGTATCGATTTGGCCACTAATTAAGATGTTTCATCTCTTTTCAGAAATGTGACACTCACTTTTGTAAGAGCTGATTTTGTTAAAACCAGTGACGACTTCGTAGTAAAGCACGGTTGTCATTATAATAGACATATTCAAGAGTCCGCAAACATCATCATCGATCTCCCTAATTACCTACAGATGAAACGGGAAGAGCAGAAGCCGTGATATATTGCTGTGTGTCATGTACACAAACCCCAAACAACATGGCCTTTCATAATGACTCTCGCCTCTGTTCATCCCGACGCTGCTCCAGAAAACATCATGACACTCTCCAACATGTACTCTCTCAATTTTCTCTTGCTTTTTCTCTCTTCTAAATCGCTCTCTCGCTCCCAGCACTTTCTGTGAGCACAAATGCTCCTCTCTGATGCCAAATCAATGAGAGCCTGACTCAGCCGTGAAGCGCAGGAAAAAAAAAGGAGACAAACTGAGAGAGAGACTGAGAAAGAGAAAGAAGCAGTGAAATAGAGGAGAAATGAATGTGAAAATGGATATCCAGAACTTACATTTATAGGACTACTAATAAGGATGGCTGACATATTTAATAATCACAATAATATTGAGAATATACAATTTAGCAGCATTTTGAATATCACAGTCTCAATGCTCTTTATTTGGCCATTAAATTTGCTAAAGAGCGTGTCATTATACTAGTTTCAGAAGTAAGAGAGCGAGAAGCGTAGGCATAATTTGCGGGTGGGACGTCGCCACCACTTTTCGCCTGGGCCGATATTGTTTAAAACATCTCGCAGGACGGATGTATCTAAAGAAGGCATCTCTAGTTGACTAGCATAGTATTCTTTTTTTTCTTCATTTGTGTTAAATAAGCGATACTGTATATTATATATCAACATATTTATTCACTGACGTAAAGACGAAACTATCATATTAAACACATTAAAAGTTCAATGTCAATCAATTAAACTGAATGTATTATTATAAATTAGTATTGTAATGTTATTTTATGTGCATTATGTTTTTTCTTCATTACAAACCCAAACCCGAACCCGAAGATATTCATGAAGCATTAACCCGAATCCGACTCGAAACTTCCAAGTTCTTCGGGTAGCGTCGGGATCGGGTCTGGAAGCAGACCTCTAAATCCTGCTAGTAATGATAATGGTATTAAATTTCTGCTTTTGTTGTGTTTGTGCATGTAAATCACAGATTGACGGTGCATGCCGAGTGTCCGATGCATCTTGAAGATTTCCCCATGGACTTCCACTCCTGTCCGCTTAAATTCGGCAGCTGTGAGTAACAGCTGGATTTATTCACCAAAGCATCATCGAGTGTCTTTCTTGTACTGACTAATTTAACATTTCAAACAGTCACCTGCAAAATTTTAATTGTGGCCCCGCTGAAATTGTTCCCACAGATGCTTACACAACGACAGAAGTGACGTACACTTGGACGAAGAACGCGTCCAACTCTGTGGTGGTGGAAGAGGAGAGCTCTAGACTGAACCAGTATGACCTACTGGGACAAACTGTGGGAAACGAAACCATCAGATCCAGCACTGGTGAGTCTGAAACTTAGACATTGAGATTTACTAGTCACAATATGGTTACATTATTTGGGAAAAAGCAGAGATTCTTCAAGAAGTTGAAGAGCTTTTTAAAAACGTTGCCAGCATTTTTGATAATTTTCACACAATTTTCATGGCCCCCAAAATATTTTGCTGTATGGATATCTGAACATGCAATATATCAAAAGAAAGAACAGAGCCTTTAAAAAACGTTTTCTTCTAGCTTCATGCATTCTTTTTCATCAACACTTGAATGTGGGTGAGTTTCATTAAAAAAAGCAACATTTTGAACGACTACAAACAAACATAAGCAATGCTTTTACAGCTTGTATCTGCTCCTTTTTTGCCTGTGCTTTGATTCAGAGATTCTCTACTCTTTCGGGAAGATGCATAATAGCGTTTCAAAAATCAGGTTGTTATGTTGAGACTAAATATTACAGTAGAAGAAGAGGAAACAGTAAAATACAAGGGAAAATCTACAGTCAGACAGTCCACATGTCATAACATTGACATAAACACAAGAGAAATGTGTTACGGACACTTTGCAATGTGTTTTGTGTGTTTTTCTTAAAATAGTAGTTAAATTTGGGCTGCATGTCACATCATTTATTACATTTCAGAGCTGTTGAAACCGGAGAGTCACGCCACAGTCCATTCAGCATGCTTCTGTTTTTCAAATTTTACCAAATAATCCACATATAAGATGAAATCAACAGAGGCACAAGTATCTTGAGTGAAGGCTATGTACATTCAGAATACAGATGTTCACTCTTAACAGTAGATATAAATGTATGGAGGAAATGGGACCAAATATCCTGCTCAGTTTCTCTGACGATGAAGCTCACTGCCATATAAAACTCCAAATTGGATCTTGTTAATGAAAACTGTCCAAACACACAAGCTTCATCTGTATAATCTTTCTATTTAATGGAGGAAACGTCTCAGAATCACGCAAGTGTAAAATTAACGAAGTTCAGTGTCATAAAGAATGATAAGTCTTATCCCAGGCTTGCATTTTTCGAGATTACTGACTGAATTTGGGACCAGAACAAACAAAACTCCATTAAATAGCCACTCTGGATACCTATTGGTTTTACAAGTGCCATAATAGCATCTAGTCAAAGGAATCGGATGGCAACAAGGCTTCTCAGCGCAGAGATTTGATTGGCTATTTGGGCTGTCAATCATTTATCTGTTATAAGGTTAATTCTTACAAAGTCAATAATATGGATTTGAAACAACATGACATCGAGTAAATGATGACAGACGTTACACTGAACCGACATGTTGGATCTATGCAGATGATTTTGAAGGATTGTCTGATGTCACGGCAGATTTTTCCTTCATTCTATCATAGTTTATCAAGTGCACATTTGTTCTGTCCTGCTTCATCTTCTATGTGCTTTAACACGATCTCTAGGCAAGACTCAACAACCCCCCCCCTCTCTCTCTCTCTCTCTCTCTCTCTCTCTCTCTCTCTCTCTCTCTCTCTCTCTCTCTCTCTCTCTCTCTCTCTCTCTCTCTCTCTCTCTCTCTCTCTCTCTCTCTCTCTCTCATGCACATCTTTGGGTTACTGTGACATTTCTTGCGTGTTGGCATTTGGTAGCTCAGTAAAGCGAACATATTTTCGACGTGGGGTGAGACTGAGGCCACAGCGCACACAAGATATTCCACTTCAGTTGAGCACAGAGAAACCAGAGGGACTGTACAACAACAACAACAACACACAGAAGACACACAAACTGTCATATTTGCGTACCTTATCTTTGCAAATGGCCACAGCTTGCAAAGAAATTAAAGACATTCTTGACTTTTATTCATGCACACCAGTACCCATCAACCAATACAGGCTTATTAAAAGATGAAATGGATACTTATAACTGAATATGGAAGTTGGGACGTACTGTTTATAACTAATATACACCACTGTTCAGAAGTTTGTGGTCAGTAAGACTTATTTTTTTAAAGGACTCTCTTCTACTCATTAAGGTTGCATTTATTTAATCAAAAATACAGCTGTAGAGTAGCTTGCTGAACAAGTTAGTTAAAATTAGTTTAACTATTGACATGTTTATAATCACCTGAATTATAGCATATCTGGTTTAATATCACAGACATTCGAAGGAAACTATCGCTTCATTGATTACTAAGGTTTGTTTACAGTTTATTGATAAAGCATTCATGTCTTTATTTGTAAAAAAAAAAAAAAAAAAAAAGTGTATGTTTCTTGTGTAAATCTCAAATTATCTGAGATGTTCTCATTGATCTCACTGGAGATTGTAAAGGACTTGGTATATGTAAGGTGAAATTGAAGAATGGACTAGTGTGACATTTCCAATCATGACAACATCATGGCGAAACAAAGTTCTCTTACGAGAGTCCTCTCGTACTGCGTTTTATCAAAACGCTACGGGAAAAGTCTCTTTTCACGAAACACTGAAGCAAAAAATTATCCTTTAATTTTCATATATGTAAAACGCGTTGCGGCAGCAGCAGACAGCTATGGCGAGACGGCTTGCTCGCTCATTGGCTGCTCTGCGGCAACTGCTTAAGCCTATCGAGCGAGGCCTGAGATGGCATCAGGCCAATGAGGGCGCTTCGCGCCCTCCTCGCCACTTCCCGCCGAAACGGGCGTGGCTTACCTCTATAAAAGGAGCTCGAGAAGGCTGACTCACTTGATTTTAATCTCTTCAGCGAAGTGCACGCATCGCTGGATCACGGAAGCAAGCGTCGTTCGAAGCAAGCACTTCAGCGGGACGAGCCCTCGAAGCCGCTGGCCAACGCCGCCTTCTACAGCCGTACCTGCTGCGCTTTCCGACGCCTATATCCTTTATTGCTATATTGCTCTGTTTTCTGTGTGTGTGTGTGTGTGTGTGTTCGCTGCAACACTCACCCCTAAAAGAGCTGCGTCTTTTTCAAGACGCCTTCTCATGCAGCGCTCGCGCTCGCTGACGGCGAAATGCCCTTACTCCGAGCCAATTGCCTACGGTGACTCTGAGGACTCGCCAGGCATCCTTCCGAGGCTGCCCTTCCTGGAAGCGGACGGCGGGATTAGTTTTTCTTTACGTTACAAGAAAAGCTACCCTGCCTCCGCGCGCGTCATTCACCGGCGAAGGAGAAAAGAGTGTTCTCAGTCCCACCATTGGTCGGTCTCACCTCTTTTCTCTCATATTTCTCAGTTCCCTGTTCGGCGACTGGAAATATTATTGCAGCAAGTGAGTCTGTTATAGCACGCTTGCCTGCCAGCAAACGCCGAAGAATACATGTTGACGCCGCCTTTGCCGCCAATGCTTCACTCTGTCAGTCCCCTGAAGGCGACTGCAGAGATGCATTTTGCAGCCAGCGAGCGCGTAGTACCCGCTTGCCTGCAACCGAACACCGTTTCTACGGTTCCCGTGCGTCACTGGCGAAAGGAGAATGGAGTGTTTTCAGCCCCGCTGAAACTGGGCGATATCCACTCTTCTCACATTCAAAGCCTACATCCCCCTGTGGCTCAGTGGCGGAGTTATAGGTTTTCCGCATGGGAGACCGGAGTTCTAATCCCGGTCTAGCGGCATATATATTTTTATGCCGCCAATGCTTCGCTCTGTCAGTCCCCTGAAGGCGACTTCGGAGATGCATTTTGCAGCCAGCGAGCGCGTAGTACCCGCTTGCCTGCAACCGAACGCCGTTTCTACGGTTCCCGTGCGTCACTGGCGAAAGGGGAATGGAGTGTTTTCAGCCCCGCTGAAACCGGGCGATATCCACTCTTCTCACATTCTGGCATATTTCAGGCGTCTGAAAATGTTAGTATTGCATGTCGTGCTTACTCGCATGCCTGCAAGCAAACGCCAGTGTGGATAATACTCGCGCTGACTTTGTCTATGTATCTTCACTGTGGTCCAGTGGTAGATTATTAGACTCTCGCGCGGGGGATCCAAGTTCGAATCCCGGGTCTGCCGGCAGAAAATATTTTGCCGCCGAATGCAAATCACTCTGTTTGTTCCCCGAGAGGCAACTGCAGAAGTGTTTGTTTTCGCAGCCCACGAGCACGTGGTACATGCCTGCAAGCAAACGCCAGTGTGGATAATACTCGCGCTGACTTTGTCTATGTATCTTCACTGTGGTCCAGTGGTAGATTATTAGGCTCTCGCGCAGAGGATCCGAGTTCGAATCCCGGGTCTGCCGGCAGAAAATATTTATGCCGCCGAATGCAAATCACTCTGTTTGTTCCCCGAGAGGCAACTGCAGAAGTGTTTGTTTTGCAGCCCACGAGCGAAGTCCCGGCCACGGCCGATGATGCTATATGTGTACAGAAGATGCCCACTGCTTGTGCCCATCCCTACACATTAGCACAGCCCTTCACACAGGGCCCGCGCTCATATATTCAACTCGGGTCGATCACGCACACAACATAGTGAACGTGCCCACTGCCTAGTGCCCACAAATACTATGTTCTGCATGCCTTGTGGTTTCTGTAAAGACGAAACCTGTGCATTCACACTGCTCAGGCAGACAGTGCACTCATTGCAGTAATTGTGCCCGCTCTCCCGCGCCCACACTTACTAACGGTCATTATATGTCCTACGGGACTCGCCCAGCCCTCCCTTGCTCGGTTAAACACCGCAGCGGGGTCGAGCGCAGGCATTCTGCCCGGCCACGGCCGATGGTGCTATAAATGTAGTCTCGATGCCCACTCCTCAGTGCCCATCACTACACATAAGCACAGCCCTACACTTAGGGCTCGCGCACATAAAATCGACTCAGGTCGATTGTGCTTCCAACATAGTGAGAGTGCCCGCTTCCCAGTGCCCACGAACACTATGTCTAACAGATCACAGGCTCTCTGTAAAAACGAGACCTGTGAGCGCGCGCTCTGCTCAGGCAGACACCGCGCCCAAAGCAGTAAATGTGCCCGCTCCCAGCCCACATCTACTCGCTCACATGAGTCCTATGAGACTTTCTCAGTCCTCCCTCACTCAGCTAAGCACTGTAGTAAGGTCGAGGACGAGCGTTCCGCCCGCTGTATTAAGCGCGCGCCCCGCCTCAAATGCCACAGGCATAACGCCTATGTTTTTATCCCCCGAAGCGCCTCTGTCGCACGGCGAACAGAGCGCGCTCCGTATCCAGCCCCTAGCCAGCCATGCAGAAGCATGGGCAGCGCTTCCAGGGGTTTCGGACTGGGTGCTAGGCATTATAAAGAGAGGCTTCTCGCTACAGTTTTGTCGACGCCCTCCCCGCTTCACAGCGCGCGTCGGAACTACGGTTTCGTTGGAAGTAGCTCACCTACTTCGAGCCGAAATATCAAAACTGATAAGCAAAGGGGCGATAGAGCGCGTTCCCCCAGCTCTAAGCGAAGGGGGACTATACAGCAGATACTTTCTAGTCCCCAAAAAGGACGGCGGTATCAGACCCATACTGGATCTAAGACGGCTGAACAGAGTATTATTGAAACGCAGTTTCAAAATGCTCACAACCAGCAAAATTCTCGCGCATGTTCGCCGAGAAGACTGGTTCATGTCGATAGATCTGAAGGACGCGTATTTTCAAATACAGATAGCGTCACACCACAGGCGATACTTGAGATTCGCCTTCGGGGGTCAGACATACCAGTATACAGTCCTGCCATTCGGCTTGTCCCTAGCACCTCGTACATTTACGAAATGCAGGGACGCAGCGCTCGCTCCTCTCAGACTCAGAGGCATGCGAGTGCTGAACTATTTGGACGACTGGTTGATCCTAGCTCAATCACGATCACAGCTCGTGGAGCACAGAACCATTTTACTCGATCACCTCGAGAATCTTGGTATCACAGTCAACTGGACAAAGAGTTCATTGAACCCCAGTCAAACGATTTTGTTTCTGGGCGTCGTTCTGGACTCACAGTCTATGACAGCGCGGCTGTCACCACAGCGCGTGTTGATCATTCAGCGCGCGGCGAGGTCTTTCCGCCGCGGCGCTGTCACCCCGCTCAGGAAGTTTCAAAAGATGCTGGGTCTCATGGCTTCAGCATCGTCAGTTCTCCGGCTGGGCCTGCTCCGCATGCGCCCGCTGCAGTTCTGGTTGAAAACGCGGGTACCGCGCAGAGCGTGGGCGACCGGTCGATTACGCCTTAAGGTCGATCAGAGCTGTGTTTCAGCCCTGGCGCCTTGGACGGCGGACGACTGGTACCAATCAGGAGTAAGCCTGGGGACTTCCTCGAGAGTGAGGATGGTGTCGACAGACGCATCCACCTCGGGATGGGGAGCTCTGCTCGAGGGCAGACCGTTCTTCGGCCTGTGGTCGGAACGAGAAAAGCTCCAACACATAAACTGCCTAGAAATGCTGGCAGTGCACAACGCGATGACGCGTTTTTGTCCCCACATCAAGAACGAACACGTCATAGTCCGTTCGGACAACATGGCTGTGGTGTCCTACATAAATCGCCAGGGCGGTCTGAAGTCCATATCCCTGTACAGGCTGGCGAAACGCCTCCTATTATGGGCTCAGCACAACTTACGCTCGCTGAGAGCAGTGCATGTACCTGGGCTTCAGAATGTGGGCCCAGACAGACTGTCCAGGAACAATGTTCCCCCGGGCGAATGGTCTCTACACCCACAAACAGTCCGGCTGTTGTGGGAGAGATTAGGCAGAGCGGAGGTGGACCTTTTCGCGTCCCGCGAAAACGCGCACTGCCCCGCGTTCTTTTCAAAGACCGACAGCGCGCTGTCCCGAAGGTGGCCGCGCTGCCCGTTATATGTTTTTCCCCCCGTCTCCCTCCTGCCACAGGTGCTGGAACGGGTCAGGGAAACGAAATGCCCAGTCCTGCTTGTAGCTCCGTTCTGGGAGAACCAGATATGGTTCCCAGTTCTGATGCAGTTGACAGATATCGATCCATGGCCACTGCCGTTGAGGAGAGATCTCCTCTCGCAGGCCGGGGGCTCGATTTGGCACCCACACCCGGAACTGTGGTCCCTTCATGTGTGGGTGCTCAACGGATACCCGTTGGTCTCACAGAGGGAGTCGTGAATACCATCACTCAGGCTAGAGCGCCGTCGACACGGCGGCTTTATGCTTCGAAGTGGTCGGTTTTCTCCGGCTGGTGTACAGCTCGGAGCATTTCACCCCTCGAATGTGAGGTAACGGAGGTTTTCTCCTTCCTACAAGAGCTGTTGGATAAGGGCAGATCCCCTTCCACGCTCAAAGTGTATGTGGCGGCTATTTCAGCGTTCTTTGGTTCAACGCTGGGTCAGTCGCTGGGAAGGAATGATTTAGTCATCCGCTTCCTCAGGGGAGCTAGGAGACTGAATCCGCCCAGACCTCCTTCAGTTCCTTTGTGGGACCTTTCTACGGTCCTGGCGGCCATGAAAGGTGCCCCTTTCGAGCCTATCCAGTCTATTAGCCTCAAACACTTGTCTTTCAAAACAGTGTTTTTGATGGCTCTCGCTTCAGTGAAGCGCATAGGCGACCTGCACGCGCTCTCTGTGAGCCCGGCGTGCTTGGAGTTTGGTCCTAATGACTCTAAAGTCATACTCAAACCTAAGCACGGCTATGTGCCGAAATCCCTCAACACGCCTTTTCGGGCTCAGGTCATTTCCCTGGCTGCCCTGCCGGCATCGAGTGAGGAAGGGGACTCGAGTTTTCTTTGCACTGTTAGGGCTTTAAGAGCTTATATGTCCCGCTCTGCTGTCTTCAGACAGACAGAGCAGCTCTTTGTCTCGTTCAGTGGACGTTCCAAAGGAATGGCTGTTTCGAAACAAAGTCTATCCAGATGGATAGTTGACGCCATAGCGCTGGCGTATACTGCCAAGGGCATTCCATGCCCGTTGGGAGTCAGAGCGCACTCTACGAGAAGCGTTGCTTCTTCGTGGGCTTGGTCCAGCGGGATTTCCCTACAGGATATATGTACGGCGGCAGGCTGGGCCTCGCCGTCTACATTTATCAGGTTTTATAACCTAGAGGTTCCCGCCTTGCAGGCTAAGCTTTTGTCGGTGTAATCCGTTCAGCCGTCTAGTCAGACCGCTGAAACTCATGCGCTATGCGCTACCGACTATCTTGGGCAGAACTGTGTAAGACCCACATTTTCCGCATTAGTTCAGGTTCCCTACCCTGTCTATGTGATGTTATACTTGCGTCTGTGGACATGTCTATTCTACGACGCTACAGTTTAGGGAATTAAGGCTCCCACCCTTATTCCCTGACTCTGTGTGAGTCAATCTGGTGATTATGCACTGTATGCCTGAAATAGCTTCCGGTGATCAGTGTTTTTTTATCCCAGCACGCACGGCGTTTTGCAAGGGGTTCCCGTAGCGTTTTGATAAAACGCAGTATGAGAGGACTCTCGTAAGAGAACGTACTCGGTTACTAACGTAACCTCGGTTCTCTCTAGAAGAGGGAACGAGTACTGCGTTCTCTGCCGTGCGTACGGTTCACTCTGGTTCGCTTCGGCGATCAAAATCAAGTGAGTCAGCCTTCTCGAGCTCCTTTTATAGAGGTAAGCCACGCCCGTTTCGGCGGGAAGTGGCGAGGAGGGCGCGAAGCGCCCTCATTGGCCTGATGCCATCTCAGGCCTCGCTCGATAGGCTTAAGCAGTTGCCGCAGAGCAGCCAATGAGCGAGCAAGCCGTCTCGCCATAGCTGTCTGCTGCTGCCGCAACGCGTTTTACATATATGAAAATTAAAGGATAATTTTTTGCTTCAGTGTTTCGTGAAAAGAGACTTTTCCCGTAGCGTTTTGATAAAACGCAGTACTCGTTCCCTCTTCTAGAGAGAACCGAGGTTACGTTAGTAACCGAGTACGTTTGTTTGCAGTTCGTTTCAGGAGTTTGAAACAGCTTGTTAAAGTGACCTTCCCGTAAAAGTTCGCTCCGGCTGGTAAACAGATTTGAACTACCATTGGTCTGTGGCAATTACGTAATAAGTAGTTGTGGATTTGAGGCTCAGCTCCTTTGACATGGAAATCTTCCCAGGTTCATTTCTTCTGTTCAGTCCGTTGAGGTCAGACGCGAATAAAAACACAATGAACACACTGTAGAGCTACTGTACTTTAGAGTTAAAACTGAAGTTTTCATTCTTATTAAAAGTGACTCACACTATTTCATGTACTGTAATACTGTAAAGCTGCTTGCTTTAACTCAGTCTTTTGTATAAAGTGTTATTTAAATGAACGTGACGTGACTTGACTGGAGTGGTGAATTGCAGGACTCGGACAAACATCTAACATGATCATTATGATCAGATGCTTTCTTAACTGCTATTTTGCGCAGCACATATGTGACTGTGTAAAGTTCTCCATTTATGTTCGCGATTGTGCTGCATCCACTCACAAAAATACATTTTTGATATATTTAATGTAGGAAACTTACAAGATATCTTCATAGAACATGATCTTTACTTAATATCCTAATAATTTGGCATAAAAGAAAAATCGATCATGTATTGTGATCATGTATTGTTGGCTATTGCCACAAATATACCCGTGCGACTTATGACTGGTTTTGTGGTCCAGGGTCACATATTTGCATATTCATCTAAACACAGCTCTCAGCAGTCGGGATATCCGCTAACAATATATCGCTGAAAAAGCTATTCTGAATTTCTTTTACGCCTGAACGAAGAACGAAAAAGAACTTTGCCTTGACTGAATATTTCGGGACCTTCACTGTAAAGCTGCTCAAGAATGAATTGTATTGTAAAAGTGGTTGCACATATAAATCGGAATTTAATTTAATCAAATCATCAACCTTTCTGAAGTTGTGGGGACATGAAGGTAATGAGAGGAGTATTCTCTATTCAGTAGCCTGAAATATACTTGTTCATTGTTTCCATTTCATTTCCTAAGACAGAATTCCCAATTTGCTGTGCCATGTCCTGCGGGATTCGTGTCTTCTGTTCAGACCCATTTGTTAAGTGCTGTTTGCATCACCCCTAGTAAGTGTACTCAAACTGGTACCGGCGGCTCACTCACACAAACGTGTGCATTAAAACTTACATGCATGAGCCTTTGGACCTTTTCTCCTGGGGCTCTTGTAAGTCTGCATCATGTAAAGTGATATTAATCATTCATTACAACAGCGTGAACATGCCGTCTGAGGGAAAATTGGGTCATATGCCACACTTGAGTGCGCACTACATTTTGCACACTTGAGTGTTCGCAATATCTGAAGGATTTTTTAATACCTTTCTTCCTTGAGGCCGCAGGGTCAGAAACCACTTAGAGTAAAGCCACTTCAGGTTTGTCTATCTGTGTGTGTGTGTGTGTGTGTGTGTGTGTGTGTGTGTGTGTGTGTGTGTGTGTGTGTGTGTTTTTACATTGATTAATGGTGCAATGAAGGGGTGTGTTTACAAAAACCAAGTGTAGTTGAGAGGCGCAGTGTCAGCTGAGCACTTGAACACGATGCCGGGGTACGTGATGCCCATGTGTTATTCTGGCTTATCAGTGTTGTGATAATGGCTTTAAGATAACAGATACACACTCAGAGTCAGTACATCAGTGAGCAAAGTTTCTTTCCTGACCATATATCACCCCAAAGAAATCACAAGAAAGAGAAATTTGAAATGGTATAAAAGAACATGAAGCCTATTTTTAAGACCATTAAGATTTTTGTGTATTACATTAATGAGAATCTAATGAGAAGCTCCATTGAGAATGAGAATTATACACACACACACACATAACACATTGTGCGGACGCATTACAGTAATGAGAATAATGAGGGGGAAATGTGCTTAATTATCGTGAAAATAATGTCAAAATGCATGATTTTAGTTCTCCTGTGGAACACACTCACATACACACATTTTATATATATATATATATATATATATATATATATATATATATATATATATATATATATATATATATATATATATATATATATATTATTAAAATATTTATTAATTCATTGGCTTATTTAAATGTATTTTTGGGTTTAAATGTGACCATGACCTATTCATTAGATTCACCTGCACACAGCAATTGTTAAAGGACTAGTTCACCCAATAATGCTAATTCTTTTATTACTTTACTCAGCCTAATGTCCTTTTAAATCTTTATGGTAAAATGTTGACGAATGTACAACATGACACACAAGCACCACAGAAAGTGGTACGGATTTAGAGCGACATGGTGGTAAGAAAGTGACAGATTTCTTTCTTCTTATTTTTTGGTGAACTATGCTTTTATCACAAAATTACCCCTCTCTCAGTTCTGTTCACCCCTTTTCTGTCCGTCATGACGTTGACACACTGAGATCTGTCTGTTTTTGTGAGATCATTACTGGCGAACATGCTTGTTGACGATAGAGGCCGGGTTTCCCCTGCGAAAGATGGAAAACGAGAGACATGTAGAGAGAGAACAGGAAAGATCAAATGATGCTGGCATTCTGTCAGTGACATCATGCTTAGAAGTTGAAACATCACCATGGCGATCAGCATCACGGTTGTAGTGGGAGAGGGCGATACACACTCGCTGGTGGTAATTAGCGGTGCAGATCTGTCATCGTTTGCAGAGCTTGGATGTGTGTGTGTGTAGACCGGCGTAACCAGACATTTGACTATCAAGTCTAGTCCTAATCGCAGCTTATTCTGGCCTAATAAACACACACTTAGACATGAAGAGATTGCTTGGTAAAAGTGACCAACCAAAGATCATTTTGTTTTAACCCTGTGGACTCCACACTCTTAGAAGAAGAGGTTTTATATAGATGACAATATGCTTTGCCAGGCGCGTCATATATTATCATTATTCTTTCAGCCAAATAATTGACTCGGGTCTTCATTCAGCTTTCAATTGTTTGCTGTAAATCTCAGTATTTTTGTCTTGTTTTTCACTGTGCAAATATCAAAACATTAAAACATCGAGATGAATTTACTTGAGAAACACAATGTCTTAAGACATTAAATCTTGCTCTATGAAAAATAAAAATAGCTAAATTGAGTTTATGCCTAAAAACAAGAAAATATATATCAGTGAAGTAATACAAATAAAATAAGATTTTTTTATTATTTTTTTAACCCCAACCTCACTTAAAGGGTTAGTTCACCCAAAAATGAAGATTCTGTCAGTAATTACTCACCCTCATGTTGTTCCAACCCCGTAAGACTTTCGTTCATCTTCGGAACACAAATTAAGATATTTTTGATGAAATCTGAGTGCTGGATCACTCCTCCACAGGCTTAAAGGTGCATTAAGCAACTTTTCATGTTAAAAATACCCGTTTTCTAACCCATACATGCTTAAACAATTGCCTGATGGGCTGAATGAGCCCTTCTCTGATCACTGAGATTGTCTCTATAATCCTGTAAAGTAAAATAAATAAGAGGGATTCGGGCCGGAATTTTAGACTGGGCGTGACGTCATGCGTGTTCACGGCACGCTCACCTGGCTATGTCTGGCAGGTTTGTGTATTCGCCGCCATTCTCCGTAGAAGATGGATTGTAAGAGACCGGCTTATAGTTCATTTCAAACACCAACGCAAACTCCACGTAAGATAAAAAAAAGAAAACTTTTGTCCGTGAACGTGCACACTTCTGGTTGCAGTTTCGCTTGCTGCCAGAGGGGGCATAGTTCTGCAAAAACTCAGAGACTTGCGCAATGCACCTTTAAGGACACTATAACTTGCTGGCCCAGAAAATGTATTAAAGACATTGTTAATATAGTCCAAGTGACTCCAGTGGCTCAATCTTAAGTTTATAAAGCGACGAGAATACTTTTTATGCGCAAAAACAAACAAAAATAACAACTTTATTCCACTATTCATTTTCTTCTCTATGGACCTCGAGTCTTTTTACGCAGTGTTTAAGCGTAGCGCGTCTGTGTTTCACGTCACCACGTAGGCTCTGGTCATGTGTGATACGTGGTGACGTGAAACACAGACGCGCTACGCTATTACACTACGTAAAAAAAACCTCGAGGTCCAGAGAGAAGGAAATGAAAAGTGGAATAAAGTCGTTATTTTTGTTTGTTTTTGCGCCACTGGAGTCACTTGGACTATATTAACAATGTCTTTAATACATTTTCTGGGCCAGCAAGTTATAGTGTCCATAAGCCTGCAGGAGGAGTGATCCAGCTCTCAGATTTCATCAAAAATATCTTAATTTGTGTTCCGAAGATGAACGAAAGTCTTACGGGGTTGGAACAGCATGAGGGTGAGTAATTACTGACAGAATTTTCATTTTTGGGTGAACTAACCCTTTAAGCACAAACTCACTTAATTTTGATATATTTTTTCAGAAAACATTAATATCTTAAGTAATCTTCTTAATGCTATCTGTAAAAACAGACAAAAATACTGTCATATTATTATTATTATTTTTATTTTTATTTATTTTTTACAGTGCATGTCTTATTCATTACAGTTTGTGTAAGAGGCTTTTCAGAAGATAGCATTGTGCGCGGCTGAAGGTCGTTTTCAGCAGTTTAAATGAAGTTGTATTGCTGCATCATGCCTCTTTTCAGAAGACCCTGAAATAAAGTTGTGTCTCAGAGGGCTATTTCTTTGCCTTCATTAAATGATGTGTGAAAAAACGATAGTCTTTCTCCTGTTATTACCTGCATTGGTCTTCAGGTCAGGATGAGGTCAGGCTCCTTAATGAGAATCTCTGTGTCAAGTGTAGTGTTGCTGTAATATATATCAGCTCCGTTCCAAACCCTAGGGAGCGGCCTTCCTAGACAACATTTTTAGACATCATGCCCAACTCTTCTATTCTATTCTATTCTATTCTATTCTATTCTATTCTATTCTATTCTATTCTATTCTATTCTATTCTATTCTATTCTATTCTATTCTATTCTATTCTATTCTATTCTATTCAACTTCATTCTATTTGTGTGAGCATTAATGGACTTGCTGTATTTGTAGAGCAGTTTAGTTCAGCCACTCTTGGGGTTTGATTTCGATTACGACGCTGTTTTATAAAGTGTGTGTAGACAGTAGACGGTCACAGCAGCACACTGGGGTTTGGAATCGAGCCAGTGTGTGTTCTGGAATCTCTGCTTTCCAGAGAGAATCACAGCATCTCCTGTGACTGATCGTCATCTTCACGCTTTAATTAACATCTTCACGGTGCACAGGCGGCGGCTCTGAGTGGCTACTAACACGCACGCACACACACACACACATACACACACGTTAGCTCTGTTCCAAAACCTAGTGTGAGCTGTCTTGCTGTCCACTGTCTGCTGTAGAATAGGCTGCTATCTTTAAAAGCAAATTCCTAACTATAATAGAACTCATAAACAACTGATTTAGAACTCTATACAGGTTAAACACAAAAAAGTGCTACTTATTTGTACTCACAATTGATTCCAATAGATATTGACATTAGCTTGTTGCTAAGCTAACCACAAACACTAATAAGCATAATGCCTAGCACAAATAGTGCAGTTTTAATTAGACTGACACTTTTTTTTATCATATTTTTACTTAAACGAAATATATTTAACATTTCTCTCAACACATCCACCATCTCAGATTTTTTATTTATTTATATATATATATATATATATATATATATATATATATATATATATATATATATATATAGCTTGTTGCAATGCATTCTGGGATTTATATCTCCTTGCTGGAATGTTATTTTAGTATTATTTATATATTATTATAGTTTTTATTATTATTATTTTTATTTTATTTGATTTTTATATTTTCAGTTTTAAAATTTGATTTAAGATTTAAGATAAGATTTTAGTTATTTTGTTTAAATGTGTTTTTTTATATATAGTACTATTTTGTTTTGTTTTAGTTTTAGTTTTTATTTATTTATTTATTTCCAGTTAGTTATTTTAATTCTTCAACTTATTTCAGTTAGTTTCCAAGGCAATATTTCTAATTTCCATTTATTTATTTATTTATTTATTTATTTATTTATTTATTTATTTATTTATTTATTTATTTATTTATAGCTTTGGTTTTTTATATTTTTAGCTTTCATTTTCATTTTAGTTTTTTTTTTTTTTACTTTTGTTATTTTGTTTGTTTTTATATTGCTATTTAGATTAATTTTAAAGTAAATTAGTTAATTGCTAAGGAAACATTTATAATTTTCGTTTAACGCTTTTCATCTTAGTTTAATTTTAGCTTTTGGTATTTTTTTTATGTAATATATATGTTTAGATTTAATTTATTTTAATTTCAGTTTTACTTTTAGTTCAGGTTTTGTTTTTATTTATTTCCAGTAAAAAAAAAAAAAAATCCAGTCATTTTTAGTGCTTCAGCTTAAACTCATTTCAGTTAGTTGCAAAGGCATGATTTATAATTTCCTTTAAAATAGTTTTTCCATCTAATATTTATATTTTATTTTATGACATTTTATTTCAATGAACAAACATATGCTGCTTTATAATCCAGCCAAGGTATAGGCATCACGCTAGGTTTTGAAAGAGAGCTGTCGTCTTTCTCCACAGTAGACCCACAGTCTTATTTCCCTTTTAAATCTTTTTATTCAGTGGAGACACATTCTCACACACGCACACGCCTGAACTCTGTGCACATTTACATTTTCTCTTGCTGTTTTTTCCAGTGGACTGCTATTAATTAAATGAAAGCAGACGCTGCTCATCCTCATCCGTGCTTATTTTCCCCAGCGCAGCTCCGTGCTGAGATAACCGGTGCTGGTGAAAGGAGGAACCGTCTCCGAGAGGATGCCTTGTGCAGTTCAACAAGGAAAGCAAAGAATGAGATTTACAGGATTAGAGCTGGCTAAAATCCGTCAGTGCTTCCTCTGCAGAAAGGACGAGGAGTTTCCCCCCTCTGCCAAATGGCACCAGCTCGGCATCCTCCACCAACATCCAAAGGCACCAGATAGATTTCTCTCTTCTGTTGCCATGGGCAACCAAAGTCTTCCTCCATCCTTGGGTTATGCCTTCCCTCTCTCTCTCTGTCTCGTGGGCCATTTGCCGGCGGAGATTCTCCGTTTCCAGGCGGTTTGCCACGTTTCTGTGTGTCTCTGCGAGCGGTTGGAATAATGCTCTCTGATAATGAGGTTAAAAACCTCATGATGATGTCGAGGAGATTTTCTTCAGGTCATTTTGCTCGGTAACAATCTGTCTCCGTAGAGTCGGTTCAGACTGACCTGATCGTTTGAAATGAGGTGTAATTCTGGCTTTCCTCAAATAGTTTCCGGCTTATAATAATATGCATCTTTCCCTCCCCTGCATCAGCCATTTCAGAATATGTAATATGTGTTTCATAATCTGTTCTTTGATGTCCTATTTACTGAGTGCCGCTTCTTTACCTGGCCCCTTTTTACTTCATCTTTTCTTATGATTTCCCATCAGGATCCAAAATTAGATTTGCTAACACTTTTTTTTTATTGTCCACTTTAGACATTCTATAAGTAACTTTGCAACTATGTCAACTTACTCTCTTTAGAGTAGGAGTAGACTGTCTGCTTAATATCTGCTATCTCTTTATTTTGATGCTCCCCAACAGACATTACACTGACTATAAGTCACTTTGCAAGTACAAGTCAACTTATTTACCTGAACCTAACAGTCTAATTCTCTAATGAGAATTAGTTGGCATGTAGTTGCAGAGTTACTTATAGTTAATAGAATGTCTAAAGTGGACTATCAAATTGTGTAACACTTGCTGATGGTGACTGAATTGGGGAATTTTATCAGCCATAAATATTTCTTACTGATCATGAAACTTTTTTTGCCCCTTGCATATTTGGTGCTTTGCGGTATCATGCATTAGCAAGTTTCTCTGTGAAACTAAAAATTGAGATCCATCATGATCTTGATCTTCATATTTGTTAAATCCTTTTATCCTTGTTTACGAAGCTTTGAGAGTTAAATAATTGCCAATCCTTTGAATACATAATTATAGTATTTAAAAGGACGATATCTTTTTAACAAATATCTGCATGTAAATTTATCCAGTTTATTTTTGTAGAAAAACTTCTGGTTCACCTGATAAACATTTGATGAATGAATTTTCCACTGATTTAGATGTCATGTGACAGTCACTGAGCTTTTTTCAAGTAACCACTTGCATGTCTGATTTTAATCGCTCACATCTCTTAGTATTTACGATTCGTGTATTATGTTGTGAATCTGATACCCTCCAGTGTTTTTTATTTACTCAACAAAGCCTATTTGAATCTTATTTTGGACTGGTTCCCATAAGTCTCTCTTTTTCCCCCACAGGTGAGTACACTGTGATGACGGCCCACTTCCACCTGAAGAGGAAGATCGGTTATTTTGTGATTCAGACGTACCTGCCGTGCATCATGACCGTCATCCTATCCCAGGTGTCCTTCTGGCTAAACCGAGAGTCTGTTCCAGCCCGAACTGTTTTTGGTGAGTTTAATCTCTGATTGAATCTCCAATTTACTCACAAACTTCAGATTGCTCTGGGTTTTTGGGAATATTTCAAACTTTGGATGCTACTTCGGAGATGTGACATATGGCCCTATAATAAAAAAACTCATAGAGACCGTCACCGGTTACTATCGTAACTTCGGTTCCCTGAGAGGCGGGAACGAGACATTGCGTTAGCCGGCGTGTTCGCTGTTTGATCAGCTGTGCAAACGTTCAGTCGTGATTCTGACGCAATTGTCGCGCCCATGCATTTTATACCGCCCGCGAGCCTGTCAGTATTTACATACTTTGTGACAATTGGCCAGCTGTTCCAAGCTAGCCCATAAGATTTAAACAAAAGTGGAGAAGGGAGGAGTTCCCACAGCGTAGCTATGCAATGTAGAGTTACCGCTCTCGAAAGGGAACTCAATGAGCATGCAGTTTCTCTTAGCCTGCTTAAAACCAGACCATTCTCAGTAGTAACTGAGATATGGTCTGTCAAAGCTCCTTTAATAACTCATTTCCAAAGGGGCGTCACCAACGGACGTCGCTCAAATGCCTCTGGGCACAATTGGATAGACCTAAAACTCCTAAAACCAATCAGAGATCGTCATGTGTAAAGCCATATGCTGCGTCCCAATTCGCCTAAGTTACACTACGCCATATGTACTCTTTTTGTGAAGAAAATGTATTTACTTTTGAATGTGTAGCAAAAAAGTAGGCAAGCTTTGGGACATACTACTTTGTCATCTTTATCAGACGGATCTGTCGCGTGCATCCCGTCATGTAAACTGCCCTGTCAATCATCTTGTCACAGTTAAAGGGGTCATATAATGGTACATGCACTTTTACAAGTTGATTGCACTGAAATGTCTGTTGGCAGTGCCTGTACACAACCATCCTATCATGATAAAAATCCATCCAGTGGTTGTGTTTTAATCTCCTTATATGTTTGACCATCTCTGAAATCAAGCCGTTCGATATTGTGACGTCATAAGATCGTACGCCCCTCCCGCTATTGTGATTGACAGCCGTGTTTCAACACAAGACCCGCCCTGAGCGAGCTGTGACAGCTGTCGTCATAGTAGTCCGCCATTGTTGATATGCTGGAGTAGAATGGCGTCTAAGCGATTGTGGTGTTCTGTTCTTAGATGTAATAAGGAACACAGCAGTCATTTGGATGTTCCTAAATCCGAGCCGTTGAAGAAGCAGTGGCTGAGTTTTGTTTTTGAAGCGATATGCCCAAAGGATTGACGCGGGGATTCCCTCACGGGGATTCCCCACGATCGTCTGTGCTTTCATGTTTGCGCGAATCATTTCACACCAGACAGCTTTACAAACGAGAAAAAACGGATCGGTACCAACGTGTTCCTGCTGAACCTCCAGAAGATGTGAGTGTAATGTTTTATTAACCTTTATATTAGTATTTATATTAATCTTTGCGAAATTTGCAAACCTTGCTGCAGGCTTCACGATGAATGCGTCTAAGGTTTACACTCAGGGTACATTACGGCATGTTTTCTATGTACGACGTTCTCAATATAATTCATAATCCCACGTTTATAACGAATAACACGTGGTTATTGTGTTAGATACGGTCAGAGAATGTCTAATACGGTGTACCCACAGAACAGAGGGGCGGGGTGAGCAAAGCTCATTATCATTTAAAGACGCACTGAAACGGCGTGCTGAAAACAGAGCTGTTTTTGACCAGGTAAAATTAGTGTTTTCTTACAATACTAATGAGATTTTTTAATTAAAATATATTACAAACTTTTAATTTAGACCCTAAAGAATCATATTAGCTTGTACAAAAATGGCATTATATGACCCCTTTAAAATCCTCTATTAAATCTAATTTAATTTCCTACCGTTTCGGAGAGAAATGTAGTAGCACGTTCATCTGCCAGTGGGTCTTTCATGGAGACTGTCCTCATGTGTTTGCAATTTGAATATAATAATGCATTTAAAAGTTGCTGCGCTTCACCAACGGACGTCGCTCAAATGCCTCTGGCTAGGCTAGACCTAAAACCAATCAGAGCGATCGTCATGTGTAAAGCCCGCCTCAACGTTTCTGACTGGTGCCTTGATTTCTCGGCATGGGGAAATGGACTTGAATGGGCTCTTTGCCAGACTTACTTGCAGAGCAAATCTAAATTTGCCGGAAGTTGTCTGGGTTTTCCCAGGCTAAGTTCCTCTTTGATTTTATCTGGATGAAAATACAAACACATTCTTTTTGGTTCCTTGATGCATACTTATGGTGTATTGTTGCTTGCAATTCAAATGTGAGGTGTTTTAACTCTCTCAGCCACTGCCAGCATTTTTGATCATTTTCACAAAACTTACATGGCCCCCTAGAATATGTTGTTGTATTAATATCTGAATATGCAATATATCAAAAGAAGGTTTGAACAGACCCTCTGCTTTAAAAAATAAATAATTATTATTATTCTAGATTAATGCATTCCTTTTTTTAATCAACACTTGAATATGTTTCACAAAAAGCAACATTTGCATTTTTGTCAAAGACTACGTCTGGATGGGATTCAGAGCGATGATCAAAACACAGATGGAGTAGATCGAGTCCTTCAACAACCCCTAAAGCTTCGCAGTCCTGTAGCTCGTCCTGGGTCGACATTTCATTCAGCAACATTAGGCAGTTTTGATTTACATGCTGTTTAATGTTGATGATCGCGTTATTTTACATATTCATCTGCTTACATACGCTATCGCTTGTTTCTGCATCATCTTCACGTGTCTTTTGATCTGGAGATGTGTCATAGCGTCCCCTACCGAATAACAGTGAAAACATAGAAATTCGGGAATTTCCATCAATGGCGGGGAAGCATTGTCTCATAAATGACGGAAATTTTTGTCAATAGAGGGGAAAGAGTTAATATCATAAATGGAACGTAATGATCAGTGATGTGTTTTTATCATGTAATATGTTGAGGTTTCAATGAAATGGTTGATTACATTTAAAATCTTTCCACAAATTCGCTGTTGCCAAACTGATATTCTGACTTGACTGCTGGGTTTATGACGCACTGTTGGCCTCCAGCCGAACTGATGGAGAAAATCTGCATAAATTAATTTACTGTGACAGATTAATGGAGGACTAAGGTCACACTGAGCTGAATGAAGGTTTGATTTTAGATTAAAATTGACATGGCTGTGATTGAGTCTGGATTTACAATTCTAACAATAGATAGACGTACTGTATGTGTTGTCATAGTTACCCATTCAGGAGGAAATTAAAGTGAAGTGAAAGAAGTGAAAGTCAACAGTGAAGTCAACATTTTTTTTTTTTTTTTTTATGGCCATGAAATACGAAAGTATGACTTTTTTATTCTAGAAACTGGAGCATGTTTTCCAATATTTATTAGTTAATAGTTAATAAATTTAATAGTTATTCCAATACACCTGATTGTAGTTAATTAGTTGAGCCTCTATGACCTAAATTGGTTATTTTAAGTAGAGGTCGACCGATTGTGGAGTTTACCGATAACGATAACTAGGTTGGACCACGCTGGCCGATAACCGATTAATCGACCGATAGTTTTTTAAAATGGAGACTGAATGAAACCAGCATAACACATAAAATACTGCTGAACATTATTACACAAATTAAAAAACAGTTCTGAACCATGAAATCTTTTTAAATATAAAAAATATAATTACATTAATTATATCTTGATAATTTGTCTTAGTTCAAATTGCATTTACTAATGTTAAGAAACACAACTTTAAAAATGTAACAGTAAATATCAAAATTAACAATGAACAATACTTTTATTAACCTAGTTGATGTTACAAATTGGCTTTATTGTAAAGTGTTATGATTTCATACAAATCCAAACAGTCATGCTGCAGATGGCCATCTTGAAATATCTACACAAACACCATAGCATTGAAATTAGACACACATTTGTATGCTCTCACACTTTATTTGTTTCTATTTTAAAACTCTTGTTGATTATCTAATAAAAATAACAAAATATGTATTACTGTGACGATGAAAAAAGAACTGAAATTGAATGCGTTTCTATCGGATGACGATACAGTTTGCTTTCTCACGTCACTAGCTTTAAATATGCAACTTCGCTGGTTAACGAATGCATAAAAGCGACCAGCTGGATATAAACTTGTCACGACTTGGGGAAGTACAAAAGGTGCGAGGACTCAAGTGCGGAAGAGTGGTTATTTATTAATAAAGAAAGAACAAACACAAAACAAAACCCACGAGGGGGAAAAACATAACTAGTAAACACAATACCAAACAAAACCAGAACATGAAACTAACTGCAGGGTCACGGGGAAACAAGAAACATTTGACAACGAACCAACACAGACAGCAAACAAGAGGGGACTTAAAAAGGGAATAAATCAAGAGGGAACAGGTGGAACAAATAATCAATAATTAGATAACAAGATGGGAGGGGCTAGACAATAGACACGAGCACATGGCCCAAAATAACAAAACACCCATGTGCAGCACAAGACAGGACAGGCATGTGACATTACCCCCTCCCTACGGAGCGGCTACCAGACGCTCCATCAGGCCAGGCCAGGGCGGGACGGGAGGGACAGACCAGGGAGGGACGGGAGGGACAGACCAGGGAGGGACGGGAGGGACAGACCAGGGCGGGACAGACCAGGGCGGAGACGACAGTCCAACGGGCGGCCAGGGCGGAGAAGACCCCTCGGGCGGCCAGGGCGGAGAAGACCCCTCGGGCGGCCAGGGCGGAGAAGACCCCTCGGGCGGCCAGGGCGGAGAAGACCCCTCGGGCGGCCAGGGCGGAGAAGACCCCTCGGGCGGCCAGGGCGGAGAAGACCCCTCGGGCGGCCAGGGCGGTGAAGACCCCTCGGGCGGCCAGGGCGGTGAAGACCCCTCGGGCGGCCAGGGCGGTGAAGACCCCTCGGGCGGCCAGGGCGGTGAAGACCCCTCGGGCGGCCACGGCGGAGACGACCCCTCGCGCGGCCAAGGAACAGTCACCGGTTCAGGAACTGAAACAGACTCCAGCGGCTCAGAAACTGGAACAGACACTGGCTCCGGCTCAGAAACTGGAACAGACACCGGCTCCGGCTCAGGAACAGACACTGGCTCTGGCTCCGGCTCAGGAACATACACTGGCTCTGGCTCCGGCTCAGGGACAGACGCTGGCTCTGGCTCCGGCTCAGGGACAGACGCTGGCTCTGGCTCCGGCTCAGGGACAGACGCTGGCTCCGGCTCAGGGACAGACGCTGGCTCCGGCTCAGGAACAGACGCTGGCTCCGGCTCAGGAACAGACGCTGGCTCGGCTCAGGAACAGACGCTGGCTCCGGCTCAGGAACAGACGCTGGCTCCGGCTCAGGAACAGACGCTGGCTCCGGCTCAGGAACAGACGCTGGCTCCGGCTCAGGAACAGACGCTGGCTCCGGCTCAGGAACAGACGCTGGCTCCGGCTCAGGAACAGACGCTGGCTCCGGCTCAGGAACAGACGCTGGCTCCGGCTCAGGAACAGACGCTGGCTCCGGCTCAGGAACAGACGCTGGCTCCGGCTCAGGAACAGACGCTGGCTCCGGCTCAGGAGCAGACGCTGGCTCCGGCTCAGGAGCAGACGCTGGCTCCGGCTCAGGAGCAGACGCTGGCTCCGGCTCAGGAGCAGACGCTGGCTCCGGCTCAGGAGCAGACGCTGGCTCCGGCTCAGGAGCAGACGCTGGCTCCGGCTCAGGAGCAGACGCTGGCTCCGGCTCAGGAGCAGACGCTGGCTCCGGCTCAGGAGCAGACGCTGGCTCCGGCTCAGGAACAGACGCTGGCTCCGGCTCAGGAACAGACGCTGGCTCCGGCTCAGGAACAGACGCTGGCTCCGGCTCAGGAACAGACGCTGGCTCCGGCTCAGGAACAGACGCTGGCTCCGGCTCAGGAACAGACGCTGGCTCCGGCTCAGGAACAGACGCTGGCTCCGGCTCAGGAACAGACGCTGGCTCCGGCTCAGGAACAGACGCTGGCTCCGGCTCCGGCTCAGGAACAGACGCTGGCTCCGGCTCCGGCTCAGGAACAGACGCTGGCTCCGGCTCCGGCTCAGGAACAGACGCTGGCTCCGGCTCAGGAACAGACGCTGGCTCTGGCTCCGGCTCAGGAACAGACGCTGGCTCTGGCTCCGGCTCAGGAACAGACACTGGCCCCGGCTCAGGAACAGACACTGGCCCCGGCTCAGGAACAGACACTGGCTCTGGCTCAGGAACAGACACCACCGGCTCAGGAACAGACACCACCGGCTCAGGAACAGACACCACCGGCTCAGGAACAGACACCACCGGCTCAGGAACAGACACCACCGGCTCAGGAACAGACACCACCGGCTCAGGAACAGACACCACCGGCTCAGGAACAGACACCACCGGCTCAGGAACAGACACCACCGGCTCAGGAACAGACACCACCGGCTCAGGAACAGACACCACCGGCTCAGGAACAGACACCACCGGCTCAGGAACAGACACCACCGGCTCAGGAACAGACACCACCGGCTCAAGTGTGTGCGTAGCCCACACACACCACATGGCTGTGGCCATAATGGCCAGTGTCGCGGTCACTGAGGGCTCAGGCTCAGGAACAGACACCACCGGCTCAGACACAGGCTCGACGGCGGCCATCTTGTCAGGGGACACAGGCTCGGCAGGCGTGACGTGAACAGGCTCGGCGGCGGCCATCTTGTCCGAAGACACAGGCTCGGCAGGCGTGACGTGAACAGGCTCGGCGGCCATCTTGTCCGAAGACACAGACTCGGCAGGCGTGACGTGAACAGTCTCTGGATTGGCCGACGTGGCGAGCAGCTCGGGCGGGGCCGGCAGGGCGAGCAGCTCGGGCGGGGCCGGCAGGGCGAGCAGCTCGTGCGGGGCCGGCAGGGCGAGCAGCTCGGGCGGGACCGGCAGAACAGTACGCCTGAGCGGCGCGGGCAGGGCAAGACGCCTGGGCAGAGGACGACGTCTGGGAGGTTCATTAAGGACGATAGTCACCTCCGGGATGGTCTCCGTGTTATGATCCACCGGATTCGGGACCACCGGAACTGGGACCACCGGAACTGGGACCACCGGAACTGGAATCACCGGCACTGTTGCGAAGGGATTCTTCCTTCTCCTCCTCCGTTTCGGGACCACTGGACTCGGGATCACCGGACTCGAGACCACCGGACTCGGGACCACCGGACTCGGGACCACCGGACTCGGGACCACCGGAACAGTCACGGAGGGGTTCTTCCTTCCTCTCCTCCGTCTCGGGACCAGCGGTGAAGGCTTGCCCTTCTGCTGACCGCCATCTGCCATGAGTCTCTCCTCCTCCATAGTCCTCTGAGCACACCTGGCGAAATACTCAAACAAGGAGATTGGAGACCCCTTATCCTCGCCAGAAAAAAACTCACTCCGCTGAATCCACATCTTTGGGTTGGTTCGTTCTGTCACGACTTGGGGAAGTACAAAAGGTGCGAGGACTCAAGTGCGGAAGAGTGGTTATTTATTAATAAAGAAAGAACAAACACAAAACAAAACCCACGAGGGGGAAAAACATAACTAGTAAACACAATACCAAACAAAACCAGAACATGAAACTAACTGCAGGGTCACGGGGAAACAAGAAACATTTGACAACGAACCAACACAGACAGCAAACAAGAGGGGACTTAAAAAGGGAATAAATCAAGAGGGAACAGGTGGAACAAATAATCAATAATTAGATAACAAGATGGGAGGGGCTAGACAATAGACACGAGCACATGGCCCAAAATAACAAAACACCCATGTGCAGCACAAGACAGGACAGGCATGTGACAAAACTAATGCAAATAAATGGTAACAATCGTGACAATAAACATTTGGGTCGGGCTTGCGTGTGTTTTTGTCACCGCTTGAGGTATTAGTTAGCGTCCTCTCTGGTTACTCAGGCAAACCACTTGTTCTTGTTCCACTTGTTCTCCACTAATACAGCATCTAGTCAACAAATGAATTGAAAACATGTACCGTAGTGTACTGTATACATACCGTTTTAATTGTCTGTTTTAAATCTGCATCTGAAGTGTCCGCTCTGTGTCAAAACAAACTCCACGAGGCGTCAGTGATGGTTTTATTTGACCTCTAGAGGCCGCTCTTGTACTGTTTAATGACAGTGGACCTTTCTCAGCCGCAACCCCTGTAAAACAGTCGGTGTGGATTTTTACCGATAACCGAATGTTCCAGTAATCGGTAATCTGTGCAGATTAATCAGCAAAACCGGTTAACTCTAACTTTAAGTATTGAAATCATCCAAAATGTGCATTGTCGGTGTACTCCAGGATCAGGACTGTGAGAAACACTACTGTAGCTGAAGAAGCTGAATTGACCTTCAAGCTATAAAATTCACAAGGAGCCCTGGGAGCCTTTGGCTCCAGAGCCTTCTGCCCCAGATTAGAGACTTTAACGGGGAAGCCGGTCCTTTCTGGGCATTTCTGTGAGGATTTATGGAGCTCAGGTATGGAATAATTTGGTTACTGTGGAGATTCCCTGAGCTCTGTGTTGCTAAGCAGGTAATGTTGAGGAGATGAGCCCTCCTGGCATAGGTTCAGATGTCTTTCTGCCCCTTCCGTCTGTCTCTCTTTTTGTCTTTGTCTTTATTCTACCGTCGGTTTCTCTCTCTGTCCCTGGAGTCTTTCTGGCAGTTCTTCAGCTGTCCCGGCCTCTTTCTGTCTCTTATCTTCCTCGCTCTGTCCGTCTATTATACAGCCTTTTAAACAACCTTCCATAAGGCACATGTTCAGAGCTAGCGTTCCTAAAAGAGATATTGTACTGCCAAACAATAACGCTAAAACGGCAGTATATTAATGCCTCACGTTAATTGTAGAGCATCACATGAATCGTTAGCATGTTGTGTATAGCTTATTAGAGTTAAATGATGTGTCAAGATATTAAAGTTGAAATAGAGAGAATGGCATTAAAATGGAGCTCAGATGTGCATGACGGCGGTCGAGAGCTGCATAATTGAAAACTTGCTCTGGGCTAAATGGCTACGGAGTGTTATCTAATGTATACTTTATTATGACGCTTGTACGTATACGCTGTACACTGTGTTTTTCAGTGTGTTGCATTACTAAAGTAATAAAGGATTAGTCCAACCGAAAAATGAAAATGCTATGATTTGCTCACCCTCGTCTTGTTGCAAACCCAGAAGAGTTTCTTTCTTCCGTGAAACACAAAGGCAGTTACACTGCCGAACGCCCAGAGTGCTTTTTCGAAATGGGGACTGGGGCTTTTGAGCTCCAAAAATAACAAAAAAAGCACCATAAAAGCAGTCGGTATGACTCATGCATTATATTCTCTAGTCTTCTGATGTGATGCAATAGCTTTGTGTGAGGAACACGGCAAAGTTACGTAGTTTGTGGAAAATCTTGCCATCGGCGACAACTCTCAAATCTTCAGCTCAAATATGGTGTGTTAAAAGCGCATTGCACCAGGTTTGATGACAGTGATGGCAAATCCCTTGGTTTTTCACACGGTGTGAATGATTGGCAATTTTGAATAAATGGGTGTCAAAACGCCATGATTTTTTTTTTTTTTTTTTTTTTTTTTTTTTTTATAAATTACTTAAATTTTAGTCTGTTTCTCCCTCAAAGCTATCATGTGACTTCAGAGGACTTGGAATATAGTGCATGAGTCATATGGATTAATTCAGTGGTACATTGTATGTTCTTATTTATTTTTTAGATTGACAGCACGTTCATACACATTTACTTCTGTTGAATGGAAAAAACATCTTTTGTGCTTCGCAAAAGAAAAAAAATACTACGGCTTTGAGTGCGAGTGTAAGTGAATCAAATAGAATGTTCATTTTTGTCAGAAAATGAAAGCATCTTAACTTGACAGCGGAGAAGAAAGGGACTGGTCTCGCCATGTGTGATGAATGGTCAGCTATAGGTTTGTTTGCAGCTTAGTCGATAATGATACTTGATGGAAACTGAAAAATAATTACATAGAATTCTGGTGGCCACCATTACATTTTATAACCTAAATTTAGGATGATGGTTTTTCAGATGGTGTTTTGCTTTTTTTAAAGTGACAACAGAAGCATTTGAAGTCGTCGGAGGCAGACAGGCAGTATGGAGCTCCTTTCATCTGCCTGAAGTGTTCAAGTGTGTTCGATTACATTTCTCTCCATGCCATAACTGATCCTTTTCCATCATGCAGTCTAGTGTCTGACAGCGTCTCTACGAATGAGATGATTAAACATTTGAACTCTTCAGAAAGCAAATCACCTGCTACCTAGGCGATAAGGCTCTCCACGCTTCTTATCTGCTCCCTATACAGCTGTATAATACAGTCAATATTAAATCAATTTTAATCTACCATGTCTTCATTTATATTCTACTTTAAATGAGTGCACATTCATTTAGTCATTTATTTATTTATTCATTTAAACCTTACATTTAGTGATCAATGACTGTTGTGATGTTTAATATAAACTAATGACAAAAATATCAAATTATAAATAGTGTTTAATTTATTAAAATTACATAAATCACATAACTAGCACACTTTTATTTATTTATTTAAACCCTAAACTAAATGATTATTGACTGTTGTGGTGTTTAAAATAAAAAGGTAGGCTATGTCTTTTTACTGCCATTTTTACTATATAAATATTATTATATTATTTATTAAAATTATAATCATATAACTGTGATACTTTTAACTAGTACACTTGTCTAGTAAACATGTATTTATTTATTGAAACCATACATTAAGTGATCAATGACTGTTGTGATGTTTAATAAACAAATTACAAAAATGTAAAATGCTATTATATAAACATTGTTTTATTTATTAAAATTATAATCACATAAGTATTGCACTTTAAACCTTTTATTTATTTATTTATTTATTTAAACCCTAAATTATATGGTTAATGACTGTTGTGATGCTTAATATAACAAATGGCAAAAAAGTTTAATTTTTTACAATTATAATCACATAACTAGCACACTTTAAACTTGTATTTATTTAAACCCTAAATTAAATAATTAATGACTGTTGTGATGTTTAATATAAAAATGGTATGTTTTTTACTGTCAATTTGTATTATATAAATATTATTTTATCATTTTTTACAATTATATTCATATATCTGTGACACTTTAAACTAGTACACTTGTCTAGTAACCACTTATTTTAGCCATACATTTGAGTTGAAGGCCTAATGAGATTAATGGGTTAATATCTCCAGTTCCTGAGTAAACTTGTTCTATATGCTGTTTGCCTATTGAACAAATACACTTCTTATGATTTGGATTATTATTTAAAATGGCCATTTAAAAAAGAATCCTTTGTGTGCGGTTACTGACCTCTTTCGCTCTTCGCTTTCACTGTGGTGTCTTTTTTTATGACTGATGTGTTGTCACTTCTTTATCAGTGGATGTATATCTGCATTTTGCCTGAAGATTTCTGTTAGTCAGGTAAAGTGATCCATCCAAAACTCCTCATCTGCTGCTCTCTGGTTGTCAAACCGTTTCAAACCAACATCCACTGGCTGCTGTCATGCTCGTCCCACCCGGGATTGAATACTGAAGAGTTTGACGGCGATGGAAATTAATTGGAGGCATTTGTTTACGTGCATGGTCGCAGTCGGAGTCCCCAAGCTTGCCGTCTGTCAGGTGGATCTGTCATTGCAGACCCGGATCAAGCAGGAGTCAGGAACAGGTTCTTCTCCAGAATCCCTTTACGATGTCACTGAGTCTCAGCTGGGAGCGTTCAGAGCATCGAGCACTAAAAGTCGTGAAAGTGCCCGAGGATTCTCATTAAGGTTATTGTCTCTCCGGTCCCCTACCAAAGAAGGCTGTCATCTTGTTGTATTATTCCCTCAAAAACAGAATTATTCAAGCCCTTCTCACAGGTCGCTTTCTAAAAATACTTTCATTTTGCAGTAAACACAGCAGAGTTCTAAGAAAGGGACAGAAGTGCGAAAGAATGAGAGCGATTCAGGCATTTAAAGGCGAAAGTGTTGTCGTGTTTTTGGTCGATTACAAGCCCGAAGACTGGAAAGAATGTGGCATACCAAAGATGTAACAGCAGGGACATCCCTACAGACTCAAGCTTTAGAGACGTTTAGTCATTGAGGTGAAGTATGTCATTTTTGTGATGTTAAAAAACTTTCTCCTGTGACACAAAGGTTGGTGTGTTGCTCCACACGTATAAAGAGCTCTTGCGCTCATGAAGACCTTGTTTCAGGTCGAACTTGGGTTATGTTCCATGGCATCCATCCATCCATCCATCCATCCATCCATCCATCCATCCATCCATCCATCCATCCTCTGTATTGTCTAACCAATGAAAGATGTAGAGTGCTTTTTGGAACAATTCTGACCAGTTTTTATTAATTATTTTATGTATTTATTTATTATTGTATTTATTTTTTTATCAGGATTGTTCAACAAATGGAAGATGTATATTTAATTTTTTTGGAACAATTCTGACCAGTTTTTATTCAATATTTATATATGGATTTATTCTTGTATTGTTTTATTTATTTATATTTTTATATATAATATTTTATATTTTTTATTTATATAAAATTCTCAATAAAATTCTCTATTATTCTCAATATATATGCTGCCACTTGGAAATATTATAAGGAAACATGGAATTAGTTTCCATTGTTATGCTGATGACACTCAACTATATATTTCATCACGGCCGGATGAAAACGCTAAATTATCCAAATTGACAGAGTGTGTTAAAGATATAAAAGATTGGATGACGCACAATTTTCTTTTATTAAATCCAGATAAGACAGAGGTAATACTTATCGGTTCAAAAAACCGCCCACAAAACCTCTTACAATACAACTTTAACATAGTAGGGTGTCCTGTTACTTTATCCTCTACAGTAAAAGACCTGGGTGTTATATTAGATTGTAACTTGTCTTTTGAAAATCATATTTCATATGTTACAAAAACAGCCTTTTTTCACCTTAGAAATATTGCTAAATTACGTAACATGCGATCTGTTTCTGATGCAGAAAAGCTAGTTCATGCATTCATGACCTCGAGACTAGATTACTGTAATGCTTTATTAGCTGGTTGTCCTGCATCCTCAATAAACAAGCTACAGTTAGTCCAAAATGCTGCCGCTAGAGTTCTTACTAGATCAAGAAAGTTTGACCATATAACACCAATTTTATCATCACTACATTGGTTACCTATAAAGTTCCGTATTAATTACAAGGTATTGCTACTGACTTATAAAGCCCTAAACGGCTTAGCTCCAGTTTATTTAACGGATCTTCTATCGCCCTATAATCCATCGCGCTCTTTAAGATCACTAAATTCGAGGCTTCTGGTCATACCTAGGATATCCAGATCCACCAAAGGAGGGAGATCATTTTCACATTTAGCACCAAAACTCTGGAATAGCCTTCCTGATACTGTTCGTTGCTCAGATTCGCTCTCCCAGTTTAAAACTAGATTAAAGACGCATCTCTTCAGCCAGGCATTCATATAATATTTTAATCTTACAGTTAAATCCGGTCTCTACTTCATAAACGCCAGAGGAGAACTGGCCCCCGACTGAGCCTGGGTTCTCCCAAGGTTTTTTTTTTCTCCATTAGGTCACCTGATGGAGTTTTTCGGTTCCTTGCCACTGTTGCCTTTGGCTTGCTCAGTTGGGGATACTTAAATTGATTAATCGATTCACCAGTGCTATTGATCTGCATTACCAAACGTGGATGTTTTACACCAGAAACAAACACTGATGTACTATTTTATTTAATACTGTGAAGCTGCTTTGATACAATCTGTATTGTGAAAAGCGCTATATAAATAAAGTTGACTTGACTTGACTTGACTTTATAGTTTTATATTTATTTACATATTTATTTATTTACCAGTATTGTCCAACCAATGGAAGATATTTTGGGAGCAGTTTTGATAATTTGTTTTATCTATTTATTTATTGTTGTATTGTTTTATTGTTATTGTTTTATTTATTTATCTATATTGCCCAACCAATGGAAGATGTGTTTTTGGGAACAATTTTGACCAGTTTGTTTAAAAATATTTATTTATAACTTTTTATTTTTATTTCAGTTGTTAAGTGTTTTAAATTATGTTTTATTCCATAAATAATGCTGTGCAATACAAAACAAATTTGTGTGTGTCTACGTTTGTCAAAACCATTTGCATTCTCTGCAAACATTTGCTAAAATGTTTTTATTTTTCATTTAAAGTTGGAATTGATTTCTGCCACATTCGTGAGATGTCATACAACTGCATCTTGGTGAAAACTTTTGAGTTGTATTTCAGCATGAGTTTAAGTGTTTAAGTCTAAGTCTAACTTCAAGAAGTTCTAAGTTTGAACTGAGCTCTGCATTGGTTTATTATAGTAATTTGCATTGCATTGTTATTGTTTATATTCTTCTCAGGTGTGACCACTGTACTGACTATGACCACTTTGAGTATCAGCGCTCGTAACTCCCTGCCAAAAGTCGCCTACGCCACAGCCATGGACTGGTTCATCGCCGTGTGTTACGCCTTTGTCTTCTCCGCCCTGATAGAGTTTGCAACCGTCAACTACTTCACCAAGCGCGGCTGGGCTTGGGATGGCAAGAGTGTGGTCAATGACAAGGTAATGATCATTAATCATCTCCCAGCATGCTTTGTGTTGTTCGGGTGGGGCGGCGTATGGATCGGATTGATTAACTTGGTGACAGTGCGTTCAGTTTTTGAGTAATGTGACGTCTCAGGTGACAAATTAAGTGACTGACAGGAAATTCAAGCCTGGAAGTAACTGCACAAAATTGCATATTCCTGCTTTGTTTTTGGTCTATGTATATAATTTTGAATATAAATGGCCACATCCATGTTTCATGTAAAAAAATCGGGGGGGAAAAGCTGACAGTTATTTCATATATCATACAGGGTTAAGCAGAGACTTTTACTGAAATTTCCTGTTTCTCAGATGTTTCTCCTCAGAAACAGGCCATAATGATCTCACATGTGCTCAACTTATGAACTCAAAATTTCTTGTTAAATCCATCTTAAATGATTATATAAAATCATCCATTATTTTATTTTAACATTGTATGTTTTGTTGTTGTATACATCCAATGTTTCTCCATCTGTTTAGTGTACCTTAGAAAAAGTGATGTGTCTCATTACGGTTTACCTCTGTAAAATATATAGGCGTTCATTTAAAATGCTGAACAAGAACTGATGTGTTCAGATTTTCCGATTTAATATACAAAATAAGCTCACGCAATTTAGATATGAACGCGACTGGAGACGACAGAAAAACACACATAAAGCAGCAGTTTTTTTTTCTGCTAACAGCCACAAGACCAACCGAACACTGTGAGTGTGTGTTAGAAATCAGGAATGATGAGAGAACATTGTGCTTGGTAAATTTTTCGACTTTAAACCAAACTTGGGTCTCCAGCCGACAGTTTAAATCCCGTCTGGCTAGAGCTCTTCCCATAATGTTCTCGCGTTAAGTCAGTAGGCGGAGAGTAGGTGTCTTTTGTGGCTTTCTGAACACATTCGACCACATGAGAGTCTACAGTACGAAATCAATCTGGGCGAATGTGTTTTCAACTACCACTGGAAGTGGTTGAAACTGGACAAGCTCAAACGTTTAACGTTTACACCTGTATTTAGTGTCGTCCACTTATATTAATACCAGGTGTAAACATGGCCATAGATCCATGTTATCCCAATACTGTTATAAGAAACAAAAAAAGGGACGACTCGTTTGCTGTGAGTTGCAACCCTTGTCTGCGGGGGAAGAGATCTTGGTCTCTGAGAAATGTGGTTTGCTCTGGCTTCCATTACTTCAGTTGTCAAAAGTACAAACACAGGCTGCATATCTAATGGCTGCAACAACAAACACATGTTGTAATTGTGTTGAGGAAGACCATGACAAGGAGAGTTGTAAAAAAAAAAAAACCTAATTTTTGTAATTGCACAGGTGATCATTAAGCTGCAACAAAACAGTGTTCTATGTAATCAAAGAATAGGAAAAACAGAAGTTCAGATGTTCAAAGAGGATCGGTTATCCTGAATCAAAGAAAGAAGAAACTTGAAAGACGAGACAAATTAAAGATGTGGAAATGAAAGAGGGTGAACACCATAGTAGAAGCCCATCTCCTAAAGGTAGAATTAGGATGGTTCCTATTCTTCCTAATAATGTTATCATCCAATGAAAACTGTCGTGGTGTGAGGGGTAATTGTATGGAGTTGCTGCGTTTAACTGTAGTTATTAATTCTCTTTTTGTATGTCTTCAGGAGATACAATTACCATTTGATTGGGCTTTCTCTTTTAAAAATGTGAGTATTCTGCCCTAATTACAAGCGGGCTTCCGGTGGTACAGCCATTTTAATAAGAAATGAGGTGATTCATAGTCATATAAATATTATCTGCAATCTACAGGTGACTGATGCTGCAGAAAACCATTATAGTCTGTTCTATTTACATTCCTCCTGATTTAAATTTGACACACATGGACTTGGATAACCTTGTCGCTCAGCTCCCATCTCCCTTTATTCTAATGGGAGATTTTAATAGCCATAGCTTTATGTGGGGCAGTAATCATTGCAATACACAAGGAAAGAAGATTAACAAAATACAATCTTAGTCAACCCAGAATGGTTTCAAGTTCTCACAAACAAAAACTGTCTTCATGCATTTCTGTCAGCTTTGTTCATTCATTGTACAATGAACCAGTGACAATGAGTTGTTTATGGATGGAGTCACCATTAAAGTTGACCAGGTTTCTTGGTATCACCTTTGACAGGAATCTGTCTTTTATTCCTCACATTAAATTACTTAAAAATAAATGTTTTAAAGCCATGAATGTTTTAAAGGTTTTATCCTAAACCATGTGGTGAGCAGACAGTTACTGTAAACTCAGAAGAATTTGTATAGAACTTTGATTTGCTCAAAGCTTCCTTTGAAAGTATAATTTATAGCCAGGAAATCATTTATATGACTTTTGGATACTCTACACCACCAAGGCATATGATTGGCTTTGGGAGCTTATAGAATATCAATCCAAAGTCCATAAGTGGAAGCCAGTGAACAGTCCTTGGAAAATCAGACGAATAAAGTTGGATTTAAAATATGCAATCAAACTTAAAACAAATAATGAAAATCCAGCCTATTCAGCGGTTAGATCCGTCCATTTGGTCCACACATTTAAACCCATCTGGAGAACAGAAAGTGGATTTAAACATTTTGAAACAGACACATTTTTGCAGGATTCATCCATCTCAAAAAGCCTGGATTTAACAAGAAACCAAAAATCTACAACTCATCCGAATGATTATCATCTCCAATTTTTGGACATGAGAGCAATGTTCCCACAACATACCCCAATATACACAGATGGATTCCCTGGTTTAGTTTTCACTGCAGAGACAAATGCTATTGGCAATGAAGTTCATTGAGATATCTTCACAACAGGATTTTTTTATAACTGGTTCAAAATCATGTCTTGAAGCATTGGAATCTATAAAAACCGATCACAAATAAACATTGCAGATTTTAATCAAATTGTCATCTCTTGAATCAAAGAATTTTAATATTATTTTCTGCTGTGCTGGCCACAAAAGAAGTCTCTGGTAATGAGCAAGCAGACGTTATCCACAGAACCAGTAAAATACCTTTCACAGATCTGAGACCAACATTAAATGCATACACCAAAAATAACTGGCAGTCAGAATGAGATCAGTGCTTAAGGGGAACTTGGCAACTATTTCAACTTAATAAAACCGTTTAGAAATATTTTTTGATGGTTAAACAACCTTTTCTGGTGAGAATGGTGACATTCCCTGCTTCCCCCAGCGTTCCCAGGTGGAAAACCAACCTTGCAACATGGGGACTAACATCCCGGTAAGTTGGAAATAGGAAGTCTCGTGAGAAGCGAGAATGAGCAAGAAACACAAACTGCTTTACGGCAATTCAACAAACACACACGCCCCCCTCAATACGATTAGCCATGCCGGCTAGCTATAAGAACAAGCGACGATGGATCATTCTTCAGATGTTCCAGCGAAAAGACCAAAGAGACGGTTCTCGGTGGAGGACGTGAGGAAGATAAGATAAAAATAAGCGGTAATGTTTGCTAGTGTAGAGTGGCGGTGGGGTTGAATAGTTGACAAACACCAAATCTTACAGTGGTAATTTAATATGACAAGCTGACTACTCAACCTTTTTTCAGAGAAAGGGGAAATAACTACCCAATGGAAATAGGGCACACAGGTTTGTTACCATGGACGGCAAAGAGATGTGGATATCAGTAAAAAAAAAAAAAAAAGAGTTTATTAAATTCACATGAATAGATAAAACTCTCAGGTTACAGCAAGGCAGAATGTCACTCAATAGTACAGCACCGTACGTCAACACACACAAAATAAAGAAAATTAAATTTCTAAGGTGGCCGAAGCTTACTCGTAGCAGGGTAGGCTAGCTAGGTGTCTTATCCAAAAACCACACACGCGCGAACCTCGCTACAAATGAGCACTGACTTATAGACAAAAGAATAAATCACAAAGCAACAAGGTTGCAACTAAATAAATTGCAAAATAGTCAAAATCAAACTGAAACAAAAGACAAAGTAAAAAATAAAAAATAAATTAGCACACACGCAGCCGATACTAATATGACTGAAGAGCAAGCCCACGTTCACAACTCGGCAGAAAACGGATCAAAAGGTTTTAGCGTGGAAAACATACAGCAAAACAAACAAGGAAACAGCAGCAAAACAGCAGTGCCGTCTAAATGGCCTTTATGCAGAAAACGATCAGCCCAACGCCCACATTAAGACAGAGCATCCTCAAAGGAATCAAATATCCTGCTAGAAACATCAGACATCAGTTGGTTAACTCAATTGAGTAAAATGTTTTATTAAAAGAATAACTTTACGTACCAGGTGATCATCACGGAACCGCATAGGCGTACGATGGCTCACAGCAGCTTAGACATATGAATGGAACATATGGAAACAAACCAACTGGAATAAAGAGCACGCAGTTTATTATCGCAAACAGCACAAGTCCACATCAACAAATATTTAACTATAACCTACCTGGGGGAAAATAACAGCCTGCACACCACCACGGAGCTGCCAACCAAACACTAGTCCAGCATTGAATGGCTGCGCGCCCGCACCAAGGGGCGGAGCTAACAATGACGCATGACCAGGTGGCATAAACACAATCTTTAAATAGACAAGAATCGGGAGTTGATTGGCTGTCACTCTAAATACATGGGAGGGGACTTACTCACCCCACCACACTAGCTTCATCCGCCCACCCCGTTACGGCTAATGGCTGATAACATAATACAAAATGTACAGGTCAATGTTCTATGATACTGTGTATGATGTATTACCCGCCTCGGTAGACATAGCTCCACACGATAAAGTTGGTCGGCTCCGATAATAACAAATGCACATGAGCAGCGGTAGAAAGGGGGAGGAGGGTGCCACAAGTGAGTTTTTTTTTTTACGACAGTGTTGTGAAATATATACTTTTTTTTTTTTTTTTTTTTGTAAGTTTGTGTACTCCTATGCTGCGAAACTAATTGCCCCACTGGGGGACGAATAAAGGTATTGATTGATTGATTGATTGATTGATTGATTGATTGATTGATTGATTGATTGATTGATTGATTGATTGATTGATTGATTGATTGATTGATTGATTGATTGATTGATATACGCCCCACAGCTGTAGAGAAAACATGCGACTCGTTGAGAAAACATGCAACAACAAAAGTAAAAATCAACGAAGAAATGGCTAGAGTTGCCAAGTTCCCCTTTAAACAACAAATTACTTGAGATAAATCTTGATAATGGGACAAAACGTATATTCCCTTGTAATAATCGCTGGGATCCAGTAATTTACACACAGTGCTGAGTAGGACACTCAAGACTCACACATACTTTTTTACTATCAAGAGAAAATGAACCAAAGTGTTAATCTTGTCAGAATCCACTGTCCATTAAACATATTTTGCTGGACTATAATACTTCTACCCATTTGTTGAACATCTTTTGTTCTGTTGATATTTTTTAACCAAGTAAATCCAAATTTAATCTTAAGGTTTTTAGAAAAAAATGAATCTTAAACACCTTTAGTTTTTTTTTAATAACTTAAACTGGCTTCCACCATGAACAGCCATATATGCTGGCATAGCATTTAAAAAAAAAAATCAGTTAGAGATTATTCATACAAACAATATGGGCTGATTTAGAGGAAAGTCTAGATATGATTCATGGTGCAGATATGGTTTCAAAAGTTTAATACTTGGGCTAAGAGATTTTTTTTTTTAAATCTCATTTACAGTATGAACCATTAATGATGGAAAGACAATCCAAGATTTATATACCAGAATATACAGCAAGAGACATTTATTTGCAGACAAGCCTTATGACAGCACAGACAGTTAAAATTAAGCCCAAGCAAAACTGCATTATATGCTATTTTCCAGTCAAATGATTTTAATGACTTTTGAGATTTTAGTACTCTGCAAAGAATTATTGTAATCCAGTGAGGTCAACCCTGAAATTTACCGTCACCCTGTCTCTCTGACAGACATCCACACCATCAATTCTGGAGTCTTATTCTCATTATCTGAGATTGATTAATATCAGTTTCATAAGGGTCTCTTCCTTCTCTAGTCAGACTCAAGATCATTGCTTATTCATGAGCCTTCGAATCTTCTCCACAAATCACATTCTTCCCACTAAAGGTCAGTCAGCCAATCAGAAATGACAGCCTGTAGAATCGGTATGTTTATGCAGATTTTAGCACTGTCTTCCTCTGTCACAGTCACAGAAAGTAGACCTACATTTCTTGGTTTAAAGTTTTCCGGAGTCTGATGCACCAGAAATAGACCTAATCAATCTAATAGATAGGGTGCAACTACAGTGAATCTTACATAACCTGTCAAGATAATGTCCAAGTCTTGTTTTCACTCCGAAAAGCAAAAGGAAGAAAAACTAATTTGTTTCATTAAAAAAGGTGAAGTCTTATTCACATTGCCATAATGCAAATCAATCTCGCTCTCATTACTGCAGTGCCAACAGACTTGTTTTTAATATTTCATGGCATAATTGTGAATAAAATATTGCCATGCAAAAATATTTTTAATGAAAAAAAAAATAGGCTTAATTTTCTGTATGAATTAAAGGTGCTGTATGTAGGATCCAGCGGCCTCTAGCGGTGATGTTTCAGATTGCAACAACAGTGCTCGTGCGCGTGCTCAAACTCAAGATCGCGAACTCACTACCGGCGGCCACACTTTTCAACACAACGGAGAAAGCATCACACAACATGCTGGAAACTCATGTAAACTCCCACTGCAACATTACCATAATAGGCTACTTTTATCAGCTTGACATAGAACTAATGCTCCATGCTCGTACCATGATAACGTTACATCGACTGTATTTTGCCGACATGTGGTGTTATCTAGCATTATTTTACTAACTATTTGTGTATCTTTCACAATCAGCAATGTCAATATAAGGTCAATGAATGAAAACGAAAACGGTTAGTCAACTAGACTGGACAATTTCAGTGTAACAATAAGACAGTAGGAAGTAATATTACTGTACTGAACATGTCTGGAAATGTGTATTATAAACAATATGATAGTAGTGGGATGAGTGACGTTAGACAGTAGATCTAGAACATAAAATAAAAGTTACATCCTAAAGCACCTGCTTTTTGTTATCATGGAACAGTCTTTTGTATTCATTTCATGTCTTATGTATGTTATATTTTACCTTGCTATTTCAAAACGGAGGTCTCCACAATTCAAACGCTCTGCCGATGTTGATCCGTGTTTTCGTCCTGAGTCGATCCGATTGACGTTTGGCCTGACGAGCTTCAGCAGATATATATATATATATATATATATATATTTTTTTTTTTTGGAGTTTGTGTTGGAGTCTGTGTTGTGCTGGAGGCAGGTCGTTTTTTGGTGTTATCAGACTCCATGTCGTTAGCTGCAGTGCAGTTGCAATAGACTGTAGGCTCGGGAGCGCGCATGCACGTCACATCCGGTGGATTTCGCAGAAAATCCGACCCGGAGACTTCACATAAAAATAGGAATACTGGCCTTCAGAGGTAATAGCAAAACACGAAAAGTGGATCAATGTAATGTGTGATTACAACCCCTTCACAGACGGGCAATAAAAAAAGGATTCATTTTATAAAAAAAGTTACATACAGCACCTTTAATTTTGAATGTAATTTTCTGTATTTTCTTCATAGACTGTGTAAGATTCATTTCCTAGTGGCACAGAAAACACATTGTGCGCATTGTGTCTCATTTGTTTATTTAGAGTCTGCCACATAAATTAAAAAAAAAAAAAAAAAAAAACATATAAATAAATTATTTAAGCATGAAATAGGCTCTGTGGGATTTTAAATTGTCATTTCATTTGTTTCACTGAGGGCTGTTTGACAGCATATGCTCACGTTGTCAGTGTTCATTTTAACATGCACACCTAAACATGGCATGTATTCAAGCTGATTTTAGATGCTATCAAACCTTGTATTACACTCTGACCTGATGCTCAGAACCTTCACTGAGATCTTCACTGATTTGATTCAAGACTTCCTGCTTTGATTTGATTCACTGATTTGATTCAAGAAAGGAGATCTTCACTGATTTGATTCAAGACTTCCAAGTGACTTCTAAGGAGTAGCAAGTAGTTAAACTAATTTCCAGTGATCATACATTGTTTCGGTCCTGGTTTGCTCTTCATCTTCATCTGGATTTCAGTGGTGTTTGAGCTGACACTGTAGCAAACGGCCTCTCTTAGTAACCATCCTGCGTTTATAGTGATGCATTACTATAGTTACTGTCACTCTCTTTAATTACCGCAGCGCTGCTTCCCGAGACGCATTCATCAGTTCTCGGGGTGAGGGGGAGGTGGAGGTCTGTGGCCTTTTGAAACACCCGGAATGAGAGCAGGGCCTGCGGGCATGTGCCGAGAACCCAGCTGGAGAAACAGACTGAACGCTCGGCGCATTCACCATCAAAACACCTGCGCGAGTCAGTCCTGTTTCACTGCTGAGTCATCTTGTATCACTCAGAGCTGGACTTTCCCTTTAAAGTCAACATTAAATGGCATTTACAACCCATTTTACTTTCATGAGAAAAATAAATTGATTGTATTGTGAAAAGTGGTATATAAGGTGGTGTGTGTGTGTGTATATTATTTATATATATATATATATATATATATATATATATGTGTGTGTGTGTGTGTGTGTGTGTGTGTGTGTGTGTGTGTGTGTGTACTGTGTATATCATCACCACGCAGTGTCGCACATGTACATATATACAGTATATATATATATATATATATATATATATATATATATATATATATATATATATATACACACACACACACACACACACATACTGTATATAGATGTGTGTGTGTGTGTGTGTGTGTGTGTGTGTGTGTGTGTGTGTGTGTGTGTGTGTGTGTGTGTGTGTGTGTGTGTGTGTGTGTGTGTGTGTGTGTGTGTGTGTGTGTATTGTGTATGTCATCGCCGTCGGGTGGAGTTACGAGGTTTAGTCACAAGCTCTTTTTAATACTTTTCATTGGTTAAATATTTGCAAAACTCACAGACATACGTAAAGGGTGACCAATAGTAATGATTTACAAACAACAATTAAATGAAATATGGAGATATTTTACAGTGACAATATGTACATACACACAAACACACATATCATTTTTAACTATATTATCCAGGTCCATATGTGTGAATTGCATGTGTCTCTTGATGTTGGTGTGTGTGGGCATGCCAACGGAGAGAGAAAGTTGTTATTAATGAGTGTTTGTCATGTGTGGGATCTTGTTATTTTTCTGTGTTCAAGCGGTGCCGGCACAGCGGAATTTTTCCACTGCTGTTATGACAAGAACTTATTGAATCATGAATCTTCCTCCCTGTTCTTCATCATGAGTCTGCTCATCCTTGACACCTCCAGCTGTCCCATCAACTCCTCATCATAATACCACTCATGTTTTACAACTAGTGCGGTTTTATCCGGCAAGTGGATGATGTATAACACACAAAGGCTGCATTCCCACAATGTTTGGGATTGACATCCGTATTTGAGGCTCAAATTGTCCGGGAGACTGGAGCAGATTGAATACTGTCAGCGTGGACACTGGCCAATCATCTTATGTTAACTATCTGTATAAATTGTATAAATAGATTTGGCATTGGAAGTTGAGTCACAGCTGTGCCTTTATTTCATTTTTCCAGTTCAATCATGACAACTCTTTGAATAGTTTTAGCATGTAATTGAATATGCTGCTTCATGAATGTATAAATTCCGTAGCAGATCTAGGCAGGTGGAGCTGGGGAGGTGGAGGGGTTCAGAGGAACTCTGATGGCGCTCTGCAGAACTAGCTTACAGCAAACAATCAACCAGTCTATTTAAACGTTGAGTAAGCAATCTCATTGGCTGCATGATCAGCAGAGGCCAATCAGCTTCTACCGTGCAGTAATGAAGTGATTGTTTGCAGATTGCATTTAGAGGACATATCAGTCTGCAACCTCTAGAGTTTCATGACTGAACTAGACATTTTTTATTTTAATTTTAGAATAAGTTTTAGTCATTTTTTTAGCACACAAAATTATAATTATTTAGATACATTAGCTTCGGTCATAAAATATTGTTCTTACTCGCTTTCATAACCAAACTATCCAACCAGAATTACAATTAGCTCCTCAAACAGGACTGACAAGCATATTCCAAAGTAATGACTTCTTAAAAATGGAAAACTCTCAATTTCCCACAGAAAAAGGAGAAAGCTTCAGTCATCAAGAAGAACAACGCCTACGCCGTCGCTGTGGCGAACTACGCCCCCAACATCACCAAGGACACGGTCCTCCCCACCATCGCCAAGGGGAACGTAGGCGAACCGGGAAAGACCAAAGCCGACGGAAAACCAGCCGAGGCGAAGAAAACCTTCAACAGCGTGAGTAAAATCGACCGCATATCCCGTATCATGTTTCCAGTTCTCTTCGGGACATTCAACCTGGTTTACTGGGCGACGTATTTGAACAGAGAACCCGTGATCAAAGACATGGTGCCCTCTTATTAGACGGCGTCCAGGGCTGCGAACGGTTCCACTAAGCAGGACCAAAGACTAGGCCAATACCACCCAGGGACTCTGAATATAATCACGCTCCGACGCTCTTTCCCATCTGCTCCAGACAGACGTGTCGTGGATTGTTGCAAGATGCCTTTCTATCTCTCTCTATCTCTCGCCGCTCTTTTCTACAGCTTTTTCAGCAGTGCTTTTGAAATGACATTTGCCTTTGTACATATGTACGTAGTGAAAATGATGTTACGTTTGGTTTGACGTGTTTTGCTCTGTGAGAATCTGACTTTGGACCTCTCTCTGTGATATAGATTAGCAAATTACAGTGATTTATTTATTTATTTGGTTTCACTTTATTTTGATAGTCCACTGTTGACATTCTACTAACTGTAAGTCAGTTGACATGTAGGTGCAACATTACTTGTAGTTAACAATGTCTTAAGGGAACCATCAAAATAAAGTGCTACCATTTATTTATTTATTTATTTATTTATTTGGTGTAAATGTTATGATTTTTCGTGATGGTGCTTGTTTTTGACTAGCCTTTTTTATCTATAAGACCATGCACGTTAGTGCTTATGGTCTGATATTTTGTGCTGGGCCCATACACAAAAAAAACCCGTTTACACACATTGCTGTATCTTTACCGTATGTGATTTTATTTTCTTCTGTTAAACCAGGAATGTTCTATTAACAGTATTTTGGATGATGTCAACATGGTTTTCAATCCGTTTACTGTCATTTTTTGATTCTGTATCCCTTTATAAAGGTCTCTAATGCAGCAGCATAATTCAGGGTGGTGTGGGAAGCTCATGCAACCTGAACTTTGAAGTCAAGAATCTGCAATTGCATCCCATATTATGCCCTATTTATGAGTAAAACTACTCAACAACAACAAAATGGAAGCTTGGATTTGATTTTACCCATCAGGAATTTATTGCATTGTTAAAAGCAAGGTTTTAGCCAACAAGGAGATTTGTTTCAGAGTCAAGCAAATCATTATATTTTAGTGAAAGATTGGGAATAAGTCTTAAGAAAGTAAATGGGGTCCATTTTCAGTCCAAATGGCTTTTAATGTTACTAGATTTGGTGCTTCATGATTGTTAAAAAATTAACTTTTGTTTTGTTAGTTATTATTTGAAATGCATAACAAGTGTTCTGCACACGTTCTGAAAAGTGAATCGATCGCCCCCTGGTGGCTGACTACAGTATAGGTCCCTATTCATGTTATCGAATGGGACTCGAGCCAAACTAAAAAATCCACTTCCATTTAAATTTTAGTTTTTTTCAAAGATGGTTTCTGTCATTTTTTGGTAGTTCTTATCATGCTGATGTATGTTCAAGTATTCGTTTTTTAAGATAGTTTGGTTTTAGTTATTTGATGCTACAAATGGGGTGTAACGTCATGATTGACAGCTGTGCTTGTGATTGAGTCTTTGGGAGCGGGAGTGTGTGCGGGACCTTGATGCCTCGGCTCCACCTCAGGATCACTACTGCGCAGGCTTCGAATGACATAATTGGCAATGACCTTATCTGGGATATTTTGGCTTCATTTTTCTTCAATGGAAGGAACTGGAGACCAGTCGTCCATCTTTTTTTTCTTTTTTTTACAGTCTATGGTAATAAATAACAGCAGGTTGAGCTTTCCTCACACTCTTTTTTCAAAGGTGAAGTGTGTCATATTTTTCACTCAAGTTTAAGTACTTTCTCCTTGTCCAGGTTTAATGTGCAAACACAATTATAAAACTTTGTTTATAACCTATATAATTATAGGTTGCCTTCTTAAAGAGTGTGAACACTGTGGCTTTGTGACACTTTCAGAACTTCAAAGGGGTCATCGGATGCCCATTTTCCACAAGTTGGTATGATTCTTTAGGGTCTTCATGTAAAGTTTGTAACATACTTTGGTTAAAATTCCTCAATGGTTGTGTAAAACAACACCCTTTTTACCTCCTCAAAAACAGGCTCTGTTCACAGCGACCCGTTTCGGTGCATGTCTCTTTAAAAGATAATGAACAACTGCTCACTCCACCCCTCTTCCGTGGGGCGTGTCGACACAAGACACGTAAAGTGCTGCCTTGGCAGAAATGGCTGAGGACGGAAATATGCTAATACAGGACAGTCTGTCAGCGGTCGTGGGTGGAGCAAGAGCAATATGGCATCATATTGTTCAGAAAATCCAAACGGCTTGATTATTGAGAGTGTTTAGGCTTTTTGAGGATTAAAAAAAAAGTGAATGGATTTTTTTTTTCATTGTATGGTGGTTGTGTCCAGATACTGCAAAGACACATTTATGTGAAAAACACCATGTAGAAGTGAATTTTGCATCCGATGACCCCTTTAAGTAGCCTGCCGTGGGCGGGGCTATTTGTATTTCAACCAATGGCAGGCTGGGGGAGTGTTTGGAAACAATCTGATTGGTGACACTGATGTAGAAATGGCACACTTCATCTTTCGTGCTAGATCTAAGGAAATTAGTGAACGCATAAAAAAAAAAAAAAAATATATATATATATATATATATATATATATATATATATATATATATATATATATATATATATATATATATAAACATGATGATTTCATGTTCAGTAATTTCCTCATTTTGCCACTGTGCATTCCTCTTATTGAACTCTTACAAACAAAGTTCTTTTTGGACCAAAAGACCGAAGTGCTTCAACTATTGCATGTTTACTACAATTGTTTACCCTCCAAAATGAAGCTGAATATTCCTAAAAGTTAGCGTACTAAATATGATGCAGTAAAACCATAGAAATGTCACAGACTGAATTCTGCAAATCCAAAATGCCTGTCACAGAGTTGACAACAATTTTTTTTTTTGTATATATGTAAGGAATATTTGTTCATATTGGTGTTGTTGTACACTTGTGTGTAATGTTTTATGTTGACTGTTTGTACAGTTTTATACACACAAAAAATAAGCATTGCAGAGTTTCTTATTTGATTGTTTTTTTCAGTCAGTTTTCAGTTATTTCTAAGGGAAAGATGATGTTCATTTAAGCATGCTGCAGCCTCATTGGCTCTATAGAAAATGATACAATTGTTCGGGAATGGTATTCATTGTTGTTATGATTATTTAGCACTATTTATTATTGTTAATTTATTCATTATAAAAAATATATACTTTTCTAAAGTTTAAGAGTTCATATCAAAGTGTCAATATGTTTCTAAATATTTATTTAACTATATATTTATTGAAATATATACATAATTTATTTCTGAGTATTATTTGACATGCTGTCATATTAAATCTATTTTCTGTGTGGTATAATATCGTTTGGAGCTCTGCTTTAATTTTCACATTGCTTTGATTGTATTGAATGATGGTTGCATCTTCGTTATGCATAAACTGTTTGAGCAATAAAAAAAGAGGTGAAATGTAAACTTCCTGGCATGGAAAAGAGCTTTCCACACACAGAATGTATAGCTCTTGCTCTCTTTCATTCTCTCTCACTCTCTCTCATACATCCCATATGAAACATGCCCCAGTGGGTCATGTTCTCAGATGGGATGGTCTGAACAGAATGTTTGAATATTATAAATGTTTTTTTTTTTTTCTTCTTGTTAGGTGTTACAACTGATCTGTCAACCAGCTTTTAATTATATTATTATTATTTAAAGGAAAGTTACATCCAAAAATGAAAATTCTGTCTAATTGAACCCACTTACATGATGTTCTAAACGCATACTGTTTTTTTTTATGTTATATTTTTTTTGGAGCTTTACAGACATGGTCATTATGAAGCTGCATGAAGATTTTTCAGAAATTCTCAGAAAAATACCAGCATACGCATTTAGAACAATATGAGGGTGAGTATAAGCTGGTGTTTACACAACACTGTTTTCAACTTAAAACAGAAAACTTTTTATGCGTTGTGGCCATTCATTTACACAACAACGCTCAAAAACATAAATTTGTAAAACTGGTGATGTCATGTGCATGTCATATTCAGTCTATAGGTGTGGCAAGGCAAGTTTATTTAAATAGAACATTTTATAAACAATGGAAATTCACTCTTCACACAATGGAAATCGTCTCTTCACCCCTAATGGAGTGTGTAAACTTTACACTGTCTGTCTATGGCCAGTTCCAGCGTCTCTTCACCCCTAATGGAGTGTGTAAACTTTACACTGTCTGTCTATGACCAGTTCCAGCGTCACTTCACCCCTAATGCAGTGTGTAAACTTTACACTGTCTGTCTTTGACCAGTTCCAGCATCTCTTCACCCCTAATGCAGTGTGTAAACTTTACACTGTCTGTCTATGGCCTGTTCCAGCGTCTCTTCACCCCTAATGCAGTGTGTAAACTTTACACTGTCTGTCTATGACCAGTTCCAGCGTCACTTACCCCTAATGCAGTGTGTAAACTTTACACTGTCTGTCTATGACCAGTTCCAGCATCTCTTCACCCCTAATGCAGTGTGTAAACTTTACACTGTCTGTCTATGGCCTGTTCCAGCGTCTCTTCACCCCTAATGGAGTGTGTAAACTTTACACTGTCTGTCTATGACCAGTTCCAGCGTCACTTCACCCCTAATGCAGTGTGTAAACTTTACACTGTCTGTCTATGACCAGTTCCAGCATCTCTTCACCCCTAATGCAGTGTGTAAACTTTACACTGTCTGTCTATGGCCTGTTCCAGCGTCTCTTCACCCCTAATGCAGTGTGTAAACTTTACACTGTCTGTCTATGGCCAGTTCCAGCATCTCTTCACCCCTAATGGAGTGTGTAAACTTTACACTGTCTGTCTATGACCAGTTCCAGCGTCACTTCACCCCTAATGCAGTGTGTAAACTTTACACTGTCTGTCTATGACCAGTTCCAGCATCTCTTCACCCCTAATGCAGTGTGTAAACTTTACACTGTCTGTCTATGGCCTGTTCCAGCGTCTCTTCACCCCTAATGCAGTGTGTAAACTTTACACTGTCTGTCTATGGCCAGTTCCAGCGTCTCTTCACCCCTAATGGAGTGTGTAAACTTTACACTGTCTGTCTATGACCAGTTCCAGCATCTCTTCACCCCTAATGGAGTGTGTAAACTTTACACTGTCTGTCTTTGACAGGCTCCAGTGTCTCTTCACCCCTAATGCAGTGTGTAAACTTTACACTGTCTGTCTATGACCAGTTCCAGCATCTCTTCACCCCTAATGCAGTGTGTAAACTTTACACTGTCTGTCTATGGCCTGTTCCAGCGTCTCTTCACCCCTAATGCAGTGTGTAAACTTTACACTGTCTGTCTTTGACCAGTTCCAGCGTCTCTTCACCCCTAATGCAGTGTGTAAACTTTACACTGTCTGTCTTTGACAGGCTCCAGTGTCTCTTCACCCCTAATGCAGTGTGTAAACTTTACACTGTCTGTCTATGACCAGTTCCAGCATCTCTTCACCCCTAATGCAGTGTGTAAACTTTACACTGTCTGTCTATGGCCTGTTCCAGCGTCTCTTCACCCCTAATGCAGTGTGTAAACTTTACACTGTCTGTCTTTGACCAGTTCCAGCGTCTCTTCACCCCTAATGCAGTGTGTAAACTTTACACTGTCTGTCTTTGACAGGTCCCAGTGTCTCTTCACCCCTAATGCAGTGTGTAAACTTTACACTCTCTGTCTATGGCCAGTTCCAGTGTCTCTTCACCCCTAATGCAGTGTGTAAACTTTACACTGTCTGTCTTTGACCAGTTCCAGCATCTCTTCACCCCTAATGCAGTGTGTAAACTTTACACTGCCTGTCTTTGACCAGTTCCAGCGTCTGTTCACCAATAATGCAGTGTGTAAACTTTACACTGTTTGTCTTTGACCAGTTCCAGTGTCTCTTCACCCCTAATGCAGTGTGTAAACTTTACACTGTCTGTCTATGACCGGTTTCAGTGTCTCTTCACCCCTAATGCAGTGTGTAAACTTTACACTGTCTGTCTATGACCAGTTCCAGTGTCTCTTCACCCCTAATGCAGTGTGTAAACTTTACACTGTCTGTCTTTGACCAGTTCCAGTGTCTCTTCACTCCTAATGCATTGTGTAAACTTTACACTGTCTGTCTTTGACCAGTTCCAGTGTCTCTTCACCCCTAATGCAGTTTGTAAACTTTACACTGTCTGTCTTTGACAGGCCCCAGTGTCTCTTCACCCCTAATGCAGTGTGTAAACTTTACGCTGTCTGTCTTTGACAGGTCCCAGTGTCTCTTCACCCCTAATGCAGTGTGTAAACTTTACACTGTCTGTCTATGGCCTGTTCCAGCGTCTCTTCACCCCTAATGCAGTGTGTAAACTTTACACTGTCTGTCTATGGCCAGTTCCAGCGTCTCTTCACCCCTAATGGAGTGTGTAAACTTTACACTGTCTGTCTATGACCAGTTCCAGCATCTCTTCACCCCTAATGGAGTGTGTAAACTTTACACTGTCTGTCTTTGACAGGCTCCAGTGTCTCTTCACCCCTAATGCAGTGTGTAAACTTTACACTGTCTGTCTATGACCAGTTCCAGCATCTCTTCACCCCTAATGCAGTGTGTAAACTTTACACTGTCTGTCTATGGCCTGTTCCAGTGTCTCTTCACCCCTAATGCAGTGTGTAAACTTTACACTGTCTGTCTTTGACCAGTTCCAGCGTCTCTTCACCCCTAATGCAGTGTGTAAACTTTACACTGTCTGTCTTTGACCTGTTCCAGCGTCTCTTCACCCCTAATGCAGTGTGTAAACTTTACACTGTCTGTCTTTGACCTGTTCCAGCGTCTCTTCACCCCTAATGCAGTGTGTAAACTTTACACTGTCTGTCTTTGACAGGTCCCAGTGTCTCTTCACCCCTAATGCAGTGTGTAAACTTTACACTCTCTGTCTATGGCCAGTTCCAGTGTCTCTTCACCCCTAATGCAGTGTGTAAACTTTACACTGTCTGTCTTTGACCAGTTCCAGCATCTCTTCACCCCTAATGCAGTGTGTAAACTTTACACTGCCTGTCTTTGACCAGTTCCAGCGTCTGTTCACCAATAATGCAGTGTGTAAACTTTACACTGTCTGTCTTTGACCAGTTCCAGTGTCTCTTCACCCCTAATGCAGTGTGTAAACTTTACACTGTCTGTCTATGACCGGTTTCAGTGTCTCTTCACCCCTAATGCAGTGTGTAAACTTTACACTGTCTGTCTATGACCAGTTCCAGTGTCTCTTCACCCCTAATGCAGTGTGTAAACTTTACACTGTCTGTCTTTGACCAGTTCCAGTGTCTCTTCACTCCTAATGCATTGTGTAAACTTTACACTGTCTGTCTTTGACCAGTTCCAGTGTCTCTTCACCCCTAATGCAGTTTGTAAACTTTACACTGTCTGTCTTTGACAGGCCCCAGTGTCTCTTCACCCCTAATGCAGTGTGTAAACTTTACGCTGTCTGTCTTTGACAGGTCCCAGTGTCTCTTCACCCCTAATGCAGTGTGTAAACTTTACACTGTCTGTCTATGGCCTGTTCCAGCGTCTCTTCACCCCTAATGCAGTGTGTAAACTTTACACTGTCTGTCTATGGCCAGTTCCAGCGTCTCTTCACCCCTAATGGAGTGTGTAAACTTTACACTGTCTGTCTATGACCAGTTCCAGCATCTCTTCACCCCTAATGGAGTGTGTAAACTTTACACTGTCTGTCTTTGACAGGCTCCAGTGTCTCTTCACCCCTAATGCAGTGTGTAAACTTTACACTGTCTGTCTATGACCAGTTCCAGCATCTCTTCACCCCTAATGCAGTGTGTAAACTTTACACTGTCTGTCTATGGCCTGTTCCAGCGTCTCTTCACCCCTAATGCAGTGTGTAAACTTTACACTGTCTGTCTTTGACCAGTTCCAGCGTCTCTTCACCCCTAATGCAGTGTGTAAACTTTACACTGTCTGTCTATGGCCAGTTCCAGCATCTCTTCACCCCTTAATGGAGTGTGAAAACTTATATACCTGCTTTATACAAGTGTGTATTTACACCATCCACGAGTTAGAGTCCTGTTATCTCTTCACTCACGTCTCAGTGCACGGCCAAAATGATCACTCTTTCACAATTCCTTTCAAACTTTCCCGCCAGACATTAAAACAGTTAAGATTAAATCCAAGGATAATCAAATCAGTTCTAAAAGAATTAATAGAATAATAAGATGATGCATAGATGATATAAAGTGCAGTCAGTCTGACGTACAGTGGCACAGTGCTCATTCAGTAAATGCACAGCTAAACAGATGTTTTGAGTCTGGATTTGAATGTGGCCACTGTTGGAGCACATCTGATCTCTTCTGGAAGCTGGTTCCAGCTGCGGCTCGCATAATAGCTAAAAGCAGACTCTCCTTGCTTTAAATGAATCCTTGGTATTTCTAACTGACTTGATCTACATGACTACTAAAACTAAGGTCAGACTCCTAAAATCACACCAAGATTCCTTACTTAATTTTTTGTTTTGGACCCCTAGCGTCAAAGTATGTATTCACCTGGAGAACTTCATCTTTGTTTTCAAATGCAATGACTTAAGTTTTTGTTTCTTTGTTTAACTGAAGAAAGTTTTGGCACATCCAACTGTTGACTTCATCAATGCATTGGCACAGGAAGTCAATGGGGCTAGTGTGTAGTGTTTCTTTACAAAGTGACATCGCCAACTACTGGCCTGGCAGCATAATACAGTGTTTTTAATCGTTTTCGTGGATCTGTGTGAATGGCGACCGTTTTGACAACATTGTCTTCTGTATGTGAAATTTTTCAAAACCGCAAAGGAAAAACTTTCCATTTTTTGTAAATCGTTGTCATGTAAATTAAACTTAAGTAGCAGTATTTTCATTTTGGATGAACTTTTCCTTTTAATTGAGAATGTGAAGAAGAATCAACAAGTTGTAAATCTTTACAAATTAATCACCAAGACCAGCTAAGTTCTCACTAATGTCTGTTTCCCTTCTATATAATGAGTATGTTGTTTCCTATAATGTAAATGTGAATTTGATCACATGACCAGAACAACTGAACCGCTTATAGTCTTTCAACAGCTGGGACTCATTTTCAAAATATTGGTCACTCTTTCAAACATCATTCTACTTACTCTTTCAACAGCTTGTTGCTAAATAAACAACAAGAACAAATATATGATTCATTCTGAGTCTGATTCATTCATACATTTTTAGGGCGTTATATTGTTTTCCATTGTTCAGTACTGTTAAACACATGTGGCTGTATATTTCTTTTGCTGTAATTTGCCATTATTTCATGCCAAGTTGCATTATAACCACAATAATATCTTGGTCAAAGTCTGTGACATCTTTTAAAATACTGTAGAGTTTGATTAGACACATCAATAACAAACGATGTACAGTAAGTACTGTTTTATCCTTCCCTTTAAAACCCGATAAGATTTTGCTATCCTATCTATGCATTATTATATGGTTAGTTCTATTTATTGAATTGCTTTTCACCTTTTGAAAAAGAAAATGGATCTGTGAATTTCAGTCTCAAAATGCATTTAAAAAAGTTCTAGGAAAAATCTTACAGTATACTTTCAGCATTACGGTGTAAAACAAGAGCATACACCTCAGGAAATAAGCTCATGGAATTACACCATCAGATACAGGGATTCCCCTCCAAAACTTTTCAGTGGGGTCAGAGGAATTAAAGGGATACTTCAGCATTTAGCATTAAGCTTTGTATTTTTTGTATTTTAGCAAAAACCTGTAGTATTTTCGAAATTACCGTACTTCCCTCCCTCATGTCCCCCTGAGACGAGAGATTTATGTATTTTTTGTCTGGAAAAAATCCTCCGATGATGCAAAAATCTTCATTTTGCGTCATCGGAGGATTTTTTGGCCAGAGGCTAGAGACTACAGCCAGTAGTAGGAGCTCGTTCCGTATATTTTCAACCCGCCCATAGGGGGATCTCACTCACAGAATGTACAAATAGTGTCAGCCGTCTTTCTTTGGAAGCTAAGCTAGCAGGCTCTTGTTCTGTGGAGAAAGCAGAGCAGTAGGGGTAACCATCCTCTTTTTCCCGGACATGTCCGGCCGTCGAGATCGTCCAAAATTTCCGGGATTCGACCTTTGCTTTCTACAGTCGCCATTCATTGTTTACACGCACACACTTTTTGTTTCAATCTAACTGAATTCATTCCGATTGGTGAATCTGAATGTAGTGTTTACATGAACGCTAAACAAGTGATCGGTTGATGTGCGTTTTAGCATTGCTAAGAAATGTCCCACTCCTCCGTGAGAGATAGCCTACGAGACCGTTGCGTCTCACAGGTGTCGCTCATAAGTAATCACGCCACCGGCCTCGCGCCATTCTCCCACACCCCTCAGCCTCGTCCTGCTCGCCACAGTAAACATAATGAATGGCGACTGTAGAACACAAAAGCCGAATCCCGGACATTTTGGGCGATCTCGAAATCCCGGGCAGACTCGTCACGGAGACTCACGATAAAACGGCGTCTTTTAAGTTTCGAGTCAACTAGTAGCCTAGCCTACTGCGCTCTCTTACTGGTAGGTGTGGCTTGGGAGTGGCCTCGTAGGGCAGCGAAGCAAGTGCATTCTGGGAGTTGTTGTCTTTCATCCACATGAGCCAAAAATACATTTTCTGGCTTTTCTCAGTCTAGAAGGCTCCAAATTCAAAAATAATTTCACATTTCAACTACATAAATGACCCATTTTAAAAACACATCTTTCCAGAGGTGAAGTATCCCCTTAAATACTATGAGTGTGATATGTGATAATCCACATTCAGACTGATTTTAGCAGAGGAGGCATCTCTCCATACCACAGCTTAACTCTCATACACTCCAAAGCTCTGAGATACACCATCAGATCCATGAGACAATTCCATTAGCAAGACACTGAGGGCAGGAAGTTATTGACCAACGATTTCTAAGCCAGTGCATCAATTAGGTCAAGAACGGTTTGAGTCTGAGTTTATTTATTTATTTAATCCTTTTGCCTTGACCTCAGTTAATAAAGTGTACAGTCTCTGTCCAAACTGCACAGCAAACCTGTCAAGAACATTCCATGGGTCATATTAAAAGAAAGATTTAAGAAATGATATTTTGTTTTATAACATAGTAAAGCCTAGGACATTGCATCTTTTTTCTTTTTTTGGCATTGCAAGTAGTGTGGAACAAGCAATAAAAGATTGAAAAAAATGGGATTTATTGGTGATAAATATATAAACCTTGTTATTAACACAGTTTATTAGTACTATTACAAAAATCGTATCTGTTTCCACTGGTATTGGTTTGTTTCTGTTTAAGGTGGGTGTTTAATTCTGTTTCCTGTGTTTTCAGTTAGTAACATGTTTAATTATCGGTTTCACCTGTGGATTGTTTTCATTGATTGGTTTGTCTGTCTATTTCAGCCTTGTGTTTCTTCTGTTCTTTGTGTGATCTCGTCGATGGATGTTTGGTTGTTCTGTTCACGGTGCCTTTGTACCAGTTACCCTGAAAAGTGTATTTTTGAGTTCGTTAACATTAAACTTTCACTGTATGCGTTTAGAGCCAGTTCTTTATTTTTGTATGCTTGCAACCCCCGCTGACATTATGTATGGCGGAATAATATGCATTACATTAAATTAGTTTATGTTAAAACTGCAATGCAAATGGTTTGAAAAGTTATATGAAATTCCAATAGATAAATCTTAAAATATAAAATAACCATTTAAATTTAAGCCTAAATATTCTTTGATTGCCACTTCCTAGTATTAGTTATTTTTTCTTAAATAAGTACTTTTTACTATAATATAATGCAACTGTGTATCTGAAATATGCTTAATTATGAAGAAAAGGCTTATTTTTCTTTATGCACCATTTATTTCATTTTTTCCTTTGGATTTTGGGGTGAAATTTTATTCATCTTTTGTTCTGCCTTTGTTTATCCCTTTTATGGGATTTTAAAACAAGTATTTTTAAAGCCCAACCTGTTGTATTGTTTGTCAAACCAGATTGTGGAACAAGGCATCCTGGCTTTTTCATACGTGACCTTGCGTCACACATGAAATTGAGGGCAGAGGAATCCAGATGAGGTCTCGTTTCTGACAGGGCTGCTGGTTTCCCGCGCAGCACCAGACGGTTCATTCTGACTGATGAAAGAATAACCCTTAAATGGAGTTCTAAAAATGGGTGAAGAGGAAGAGGTCGTTATCCTTCATCAGTCAGCAGAGGAAGGGCCCGATGACCGTGAATGATGGCTCCTGTCTAACAATACCAAGGATTATGGCACTTCATTTAGGGTAGACTCTTAAAAATAATGGTTCTTTATTGGCATTTATGGCTTTAACATCCATGTAACATTTTCAAAGAATATTTAGATTTTTTTTTTAAATGTTCTTCACACTAAGAAATTTTTATTTAAAGGCACAGTATGTAAGTTTCGCCGCTAGATGGCGCTTATCCAAAACAACAACAAAGCTTGATGACATTGTGAATGAGCATGGAATTATAGGAGTTGTTGTCTTCACCTCCAGAGCCGATGGAAAGCAATCCGACAGGACTCGGGCAAAAAAAAAATCCTTTTCATAGATGAGTTAATGTATTAACCTGTTAAGCTTCACCAGTGCGTCGGCGCACTGAAGCGTTTTTTATTTATTTAATTCAAAATTACTATCAGATTTAATGTTATACCTTGACAAACTATACATCATTAAAAAGATATAAGACTCAAGTTTCAGTATTTGACCACTATTGTATTCTGAGAAACTCATAGTGACAGTTATGTCTTAATTTGTGTCAGGAGTTATGAAATGAAAAAATGAGTCGATACCTTTAATATGAATTTTTATTTTTATTTATTTATTTTTTTTTTTTTATTAAACAGTATGGCATTACACATCGTATTACAACCTTTTACGAATTTGTATAAGACTGAGCAGGTGTACAAATTAAATACAAGAGTGTACAATGGTCGTACAACGAGAGAACAACCAACAAACCAAAAAAATAAAAATAAAAATAAATAAATAAATAAAACATTCACAAGAGGTCTGTTGTCATACCTGAGATTGTATGAAATTAATGAAAATAGTAGCTGTTTTAGTTTTTACCTGACATAAGGCTTTCCTAAATTGCAAGAATTCATTTAAATAAATTTTGAAGATTGGTTTGACCTTCAAAAATTTACATTTGTGAATATAATGTTTAACTAAGAGTATACAAGTATTGTAAAAAAGTTCTTCCTTGCTATCTTGCAAAAATACTCCAAATTTGACATCTTTGTACAGTATACTGGGTGCATCACTAACATATTCTGATATCCAATGTTGAAAAGAATTCCATAAAGTTCTGGTATAATGACAATCAAAAAATATATGCACCACAGATTCAATATCACATTCACAAAATGAACAAGAGTTTAAATCAATATTGAAACGTTGTCTCAGAAATTCATTACTGGGATAAATATCGTTTAAAATTTTGAAATGAGTTTCTTTAGCTTTAGGGAAAATTGGGAGGGAGAGATATTTGGTTCTGATTTTTATTTGCATATCTTTTGGAAAATCACTGAGGGTGTAAAGTCTTTTTAATAAAAGTGGGTGAAGTTTATTTGTTATTGCACTTCTTATTATGTTGTTTGAGCATTTTCTGTTTTTAAATTCTATGTCATCTATTATAAGCAAAGGAAATCTAGGTATTACGACATCATACATTAATAAGCCTTTCACCAAATGTAACATTTCTAAAGGAATAGCCTTAATTATAGTATTATATTGTTTTTTGTTACATTTAAGATTGTATTTCTCTGTGAGAACAGAGTAATTAAGGACATTTCCAACAGAATCCATAAGATGTGAAATAGCCCAAATACCTTTTTCCACCCAGTCAACATAATAGATAGATTTTCTTTTGAACAATATGCATCGATTGTTCCAGATAGGCATGTTGTGTGGAGAAAAATTATGAGTGTAAGACATTTTCCAATTTAAGAGAACCTGTTGATGAAATTTAGATAATTTGAGGGGTAATTTGGAAAGAGAAAAGTCACAGGCTAATAGGAATTCAATGCCGCCACATTTTAAAAATATTTTGGATGGAATATGAAACCAAAAACTATTAGGATTGTTTATAAAATTTTGCAACCATTTTAATTTTAGCGTTCCATTCATAGCTTCAAAATCAATTATGTTTAGACCACCTTCAGCAATGGGTTTAACTGCATCGTTTTTTCTAATATAGTGATGTTTATTTTTCCATGTAAAATTAAAAATGTTTTTGTTTATTTTATTAATTAGATGATCAGGGACAGCTAGGGAAAATGCAGGGTAAATAAATCTTGATAAAGCTTCACTTTTGCTAATTAAAATTCTGCCAAAGATTGATAAATCTCTTTGTAACCAAGAATTTAAAATAGGTTGTGTTTTGGATATATTGTTTTCAATGTTTAGAAGTTCCCTTCTTTTCCAATCTTTTGACAATATAATTCCCAAGTATTTTACTTCAGTTTTCACAGGGATTCCATGTAAGTCTGAATTGGGGTGCTCATGAAGGGCCATTAACTCGCATTTTTTAAGATTTAATTGTAACCCAGAAGCTTTGGAAAACATCTCCACTTTCTTAATTACTAGAGGAATTTGATCTGCATTTTTTATAAAAATTGTCGTGTCATCGGCTAATTGTGTGATAATTAGAGGCCTGCCCAGAACATTTAATGGTTTCAAATCTGTACTGTTTTTTATATAAATCGATAATATTTCTACAGCTAAAATAAAAATCAGAGGTGAACACGGGCATCCTTGCTTTACCCCTCTTTTTATCTGGAATCTTTTGGTTGTACCCTTAGGTAAAGACACTGAACTGTTTATATCTGTATATAACAAGTTAATCATATCAATGAACTTCTTACCAAAGCCGAAAAATTCAAGAGTCTTCAAAATAAAAGAATGCTCAACCAGATCAAACGCTTTATAGAAATCAAGGAAAAAAATGAAACCTTGATCTTCAATTAAATAGTTGTAATCCAATAAATCCAAAACTAATCTAATGTTATTGTGTATTGATCTATTTTTAATAAAGCCCGACTGAGTTTCACTAACAACATCTCTTATCCCAGACTTTAATCTATTGGCTAAAATTTGAGTGAAAAGTTTATAATCTACATTTAATAAGGATATGGGTCTAAGATTTTCAATATACCTTTTATCTTTTCCTGGCTTTGGTAAGAGAGTAATGACCCCTTGCTTCATCGTTGTTGTGAGATTATTATTCTCAATGCATTCATTGAAAACTGAAAATAACATTTGTTTTATATCTTTCCAGAAAAATTTATAAAAATTTGATGTTAAACCATCTTGACCAGGGGCTTTTCCCAAAGCCATACGCTCAATAGCAGCATCAAGTTCTTTTAGTTGTATTTCAGCATCACATAACAATTTAAAACCCTTTTCAACTTGAGGAATATTGTGTCTTATATTCTCGAGAAAATTTACAGAATATTCAGGAGTGTAATTGGATGAGTATAAATTTGAGTAAAATTTGTAAGTCTCTTCAGCTATTATATTTGCTTGGTGACATTCTTTATCATTAATCATTAATACATCCAATTTATTCTTTTCTTGTCTTCTTTTTTCTAAATGGTAGAAGTAAGATGAATTTTTTTCCCCTTGTTCTATCCACTTAGCCCTGGACCTTACATAAGCACCCTGTGCCCTTTGAGTGAATAATTCATCAAGATTAGATTGTAAATTTGACAAAGTAGCCTTTTCTTCTTCTGTAAGATCATGTCTCTTACACAACATGTTAATTTCATGTACTAGGGTATATTCTTTTTCCCTTAGGCGTTGGCTTCTGATTTTACCCTGTTTAATAGAAATATTTCTCACTTTAAATTTAAAATATTCCCATTTTTTACAATAAGTATTTAGTTCTATATCATTTTCAATTTCCATTAATGTATTTCTTATCTCATTAACAAACTCTTCCACCAATAATAAATCTGAATTAAATTTCCAATAGCTCTTATAGTGGTTGATATTAACATTTGGTTTGAGATTTAATCCAATTAAACAATGGTCAGTTAAAGGTGCTGCAGCTATTTCAACCTTAGTGACAAATTCCAGTATTTCAGGGGATAATAACCAATAATCTATCCTTGATTTTGCACCACCATTAGGTTTTATCCATGTATATTGACATTCATTGGGATTTTTTTGACGCCAGATATCAGTGAGAGAGTGAGTTTCTGTAAAAATCCTAAGAACTGTGTTATACTGGTGGTCATTATAAAATGACGGGGATCTGTCTAACCATTCATCCGGTGCAATGTTAAAATCCCCTCCAAACATTGTAAAACTAATATTATAAGAAAGTTTGAAATCTGCGATTATGTCTGTTATATCATCCAACAGCCTTTTGTTCTGCTTTAAATTGTTATACCCGTATATATTCGCAATAAGACTAAATGAACCCTCCAAGTTAGCAAGGATTACAACCCAATGTCCATCTTTGTCAGCTTTATAAGTTATTACTTCTCCAGGAAATCGTTGCAAACATATAGCCACACCCCCAGACCGATTAGTCCCATGTGAAAAATAAATCTTCTCTCCCCACTGGTTCTTCCAAAAAATCTCATCCTCTTCACAGGAGTGTGTCTCTTGTAAGAAAACAGCATGAGCTTTAAAACCTTTGCAGAAAAGAAAAGTAGCCTTGCGTTTCACATTGTCTTTCAGACCTCTTGCATTTAAAGAAATAAAAGATAATTCAGCTCTTAGATTAAACATAAAAGGTTTAAACAAAATAAATTAACCCCAACCGAAGAAAGAGAACAGTTCAGTTTATAGAATATTACAGGTAATCCGAGTAAACTGTGAACATCCAAGCAGTTCCTCTATCCTAGATTAACTTTCCTTTATATGTTGAACATAATTAAATTGTGGTGATTAGATCCGTTTACCGTCTATGTATCCGTAAGGGCCTCGAAAGTATGCCCTTTTTCCTGCTTTTCTTGCCTCATCGATCCTCGGCCACAACACCTCCCTTGCTTGTTTAACTGCCTCCGACAAATCTTCAGTGAAGAAAACCCTGGCTTCCTTGCAGACAGCTGAATTCTTCGTAAGATCCCAGATGTCATCCCTATCCTTTCTTTTCACAAACCGGATGATGACCGATCGCGTCCACTTCTCTTCCTTCTTCCCGACACGGTGCACCACATCCACTATGTCATCCATTCTCCCCGCCATGCGCGGTGCCACTTTTTTCAGTAGGTCGATAACATCTTCACGTATGTTTTCGTTCATCTTTTCTTTCATTCCCTTGATTCTTAAATTCCAGCGACGGCTGTGGGCCTCTTGCAGAGTGACTTTTTTCTTCAAATCACAATTTTCTTTTATCAGTGACGTAACTTTTTCTTCTAAGACTGCCGCTTTTGTTTTGCATTCTTTTATCTCGGCAGCATTAAACTCGAGCGTTTTAGCTAGGCTGCAGATCATGGTACTATTCTCTCTGATTTTGGACTTTACCTCTTCCAAACCACTTTCTTGTTTATCAAAGCGGGAGTTCAGGCGAGTTATAGCCATCATTATAGACTCAAATGAAGCCTCTTTATTGGGTTTTACCCTCTTTTCCGTCGGAACTCCTTTGTCCGGAGTGTTCGGTGGAGAGACCTCAAGCTGCCGCTTATCCGCACCTGCACAAGTGATATCCATGGCATCGTAGTCGTAGAGCTGAGGCCCGCCTTTTGCTTTGATCATCCTCCCGTCCTTGGTAGCTTCATCGTTTGAGGTCATTTTCGTTCTATTTTCCTTCAAATCAGTTACTTTACGTTTTGTAAATATTAACCGATCTAACCAACTTGTATGTTTGGAAAGTTTTGTCTTTGTTCGTTGTTCTGAGGAACTTTACGGAGAGCAATTGGAAAGTTTCCCCGCTCAGTCGGCCATCTTGCTGGAAGTCCACCAAACCTTTAATATGAATTATGCGCGTCAGCCGCTCCCATTCATAAGAAAACTCTGTGCTGTCGTCATGACAGCGATACACAAAACAATGTCCCTCAGGGCTTTAGCTCAAAAATGTGCAGATTTGGAGAAATATTGATAGATTCTTTTAGATTCACATCATATTTCTATAGACAGGAATAATATTTATTGAATTTATACCCAAATGCGTCAATGTAATCTTTATGAGCGTTTTGGTATTCTAATTCACAGTGTTTTCAATTCATACCAATAGCCTGAGGGCGCTATATGCACAGTAATATAGTCCATATATGGCACATGAAGAAGAGCCATGATCATGTGACATTCCAGGAAGCCTCGAACACACACACAGCTAACAGAGATCGGCTGTAATCATGCAGATAAAAGATGTTTTGAAGACAATAAACATGATTGCAATGATATCTGATTTGCCTGTGTTCTTCAAGCCATGCCAGGTATTTTTATAATAATAGATTATATTTATAATGTAATGCTAATCTATATAGACTTCATCATTGTGCATAATACTATCAAATAATATATTTTCTGTCTGATTTTTTTATCTGAAGCTAAATTAGATCACAGAAGATTATTTAAAACATTCGGCTTGAGTTATAAAGTACGTTTTGAGCATAAATATGGTTTTAATCTCATATATTGTCGTGTATTGATGGTGTGCTAAGCTAACATGCTAGCTAGCCCTAACTGTTAGTCACATGACATGGTCTTGAAAAACATTTAACTAAATACAGAGTTTTGGGCTTATTATCTTCAGATTTTAAACATAAAATGTTTAGACATGTGGCTTTAGCTGTAGTGCATTTCTAGATTGCTCCAGTGCCAATTTCAATTTTATTTTCATAAGGATGTTTCAAAAAAAATAATTTCTAATAACTTTACAAAACTTTGAAGCTATTTATAACATTTTTTGTCATTACGACAATAATTAATTCTACATTTACAATAAACTGCCAGGTGTCAGCTTTCAAACGAGATCATACTTGTGCTTTTAGTACAAAGGGTTCATGAACTGTATCTGTTTTAGTTTGGGTATGTCATTTCTGGGGATTTTTCAAAAGTGGCGTTGCAGCTTAACAGGTTAAAGTTTGAAGTGAACTTAATGCAAATTTAAAAGGAGCGGATAGAAGTTTTGTACGCACAAGTAAGCAAATGTGAGCATCCATCATTCAACTGCCTAATGTTACAGAATGACAGGATAGAGAGAATTTATGTTTTGACTTTGTCTAGCTGCACACTTTTAAAATTTTAACAGGTTATTTAAGCCTAAACTAAATACATTTCAGCATGAAGTTCATCAGGACACCTTGTGAATTATCATGTCAAAGGCCACATGCACAGTGTTGCTAGATTTGCCAATGGCTGGTTAAATCTTTAAAAGTCCCAACATCTACAAAAATCCCAGACACCGAATCTTAATATCTTGCCAAAGCTAAACTAGCATTTGAACTTGTTGACTGAGACTGATGTGTGAAGAATGGATTACATACTGTATAAGAAACAACTCTTACCAGCAAAAGTGCTGCTGGCATTAAGAATTTAAAGAGAGTGAATCTTCTGTCCTTCTTTACAGAAGCATGTGATTGTCCTGAATTTCAATGGGTCAAATAGGTCCAAAAAAGCAATTATGTAACTGTGCTTGTGGAGATTTTCTTCACCCTTGAGATGGAACAGAAACTGCTGTTATTATTGCAGTGTGGCTTTGGTTTGCTCACATTAGGGACTTCATATGATTCTCACTTATGACATTTTAGAAAATTTCACCATGAAGAGGGAGTTAAAGATGAGATTTCAGACTCCACAAATCCAAATTTACGGACTTAAAGCTCATAAATCATCATTATGACCGCCGCTAGCGTAGCTAGCGAAAGCGGTCATATATGGATTGTCAAAGTTTTTTTTTTTTTTTTTTTTCCCGTCACCTTACTGAATTTTTCGTCAACGATACCAGGGACACCGAAGCACCGGGGAACATGAAATTTGGTGGGCATGTAGCCCCACTAGACTTCTAAGGAAAAATTTCGTTTGGTCCCCGGGGGCCACTCCCCCCCCGCGCTGGGCCCCCCCAAACCCCAAAAAATGCAGTTTTTCCTAAATAACTACCTGAACCGTGGCACCGAGGATGAAGAAATTTTTATGGTATGTTGGTCTACTAGACTTTTACGGAAAAATTTCGTTTGGTCCCTGGGGGCCACTTCCCCCCCCGCGCTGGGGCCCCCGTAAATTTTTCGTCAACGATACCAGGGACACCGAAGCACCGGGGAACATGAAATTTGGTGGGCATGTAGCTCCTCTAGACTTCTAAGGAAAAATTTCGTTTGGTCCCCGGGGGCCACTCCCCCCCCGCGCTGGGCCCCCCCAAACCCCAAAAAATGCAGTTTTTCCTAAATAACTAACTGAACCGTGGCACCGAGGATGAAGAAATTTTTATGGTATGTTGGTCTACTAGACTTTTACGGAAAAATTTCGTTTGGTCCCCGAGGGCCACTTCCCCCCCCCCGCGCTGGGGCCCCCGTAAATTTTTCGTCAACGATACCAGGGACACCGAAAGCACCGAGGAACATGAAATTTGGTGGGCATGTAGCCCCACTAGACTTCTAAGGAAAATTTTCGTTTGGTCTCCGGGGGCCACTCCCCCCCCCCCCCCGCGCTGGGCCCCCCCAAACCCAAAAAAATGCAGTTTTTCCTAAATAACTACCTGAACCGTGACTACGAGGATGTAGAAATTTTTATGGTATGTTGGTCTATTAGACTTTTACGGAAAAATTTTGTTTGGTCCCCGAGGGCCACTTTCCCCCCCGCGCTGGGGCCCCCGTAAATTTTTCGTCAACGATACCAGGGACACCGAAACACCGGGGAACATGAAATTTGGTGGGCATGTAGCCCCACTACACTTCTACGGAAAAATTTCGTTTGGTCCCCGGGGGCCACTCCCCCCCCGCGCTGGGCCCCCCCAACCCCAAAAAAATGCAGTTTTTCCTAAATAACTACCTGAACCGTGGCACCGAGGATGAAGACATTTTTATGGTATGTTGGCCTACTAGACTTTTACGGAAAAAATTCGTTTGGTCCCCGGGGGCCACTTCCCCCCCTGCACTGGGGCCCCCGTAAATTTTTCGTCAACGATACCAGGGACACCGAAACACCGGGGAACATGAAATTTGGTGGGCATGTAGCCCCACTAGACTTCTAAGGAAAAATTCCCCCCCCCCCCCAAACCCAAAAATGCAGTTTTTCCTAAATAACTACCTGAACCGTGGCACTGAGGATGAAGAAATTTTTATGGTATGTTGCTCTTAAGGGCCCACATCAACCTAGCCCATAATCACTCATTTGTGATTTGCGCCCCTCCCATAAAAAATGAAAATGCAATATTATTCTGCTTTAATCGCCCCTATCTTCAGTGGAGATGTTCAGAACTGCACCATATTTCATGTGTATGATTAACTTGACATCCTCTGGGGGTATCCTCTGCTAAGTTTCGTAGAATTTCATCCATGGGGGGGTATAAAATAAATTCATTTATGTGCACATTTAGTGACTGTACACTCATCGGCCTGTAGATGGTGCTGTTGAGCGAAGGGTTGCTGGTTTAGGATGATACTGTCACACACACACATGCAGGAATACAAACAAACACAAGCATGCACACACACTGACATCCACACGCACAGACACACACACACCCATACACACACATACAAATCCACATGCACAGACACACACACACAAACACACACGCGCACACATGTACGCACACATACATACACGCACAGACACACACATACAAAGACACACACATACACAAACACACACACATACACACACACACACACACACACACACACACACACACACACAGACAGACATGCACATACTACTACTTTTTTTAGGTATATACATAAACATGCAATACAGCCAAATTACTCAACGTCATTTATTTTTGTGGAAAGCCAGTGCAGGCCTGAGCGGCGGTCATATTTTGTACCGCGATGCGGTACATCTAGTTTGTCAAGTTACGCCAAGTTAAGCTCTTTGACATTTTTTCAGGCACAATGGGTTTTATTTGAAACAGTAATATTGTGAAAAATTATAACTATTTAAAATATCTGCTTTCTATTAGAGTACATTTTAAAATGTAATTTATTCCAGTGATGCAAAGCTGAATTTTTAGCATCATTACTCCAGTCTTCAGTGTCACATGATCCTTCAGAAAACATTTAAATATGCTGATTTGCTGTTTAAGATCAATTATCAATGTTGAAAACAGCTGTGCTGCTTCATATTTTTGTGGAAACCGTGATGCACTTTTTTCCAGCTGCACAGATTCAATATATTGTGACACGCATTTTAAACACACTTTCTCAAATGTTTACATTCACTTAAGACATAACCGACTTTGTTATGAAATGTATGTGCATTTCTCCCGGCATGCCGCCTAGGGAACAGTATCTCATTTGCGGCTTAATGTGCTTTCAATAACACTGTTTAATATCAGGCATGATCCACAGTTTAGCAACAGTAGAATGTATTTTACATCACTCACTTATTCAGCTGAACTGGATGTTAAGTTTGGCTTGGGGAGGAACAAAAGCGCTGTGAAGGAAGGAAAGTGCGTAATGTGGAAGCCAAAAATCGAAATCAGAATGCAATTAATCGCATAGCCCTAGTGTCTGTACTTTTACTCAAGTGCTCAATTTGTGTACTTCATCCACCACTGTCACTATGACAAAGCGGCGACCCGCCATACACCCCGCGAGAGCCGCACTAAACAGATTGTTGTCTTTGTGCGTCAGCTGGTGCTTGCAAATAGGAGAGCCATTTCCACGGATGTGATGGATGCCTGACGGTTAAGATGTCAGCAGTATAACAGATCCACACGTCTGCCTTTAAAAAGGCGCTCAAATGTTTTTGTGTTGCTGTCGACGCTATCTGCTGCTCTGTGGCCTTTTTGGCGAATGCACTGCGCTTCAAATAAATGATTGCTTTTCTTGTGTCTTTTTTTCTTGGCTAGATTTGTTATCGAATGCTTTTGGGGATTGAGGGACTGTGAGATGGATCTCCATGACCGATCAACAGAATGTTTTTTTGTCAATTAGCAGTGAGCAAATCAGTGCTACAATGGTTTTGCTTGTTTAAAAGACCACATTAAAGTTCCATTTAACCAGCTTTGTAGCTAAACCAACAGCTTGACTGATCATCACCCTGCCATTTTAATTTGTTGATTTAATGGAAAGCTAAGTGAAATGGAAAGGCTACTGTTTCCGCTGCGCTATCAAGCAAGCTAATGAAAATAAAACCAAATTAATGTGTGGCAGTTTACTTGGCGTTAATGCCACTAGAATGAAACTATGATTAGAATTTCCCAAGCTCAATTAACTGAGCTTTTCCAGTAGTGTCGGCTAGGCTGATTAGCTCAAGTATCAGTTTAATTGCCAATGTGACCGGCAGTCTATTTTTATACCTGAGAGATCTGATTAAATATTCAAATATAAGCAAGCAACATCTTTAACAATGAAATGTAAAGGTCAGTTGTAAGCGCGGTTGTATCTAGTTATAAATTATAAGTAAATTAGGATTAATGCACTATCTGCTAACAAGGCAAAATTACCATGTTGCAGTTAAATGAGGATTTATTAGTTAGTTGTGGTTAGGCTACTTTGTGAAAACAGGTCCGATTCTATAGTGAATGGTTCAGCCAAGCAAAACCATGTAGTGATTTATGAAGTCACAAGTTATCCAGCATCTTAGCTTCCCAACTCTTCCAATCAGGCATTATGCGAATCCTCATCAGTAAAGAGAAAAGGTCTATGAACACACATAATAACAATGCCGTTTCACAGCATCTCAGAATAATCATTCCTGCTTCGCCTCACATAATTGTTCGCTCCACACTGAGATTTTTAATACAGACTTGCAAATGCAGAGACACTGTAAGTGATAAATATCAAAAGAAAAATGACGCGTCATTTGCATGCAAATTGTCCAGATGAGCTCTTCAAATCTAGGTCGTGTTAGGAGGGGAGGAGTTGAATGTGTTTGTGCGCGTCACAAAAAGCAAAACTCATCCTGTTTCTCGTTAATTATTTGCTCAGCCATGAAGAGTGAAAGCGAACAGAACAGCATCTGTGAAGTGAGAACACACACACTCCACGGTCACGTCTTCAGAGTGTGTGTTTGCGTATCTCCTTTCAAACCAACAGACGTTTGAAGGCCTGACTCATGAATTACTCTTTTATCTGCATTGTTGGAGAAATGCACGTAGACGGATGCAACGCCAGTGTTGTTAAACTTTGCTTTTCATAGATGCAGAATAGCAAGTTTTCCTGATATTTTTGCTCTGAATGATTCTGATGGTTTTGGAAACCACTGCAGATGCAGATCTCACTAATGGAATATACAATTGATAATATCTAATGAGGTTATTTGTTAACTGCACAATAAAGTTATTGGATGGATGGATGGATGGATGGATGGATGGATGGATGGATGGATGGATGGATGGGTGGGTGGGTGGGTGGGTGGGTGGATGTCGAACGCACATATAGCCTTTTCTTCCCTATTGTCACGTACTGTATATTCGAGTGAAACAGCTTTTTGAAAAATACAAAATTGATTGGATGGTTGTGGTTTGCTATTGGTGGATCTCATGTGAGTGACAGGTTACCCCGCCCTCACACCAGTAAACATCAGAGAAGATTTGAGCTGCAAGAGGGAGAGGAAGTTATTTTGATTAAAGATCATGAGGTGAATGATATGCACAGAATAATAATGTTCACAGATAAATAATTTATAATAAGTACTGCAATATATCATTAAAAAATTGATTTCATGGTGACTTTCTTTCAGAGGCATGTAGAGGAAAATTGTGATATCACAAAAGGGTTGATTTCAAATCCTGCCGTTTATGATGGATAGAAAACAAAAAAGTATTTTTTTAAACTAGGGAGTAGCTTTAAGGTATGAAACTTGCTATATGTTTGTTCATATGTTCAGAGTACCTGAAAACCATACAGATACCTTTCAGCAAAAATAACTCCATCATTAAAAGTTGCAAGTCACCAATTCCAATGTGACTTGAGTAAAAGTATCTGATTTTAACAGTACTTAAGTATTTTACTCATACTGAATGTAGGCTCAGAGATGCACTAGTCCTCAACACCTAAGAGACATGCCAGTGAAAAACAAGAAACAGCTGATTTGTGAGGAGAGCCATCACATGTTTATTTTGTAGCCAAGTAAAGAGTAAAAGTTGCTTAGATATCTTTGATACTCAGTAAAACTACAAAGTAGCCAAAAAGATACATTTACTCAAGTACTTTACACCACTGTTGTAGAGTAACCCATGTGTCCATTTTCCATCGTGTACAAGTCCATTTCATGACCCCTTCAAAAGGGTATTTACAATCACTCAGAGATCTTTTCCAGATCTATAACTGCGGCCCAGCAGTCCAGTAACTATTTTACCCTGTTGCTGAAACAAACACCTCTCCGGTGAGTAGAGAACCTCTCAGTGTTTATATGTCCAACTTCACAGAAAGCAATAGCGACAGACATGTAAAGGGCTGAAAATTGGATTTAACTTGTCAGGGGATGAAGGATTTGAATGTGCTGCCAAATTTAAAGGGGTGGTCGATTAAGATTTCACTTTTTTTACTTTACTTAGTGTGTAATGTTGCTGTTTGAGCATAAACAACATCTGCAAAGTTACAACGCTCAAAGTACAAAGCAAAGTGAGATATTTGCTTTTAAAGAAATAGTTTTTTAAGGACTACAACAAACGGCTGGTAGGGACTACACCACATTCCTCCTGGGTTAGTGACATCACTAACCCAAGAATTTACATAAACCCCGCCCCCTCAACACGATTTATAGATTATCAAGACAGAATATGCTAATCATTTACTAGAAGATAACTACACATAAGCTACATAAATTCATCAACTAATTCAGAAACGTCCTGTTGCTTTTACATGTTGTCACTTCTTCTTGAGTCTTGTCTCCATCATTGTCTGAATCCGGTTTGAACATAAAAGCCTTAAAGTTTTTGAAATGTTCAGTGCATGTCTGTGTGAGTGCAAGCTGTTGAAGCTCCGCCCTCTGTGCTGGGAGCAGCAGCTCATTTGCATTTAAAGGAACAAACACAAAACGGTGCGTTTTTGCTCAACCTTAAAAAATGGACAATTTTAACATGCTATATAAAAATATCTGTGGGGTATTTTGAGCTAAAACTTCACATACACACTCTGGGGACATCAAAGACTTATTTTACATCTTGTGAAAAGGGCATTATATCACCCCTTTAAATCAATATAATTCTGTTCTGCTCGGCCCAGAAACCTATGCAAGACAGCGACACCCTCCACATTTTCTTTACCTTTCACATCTCAGAGGACGATAGGCCTTTAAACTCAACTGCATGAATGTCTTTCTCGAAGATTCTCTGGATAATGCCTAGTCCAAAATTACTTTCACCACGGAACATAAAACAGTGAGTAAAAGCTGACCTTGGTAAGTAAATAAAACAAGGTTACTCACCAGTTGGCCGGTGTAGCAAAAGGTTAATTTGTAAGGAATATAAAACAAGAACCCAGTGACACTGTAGAGAAAACCAGATTGTTGTGTGCTTTGCTATGATTGAAACGCGCTCTTCAAAAAACACGCCCCAACAGATTGAGGCTGCAATTGCCTCTAAGATTGTTGGGTTGCTAAATAATTTCTGTTACCATAATAGTAGAAAAAAAAAGAGTTTTGTATTGAGCTTCGACAAATCAATCAGCGCTTGGAGAGGAAACTAATCCTTCAGCGCTGACTGAAGGCCAGAACACAATATGTGTGTGTGTGGTTTATAATACGGCTTGATAATGGAGATGATGTGCAACATAAATCACTGCACTTGTCCATTAGAAACACAGCTGAGTGCAGCATTCTGGGTAAAGTAAGTGGGTCATTTTCAGGTAATGGTGCAATTTTTGCTAAAAAAAAATGTTTTAACTTTATTTTTTTATTTGAAGAATCACTGCTGATAATTTAACAATAATATTTTCCCAGTTTCATACAGAGCCCCTAAAGGCATGGTGATGGTGGAAAAAATGGGAGAGAAAAAATGTCAATGCTTTTGCGTTCTCCCGATAAACTTTGCGTTCACTAACAAAAAATGTTTGCATTCCTCCGAGAAACTCTGAGTTTGCTTGCAAAACTCACAAGGTTTGAGAGTGAACGCAAAGTTTCTGGAGAAAGAAAATGTTGTGCGAGAGAACACAAAATAATTGACACATAATTGGCATACACTTGGCATGTCCCTTTAGGGGATTTTCATATTTTAAAAAGAAAATTCATATTTTCTGTAAAAACATGATCAGTATGATAATAAAACAATAATATTTTCCACTTTCAAATTTATAACAGAAAATTAAAATTTATGTTTTAATATTAAACATTGACCATATTGACCATATATAATATGTTTGTTCCCATAACAGTGAAACCACATGGTCAAAAATATGTCTTATGGTGTCTTTTTCTTAAATATGTCAGAAAGATGAAATGTCACAACAGAAAGGACTCAAAATAATACAAGTAAATGAAGAAATAAATTAGTAAACTGATTAAACTGATTTGGATAGAAAACAAGCTTTTAAAATTAAAGTTAGTTTTATTTTAACATTCTAAACAGTGCTAGTATAAATGTAACTAAGGTTAGCACCCTGTTAAATCTATCATTTGTATGGGATCAGACCCCTAGACATGTGGTTTTGGAGGCCCCTGGCAGACCAAGACCTCTGGTCCAGTCCATAACCCAGCCCTCTTCAGAATGAATAGAAAGTTTGTATAGTCCGTGTTCACCGGCTGAAAGGAATCTGTCAGCGCTCAGATCGGATCTGATGGACTCCAAACACATCATGCAAAGAAGACGAGACACCAGACTCCACAGCTCTCCATAACTGACAGAAAATGTCACCGAACCGCTGCTGCACTCTATATATTATTTTCTCTTTTACACACACACACATCTGACATCTGTCTTTTCTCTGGCCTCTCTCTCCTCCCCGTCTGCCTCTTCTCATTTGACAGATAAATGATTCTATTCATCTCATCCGCAGCACTGGTGTGACGTACATCTGTGGTCTCGTGTGTGTGCCATGCGTTTGTGTGTGTAGGTGCTGCACTTGTCTTGATAGTACTAATCCTTCAACTGCAAACATGCCAGCTCCTCACTCATACCACAACCTGTGACATACCTCAAGACAGCCAAAAAATAATGTCTTGATGTCTCACCAGATACGCTTTTGAGAGCTCTTGAGAGCTCAGTCCGTGATGTTCGTTGACGGCACAGAAACTGAAAACTGACTTTCTTGAGGTCGGGTCATTGTTTTGTTGTAGTTTACCTTGGCAAAGCTTCTAATATCTGATACATATTCGGCAAAAAGATGGCCAAAAATGCTGACAGAAATTGATTTTAGCCATAACCATCAATATGGGTCCTTAAAACATTAAATTTGTTCCCCCACAAACTAATTTTAAACTATAAAATTTGAATTTTTTAAATATACCATTCAATACCATTAACATATATCATTCAGAAGTTTATGGTCAGTAAAAATGAATGCTTTTATTCAGCAAGGGCACATTCAATTGATCAAAAAGGACAGTAAAGACATTTCAATTTTTACAAAAGATTTCTATTTCAAATAAATGCTGTTCATTTGAAGTTGCTAATCATTAAAGCTACACTGTGCAGGATTTTCTCCCATCTAGCTGTGAAATTGTTTATGACTACCAACTGAATATTACTTTCTAGCCCCTACCATTCCGAGGGCTTTTTAACTCCTACGGTGGCCGTATTAATTCAAATCTGCCGGCAGTCGCGAGTAATCTCCCCCTCGCATTCGTCACGGTGCCACTGAGTGTAAAAACGCGAAAGGCGAAGCCTTGAATTTCCAGGTATGTCCCTCTTTGGCTAATATATTTTGAAGAAGGATGCGCAACATGGCTGCCGCCATTCGAGCGACTCGCTTGTATTCTAAATGGCAGATTCTATGCTTACGAGAATACTTGATTAGTTGGTAGAAGTAATTACACATTAATGAGCACACATCATTTTGAAAGAACAAAGTGCTTTTTGCTAAGAATCAACTTAAAAAATTACACAGTGTAGCTTTAAAGAATCCTGAAACAAATGTATTGCGGTTTCAGCAAAATCATAAGCAGCACAACTGTTTTCAACATTGATAATAATCAGAAATGTTTCTTGAGCAGCAAATCATCATATTAGAATGATTTCTGAAGGATGTGACACTGAAGACTGGAGTAATGATGCTGAAAATTCAGCTTTGATCACAGGAATAAATTTAAAATATATTCAAATAGAAAACAAATCTTTTAAATTGTAATAATTTGTACTGTTTTTACTGTGTTTTTGATTAAATAAATGCAGGCTTGGTGAGACTTATCTTGATAAACAATTGGTACCATTTAATTGCAACTTTGGTGTCCAATGAAAAATCTGGGTTCTAAGCCCAGTGGTTTTTAGTAATAAAATAGCTTATTAATGCCTACGAAGACAATTTTCAGTGCATCATTTTTTTAAAAAAAGTTCTCCTAAACTTCATATCCCCCTAGAATCCGCTTGTCATTATAGGCTACAATGCAATCTGAATAAAATTTTCACCATCAAACTTCCATATAGCTGAGAGCACTGTGGGAGTAATACATTCCCGACAGAACCCACGACATGCCTCGGGTGCACCTGAGGCATAATCACAGAGCTAATTTCACAATTATAACGGCTCAGAGTGCATATGGGAGACTGTTACAGTGCAATGATGAAGTATCTTCTGCAAGAAGTCATGAGGAGAAAAGTCATTAACGTCACAGGTAGATTTATTGAGCGATCTTTAGTCGTTAGTCATTGTAGGTTGTAGGACCTGACTGACTTTAGAGGAGTTGTTTGATTTGAAGTTGCCTGATTCTCTAAAGAGCAGTGGTGAACTTTATAATCGTATGATGTATCGTGACTGGAAACTTTATGGGGTCTGCGAAGAGGATCTAATGGAAAACAAAGGATGTTCTTTAACATTGTGTAACATCGCGTTCAAAATCTCCTCGTTTACACACATGCTTTTATTGCGGTTCATGTACTTCTCAGTCTGTGTTTAATCTAATGTGACCTAAAACGTTTAAGGTTTATTGTTGATGATCCTGCAATTGCATTATTTTTAAGTAAGGATTTTGATTGTGTTGATGTACGGTATTTCCTAAGGTCCTGTGCTGGTTTAAACGGCCTTCAGTTTATTGAGGTCTTCAAGTGGTTGAATTACCAAGCAAAGTTGTATTTATGTAAAATAATGAGTTATGAACAACTAATTAATAATGATACATTTACAATGTTATTAAATCAAGTTGCTTCAGAAGGTCTGTTTCTATAGGAAGTGTCTTTCTATTTTATAGTAAGACACTTTAAAAATCCATCTACATCTACAAACCGAGAGTAGTTTTAATTCGTCTCTTACAATTCCCTGTCATATTTGGCAAGAGAAACACTATCACTGGGGTCAAAATAAAACCACACATATAATCTGTGTGAAACATTTTTTGTATGATTCTCTGCTTTCTCACTGTAAAAAAATAAAATAATATATATATATATATATTATCACAACATGTTATCTTTTGTCAAGTCAACTTAGATAATTTATGTGGTTCAGATAACATAATATTTTGAGCTTCTGTTGATTAAACCAATCTCCTTCATTGTATTAACACAATTTTTTAACTTCAAGTAACTTAAAATTTTAAGTAACTTACTGTTTTAAGTTAAACCAACCATATTTTCGGTTAAGAAACATGATTATTTCTGCTGAAATGCTAAAACTCTTAATTTAGCTAGTTTGTCTAAATTTGCGGTAATGAGAAAACATCCACGCATCGAGAAAACACCCTTTGTTTCAATCTTTTGTGTTATCGCCATCACGCTGGTCAGGACCACATCTGGTTCATTTGCATTGCTGCTTTTATTAGTGACCCATCATGGCAGCAAGAAGCGCTGTTCTCAATATCATTAGAACTGATATCTGAAGATGCATCTTCTTCAGGTGAGCTTAGGGAACAATAATGAATCATCACATCACATTATAAGCAACAGAGACTTATTTATTGGCTGGAGACTGTGAACTGTAATCTCTCTGCACATCATAACAGGTTTCATCAGAGAGGAGTGCAGGAGGAGACCAGAGGTCAGACGGTCAGAAATGAGCCTCAGCTGATGAGAGGTAACATTAAAGAACTCGTCTGTTTGCCATTACTGGGGAGGTGAAGCAGTGATGGTGTTTTTTCAAGGAAGCATTGATACAAGTGAAAGCCACGTTAGTGCAATTTTGTGCTCTCAGCAACTTTATAAAGTAGGACTCTCACACAAGCCTGACTCATATTCAGAACAGTAGCATGATCATGAGTGGCATAAAGAAGCTAATATTAAGTAACTTACATTTTACACAGTTTTTTTTTTTTTCATTTTGTCCATAAATATGGATCTTGTAATATGGCCAGTTTATTAGGTACATCTTGTTCAACTGCTCATTAACGCAAAAATCGAATTAGCCAATCACATTGCAGCAACTCAATGCACTTAGGCATATAGACATGATCAAGATGATCTGCTGAAGTTCAAAGTGAGCAGCAGAATGGGGAAGAAAGTTGATTTAAGTGACTTTTGTTGTTGGTGCCAGACGGGCTGGTCTGAGTGTTTCAGAAACTGCTGATCTAATGGGATTTTCACACACAATCATCTCTAGGGTTTACAGAGAATGGCCAGAAAAACAGAAAATATCCAGAGAGCAGCAGTTCTGTATGTGAAAATGACTTATTAATGTCAGATGAGAATGATCAGACTGGTTCAGCTGATAGAAAAGCAACAGTGACTCAAAAAAACACTTGCTACAACCAAAGTCTGCAGAAGAGCATCTCTGAACACACAACATGTTGAAGCTCGAAGCAGAAGAGCTACAGCAAACATTGGCTGCGATTCACACGGGCTCACCGACATTAGACAATAGAAGATGGGAAAAGCTTTGCCTGATGAGTCTTGATTTCTGCTTGATGGGTCAGAATTTGGCGTAAACAACACTAAAAGCATGGATCCTGCCATGTATCAGTGAGTATTTCAAGCTGATATTTTCTTGGCTCACTTTGAGCCTCTTAGGACCAATTGAGCATCGTTTAAACATCACAGCTGACCTGAGTATTGTTGCTGACCATATCCATTGCTTTATGACCACAGTGTACCCATCTTATGATGGTTTCTTCCAGCAGGATAATGCACCATTTCACAAAGCTCAAATCATCTCAAACTGGTTTCTTGAACATGACAGTGAGTTCACTACACTCAAATGGCATCCACAGTCTCCAGATCTCAATCCAATAGAGCACCTTTGGGATGTGGTGGAACGGGAGATTCACAACTGTGTGATGCTGTCATGTCAATATGTTGAATATATTCTAGGATTAAAATCTTATTACAGCTGGAACTTGCTACATTCAGTTGTTCATCTGCCTCACTGGTATAGCCGTACATTATCTGTATTCATTGATCAGTATTGCATTTAGTTAAATTGTCCAGTGGTCATGTGTGTTGGTCTTATAAAAGCTTGTAGTCTAAGTTGGAGATTTATTTTCTTATATTATTCTAAGCCTCTATTTAGGATCTTTAATAAGTGTCTTCATGACACCTTTAAGAAGACCTTTTTCTGATTTTGTTTGGAGTTTTTCTCAGCGTGTTTCCACCTCAGAGCAAAAAATAAATAAATTGTGAATGTTTAAAGTGAGAAACAGTAAGATATAAAATCAGTTACCTAAAGGTGGGGAACAAGCTTCCAGCAAGCAGAAGAAAAATGACAACACATCAACGTGCAGTACAAGAAGTAAATACATAATTCATAAAGTTTTTTTCAAGTTCATCAGCCTCTTCCATCGGGCAGATGTCTCATTGTGTCCCTTGTTTCTGAGAAGCAGAACCTTTTCCTCTTGCCTTTGGTTGTGTTCAGCATACTGTGCGAGCCTCGAGGTGTGTTTATCGTCTTAGTGAAACAGAGTGGCATGAGAGGTGAGCGCAGACTTCAGCCCCTGAGGAGAGATCAGCTGGGACATTGTTCAGATGTTGCTTAGATGCTGTTTGGAGGTTGCTCAGTCGATTGCAGGCATTAGCCAAGCGTGACAAGGGCCCTGCAGGGGATCATGGGATTCCTGTGTCCTTGTCTAGTTTCGGTGCATAACACTGACCTCGCATACGTTTATAAAACACACACACAGCAGCAGCAGTGAGCACATGCACGCTTACAGTCACACATACACATCAGCTCATCATGCAAGATTGCACACAAACACACAGGCGAGCGGGTGCTTGAGTGAATGCACACATTTAAAACATTATTTATGAACAGCAGAGCAGAGCATATAGGCAAATGTGGGCACACTTTATTCTTCTGGTGTAGAGCTCTCACTTCATGCCTATCCAAACGATATGTGTCATGAATTAACCTTTAGAGTAAATCTTTATTTACATATATAATGTATATTACACACAACACACAAACTGTGCTTCTAAAGTTTGTAAGATTTTAGTAGGGAAGTATGCGATTTCGGATGAAGCATGTTTGATTCTTTTTCTGTCCTCCACGATGGGTTCCATCACATCTGTGGTTTAATATTTGTTGATATTTATATTATATCAAAAGTCACTCTGAGTGGTTTCTGAGATCGGACTCCCCGCTGTTGTTTTTAATTTCTTTTTACATCAGATGAATTCCAGCACTAATTGTTATTTTACCCAGAAATACCCATACATCCGGAATGAACACAGCACAATCAGAACAGAAGCTTTAGTTATGGTATTTAACAAAAATAAATGAGATGCATTATGAAACATGCAATATCCACAATTACAGACATTCCTACTGAGATGAGATTAGATTTCCCAGAAAATCATTATGTCATTTTTACACTTCAATTATGTCTGTGTTTAGTATTTAGTGTGTGTGTGTTTTCAGTTCTTATTGCTATCACCATTCTGATGATGGACATGGCACAAATAAATGTGCTATGTGTGTCTCTCTGATGTCTCTTGACCCATTTTCTTTGATTTGAGCACTGACCCAGATAGATTCACAAGTCGCGTGTTCTCATAAATGTTGATTCACTACTATTATACGGCTTCATTGTTGGTGAAATAATAAATGCAGTCATTTAGAGCTCATGCTGCTTTTCCACAATAATCCTTTAAACCTTTTCAAACCATGACAGACTTTGCTAATACACATCCTAGACATCAGCAATTACAATCAATTGAGAGTTGGACCGGGAACACAATAAGAAAGCGTCAGTTTGTGGTAAGCCCTCACAGCCCTGCGATCCTCTGGCATTTCAGGAAAGATAACATATTGTGCTTGTAATAGACTTATTATGTGCAGAGTAGAAGCCGAAACGTAAGTACTTTTCTTGATTCGGAAACCGAGAATGAATACTGTTGGGGGGGGGGGGTCTCAGTAAATAGTTTCCTTGGTAACGGTAGAAAGAGGGGATTTTCTGGTTTGTGCAGCTAAGCTTCCCGTGACAAGAGCAAAGTGAAGAATGACAACCACATGAGTGGGGCATTGCTTTTAAGGCCACCCGCTCCTAAATGCTGCTTTTATCCTTCAGGGGTCATAGCATCATCAACCACGGTGAGGTTGATATTTCGGTGGGAGTCGTGGCAAACGCTGGTATTTTAAAAGCAAGTTAGCCACGAACATAATGGCACTATACTTTAATTGCTGTTGCTAGGAAACCTGGTGTGTTCAAGTGGCTCAGTCATGTCTTACTTTTGGTTGTGCATTGGCGTCACTTTCAATGGGAGCAATGCTTGAATAAGCACGTACGATGCTGGAGAGTCAGAGAAGATGCTGACAATGTTTGATTTACTAAGTGATGATGTGGCTGGTGGCAATAAATAGAATTAATGGTAACACATTAGTTTAGAGCCCAATTCTCACGATTAACTAGTTCCTTATTAGCATGCATATTACTAAGATTTTGGCTGTTTATTAGTAATTATAAAAGCGCATATTAATGGCTTATTCTGCATGACCATATTCTACATCCGTTAATCCATACAATACCTAAACTTAAAAACTACCTTCCTAACTATTATAAGCAGTAACTAGGAGTTTATTGACGCAAAAGTTGTAGTATTAGTTAGCTAGCTAGCCCCTAATCTAAAGTGTGACCGAATTAATGATTGTTTCCAAACAGGTTTCCAGCACTAGTTCAGTCCCCATCTTGCATCTTCTGAATTAAAGCATATTTCTCTTCCACCGGCCATTCAAAAATACCCATAAAATTTTGACAATTCAAAATACATTTATTACTAATAATAATCATTATTATTATTATTAAGCCAATTATAAATCATAAAAAGAAAATAATCCTAAAAAGCATCTTTCTCCTTTGCCAGCCATTCAAAAATAGCTGTTTTTTCAGATTATTTTCTCTCACACATATCATTATAGTATAGTAAGTCAAATAACGATATAATTATTACAATTATGTTCAAATAAATAAATTCAAAGATTACCGAAAATATGTTGTTGCTGTGTTGTTATTAATAATAATAACTAAGTGTTTATTTTTTAATAATTGTTGTTATTGTTGCTTTTTTATTATCAACATCATCATCATCATCATCATCTTCCGCTTATCTAGGGCCGGTTCGCGGGGGCAGCAGTCTAAGCAGAGACGCCCAGACTTCCCTCGCCCTAGACACTTCCTCTAGCTCTTCCGGGGCTACCGAGGCATTCCCAGGCCAGCCGGGACACATAATCCCTCCAGCGTGTCCTAGGTCTTCGCTGGGAACACCTCCCCGGGAACAGATGCCCGAGCCACCTCAGCTGGCCCCTCTCGATGTGGAGGCTCCTCTTATCTGAGCTCCTCCCGAGTGACCGAGCTCCTCACCCTATCTCTAAGGGATCGCCCAGCCACCCTGCGGAGAAGGCTCATTTCGGCCGCCTGTATCCGAGAACTTGTCCTTTCGGTCATGACCCACAGCTCATGACCATATGAGAGTAGGAACATATATTGACCGGTAAATCGAGAGCTCCGCTTTAAGGCTCAGCTCCTTCTTCACCACGACAGACCGGTACATCGACCGCATTACTGCAGAAGCTGCACCGATCGGTCTGTCAATCTCCCGTTCCATCCTTCCCTCACTCGTGAACAAGACCTCGAGATACTTGAACTCCTCCAGTTGAGGCAGGAACTCTCCACCAACCTGAAGTGGGCAAGCCACCCTTTTCCGACTGAGAACCATGGCCTCGGATTTGGAGGTGCTGGGAAATGATATTATTCATAACATAACAGCAATTAACAATTATGACCATTATGAACAATTATGAAGTGATAAATTTAGTTTGATTTACATCTCAACTTCAAATGTAAACAATTTAAAAATTTTATTTATTTATTTCACTTTTTTACACATGCAGGGAAAGATAATTGTCTTGTTTGTGGCGTTTGCTGAAACTGGGGTGAGCTGTCGGTTTTAGAACATGACTCCTGGACACATGCAGAGCTCAGCTTCTCGGTTAGTTCTTAGTTTTTCATTAGTTCTAGCTGTCTCGTCCTCTCTCTGGAACCAGGCCGCCTCAGACAAGGGCATTAGAGAGCGCTCGGGCTGCCATGACTTTGTTCTTGGCATCTGGCGCAGTGGCATATGGAGCCGTATCACGGGGCCTGGCAGGACAGACGCCCCCAGCTCCTGTGTCCATACAGCATTCTCCATACACAGAAAATATGCCACTGTTGAAAGATGATGTATAAAGGCTTTTTGTGAGCTTTGAAGAGCACTTCAGGCTGGAAACATTTAAGGATGCTATATGTTGTTACCCTGTATTGAATATAATGCATTGCTTACAATGTTGTTGTTAATTCTTGTTTGTTTCTAAGAAAAGCCTTATACTGTGTGGGCAGGGATGTACAGTAGTTAATTATGTATAGTATGTGTGTGTCCCTACCCATTAGAAGGAGCGAAACTGTACTTCCAGTACACAGAAATGTGTGTGTGTCATGGTTGAGTTTGCTGGAGTTTAAGAACAGCTTGGCGTACAGCATGCACCTAAGGCCTTGAGAAGGATCTTGGGAAAGCTACAACTCTTACGTCAATCAAGAAGATTAGAACCTAATAATAAGGTTAAAGGTGTTAAGGTCAAAGTACACACTGCAAAACAAGGTATAAAAGTGTTTGAGTCTCAATGTCATGCCAATATATCATTTAAAATGGACATCAATTTAATAACTTTTATATTCAGTATAATTAATATTTTCAGTAGAAAGAAAATTCAATCATTTTGGTCACTTAAAGGTGCTGTATGTAACTTTTTTACTCTACTAAAGCATTAAAATACCATAAAATGTTTGCAGATATTTAGGAAACATGCTAAGTTCACATACTCGTTTCTCTGAAAAACATTTCTACAGCCAGTTATTTTACTTATTACTTTACACGTTCCGTGTTGTCAGTCGGGTTTTGTTTTGGTCTGTGTGACTCCACCCACTACCAGTTCACCCAATAGTATTTTGACACCCCGGGATGCCAGTTGGCAGGAAACACAGCGTATCGCAGCCATGGAAACGAGCAAACAAACTGGTCAAAAATGGCAGATTCCACACAACCTAAAAAGCATTGGTACGCATCTAAAAATCTCTATGAACGAGAGCATATTAAAACACGGATAAATCAACTTATTAACTTACAGTCTGTAAGTCTCCTCGGTTTTCGTCGTCAATTGCGCTCGCTCCTGTTGCGTGTCCTCAAACTGGCAACCCGTGTGCACGTCGGGTCTGAGGATGAGGGGGCGGGGGAAACAACGGTCTCTGATATTTTGAATTTGGACTGCAGTACCTATTTTGACCTCTAGGTGTCATTCTTACATACAGCACCTTTAAAGGTGCCAATCAGCAGTAGGGGGCGTGTCCACTCATGATGGGGGAGGAGAGAGAGCGAGTGAGCAATAGGGAGATTTGAAGACTGTAGAAAGAGGGATGGCTGAGAGACATTACAAAGTTAAAAAGGTCAGAGGAATATGCTGTGCTGCAAACTCTCGCTTGTATATACACTTGTGTACTGTATGTTCATTTTTGGTTTTCATTGTCAGTTACCCATTATCTCTACTTTATTTTTTTGCGAAGTGTTATTTTGCTTTGCTTCAGCTATGATAAAGAGACATCTACTCTTGCGTTGCATGTTCATGTACTTTGGGGGTGGAGCAATGAAGGGAGGCAGGGCCGTGCAGAGACCTCTGGAGGGGCAGGTGCTCAAAGTATAAAAGGGGGCACATGGAACAAGGCTTTAAATAGGGCTGTGATCAAAATACAGTAACAGGGTTTTTACAGCCTCAAAATGAGGCGGAGGTGGTAAAAATCCTAATAATGTATTTTAATAATAAGATAATTAAATTAGTATTTTTTTGTATATCATCATATAGCCTAATGTGTTTCCCACATTATTTTTGTTGGTGGAGCTTGGTATCTCTAGGGGGGTCCGGGGGCATGCCCCCCCGGAAGAAAATTTTGTACATTTTAAAGATAAATTCATTAATTTGGTGCACTTTGAGTCACCCGAATCCACTGTTTAAAATAAATAATCCACCCGCAAACCGCCCATATTCTCTGATTTAGATATCTGCATCTGATCATCACATTACAATTATTCAAATTCTCAGTGTTAAGCATGATAATATGGTAACATATCACACTAAAGTCACACACACAAAATTACATTTCCTTATTAGCCTAAACAGAGGCTTTTCTCCCTTCAAATTTAAATTGTCAATGTTTCATTACATCACTTTGAAAACACAAATTTTTTGTACCTTTTAAAAAGGGCATTTTTCCACTAATTTTATTAAATGTGCTCCAACTTTCATTTCAAATTCTCAAATTTGATCAATATATTCAATTAAAATTATAAGACACTAGGCTGTTACCAATCAAATTAAATAATTAACATTGAACAATTATAACTGTATTAATTTGGATTATTTTAAATATTTTTGAATATACAAATAAGGAATGTTGAAAAGAATGATACTTTATAAAACTAAACCGCCAGTAGGAGGCGGCAGACGACCGTCTTAATGAGCGAGTCATTAGCTGCGTTTACATGGACACTTATAATCGGATTGACGGCTCAATCGGACTAAAAAACCTTCATGTAAACACCTTAATTGATCCGATTGAGCTCGATCCGAATGAAATTTCGATCGGATTGAAAGGGGTGGTTTATCCCTTTTGTAATCCGATCGAGAGAACATGTAAACACTTGATCGGATTGAAAACCGAAACTGAAAGGTCTGCGCATGTGCAATGACGTTAACTAGCGTAATGACGTATGACGCGCGGAACGAGCTGTTCTTCCTGTTGAATAAAGTGTCATATTAATAAGTTTCCCGTCATTCTAAAATTCTCATTTCACTCGCGCGTCTGTGAAGTGAAGCAGGACAACGGTCCCACCAGTCCTTGTTTTGGATTCTCATCCACAGACGTCTGGTTTTGGCCGCGGGGAGGGGCATTTTTACTACGTGATCAATAAGCAGCACGGCAAAACGGTTAATGTGCTCTAAATTATGACCAGAGACGAATTCATATTACGTCTGCTGTTTAAAACAAATAAAGATCCAATAGAGGAGAATATTTATGCGCGAAAAGCGGGAAACTCTGTATATTCGTGCAGTGTGCGCATGTCAAAACATCAGATCCGATTTAAAACTTGTGACATATAAACGCGCACATCAACCCGATTACTTTATTTATCATTCATGTAAACACCTTGTTCGGATTCATCAGTCGGATTGATTTCATTCCGATTGTGTCCATGTAAACGCAGCTAGTGAGTCATTCATTCAAACGATTCATTCAAACAGCTGATTTATTCAGAATGAGGCAGTTTATGACATAATCATATAGGTAGACGCCCTATCGACCGCTACTGCCTATTGGCACGGACGAGCCGTGGGGCCGCCATCTTAAACCGGTCAACCGCTCCGCTCAGTGTAATCTGTTTGCCAGGTGTCAGCACATTTAATTAATCATATCTCACTGAATACCGAACCGATTTTCACGCGGGTTTTTTTGCTGCAAACGTCATACATGTAGCTATGATACAGGACACATTGAATATTTTATTCACAAAATACAATCAATAGTACGGTAATGTTAAATGTTAAATCTAACTTGTGAAAAGTAATGCCAGAGCGATGGTCCGCCGATTTGAGCAGGAATATGTTGCACAGTGCTCTGGCGTCTACTGCTGCTATGCAACGCAAATAGGAGTATGACCGGTTTAAGATGGCGGCCGCATTTCTTGCGCCCAGCGGCCAATAGGGCGTCTAGCTATATATGATGTCTATGGTTTATGAATGGGTAATTGAATCTTTGACTCAACCGATTCGTTCAAAATGCTGAATCATTCAGTAATGCAACAAGTGTTGCTGTGGTTCTGCAGTGATCTTTGTTTGGAACTATTTTCGCTGCTGAAACAGAACAAAAATAGTCATTGCGTCTAAAATGTAAGTGACTTAATTTTAACTATTTGTTTATTGAACTGTTATGAAATCAGTCTCGGTTTCAATCTTGATGGCATTCAGGAAAACAGTTACTTCTATAGCCTAACGTTACACACAGCAATATAAACAACATCTCTGCATGCTCTCTTCACGTCGTCCTTGTAAAATAATAATAAGTAAACGAACATCAAAATCACTTCGCTGAGAATGAAACGCCACTTACCAGCAGGCGCAGATTTGAAGACATCCTGGTAGTGCGCATAGACGTGCGAAATAAAAAAAAAAATGTGCGTGCAGCGTGAGGAATGAGGTGAAAGGTCATCATGTGGGTCATTTTATTTACGGCTAAATTATTATTAATTAATTAATTAAATAAATATATTTGTTTGACAGGGAAGCTGTGCACAAACAGGAATATATATTATTTTTCAAAAATAGAAAAAAAGCACCCCAGAAAAAAGGGCACTTTCTCTCCAGGAATAAAAAGGGCAGGTGCTCAAGCCCCCTTTGATGTCTATGTGTGCACGTGCCTGAAGGGAGGGGCGTGTTTGTTTGTGTTCATTTCAAATATCAACAGTGTTTCTCAGAGATTGCTTTCTGCACTTTTAACCTTTTCTTGGCAGGCTGCATGAAGTGTATGTACAGAATGAGGAAAGGTATTAAAGATGTATATGCCTCAGCATGAACCACCAAACTCAGTAATATACAATTTACAAATAAATAAATGAAACTTTTTTAAGTTAGGCTTGCCACTTCAGTTATTGTTTATTTCTTAACAGCTCTAAAACTTGAAGGATGCTCCTATTCGCATGAAAAGCACTCAAGGTTCGACATGAGCTTGAATTGTTTTCCCAGTGTGTAAGTATTCTCTTCACGATGGTCTCGAGAGATAAAAGAGCAGTAGTTGGTAAACTTGTGGTTATAAAAAGCTTATCATTCTGACAAGCCTAGCAGTTGCCATGCCAACACCAGAGCTAAAGTGCCCACATCTCGATGCGGGAAGACAGCAGATCTGAGAGGAACGTGATGGGGGTCAGTGAGTGCAGTGGCTTTTCACCAATATAATCTGTAAATATAATTAATGAAGTGTGATTGCATCCAGCCATATGATTACTATATTTATTGTTCTAAACATAGAAAGTATATTTATAAAACAACATCTGAATGCACAAGCCATGTGATAACCAACATGTAAAGACATGTGACTATGTTGCCTGGCAACTACATGTAAACACATTGTCTATTGTTGGAATAATGATCTGTATTATTTGGTAGAAGAGTGGTTTAGAGGCGACTTGTTAAGGCATGCATACCTATTATTACTGCTCATACATAGCATTGTTCAAATTCCTAAAACTTTATGCAATAATACAAAGTATAATGACATGATATTTATTTATTTGTTTGTTGGTTGGTTTTATTGAGTTACTTGTTTATTTATTTTTTTAGTTAGTTAGTTTAAAGAAGCACAATTTACATATTTCAAACTGGAAATGAAATTACAACAATTGAATCCATCCTATAACCTTAGAGTCCTCCTGCAGTCAATAACTGTATCCCTTAAAACTCATCTATTATAATAAAAATTATATATTTAAGTGTATTTTTCCTGTGAAAATAATTTCATGCCTTAAAATAGCTTGAATGTTACTCTCTTGTTTCATTTAATATATGCTGAAAATGCAAATTAGTCCCTGGATATGCAAATTAGTCTCTGAATATGCAAATCAGTCCCCGCCTCTACTCACACACACTCACACCACTACCTGATCCACTCGGTCAACTTTAGTAAACATTACACAGTAATGGAAATATTCGGCCATGTATGTTTGAACCAAAAACTGGTTCAGAAGAAGAGGAAAAGCGAGGTCGTCTATACTAATAATGTGTTGCTAATGTTGCTAACCATGTTCCCGTTCACCATCTCAGAGTCAGACAGCTGGTAAATTGAGCTTGATCTGCTGTGACGTCACAATCATGTTGCATTGTGGTCTATGGATCTGCCAAAGTATACATAATGAGAAGACTCGCTCCCTCTGTCAGAATCAAGGGGTCGAGGATTTGTCCAAATAAAGTTCCCCTTGCCCACTTAATGAAGTCGAATGCACTTCAAAATGGTGGTGATGGTTCCCCTTAGGGGAAGTCCTTAGGGAAGTACATGTACGTACACGCAGCCTTCAAGTGAACTAAAAGTCCTAGACTGCACTGTGAAAACCAGGCAACAATGATGCTCACAATGTTCCCGCAACGGAAGTTCTGAAGCACAAAACATAAATCATGTGAGCCAGCTCAATACACATCATAACACGCGATATATGTTTAAAAAAATAAAACATATTTAATTACATTTCAGCATAAACATGAATTGTTAGACAGGTAGGCCTACTGAACATAATCTAGCTAACATTTATAATAAATGTCTGAAATGTTGCACGTATATGTAACAATCAAAGCAATAATGTACATGTTGCACATGTTTTGTCTTAAAGTATATTTTTTTTTAAAGAGCAAATACAACATTAAAAACTTGATTTTCACCACAGGGGGTCTTTAACAAGCTGTACTTGCATAAATTATTATATTAATACATTTATAAATATAATAATTTGTATTGTAATAATTGTATTGTGAAAAGTGAGCGTTCCATTTACTCGAGGGGTGGAATTAAAAAAGGCATTAGTGATGACAGCCAAAAGGTATCATTTCAGAGGCAAAGCTAATTACTACATTTTGTTGAAAGATTACAAACACTCATTTTAATTATTCTGAATAATGTGCACTGATTAATCATGCACAAGAACATGCTTGAAGAAAGTAAATGCAACCAATTTGGACTTCAACCATATAGTCACCGAGACCCGTTGCCTCGTGTGGATTGCAGCTTTAGTTACTATTCCAAATTAAAATCATTAATAACCAAAATCCTCAAACCAAACAATATTTTATGTTTAATGAGACAGTCAGCTGTAAAACTGAGAAGGAATTGGAGAAGCCTTGCAGCCTGGAAAGCAGATTTGTGTGTAACCTGTGCAGGGTGGCACAGAATCAGGAACAGATGTTAAAATCATGGATGAGGGAATCCTGCCTCCCTCTCTTTAGAACTGTCAGCGAGAGCCAGACAAGATGGCCGAAGGAATCCCATGAGCAAAAATACAAAATGAAAACAGACAGGGACACACACACAGACACACACACAGCAAGAAGTCAAGCGTCCACAGCTCTGACAGCTATTGGGGAATCCAAATAAACAAAAATAGATTAACACACCCACACACCAGCATAAACTATTGGAAGTTATCACCTAACTGTCAAAGCAGAGGAATATGAAACTGGAGGAGATAGCATGAAAGCTGATTAGTTTTGATTGAGTCAAAATAAACGTGGGGACCAACCGCTGTTTGCTGCTCTCATGCCGAAACTGATTAACCACCGATACACAGACGTGTAGACAGCTCGTACCTGACAGAAATATTTCCCTGTTTCTGTGTCTGTGATTGTGAGCCCATTTAAAAAATAAATAAAAAGTCCACAATGAAAAAAATAAAGGGTCCAAAATGGGGTTTTCATAGTGATGCCTCAGTACCATTTTCCATTGAATCTTTCAGTGAACAGTTCTTAATATATAATGTTTTTTTTTTTTTTTTTTTCAGTGTAAAGAACATTTTACAAATCTAAAGAACACTGAAAAAATTTTTGTCTCAGTTGCCTTTTTCACTTAAGAAATTGTAGGAGAATCATCCGAGACAAAGTCATACTGAGCAATGAAAGGGCAACAAAATTCAACTAGAGATAATTGACAAACATAGACAAACACCCCTGGAAATATTCATGCATGCAAGCATTCATGTGTGGAAGCACAAAAATACACGCACACACACTTTACTAACCGATGAGATTGTGTTTGCCCATACTGAACCTGTCAGGAAGGGTTAGATTAGTTCACGGTTCAGTTGGCAGGAATCAAATCGAACCCACATGCAGCTTTTAGAGAGCCAAGCAGGTATAGGACATTTAGTTTTCCTGTGGCCTTTCAGACCAGAAGATAATCACACTGCTGTGGTCATTAGAGCACAATTCATGAAGGATGTAATAAATCCAGTTTTAGTTTACAAAACACTGACCTAATGGGGTATTTCATGGTTCATGTAGTGCAATAGGGCAACATTTCTGTCATACATCATTAAATGGGAGAAAAATATTTGGACAGACTAACAGATGGACGGATGAAATTTTTTTTTCAGGTTTTTCATGTTGTAGCAATGAAAATTATTTTTGTTTACTGTGTATTAAAACAAGTTGGGATAAAATTATGATGTCAATTAACTTTCATAAATAAAATCACAATGCAAAATTCTTAATGGTCTTTTTATGCTAAAAAATGTGTGCACTCAATCGCTCTGGCGCGCGGTGACACTTTGATAGCACTTAGCTTAGCCCAGTTCACTCATAAGGGACCAAACAGAGATGAAGTTAGAAGCGACCAAACACCTCCACGTTTTCCCTATTTAAATACAGTTACACGAGTAGTTACACAACCAAGTATGGTGACACAAAATAAAACGTGGCGCTTTTCTAAGCGGGTAAAAAGATAACTATAATGTATGGCGGAATAGCATGGGAGCACTTCGACTCGGCACAGTAAAAAGTCACATTGGTTCTAATGACAGAAGTGAGAGGGAGAGGGGGACAGGATTTTGATATTACGATGATATAACTGCACAGAGTCGATGTGCTCCCAAGTGCTATTCCGTATAATTTTTTTTTTAATTTAAAAAAGTATACGTTTATAAGTTGTACTTCGTGTCCAGACAGAATAGAGCAGCAGAAAGCAGCTATAGATCCTTCACACACAGGCACGACGCCAAATTACTGCAGGCTTTAGCAGGACTCCGTTTAGTTAGCATTTCACAAAGTCTGAAGTTCCTCTGATCTGAGATCAGTGACAGCTGTGGCCAGATGTTGATTTGAGCATTCTGGCGTTGTTCTAATTATAGCAGGTAAGATCTGAGAAATGGAGACAATCAGCTGGTGGACCAAATGACTGGAGAACCAACATGAATCTGGGAAAGCATGAAGAATTTATGAAACAATCCTCATTTACAGAGTCTATTTATATCCAGCACTGTGTGGAAAGACAGTCAACGGCAACGTGATCTTTGAAAAAAGAACAAAAGAAAACAGTTTAATTTTTCCCCAAGATGAAGAAATGGAAATTTTATTCAAAGAAAAAAGTAGTAATGAGTGCATATGTGCATACTTGCCTGTTATTAAAACTCCACATGGCTTGTTCCCGTCATAAAGACAGCATAACTCTCTTGAACTGAATACACGTATGCAGCACTGAGCTGGATAATATCAGCAGAGCAGGATATTGCATTGCGGGTGGCATCGGATGATAAGCGTTATGATGAGGAGCAAGGTGTGATGAATGACCTCCGTGCGTCTGATATAAGACCGACCCAGGGGGTCACATCCGTATCCGTATCCGTGTCTACTTCCTGAGGTTTCCATCTGGCAGTACAGGGAATAGTCATTAGATGAGATAAACATTCGAAAACATGCTTGCTGATGTATGATAAATCAAGTTCTAATTGATAAAGTTCAAGTGTCTGTGCTTGACCAGATACTATACATCCTTAAAAAAACAACACAAGCATTTTTATTTACAAAGTTCTGAAGGTGCCGCATAAAAGGAATGACCCTGTTAATCCAGAAAAACTCCCGGAGGATGTGGAGCGAAGTCAGGATATACGGGCATTTAATCAGTCAGCTAAAACCAAATGCACTGCAGTAATCAAAGAGCTTTGGCAGTGTTTGTGCAACATCGGCTGATTACATCAAGACATGGAAATTCACTTTTAAAAAAGCAAGAGAGGAATAGCATGATGCACTGTGTATTTATTTGTTTGTTTTTTCAAGCATGAATGGTTTTGTGTGGGTGTGAGTGTGTGTGTGTGTGCGTGCGTGCGTGCGTGTGTGTGTGTGTGTTGTGTCCGAGGCAGACGGACCACTTTGCATCCCATTACTCATGCTGTGGAATGCTCAATGCTGCTCAGGTAATTGGGAGTAAAAGCAGAGAAAAGAGCAAAGCCTTTTTAAGACAACAGGCACCTTTTTAAATTGACTGATTTCATTGCAAATTCAATATGACAAAGCCCCTCTGCTGGCTTCTTTTGTAATTGCCCCAGGGAACTGCTCCAGAAAAAGGGAGGAGAGACAACAGAAAAGAACCAACCTTTAGCTTTACTTTCCAAAATAAACTAGGCAAAAGATGCATATTGGCAGGAAACACATCATGCCAGTAAGGAAGCACATTGTGAAAAGTAGAAAAAGACGAACTGTCAAGCGCTTTTTGATAATTAGTTGGCAAAGGTTGTGCAAGAGAGTTGATTTATCATGGTAAATTAATGTACGTTTGCAATTAAACTCTTGGCAGATGCATTTATTTACAAAAGCAATTACAAGATAAATCGATTAGATCGTTAAAATCCTCTAAGCAGGAGGATAAAGTTTTAAAAACAGTTTATACAAACCCATCCATTCTCCCGTGTAGAGTCAGGCGAACCTTGCTGCTAAAATTGTGGAAATGGCAGTCGATTAGAAACTGAGAGCCAGTTCTTATTCAGGTTATTTTTTATTATTTTTTTTTAAATAAATCAAAACTCTACAGCTCAACCAGTGATGTAAGGCTAACAAACAAATGACTCTAATGAGTCGGTAATTGTTAGCGAATGAAAGATGTACAGCTTTCAACTAATGAGACTTTCATCAATGGAGTAGAGTAGACTGCTTTTTCATGACAACATGTAGTTAAAGACATCATGCATTTTGTCAGTATTTATAAAAAATAAATTAATGAAATGATACACTTTTGTCTTGGTAGCATTGTTTAACAGATAATCACAATTATAGTTTTTATAATTATAGGCCAAAAAAGACTGAGAAGTTATTAAAAGTTGGTGTAAACACTTTTTTGAGAATTTGTTTATTATTAAAAATCCTTTGCCAATTGATAGATTTTTTCTGTACTAAAAAATGTTGTTAATGAGACTGCTAAGCAAGGCCGTAACCAGGGTTTGAAAATTAGTGAGGTCCGAGGTGAGGTGCAGGGCCGGATTAAGAATTCAGAGGCCCCTGGGCACAATCAATGTCTTGTAGGCCCCCCCTTAGGCAGGCCAAATGTATAGTTTGTCCAAGGACATTTTAATTTTGCATTAAGAGTTTTAGTTTACTGACTAAAAAGGAACTTTGTTGTACTATGCTGGAGTAAAGTTCATAAATGATAGATCTTTCCCATATAGGATTTTGTAAAACTATGTTGGGTAAACCTCTGTCCCTCTAGGGGGGTTCGGGGGCATGCTCCCCCGCAAGAAAATTTTGTACATTTTAAGGTTAAATGCATCAATCTGGTGCTCTTTGAGAGCTCAAAATTAAGACCTTCAACGGGCTTCAACCCATGAACTGTGCACAAATAAAAAACATTGACTTGTACCTGGACATTAAAGGGGGCTCAAACATATTTTTTAGTTATGATATAGAGTTTCAGTCTACATTACATTATAACTGGTGTTTTAGTATGCCAAACAATTAGTATAATAATATAATAATATAATAATGATTTCTATAATTATTCCTATGACATAAAATCCATATAGCCTAATAAATGAAAATGAATATTTCAAAAGTATATTTTACATTACACTATAGGAAAATTACAATACTTTTGTCCTAATGTCTTCACTTGCAAGAAATAAACCCTTTGATCGCGTGAGCAAAGTGCGCACTTTTCTTTAAATCACGCAGCACAAACATAATGCCTATATAGGATACTTAAAGTCTTGTGCTGTTTTATAAAGCACAAAACCATATCACGGTTTCGATATTAGTTCGTTGGCAAAATATAACGCTAGAGACCTTTATGTTAGGCTATACATTTTACATCTCATGTGTATTGGGAAAAGGGAGAAGAGGGAGAAGAGCGAGTTCGGCAAAAGGCGGATTCGAACTCGAGTCGAACGCGTCAAAAGCTACTTAGTTTCAAGCACCTCACGCACGCCCAACGACCCGTGCAACTGTAGCTATTTAGTTGTGGATGCCTTTTTTGCTAAAAAGACAGGCACTTAGTGCAAATTATACGCGCCATTATCGGAAATGTAAAAGAAAAAAAAGTTTATTGGCACTTTTTGGTCATTTCATGACTTTCAAATTGACATCAACTACGATGCTGTTGCATCATGCTTGTAGTTTCTTTTGCGCTTTATTTATAAATTATAATAAAGTGACATAAAGCGCTCTGCCGCATTTTTTACAGTCTATGCTCACAACACGCTCTCAAGCCCCGTTCACTGATCTACCTTCTCGCAGCGACATAAATTGCAAACACACATATGACGCGGTTTAAACGGCTAATTAATCATTCAGAGAGCTTGAAATTTTATTTTTGAATATAAAAAAATGACCGAGGTCCGGACCTCGGTGACCTCATAGCTGGCTACGGCCATGCTGCTAAGGAACCAAAATCATTAAAAGGAATCGAATCGAAATCCTTCTTTATGATTCCCATTCTACACTCTTAGAAAAAAAAAGGTTCAGACATGATGCACCTTTCACCATTATGTTTATGGACTTTCAGTTTGTTCATTGTCACGTGTTTCCTTGTTCAGATTCACTCATCCGTCTCCTCGGTCACTGTCATTATTAGGTCATCGGTGTCAGCTGTGTGTAATTATTCATCCTCATTTGTGTTCACTACTTAAGTTTTTTTGGGGGGCTACGTTGCATTTAGGCCCTGTTTACAAGAAGGGAAGATGCAGATAATTCCCTGCGGTTTGGCCTCTCATTTACACGAAAACCCCGTTTTTATCACAGAAAATTCCGGCCAAAGTGGAGATTTCTGATAACGCCGTTATGTGTTGCCGTGTCAACTAGGAGAAACAGGGTTTTAGGTTCTCAAAAGTCACATTATGCACCAGAAAATGCTTAACGTCATGTGAGCGCCCTAGGAAGTCGCTCGTGTTATTCGTTGTTGTTGATTCTGAGGATTCTGATTGGCTTGCATGGCTTTATCCTTCTCCCTACACCGCCGCCCATAGGTTTGGTAGTTATGATGGCGCTCGTATTTATGCGGGTTGATGTAAATGACAACTTTTTTGAAAACGATGTTGTGTGCACGATGTTATTATTGAAAACGGAGAAAGGGAAATATTCGTTTCTCTAATGTGTAAATGTGGCCTTATTGTGTTGCCCTTTCTGTCTTATGTATTGCTAGTATTATCCTTATTAAACTTCGTATTGGCACTTTATTCTTCATCTTCGTCTGCCTTCCTGCAACCACCCGCTCAGCAATCTTTAGAATTTTGTTTTTGAACTTCTGTTTTTTGTGGTAGCTTTGTATATTTATATGGCAGCGCTGTCGAAGAGTAATTATCTGGTGAAGTGGATTTACTTATTTTAAAGTTAACGAAAGTTATCATGAGCATTGTAATGTTTAAAGCGGCTGTCATTAACAGATGTTTAAAAGATTTTAAAATGAGCGGTTCCTTCATAAATCTGTAAGATCTTGCCTTCATGCTGTGGAAGTACAAACTGGAAGACAGAACACAATAAGTGCAGCGCAGAAAAGGAACGGTACTGCAAAAGATCTATATAGAACTCTAGGGTTCTTGACTGAATTTTAAAGAACCCTTTATGCCAAAAAGTTTCTATATAGAGAGTATTTTTACAAGCTTTTTAATTGGTAAAACTGAATTAAAAATTCAAACTAAATGAATTAAATAAAACTTAATCCATAAAATGATCCCATAATGGAACCTATAAAAGGTTCTTATTTATGATGCGCCTGACAGAACCTCTGGAACCTACAGTGTATATAGAACCTATAAGGTTCTATATGGAACCTTTTCTTTTAAGAGTGTAGCCAGTAGTTTGCCATTCACTATGGTATACAAGAATCCAGTTTTACAGCAAACTCTTGGCAAACACTGTCACAGATGAATTGCATGTTTTCCCACAAAGTAATAGTTCTTGCGAGGATGGTGCCAATGCAGCCCTTACACAAGTATAGTGTATCAGCAAATTCTTGCCAAACATTGCCACAAATTAAAATGCAATTTTGCTGCAAATAAAGTTTTTGAAACTTCTGATATCCATGTCTCCATATAAATAGAAAATATGTGTTTGCTGATTAGTGGTTAGTGATTCATACACAAGGATGTTGCTCATCGCACATTTCTGCTTTAATTGGTGTTTGCAATGTTTTCGCAAATGGTTTAAAGGGCCATTTACATGCCCACTGAGTGTGTGACTAGATTTTGATTTCAGTTTGGTTTAGTGTGCCGTACTAATACAGCATTCCAGCTGTGCCAAAATGCACAGTATGAAGTTTATTTAACAAGTTTGGGAGGAGCATGTTCAGATAATCCAGCCAATCATCGGGCCAAATATGCCTACTCTTTACCCTGTTTGATTATACGTGCATGTAACTCCTGAAATAGTAACGGACAAACATCTGTTTACCAGCTATTGTCAACAAGGCCTCATGAAAGACAACAATTAACTTAGCTTATATTTCATGAACTATTTTCTTCTAGTGGAAGGATTCATAATGAATTTGTTTAATAAAATAATATTTCAATGCCATTTAAGTCAAAACTGACAATTCTTGTTCATTATGGAAAAGTGCAATATTTATCATAAATGATTCATCCGTGCACATTGTTATTTTTTTAAATGAATGTATCCTCATAATCTTTAATCAAAACAACTTCCCCTCCCTCTTGCTGCGACATCTCTTCTCTTCCCTGATGATGTGTTTACTGGCGTGAGGGCGGGGTCAGTCACATGAGATCCACCAATAGCAAACCACAACAATCCAATCAATTCCCCACGGACAAAATCAAGTCCCGCCCTACATTTGTTCTGAGAGAAGAAGCTTTACTCAGATATACGTCACAATAGGGAAGAAAAGACTATTGCAACTTTCATTTCATCCCGACTTTAAATTTTTAATAATTTGTTTACCATTTTAATTAGATCATTTTTATAATTGGCTTAAAGAAGAGGCTGTTTATACTGTGAATAGCATGTAAAGTCACTCATTGGCTGATGCATTTAGTGTTCTCCAATGATCATGTCACAAACAAAATGTGTTATGATTTCATTTGGCTCTACAAAACAATGACATAACTGGGTGCAGGGCGTTCAGTTATATGTTTGTCTCTACAGAAGCCAAATGTGGTGTAATTTCAAAGCTTTTGCCTCCTGTCCACCCACTCGTTCCTTTCAGTCGTTCCCCAGGCTCTGTATAGGTGCCAAGGAAAGCATTGTCAGGACCTCTTTTTCTTCACAATGACTCGCCTCCACCACAATCCCACTTTTCCTCTTTAACCTTTGTGTGGCACGGTCTGGAAACTGAAGCTGGTCTGTATTCAGAGGCTGCAGAAATGAAGTGATATTGAAACAAAGAGTTGATTTCAAATGAGGCCATTTGGCATCCTGAGAAAAACAATTGCAACGAAATGACTTGCAATAGCACCGAATATAAAATACATGCTTTTTGGGAGTGTTTGGACCCTCGGAGGAAGACAAATTGTTTTCTCCTGTGAAATTGACTAGAAAGGTTTCTTTCTTAGCTTATGGTTCATAGCCTGACATTATGATCCCAAAACAATCTCCACTTTGACATAGACTTTCTTTTATTATATGAGAACTACTGCAGGTATTACTGTATATATTTCTGCATGGATATTGAAACACTGCAAAGTGCAATACTTATTTAGATTAGCACAATGATTATTATGATTTCTCTCATTGATTCCCTGATCACCACCTCTCCAGATGAGTACAGATGTCCACTGCATCATAATGTGCATATTTTCCTATGCATGAGTATTATTCATTACATAATTTTTAGGGGCTCTACTAGAATAGGTTTTCATGTTTAAATATGCAAAAAAAGCATTACTTTGTACATATTCTCCATTCTTGCAGCTCCTCTCTTCCCAGTCTGCCAGTAACGCTCTGATTATTTCCTGTCTCTATGAAGCCCCTCTTTCTGAAAAGTGCAATGTGCTCTGATTGGTTGACTGGATCAGTGTGTTGTGATTGGTCAACCGCTTCGAGCGTGTTTCAGGAATTGTCCCGCCCCTTACCATAACCATGGGTGCTTCTCAATACCCCCACTCGAATCCTCGCTCCTCCATCCTATGACTAGGGTGACCACCATCAAACAAACCAAATGTGGGACGATTACTAAGTTTGTGTGGGAAATTGTGGGACGTTACCAACACTGAAACATAACCCGAAACTGTTATGTAATGTCTAACTTGATAAAAACATTAGTATTCTGCCTTTCAGCTGATAAAAATACTTTGTTCTTTAGTCCCTTTCAGAAAACACCATTAGCCCGTTCTCATCCCAAGGCGTCATATACTGACGCTTTTGACATTTCGTCTACATCGAACGCACATGGCACCCTTTAGCGTCAATATGAGACGCAGATAGAAATGGGCCAGAAGGCGCCTCCTAACCCTAACCCTAGCGGTCTAACCCTAACCCTACACCAGACCTAAACCTAACCATATCCAAACAAAGCTCTGTGCGTCTCATATTGACGTTAAAGGGTGCCATGTGCGTTCGATGTAGACGAAATGTCAAAAGCGTCAGTATATGACGCCCTAGGATGAGAATGCGTTGTTATGTCACAATGTAACATAACATTCCTTTATTTTACATGTCATTTAAATTCACCATCACTGAGCCCAAAGGCAGAAGGCATCATGCAGATAACTATTTTTGAACATTTTCTCCTTTTTGTTGCCATTATGCCGCCTTGTAAAAATTTACTTTACCGAATTATCCATTTGTTTTCTGACAGGGAACACATGGAACGAATCACAGCTTCAAATTTTGATTGACAGCTGTCACAACCTACTGGTGACCGTGTTTACTCCTTTCTTTTCAACCATTGGATAGGATTTTAAAAACGGCTGCTGTATTTGTACTTCTGACAAAGCGCTGTTAAAGATGAAAAACTACTCCGCAAAAAGAATAAATAAAATGCTTTCTTAAAGGAGAACTCGGCAACTCTAGCGAACTCTAGGCACTTCTTCGCTGATTTTCCCTTGTTGTCGCATGTTTTCCCCACGAGCTCCCCCTACAGCTGTGGGGTGGCGTATATTTCACAACACGGACGTAAAAAACTCACTTGCGGCGGCCTCCTCCCCCTCTCTACCGCTGCTCATGTACATTTGTTTTGATCGGAGCAAGCCAACTGTATCGCGTGGAGCTATGTCTACCGAGGTGGGTAATCTGGTAATACATCATACATGCGTGTGTGTTTATGTCGAATTGCCGTAAAGCAATTTGTGTTTCGCGCTCGTTCTCGTTCTCGCTTCTCACGAGACTTCCAATTTCTGTCTTACCGGGACGGTAGTCCCCAAGTTGCAAGGTTGGTTTTCCACCTGGGAACGCTGGGGGGAGCAGAGAAAGTCATCAATATCACCAGAATAGGTTGTTTAACCATCCAAATGATTTCTAGACCGTTTTATTAAGTTAAAAAAGTTACCAAGTTCTCCTTTAAAAAGGCAAAGGAACACATGCACGTTTTCTTTATATTATAATTAAAAACCAACAGACTGACGAAAATGCAGGACAATTTCTCAATATGCGACGTGCGGGAAAAGGGGTGAAAATGTTGTGCGGTACAACGCAAAGGTAGGTCACCCTACCTATGACCCGGAAACCGATCGAGCTCAGCCATCTTGAAGGACATCTCGATTCTCTAATTGCACCGCGAGGAGTCGAGGATAAGAGTGAGGAGCTTCCTGAGGAGTCATGAGCGAGGATACACGGGTGTCTCCTTTGCGGAAGAGTTTTATCGACTAATCGTGAGACGCATGTATAAATTCTCCTCCCCCTTCACATCGGTCACAATCATTTTAATTTATACTTTACCTTTGCAGTGTAGATAAACCACACATTTCACATGTCAACAGGGTATCTTGCTTTATTATTATTTATTATGAATTTCTTAAATAACCAAACTAAACCAACATAAGGGCAGATCCTTTGAGCGCTGCGGATGATGCTGTGAAGTGATGCTCAAGTGATCAAGTATGCCAATGTACAGTCTAAAAAAGCTTTCATTCAACTCCTCTGTCCTCTTTCCTTGCATCCTTCCCTCGCATACTACAGGGGTGGAGCTGAGACGCCAGGAAAGGAAGCGAGGAAAGGAAACGAGGATGCACAAATAAGAAATGAGAAGCACCCCATGAGTTTCAACACACTGCTAATTAACTCAATCAGGCCCCGCCCCTTTATTTTGCACATGCCTTGAGCAAGAATTATTTACATGAGGAATATTGTGACGTGTTCGTTCGTGGAAGAAAACTCAATTGAGGCATTTCAGGGAGTTCAGAAACAGTGACACTGATTTAGAGGAAAACTCCCGCTGGAGTGACTTTGTGCTTTGTACTTTTGCAGACCTTTTTCATGCTGAAACAGCAACACACTAAAAGTTGAATGTGAAAAAAAAACACAATAGGACCCCTTTACGGCTTTCATCTAATTCAGATATATTTTAGATTTATTTCAATTACTGAAAACATTTTTTTTTTTGTTAACAATAACAAACACTGGTTCTGTGTCTTAATATTCACATGTCTTAAAACAAACTCACAAGTGTGTACTATCGCCAATGAGGTCCATGCTTTTAGTATTTAGTAGAATTTGCAAATTGGTGTACAGCGAGTGATTCACCCATCTAATTTTAGGGCCACTGACTGTGCGAAGCCTGGGCTTATAACCTAATTATACTTGTCAAAGCATGTCTATGTTTTAGACGTACTATTATTCTGTTAAATCAGTGTCTCAGACACAGATCAAAATCTAGATTAAAGTGTTCAAAAAGAAATCTCAGTGCTCATTCACTAATTTAACACTAGATTTGGCTTGCCGTATATGATGTGAAACTTTGTTTTCGTGCATTGATTTTAATGGTGCACTTTGAAGTCGTGGCATATTGTTTTCATCTGAAATTTGTGCGTGGTGACCGTCATGTGACATGTAGATAAGCGACCCTGCTGTTTGATGTTTTGAGTCAAATGCTGTGTGATATTTAAATGCTCAGCTCTCAGTGGACCAGCCTCAGCAGAACACACTGATTTCTCTGAGAAAGGAGCGAACGCTGGGCTGGATGTGGGTGGCACAATCATACTAAGGAGAATGCGTGGGTCCAGGGCTTATTTCAGGATCTGATCAGCACGGCAGAGGAGCACGGATTTAATGAGCGACACTTTACTAACTGCCATTATAGAAGGGACAGATTATCACAGGCTATCAAAGTGATGTTGAACACAGTCATACATCATTATTATGGGGCTGAGGCCTACAGCAAACATCCATCAGGCAGTGTGAGAGGTCAATGGGATGAGGAAACATGCTAATGATGGTGACTAAACCTGTATAATGCGGTTCCATCACATCCCGTTTGCTTCCAGCTTTTTCTTTTGTACCTTTACATCTGAAGAGAAATAAATCACACATGATGAATACAGTGCTCAGATATCAGGAAAATAAATGGCCTCACCGTTTCTCTGCTTAAATTCAGTGCTGAAATGTTGCAAGCCTTATTTTATTAACTCAACAAAGATGAGACGTCTTTATCAAGCAGTGTTTTAGAGTATATCTAAAATGCAGATTAATTTATAGCATCTCAGACGTTCTCTTACACAGTCATCCACAATAAACACATAATTATAAAATCATATATACATAGATTAAACATTTCATGATTAGGCTAATTCATACATGCATACTTAAACACTTCAAACTGCAATTTCACAACCACTCTCACAGCTGCAAACACTTTTCATAACATGAGTAGTGTTCTATAAATATCATATGTAAAAGCATCAGATCAAGAAATAAAAAAATAAGACTTTCATCCGCAGCACTGATGTTGTGAAACTGACAGGTGCAAACACAAAGCCGCAGAGAGGCCTGACAATGATGAATCTCAACCGGCGGCCGTCAGCCATCAGAACCAGGAAAGCGTCTCTCATTTGATTTCTTACTGAAGCAATATTCAGAGGGACCTACTCACTATGAGTGGGCTGTTATGTTGCCATGGTAATGATTTTCTTCCCACTTATTCCCGCTACTTAATAAATTGTGTTTAGGGTGACACCTTGTGGGAAACAAGAGGATCTACATTCAATCAACAGCTATTAGAAAATTGCCCAGTTTCACAGACAAGGCTTAAACTAGTCCCAGACTAAAATGCAAGTTTGAGCTGTTTTAACTGAAATCAACTTGCACTGACGTATCTTAAATTATGTCAGTGCCGTTGTTTTGTCTCAGATGCACATCAGTAATGTTTTTTTTCTAAGGCCCGTTTATAAAAGCGACTTAAATGTCCTTATTGAACTAAGGCCTAATCCTGGCTTAATCTAAGCCCTGTCTGTGAAACCAGGCCAATAAGTTGTATAGGTAGTATACTGAATTTGGTCTTTTAGCAACTGTCTTACTACATTAATCATGCTAAGCATTTTGTCATTTGGAGGGTAGACTGCACTGTAAATAGTGATCAGTTGACTTAACTTGAAAAAAGTGAGGAAACATGTTGCCTTAAAATTATTAAGTAAGTAAACTTAATGAGTAATTGAAAAAATGGGAACCTGACAAGTCCAAGTTACTCTGACAAGTAAAAGTTAATGAAACAAAAGAAAGTGTGTTGTGATAACTTTTTATTTTAAGTTGGACTAACTTAATTTTATTAAATTGCAATTCTTAAAAAAATGTCAATCTACTTATAGCTTAAAACTAACAAGTTTTGTTCTGACTACTTACTTAATTTGAGGAAACCCGTTGCCTTGAAAAAAAATTAAAACCCTTAAAATCAAACCCATGACCTTGGCGTTACTATTTAACTAATTTAACTATTATAAAAAATAAAATAAAAAATAAAAAACTTAAATTGAAATGTATTATTTTTGTTTGATATTGACAGCTTTTTGGGGAATTATTTTATGGTGCCAAAATGTATTTATTTATTTTTTACTTTCCTGTACTGAAAGGCTTAATAGGTAGGCCTCTGGGTAGGCTAATGTCTACTTCTAGATCAAGATCTAAAACAAGTGATTTACTCTGATTTCAGAATCCTTTTTTTTTTTTTTTTTTTTTTTTAACAAACCATTTTCCAGATTTGATCCAACCCGATAGCCAAAATGCGATCAGATTACTTTTGAACAACTGGGTCCAGGAGATTCAGGTAAGACATGAACCAAAGCCTGAGACAGACTGGAGTTACTATAGCAACACACTGATAGACGTGTGGTGATGGAGACCTCGTGTGGTGAACTTGAGTAATGACAGAGATCATCATTTCAGTAATGACAGGTGACTTTCAGTACAACTTGGGGCTCTTTAAAAAAGTAAAAAGAAAAAACTGTTTTTGTATAAAGCTTTAATACACTTTTAAGCATTACATCCAGGCATTATAAATATCCTTATGCACAGTAAAAAAGTTGCTGCCTTAAATTTTCAATACTATAAACTTGGATGTTTAAGTCATTCAAACTTAAATTACATAAAACTGCTTAAATTATTTGGCAAGATTTGATAATAAAAATTAATTATATGTGAAGCAATGGTAACTGGTATTTAACTGTCTGTCTTTCCATATTTGACTCACAGCACAGGCCATTGTGTCATGTGTCCCTCATATTTTAGTTTCAGTGGTTTAATGACAGGAAAATTCTTAATTTGTGTCTCCACATGGAAAAAAAAACACCAGAAATCATATATAAAATGTGCAAAACAGATGTTTTAGTTAGTCAGCGATGGTTTTTAAACTTTTCACAGCCAAATTTTTCTTTCGGTCGATACTTGCTGAGTGTTAATTCTAGATCCTGTGGTTGTGAAAGCAACCAAGGGGTGAAATCAGCTAACCAAACCAAACCAAAATCAGCTAATTAACATACTAAATGATGTCTTTTTAAAAAGTGTAAAATTGCAGAAGCATAAGTCAATGGAAAGTCCCTATACCATTCTAAAAAAGAAAATGTATTTGCTAGTTATTTTTGTACCTTGTGCAAGACCTCAACTGATCCAGTACTGTTGAATGATCTGAACTTCCTCTTCTTTCACGGAAAATGAGTGATATTCTTATAAGTATATTGTGACCACAGATGCGTGTCAGTAGGACTCTTCTTCTGTCAGAATGAGAAGTGATCGTGTGACTGAAGCTTCATCCACACTCTTCTGTTAGGATTGAGCTCTTCTGGACTTGAGAGAAATGATGCTCATCTTTGGACTGATGCTGCTGCAAACTGCTTCATGTGAGTCAACTTTCAGCTCAAACTGATGGTATGATGCTGTTCACTCACTGATGATGTTTTATGTAATCTGAATCTGATTATAATTCATGATGAGAGGTATATAGTATTATACCAAGGTGTGTCAAAATTCTTGATTCTGATTGGCTAGAAGGTGTATGTTAAAACTGTTTAATGCACAGGTAGTTGTAGTGAGTTTAATCACCATTCTTCATTATTATATATTATCTCAATTAGACACAAACACTATAAAAATGTTATGTCCTACAGGCCAATTTGCACGTTTACATTCTCTTTTCAAAATTGTTAAACTTACTGTATAAGTTCAAAACCATCATAACACAAAAATGATTATGACAGAAATTTGCACCATTTCTACAGTGAAACCATATTGAAATATATTCTGAATCTAAAAATTAGATGTAACTGAAGACCTGCACGTGTTAGTCTTTCAGTTTCATTACCATCGATTCAAAAGGGAAACTTAGAAATAATTTAGTACTGTAATGTAAACATGGACGATGGACGTAACACATAGGCTACTGCAGTGAATTGTGAGCAGAAGACAGTGTCATTGTTTTGGAAAGAAATATTACAAAAGAAAATATAGCCTAGTATAATGCCGCCTGATGTTAGCGGGTTTTTTTGGTCTGTGTTTATGATTTTGAAGTATTGTGAAATGTGCCCTAGCGATTGTGAAAAACTAATGCACTGCTTTCATCATTGAAGCACATGCCTGCTCATCACTCGCACACAGAGATTGGAGAATATGTTAATGCACAATTGTCATTGGACGATCCTTTGACTCTTTGTGTGTGTGTGTGTGTGTGTGTGTGTGTGTGTGTGTGTGTGTGTGTGTGTGTGTGTGTGTGTGTGTGTGTGTGTGTGTGTGTGTGTGTGTGTGTGTGTGTGTGTGTGTGTGTGTGTGTGTGTGTGTGTTTTGTTCTTCAGGTATGGAGTTTAACTGCAGGTTTGATCAGAAAGATCCCTGTTACGCTGCTCTGGATCACAAACTCAATCTGCAGATGGTGGATGCTGGAAATTATAAACTGAAGATAATAAAGAGAATAAACAACAACCATGATGATCCAGTTTGTAGAGTAAAGAATGACAGTAAAAGTGTGACCGAATGTGATCTTTATAATAACAGACCTGAAGTGACAGTCATTAATGGGACTCTGATAATAAACCGTGTGATCAGAGCAGATTCAGGGAATTACACTTTAGATCTCGAACACTCAGACGGCAGAGTAACATCTGCAGATCTTCAAGTGAAAGTTGAAGGTACAGTAACTCTCATCAGACTCATTACAATCTCATGATCTACAACGATCTCACTCTCATGCAAACGAATCAGTGGAATCTCTGTGAAGGTTTTTCATTATTGAACATCTGGAAGAATTTCATCAAAAGCAACTGCACTTTGTTTTCTATTTATTTAGATATTTGATTTGTCACATAGATATTTATTTAGTCTATATTAAAAAACAAGCCATGTTTGTTTGAATGTGTCTGTTTGTCATGTGACTGTCATGTGTCCCGCCCTCCAGCTCCTATTGGCTCAGTGGAAGTGTCAATCATCTGCTCCTCCAGTGGGGTGAAGTCAGTGTCCTGCTCTTCTGACGGGGATCAGCTCATCTACAGCTGGACTCTGAATGGAGATCCACTGATGGATGGAGACACCAGCGTTGAGCTGACTGACACAACTCATGGAGACATCATCTGTAGTGTGAAGAACCACGTCAGTGATGGACAGAAGAGCATTAGTGTAGGACAATGTCCTGGTGAGCTTTTCATACATGAATCTCCATGTATTTACTAAACTACAGTAAATACATGGGGAATGTGTGTGTGTGTGTGTGTGTGTGTGTGTGTGTGTGCGCGTGTGCATGTGTGTGTCTGTGTGTGTGTGTTTGTTCTACAGGTATGGAGTTTAACTGCAGGTTTGATCAGAAAGATCCCTGTTACGCTGCTCTGGATCACAAACTCAATCTGCAGATGGTGGATGCTGGAAATTATAAACTGAAGATAATAAAGAGAATATTCAATAACACAGTTGATCCAGTTTGTAGAGTAAAGAATGACAGTAAAACTGAGAACGAATGTGATCTTTATAATAACAGACCTGAAGTGACAGTCATTAATGGGACTCTGATAATAAACCGTGTGATCAGAGCAGATTCAGGGAATTACACTTTACAACTCGAACACTCAGACGGCAAACAAACATCTTCAGATCTTCAAGTGAAAGTTGAAGGTACAGTAACTCTCATCAAACTCATTACAATCTCATGATCTACAATGATCTCACTCTCATGCAAATGAATCAGTGGAATCTCTGTGAAGGTTTTTCATTATTGAACATCTGGAAGAATTTCATCAAAAGCAACTTCACTTTGTTTTCTATTTATTTAGATATTTTATTTGTCACATAGATATTAATTTAGTCTATTTAAAAAACAAGCCATGTTTGTTTGAATATGTCTGTTTGTCATGTGACTGTCATGTGTCCCGCCCTCCAGCTCCTATTGGCTCAGTGAACGTGTCAATCATCTGCTCCTCCAGTGGGGTGAAGTCAGTGTCCTGCTCTTCTGACGGGGATCAGCTCATCTACAGCTGGACTCTGAATGGAGATCCACTGATGGATGGAGACACCAGCATTGAGCTGAATGACACAACTCATGGAGACATCATCTGTAGTGTGAAGAACCACGTCAGTCACGGACAGAAGAACATTAGTGTAGAACAATGTCCTGGTGAGCTTTTCATACATGAATCTCCATGTATTTACTAAACTACAGTACATACATGGGGAATGTGTGTGTGTGTGTGTGTGTGTGTGTGTGTGTGTGTGTGTGTGTGTGTGTGTGTGTGTGCGTGCGCGTGCGCGTGCGCGTGCGCGTGCGTGTGTGTGTGTGTGTGTGTGTGTGTGTGTGTGTGTGTGTGTGTGTGTGTGTGTGTGTGTGTGTGTGTGTGTGTGTGTGTGTGTGTGTTGTTCTTCAGGTATGGAGTTTAACTGCAGGTTTGATCAGAAAGATCCCTGTTACGCTGCTCTGGATCACAAACTCAATCTGCAGATGGTGGATGCTGGAAATTATAAACTGAAGATAATAAAGAGAATAAACAACAACCATGATGATCCAGTTTGTAGAGTAAAGAATGACAGTAAAAGTGGGACCGAATGTGATCTTTATAATAACAGACCTGAAGTGACAGTCATTAATGGGACTCTGATAATAAACCGTGTGATCAGAGCAGATTCAGGGAATTACACTTTACAACTCGATTGCTCAGACGGCAAACAAACATCTTCAGATCTTCAAGTGAAAGTTGAAGGTACAGTAACTCTCATCAGACTCATTACAATCTCATGATCTACAAAGATCTCACTCTCATGCAAATTAATCAGTGGAATCTCTGTGAAGGTTTTTCATTATTGAACATCTGGAAGAATTTCATCAAAAGCAACTTCACTTTGTTTTCTATTTATTTAGATATTTTATTTGTCACATAGATATTAATTTAGTCTATTTAAAAAACAAGCCATGTTTGTTTGAATGTGTCTGTTTGTCATGTGACTGTCATGTGTCCCGCCCTCCAGCTCCTATTGGCTCAGTGGAAGTGTCAATCATCTGCTCCTCCAGTGGGGTGAAGTCAGTGTCCTGCTCTTCTGACGGGGATCAGCTCATCTACAGCTGGACTCTGAATGGAGATCCACTGATGGATGGAGACACCAGCGTTGAGCTGAATGACACAACTCATGGAGACATAATCTGTAGTGTGAAGAACCACGTCAGTCACGGACAGAAGAACATTAGTGTAGGAAAATGTCCTGGTGAGCTTTTCATACATGAATCTCCATGTATTTACTAAACTACAGTAAATACATGGAATGTGTGTGTGTGTGTGTGTGTGTGTGTGTGTGTGTGTGTGTGTGTGTGTGTGTGTGTGTGTGTGTGTGTGTGTGTGTGTGTGTGTGTGTGTGTGTGTGTGTGTGTGTGTGTGTGTGTGTGTGTTGTTCTTCAGGTATGGAGTTTAACTGCAGGTTTGATCAGAAAGATCCCTGTTACGCTGCTCTGGATCACAAACTCAATCTGCAGATGGTGGATGCTGGAAATTATAAACTGAAGATAATAAAGAGAATAAACAACAACCATGATGATCCAGTTTGTAAAGTAAAGAATGACAAGAAAAATGAGGCTGAATGTGATCTTTATAATAACAGACCTGAAGTGACAGTCATTAATGGGACTCTGATAATAAACCGTGTGATCAGAGCAGATTCAGGGAATTACACTTTAGATCTCGAACACTCAGACGGCAGAGTAACATCTGCAGATCTTCAAGTGAAAGTTGAAGGTACAGTAACTCTCATCAGACTCATTACAATCTCATGATCTACAATGATCTCACTCTCATGCAAATGAATCAGTGGAATCGCTGTGAAGGTTTTTCATTATTGAACATCTGGAAGAATTTCATCAAAAGCAACTGCACTTTGTTTTCTATTTATTTAGATATTTTATTTGTCACATAGATATTTATTTAGTCTATTTAAAACACAAGCCATGTTTGTTTGAATGTGTCTGTTTGTCATGTGACTCATGTGTCCCGCCCTCCAGCTCCTATTGGCTCAGTGGAAGTGTCAATCATCTGCTCCTCCAGTGGGGTGAAGTCAGTGTCCTGCTCTTCTGACGGGGATCAGCTCATCTACAGCTGGACTCTCAATGGAGATCCACTGATGGATGGAGACACCAGCGTTGAGCTGACTGACACAACTCATGGAGACATCATCTGTAGTGTGAAGAACCACGTCAGTCACGGACAGAAGAGCATTAGTGTAGGACAATGTCCTGGTGAGCTTTTCATACATGAATCTCCATGTATTTACTAAACTACAGCAACAAGAGTGAATCTCACAAAACCTGTCAAGAACATGTCAGTCACATTTTAGTCAGACACAGCAACACCAGTGATGCGAAACAGTGAGTTCTCTTCAATGGACACAGTTCAGTCTCGCAACGTTTCTGGCTGAAAATTAGTTTATTTCAGCCCGATCTCAGCAGTGATTTGTGTTGAAGTGTTTTCAGTTTCGGTGATTACAGTGATGTTTTATTACAGGAACAACTACTGCAGCTGTGACCTCTCGTTTGACCTCTACACTGACCAATAGCACACAGACATCAGGACATGTTACGAGTTTTAAAGAACACGCTACAGGAAACATGATGGATTGGTTTTCTTTCTAATTGTTGTTTTCACTGTGTTCAGAGTCTGTGGTGTTTGTGCTGGTCTGGAGTTTTCAGATGATGGTTCTGTTTGGTCTGTTAGGAGGGTTTCACATCTACATGAGACACACGTCAGGTGAGAGACATTTATCATCATCATTGAGGATTTAACATGCAAATATTAAGAGATGGTGATAATGTGATGCTTTTAGAAAGAAAACAGGACGATCAAAAACTGAGAATGAGAAGATTTGGAGAAGAACATGAACACACAGCAGAAGATTCATGAGACCAGCGGCAGATCTCAGCACATCTATGAGAATCTCCTCCTTTTGCTTTCCTGTTTCTACAATGTTTTCAGGCGACGCCAACAATTGCAAAGATTTCAGATGATGGCAACTTTGGATCGACATGCCAAACTTTCAGATATTATCCTATAATATTTTAATATTATCATTATATTGTAATCTTTAGCACAATTTGTAATAGCTGCCTAACATACGCTGTGTCAGCTTAACTGAAAACATGAAGTTATCTAACTAACATGTACTATATTATAGCTGTAGATTACTGCCACATTACTGTGCACACTCATCTCTGGCTGATAAAATAATATTTCCTAAATTGTAACGTAAAAACAAGCATTTTCTGTAAATCTGCTTTGAAAACATGTATCGTGAAAAGTGCAAGAATTGACTTGAATTAAAAAAAATTGCTCTTGATCATGTCTTGGTTTTGTGGTGTGGTGTTTTGCTATCCGTGCTTTTACACTTCAGCTTGCAATTGCAGGGATTTTTTGAAGATGTTAAACACGTTTAGCCACATGCGTGCTGCAGCAGACCTTTGGCAGGCCCAACTCTCGAATCCACTGCGGACGTGTTAAGATCCGAGAAAAATTAAGGCTCAACCCGTAGATAGCTATACTATTCAGAGAATGGTGGTGTTTATTTACAAGTGCACGAAAGCCCAATAAACCAGCTGTGATCCCAAGTATAGATCTCTGAAGAAGACTAATAGGAGTTACCAGATGGTTGGGTGGGGGTCGGTTGAAGGGCATCATTTTCATTGCATGATTTATAAACACCCTCCAGTTTAAAAACACCCACTTTTGTTCCGCAGAGACCCCATACTCAGTGAAGACACAAGTGTACAGTCCCGTAAAACAAGAGTTGGCGAGTTGGGAGCACAAATCACAAAATCTTTTAGTGGTCATGACGATGTATTCAGATATAGCATATTAATGATGACTGAGAATAAATGAGCTTGTGTTTGACGGCACAGCCCCCAGTGACCCGGCTAACATATAACTCACGATTTTACAATAAAGCATGTGTGATAGACTGTGTGTGATATGTCCGGAGGGAATAACAGAAGGGAATGTGGGAATACTGCTGTTCCCAGCGGTGAAGATCATACAATATCTACACGTGTGCATTAAACTTTACCAGATCTTTGTCATTATAATATTGATAAATATTCTTTAAGAATTGTAAATTAAGTCTGTGTTGACACTGTTAAGATTAACTTTTTGGTATAGAATTAAGTAAATGAAAATAAAACTGTTATATGCAAGCTCATTTGACTTTTATATTTATATTTTTTTTATATAATTTTCATTTTAATTAACAGAAAGTGCACATTGTTCAAATTTAAACACTTGGAAGTTTGCCATATAGGCTATATAAAAAATGAAAGGCACACTATGTAATTTTTCACCACTAGAGGTCGCTTTTTCTAAACAGAGGCGTAGCTTGATGACGGCTTGATTTCGCGGGATCATGGGAGTTGTTGTCTTCACTTTTACAGCCGGTGGAGAATACGACGGGACTCAGGCAGAAATCATATTCATGGATGACCAGTAATGTATTAAAGATTTATTAACGTTATGAAAGCTGTTGTAGCGGAACGAGGCCGCTGGAGAGATTACTAATGAGAGACGAGCGCGACACACGGCTCGAGAGCAGAGGAGCTTTTATTATGACACACGCTTCCTCTTCTTCTGGTCAAGAGTATATGTGGGGAAACGCTGTTTTATCATATTAGATTTGAGTGTGTTGAAAGTTGTTATAATGCTAGTCTGTGTGTTCGCTCAGCGGCTACTATATGAGACATTTGTTGCACACTGCAGTGAGCTAGATCGATATTAGACATGGTAAATAAATATGGCACTTGCGGTAAATCAAGAAAATGAGATTTAAACAAATAGACTAACTGTGTAAAGCTGTATAACAATGATTAGTTTTCTGTCAATTAATGTATCCAAACAGTTGCTCACCTGTCTAATAAAACACATAATATATTAAAGCATCTTTGGTGTTTCCATGGTTTATACAGTATAAAACCAGAAATGATAGGCGATGCACAGACACGATCCGTGTCCTGCTTAAAACTGCTACATTTAGGATAAAGTAAGTAGCCTACACAAATCAACAAAATATATAACATTGTTCTAGTGATTTTTGGATATGTTGATCTTCTGTCTGTCTAGCCAGACTTGGTGCAATTGGATGCTTCTGCAGAGGTCAGGTACGAATGCCCTTCCCATATGTGGATCTCGAACACGAGATGATGAAAGAGAACATTGTTCTAGTGATTTTTGGATATGTTGATCCAAAAATCTTACATAGTGTGCCTTTAAATAGATATCAAATATAAAACAATGTATTTTAGTAAAAGAGTCCAGCTGTAACTCTAGTTTCCTCCTGCAGATGTCGCTAATAACCAGGAAAATGTCTCTGACACTTATTTGTTAAACATAAATAGATTTTTATTACAGTGTTAATTTTAGTAAAGTTTATTTGTTTAAAATTGCACTAAAGAGCTATAGGCTATCATCCACCATCTGTGTGTGAAACATGAAATTGCATGTGATGTGTGGAGTAGTTTGAGTCAGTTGTGCTTCTTCTGTACGGATGAATCTGCTGGTTTGAGGAATCGTACTGGTTAACAATGATCACAGTATCAGAGCGGATCTGTCATGTTGTATCAAGACCGCTGACACTAAGAAAAGTGTAGGCCTATATCAAGATGCCATATGATCTAGTGTGTATTATTTTTGTCGCTGTGGGTTATTCCACAGGGGTTATTTAGAGACCAGTGTTTCTCAGCGGGTCGCAGAGTGAAAACATCGACAAAAATACGAGTAAAGAAAGAGAAGAAGAGCCCTCAGTCAGAGATGCAAGAGCAATGTATGAGCTTGCCAATATTCCTATGTTCAGATCAGGAAAGAATATGTTAATCATGTCAAAAAAATATATTTGATAAGAATCAGCTCTGGTTTCTTGGTTTCACATTCTGCATAGCTAAACATTGCAGTTTTAACACTATAGAAGCAAAACGAGCCAAATAAGCCTTCATGTCTGAACTTTATGCTAATACTCTCTGTGCCTTAATTCTATAAGTGACACCTTTGCTATTACACCGGATACCAGACTTTGCAGGGACATGTTTCAACTTTTAGCAGTGACACAGCGAACCAAAGGTCTGTTTGAATAGATATATGTGAAGATAAGTATATGAACTATGAGTATATGATATCAAAAGATATAATAGACCAAAATATCATTCATAAATGGATTAATACAAGAATAATGTGTTTAGGATTAATAAAAAAAAAACAATCATGATAATCATAAGCATATATTTTTTTACACCACCTTCCTACTTGCTGTTTTAAATGTATGATTAGCATTTTTACACTTATTTTTGGAACTGTGCCTGAAAATGTTACGTCTTTTTACACCTTTCTAGTTTCACTGTCTTTAGTTAGACTTGGTCTATTTCAGTGCACCCATCATCTGCCTTCCCCCATATGAGGAAACTTCCTCTTTTCTCATGAAGCGGTCAGATATTTCCTCATGTGTCAGTCCAGAGTGAGTCTCTCTGTGAGGAGCTTCATGAGAGCCAGAACACAGACAGACTGAAGTCCAGACACTCATGTCCCCATCTGAAGCTTCATCCACACTCTTCTGCTGCCGCTGGGCTCTTCTGGAAACTGGACTTTAGAGAAATGATGCTCATCTTTGGACTGATGCTGATGCTGCTGCAAACTGCTGCATGTGAGTCAACTTTACAATGCTGTTCAGTCTCATCAATCTCTCAAATAAAAACACTGTAATATAATATTACATTAACAGTGTTTCCAAAACAGTCTGCAGTGATCTATAGTCTTAGTGTTACTGATCTTATTCATAGTGTGTATTTGTGGAGGATTATTAAAACGTGAGAGTAAGTGTGTTTGTTTCATAGTGTCATTTTACAAAAAAGTTTCATGTTTTGTAAATGTAATCATTCATTTATATTACAGTTTTTTACAATCACTTTGTCACTATTTTCAGAACCTTGATGTCATTTTCCACAACTCTAGACACAAAACTCACAACCAATGATCAAAATGCACATTTTTCAAAACTCTAACCCTTTTCTCAATTGCTTGGATACAATACACATACAACTTAGATCATTTGTTCATTCAACAAAAATCACCTGTTCAATATGACACAACTTAACATCAAAGTATTACTATTTCAAAAGGCAATTCACACATTACATTTCAAATGAGTGTCTATTCATTTCCTTACATTGATCTAACTATCAATTGATACAACTGTTCAAAATGATAAGTAACTATTGCATTACTCTGAATGCATAGTTGTATGGAAACAGACAAACAATCTTCCATGTTTACTGTAAATCATGAGAGTTTCAAGATAACGAGATTCATTGTCACTTATTAGCGTGGATCATGAACCAATTAGACTACAATATCCATGGATGTAGCCTAATATTTGATCATAATGCTTCATCAGACACTGTCTATGGTCCCAAATACTGTACCACCTTTTCAGACTATTTACACAGTATTGACACTAGCACTGCACTGTATAGATAATCACTCCTGTTCTGTTTCTTACAGTACAAGCAAGCAAGTTGAGGAACACTGCATTTGATGTTTTGCTGTCTTTTCTTTTCTATTTCATAGCTAATTATTTTTGCTTTGATTCAAATAAACCTATGCTGTGGTTGTACTATAGTGTTTTACATCAATATATTACAAACTTTGTTCAATGATTCCACTGTCTGTAGTATCATGCAGTACTTTTACAGAGATGTATTTACTGTACATGTAGTACCATAATGAAACCTGTATCACCTATTTTGTTCTACAATATTTAATAATTGTACGAACAATGACACAATGAAACTATCGGTTGCTTGTGTGTGGGTGATCTATAGTTATGTTTCAATGGTATTTCACAGTAAATTTGTTTTTTGAACCAATGATTGTGCAAGTGCAAGATTTCTTTAAAGATGTGAATGCACAATGCACTGTTTTGAACACCCAATTAATCCCAAATTTTTCCCAGACACAAAAATATCCAAATCATGTGTCATTAGTATCCCTTTGAAACAATCAATCATAATTTTTTGAAATTTTCATGGAAAAGTGTGTGAAAAAGTGTGTTTTATGGTCGGTCACAATTGTGACCGGTGGGATACTGTGTTGTATCAACCATTGTATTGATTTAATATAGGTCTATTTGACCTGTGCAGTGTGTTTGTGTGTGTTTTTGTGTGTGTGTGTGGAGATCAGACATCAGAGGAGACGTGACCATGTGTGAGTGTGTGTGTGTGTGTGTGTGTGTGTGTGTGTGTGTGTGTGTGTGTGTGTGTGTGTGTGTGTGTGTGTGTGTGTGTGTGTGTGTGTGTGTGTGTGTGTGTGTTTGTGTATGTGTGTTTTTATCTGTGTGTGTTTCTGTGTGTGTCTGTGTGTGTGTGGAGATCAGACATCAGAGAAGACGTGACCGTGTGTGTTTGTGTGTGTGTGTGTGTGTGTGTTTGTGTGTGTGTGTGTGTGTGTGTGTGTGTGTGTGTGTGTGTGTGTGTGTGTGGGGAGATCAGACATCAGAGGAGATGTGACCGTGTGTGTGTGTGTGTGTGTGTGTGTGTGTGTGTGTGTGTGTGTGTGTGTGTGTGTGTGTGTGTGTGTGTGTGTGTGTGTGTGTGAGTTTCTGTCTCTGTCTGTGTGTGTGTGTGTGTGTGTGTGTGTGTGTGTGTGTGTGTGTGTGTGTGTGTGTGTGTGTGTGTGTGTGTGTGTGTGTGTGTGTGTGTGTGAGTTTCTGTCTCTGTCTGTGTGTGTGTGTGTGTGTGTGTGTGTGTGTGTGTGTGTGTGTGTGTGTGTGTGTGTGTGTGTGTGTGTGTGTGTGTGTGTGTGTGTGTGTGTGTGTGTGTGTGTGTGTGTGTGTGTGTGTAAAATTAGGTATAAAGTATAGGTAGAACAGTTAGCCTATGTGTATTAGTAGATACAATGGGTTATCCCACCGGTCACTATTGTTGCCGTTGACATGTTTGTGAGTTCTATGAACACATTAAACAAAGTTGAGTAATTGCAAATGCAAATATCAATACTAGACACCTTAAACATGATGTGTACCAAAAATCTATGTCCTATCTTTATGTTAACATACCTTACCACCCTTTTCTTTGGGAGCTTTCTTGCTGCCATCATCTTCTCTTGGCGCAAACAGGAAATAAACAGCTCTGGTCATGTGACAATTTACAGTAAACATGTGACACTGCACATATTTCATTGAGACCCTTTATTATTTCAATATCTGCTGGAAATGCATTGATAGATCCTTTAGTAACATTTTTATAGCCTTAGAAATGAAACACTTTTTTACGGTCACTATTGTGACCGGTGGGATTACAGCCTGTGTTACAAGTGATAACCGTTTTGAGTTTTGTGTCTAGAGTTTTAAAAAATGACATCAAGGTTCTGAAAATAGTAGCAAAGTGATTGTAAAAAATGTAAATCATCGTCTCTCCAATAAATCTGATGTCACAAAGATCAAGGCATTATTTAAAAAGAAAGAAATTTCACAGTTTGACTGGATTGAACTTTTTTTACGTACTAAAAACCAAGTTAAATCTATATAAATCTCTAATGTTCAGTAATTCATGAGAAGAGTAATTCCTTTTAGAAAAGACTTGAACATGTGTGTTTATGATGAAGATGAGCTTCACTTCAGATGAATTGAGCTGCGAATGTTTGTGTAATTTGTGTCTGATTTTAGTTTATGAAGAGAGAAATATTAGCACTCTGTATGTATGTTGATCTCTATCTTTCTCTCTCTCTCTCTCTCTGTGTGTGTGTGTGTGTGTGTGTGTGTGTGTGTGTGTGTGTGTGTGTGTGTGTGTGTGTGTGTGTGTGTGTGTGTGTGTGTGTGTGTGTTGTTCTTCAGGTATGGAGTTTAACTGCAGGTTTGATCAGAAAGATCCCTGTTACGCTGCTCTGGATCACAAACTCAATTTGTCGATGGTGGATGCTGGAAATTATAAACTGAAGATAATAAAGAGAATATTCAATAACACAGATAATCCAGTTTGTAAAGTAAAGAATGACAGTAAAACTGTGAACGAATGTGATCTTTATAATAACAGATCTGAAGTGACAGTCATTAATGGGACTCTGATAATAAACCGTGTGATCAGAGCAGATTCAGGGAATTACACTTTACAACTCGATCGCTCAGACGGCAAACAAACATCTTCAGATCTTCAAGTGAAAGTTGAAGGTACAGTAACTCTCATCAGACTCATTACAATCTCATGATCTCCAATGATCTCACTCTCATGCAAATTAATCAGTGGAATCTCTGTAAAGGTTGATATTATTATTAATTATTATTATTTAGTCAAAAGCATCTGAACTTTCCATGTACTAAGACTATTTTCAGAATTGAAAACTAGTTGCTCACTGTATAGCCTACTCCCGACTGTTTCAAAGTAGTTTGTGAAAGCATTTCAAACAGTAATTTGCTACACTGTTGTCACATGAATAATCAATGCTGCATGTTTAATTCAGTGATGTCCAGCTATTAGCGCAGCAATAAATGTGTTTAAAAATGTCTAGAAATTGAGTTGTGACTGTACTGTCATGTGACTGTCATGTGACTGTCATGTGTCCCGCCCTCCAGCTCCTATTGGCTCAGTGAACGTGTCAATCATCTGCTCCTCCAGTGGGGTGAAGTCAGTGTCCTGCTCTTCTGACGGGGATCAGCTCATCTACAGCTGGACTCTGAATGGAGATCCACTGATGGATGGAGACACCAGCGTTGAGCTGAATGACACAACTCATGGAGACATCATAATCTGTAGTGTGAAGAACCACGTCAGTCACGGACAGAAGAACATTAGTGTAGAACAATGTCCTGGTGAGCTTTTCATACATGAATCTCCATGTATTTACTAAACAGCAGCAACAGCAACAAGAGTGATTCAGATGAGTGAATCTCACAAAACCTGTCAAAAACATGTCAAACCACATTTCACCCCAAAATCAAAAGAAATTATATTTTGTATGAAGAATTTATTTTGTATGAGGACTTTTTTTCACAACCATTCTTTTCTTTTTTTCATTGTGACAAGTAATACACTCCTTAAATTTTCTTTTTTGTAATGTTCCAGAATAATAAAAAAAAGAATAATTGTAAACACAAATATTACAATGATAATTTTGATTTGATTAGTATTACTGCCATTGCAAATTTTTACATAAGTGTAAAAGGATGGCTTTATTTAGCATAATGAAAAATTTTTTAAATGTATAAATACTACCATTGTACGTTTCAATTTCAGTATGTATTTTTATAAATGTTATATTAACAAGAATTTTTCTCTTTTTTTAAATTTTCCTCATTAGAGATGAGTTTTGTGGTGTAAATATCACAATGAAATTGGTGCAATGCCTCTAAAAACAGGCAGTGAAACACAATGCAAAATATGACTTACTATTTACAGTTTTGCTTTTGATTTTCAGTTATATTCATTCATTCATTCATTTATTTTATTTACATTCATTTATTTGATTCTAAAGTGAAGGGTGACCTGGGTGTGTCCTTGAAAGGTTTTCTGAGATTCAGATGAATTGATTATCTTAACTGAGCAATGTTTCTTCAAAATGATTTGTAGTAATTTGTGTTGACGTGTTTTAAAGGGATAGTTCACTTTGAAATTAAATTTTGGTATGTTTTAGCTTGCCTCAAGGGCATCCAAGATGTAGGTGTCTTTGTTTCCGCAGTAGTTTCAATTTTGATATTTTTAGGTCAAACCGTTCTTGTCTGTCAGTCGTATACGTTAATGCAGGTCTATGGTCACCCCCTCAAAGAGCATGCACAGAGTCCAAATTAAACAATTCCCCATCGTAAGTACACACAGTGATGGCCTAAGACACGAAACGAGCGGTTTGATATAAATACTGTTAGTTTAGTTTGTGTGAGAAAACTAACAGTATTTATATCATTTTTACCTCTGGTACACAACCTACAATTTGGTCTGCGGAAAGCGCCGGAAGTGATCTCTCGTGCATGTACGTCGTTATGAAACGATATAAATACTGTTCGTTTTCTCACACAAACTGCTCGTTTCGTGTCTTAGGCCATCAATGTGTACTTACGATGGGGAATTGTTTAATTTGGACGATGGGGAATTGTTTAATTTGGACTTCTCTGTGCTTGCTCTTTGAGGGGGTGACCATAGACCTGCATTATATGACTGACAGACAAGAACGGTTCGACCTAAAAATATCAAAATTGAAACTACTGCGGAAACAAAGACACCTACATCTTGGATGCCCTTGAGGTAAGCTAAAACTTAGCCAAAATTTAATTTCAAAGTGAACTATCACTTTAAGTTAATTGGTTGATAGAGAATGCAGGTGATTTTGCAGTGGTGTTTTATTACAGGAACAACTACTGCAGCTGTGACCTCTCGTTTGACCACTACACTGAACAATAGCTCACAGACATCAGGAAATGGTTGGAGTTTCTCATTCGCTGGTATGAATCTCACCCTCACTCAGAGCTCTGGAGCATTTTCTCCATTGATGTGTGTGTTGAACAACTGCACATACTGCAAATTACAAATAAACCTAATAATAATTATGATGGCAGTGAGATGGGGACACTGGCTGTTCTGAAGCTAAAATCATTTTTGAACTAATTTACTTTTAATTTGCTTTTAGTTGTTAAAGTTCTTAAATTCTTGTTGCTGTTGCAGTTGATTTGAATGAACTTTTAGAAGCGGGTTTGGAGTTTGATTGAAATGACCGTGTGCTTCTTCCTTCCAAAGATATAAGTCGTTATATGATCATTTTGGGCTGTGTTGCGCTGGTGCTGATTCTGCTGTTCATCACTGCATGTTACTTTTACAAGAGGAAACCGCTCAAGTCGACACCAGGTCAGTTCATTTTGAATCTGTAGTCAGTTTACTGTAGTAACTGTAGATGTTAAAAGGGGTGGGGTTAAAAGATGTTAAAAGGGGTGGTATAATGACCTTTTCACAAGATGTAAAATAAATCTCTGATGTCCCCAGAGTGTGTATGTGAAGTTTTAGCTCAAAATACCCCACAGATATTTTTATAAAGCATGTTAAAGTTGTCACTTTTTAAGGGTGAGCAAAAACGCATCGTTTTTTTTTTTTTTTTTTTTGTGTTCCTTTAAATGCAAATGAGCTGCTGCTCCCAGCACAGAGGGTGGAGCTTCAACAGCTTGTGTCCTTTTACCTCACACTGACATGCACTGAAAATTTCAAAAACTTTTAGGCTTTTATATTCAAACTAGAGTTAGACAATGATGGAGAAAATCAAATGTAGAAGCAACAGGACATTTCCTTATGGTTAGTTGATGAATTTATGTAGCTTATGTGTAGTTATCTTCTCGTCATTGATTAGCATATTCTATCATCATAATCTATAAATCGTGTTCTGGGGGCGGGGTTTATGTAAATTTCAGGGTTATTGATGTCACTAACCCAGGAGGAATGTCGTGTAGTCCCTACCAGCTGTTTGCTGTAGTCCTTAAAAAACTTTAAATTTCTTTAAAAGCAAATATCTTCCTTTGCTTTAAACTTTGAGCGTTGTAACTTTGCAGATGTTGTTTAGGCTCAAACAGCAACATTACACACCAACTAAAATTAAAAAAGTGAAATCATAATCAACCACCCTTTTAAAATGCTGTAGCATACAAGTAGCAATTACAGAGCCAAATGCACTGATTAATATTCCTCAAAATGCTGAGGAGATTTGTGGCATACATGTTATATATGCTGCATAGATTGGAAAGACAATTGGTCCAAAGGCCAGAAGTAGAAACATAGTTGTGGTGAAGATGATCCAAGCCAGTTTTGGTGGAGATTTGTCAAACCTTGTCAGGTGAGTCATGAATAACAATAAGCAAATTGGTTCAAAATGGCAGAAACGGCTTCATGAATATATAGAAAGTAAAATCTTGACTTTAAACCTGATTATGTGACTCAATAATGATTGTTGACCATTAATTGTACTCACGTATGATCATGGTAAAAGTCATTGGGCCTTATTCATGAAGCACAATTATTTTTGTAAATCGTTCATAAAGCTTTTCTGACATAAATGTTTGTATTTATGAAAGTGTTCATATTTTCACAATGTAAGGTGGTATGAAAAAGAATTACGCCATCTTCCAGCACATACAAGTTTGATATATATATAATATTTAATATATAATTACAAATTAGTTAAATGTGAAAATAAATTGCTCATTGTGAATGCATGCCGTTTACGAATTCATTAACATATATGTTTAACTATAAAGTCTGAGTTTTATGAAGCACTTGTGAATCCAGAGGAGAGTTTATAGGACGGTATTTTTTATATGTAAATTACTCTGAAATTACTTATATATTTACGGAAGTTGTATTAATAAGGTCCAATAAATATATGGGTGGAGAAGATTCTCCTTTCTGTTGATGTCGCATGATGACGCATGATCTGAGGATTATCTGTTTTAGAGGCTAGTTTTGAAGCTAATAATTCATTAATGATTGAAATAACAGATTGGAGTCTATATGTGTCTAATCTCAGTTTTCCTCATCAGCCCCTGCTGGAGATACGGAGCTCGTTTATGCTCAGATCTCTCATGAGCAACACAACAAAAAGAGTGGAAAGAAGAAATCAGGTATGAACATAAAAACACACTGAAACTACATCATTTACAAGCAAATACAACACAAGAATCTTTCAGCTTGTGGTTTTTTTAGTGATCCTACAGCGACTGCCTACAACCTAAAGGGATATTTCCCCCAAAATGAAAATGTTGTCATTACATTTCGTTGAACACAAAAGAAGATATTTTGAAGAATAACTGTTGACGGTAGCCATTGACTTCCATGGTATTTTTGTTCCTGTTTGGTTACCAACATTCTTTAAAATATCATCTTTTGTGTTCAACAGATGAAAGAATAACTTTAGGTTGATTAAGTAATAACAAAAACTTCTAGTTGACTTGTCATTGCAGATTGCTTTCAATGTCATCACCCTTTTAGACTAAACGAAAAGATGATGTAAAAAGTAATTGCATCATGTATTTTACAGTTTGAAATCTGTTTAATGGATTAAGTAATGAAGATCATTTTTTCAAACACTGACAATATATGGTGTTCAATAAGTGAACAAATATTTCAGCTGTACTTTAGTCGATGATTTTGCTCTAAATCAGTCAGACTATTCAATTGTGTTGTTTTCACGTCTCAAGTTCAATGCAAACATCTTAATGCATGTTTTTAAAAATAGACAATTGACAACTTTTCCCTCATGATGATGGAAAGACTTCGATTGCTGTGTTGACTACATCAGTCAAGCTCGACCATTCAACACTTTTTATTGCACTAATTGTTACATTTAATAATTTCATTTTAAGTTAAGTTGTATTATTATATTAAGTACAATAAGTTTGTTGTTTTCAAAGATTGTAATTTGTAAACCGGAATGGAAATGGTTTTCGTAGTGGGTTGTAAAATAAGTGTGCGATCTCTGTTGAAACACCAGCATTAGAAAAAAAAGTTTAGACTTCTATTAAAGTGGATGTGTCTCACACAAAAAGCGAATTATTCTGTAGAGTAGCGAGTCGTTGAACTTGCTCCATTTTTGGATGGATCTTGCGTTTTGTTTGCTACTTTCTCAGTAAAACAGTTTCACTACTGAAAAGCATTTGTCAGTTTCCAGTTATGGTAATGTTGCTATTGTTCTAAGGAGACTAACAGTAACTAACAGTCTTGTCCTATCATCATTTTTCTTCTTCTGTCTGCAGAATGTCTCCCGGCTGCTGATGTGGAATACGCTGCGGTCGGGCCACAGACAAAGAGGAAGGAGAGAAAAGAGGAAGAGGTTCAGTACGGAGAGGTCAGGTTCACTCCGAACCAGTCAAACGCTCACCGGCAGCCTAAGGAGGACTGTTTGTACTCTCAGGTACAGAGAAGATAGTTTCACAACCAAACTTGTGTGAATGAAGTCCTTATGTTCACTTTGGGAGTTTTACAGTTTATACAAAACATATTTGTGGAGTATCGGAGAAACGTTTTTGTAACTTTTTTTTGGTTTGACATGTTGATGATGATATTGTGTGCTGATATTGTGTGTGGTGTTATGGACTATCCCAGCTATCAAAAACATGTTCTTAGAATGTTTTGCTAATGTTCCTATTAAGTTATGAAAAAGTTATTTCTGAATGTACTCTGAACGTCGATTTTTTATTTTTTTTTATTTTTTTGAACGGCATTTCTTGGTTATGCAGACGTTCCATTTCATTATTGGAAACATTATTAGAATATTACTTTTGAATGTTCTCTAAACATTCTGAAACAAGTAGAACATTTAAAAAACATTAGAAAATGTTCCATAGAAAAAATGTTCCATGGATGATGTGTAATTGAGGTTTTTATGCTAACATTTATAGATCATATAACTCTGAACGAATATTCTATTAATGTCACTGTTTGTTCATAACTTTAAGAGAGCCTTGCCAGAATGTCTGCTGAAGTTCCTGTTAGAATAGAAATGGAATAGAATAGAGTGGAATAGAGTGTGAGTTTTAACATTCGTGTCTAAGTTAAACCGTGACACACCCAGTTTACCAAGCTGAAGAAAAAAAGAGGAAACCAAATATGTGTTGTTTTCCACCAAACCAGCACTTCTGTTTTTAGCGCTTCATGAATTGTGCTGTCGGCAACTCTAACAAGAAGAAACATTAAATGAAAGCAGACTTTTCATCATGAGTCTCAAAAAGGGGATCTGATGTGGTCAATTATTCAAAAGTCATGAAAATACAGCCATTTTTAATTATATTTAAAACAAAGCAATTGAAAATTTGAGCTTTGCTAGATTACTAGATACTAGTTAGTGAGGAGAATTTAACTTTTAAAGCATGTCAAACATCTGCAGATGAGGTTTATTTATGGTACAAGTATGGCTGTAATAATTTCTTACATTTTCTAAGTTCCTCAAGTACAAAGAGCAAAGAAGTCTAAAGGTTCGCTCACACTGACTGGGTTAAATTGCTTGTAGTAGACTCGGTTAGTTTCTACCAAGTAAACTGGTCAAGGATTCAATTCCAAGATAAAAACATTATTGCTTGAATGCACAGCAAGTTGCTTTGGATAAAGCATCTGCCAGAGGCAGAAATGTAAATACACAGCTTTGAAAATGAATGTTAATTAAAATTACATTAATTGTAATTAATTTTATAATAAAATTAATTAATTTTAATCCATTTATATTATTGGCCAGATCTTTATGTAAACTTGGATATATAGTATATCCAACTTTATTTGCATACATACAGTACACTCACGTAAAGTGAGACATACTGTAAAGCAAATCTCAACTGTATATCATCACAAAATGAACTATTTTTACCTTTTTATAAGATTAAAAGGCATGTTATTATTATGTTATGTTATTACATATTATTATGATATTACAAATTTTAACAGTACGGTTTTCTGTAAAGCTGGTTTGAAAACATGTGTATTGAGAAAAGACAATATAAATGGTAAAATAAAATAAAAATTCACAATATCAAAAAAAAAGACTTGACTTGACATTTATGTTGTCAGTGTGAGCGGCCCTTAGAATGACCCTAATTACATCCACTTCCGCTTTATTCATGCGGATTGAGAGCATATTTGTCGTAACTGTATGTAAGAGTCGTGTTTCGGTCCGTTACTTTAGCTTGAGTTTGGTTTATAAAATGTGTGAGTTTGGTTTTAACACTGTTAATTTAGTCTGATGTGGATTTCTTAAATGTGGTTTCCTGATAATATCATGTGATTTCCTGCATGTGAATGGAAACATCTCATCCCTTCTCAGAGCAAACGGTGAACGCTGTGGGCAATTACATTTCTGTTGTGTGCATTGCATGCAACACAGTGTATAAATCAATTTTGAGACATGTCATATATATATATATATATATATATATATATATATATATATATATGGATATGGATATATGGATATGCAGGATCCCACAGCTATTGGTCATTTAATTTTCCATAAGTTTTCAGGAAGTTTGATTCTAAATATAAATTTAAAATAAAGAAATATAGAAAAAAAGAGTTTGCTTGGGTGCATATGAATGATTTAAATGATTATATTTGTTAGTGTAAAACTCTCTCTAACTAGATGTACCGCATCGCGGTACAAAATATGACCGCCGCTCAGGCCTGCACTGGCTTTCCACAAAAATAAATGACGTGGAGTAATTTGGCTGTATTGCGTGTTTATGTATATACCTATAAAAAGTAATAGTATGTGCATGTCTGTCTGTGTGTGTGTGTGTGTGTGTGTGTGTGTGTGTGTGTGTGTGTGTGTGTGTGTGTGTGTGTGTGTGTGTGTGTGTGTGTGTGTGTGTGTGTGTGTGTGTGTGTGTGTGTGTGTGTGTGTTGTGTATGTGTGTGTCTGTCTGTCTGTGTGTGTGTGTGTGTGTCTGTGCGTGTATGTATGTGTGTCTGTGCATGTGGATTTGTATGTGTGTGTATGGGTGTGTGTCTGTGCGTGTGGATGTCAGTGTGTGTGCATGCTTGCATTTGTTTGTATTCCTGCATGTGTGTGTGTGACAGTATCATCCTAAACCAGCAACCCTTCGCTCAACAGCACCATCTACAGGCCGATGAGTGTACAGTCACTAAATGTGCACATAAATGAATTTATTTTATACCCCCCCATGGATGAAATTCTACAAAACTTAGCAGAGGATACCCCCAGAGGATGTCAAGTTAATCATACACATGAAATATGGTGCAGTTCTGAACATCTCCACTGAAGATAGGGGCGATTAAAGCAGAATAATATTGCATTTTCATTTTTTATGGGAGGGGCGCAAATCACAAATGACTGATTATGGGCTAGGTTGATGTGGGCCCTTAAGAGTGGGCCCTACATACCATAAAAATTTCTTCATCCTCGGTGCCACGGTTCAGGTAGTTATTTAGGAAAAACTGCATTTTTTGGGGTTTGGGGGGGCCCAGCGCGGGGGGGGGGAGTGGCCCCCGGGGACCAAACGAAATTTTTCCGTAGAAGTGTAGTGGGGCTACATGCCCACCAAATTTCATGTTCCCCGGTGCTTCGGTGTCCCTGGTATCGTTGACGAAAAATTTACGGGGGCCCCAGCGCGGGGGGGGGGGGGGGGGAGTGGCCCCCGGGGACCAAACTAAATTTTTCCGTAAAAGTCTAGTAGACCAACATACCATAAAAAATTCTTCATCCTCGGTGCCACGGTTCAGGTAGTTATTTAGGAAAAACTGAATTTTTTTGGGTTTGGGGGGGCCCAGCGCGGGGGGGGAGTGGCCCCTGGGGACCAAACGAAATTTTTCCTTTGAAGTCTAGTGGGGTTACATGCCCACCAAATTTCATGTTCCCCGGTGCTTCGGTGTCCCTGGTATCGTTGACGAAAAATTTACGGGGGCCCCGGCGCAGGGGGGGAAGTGGCCCCCGGGGACCAAACGAAATTTTTCCGTAAAAGTCTAGTAGACCAACATACCATAAAAAATTCTTCATCCTCGGTGCCACGGTTCAGGTAGTTATTTAGGAAAAACTGCATTTTTTTGGGGTTTGGGGGGGCCCAGCGCGGGGGGGGGGGGAGGGGAGTGGCCCCCGGGGACCAAACGAAATTTTTCCTTAGAAGTCTAGTGGGGCTACATGCCCACCAAATTTCATGTTCCCCGGTGCTTCGGTGTCCCTGGTATCGTTGACGAAAAATTTACGGGGGCCCCAGCGCGGGGGGGGGGGAGTGGCCCCCGGGGACCAAACGAAATGTTTCCGTAAAAGTCTAGTAGACCAACATACCATAAAAATTTCTTCATCCTCGGTGCCACGGTTCAGGTAGTTATTTAGGAAAAACTGCATTTTTTTGGGTTTGGGGGGGCCCAGCGCGGGGGGGGGGAGTGGCCCCTGGGGACCAAATGAAATTTTTCCTTAGAAGTCTAGTGGGGCTACATGCCCACCAAATTTCATGTTCCCCGGTGCTTCGGTGTCCCTGGTATCGTTGACGAAAAATTTACGGGGGCCCCAGCGCGGAGGGGGAAGTGGCCCCCGGGGACCAAACAAGATTTTTCCGTAAAAGTCTAGTAGACCAACATTCCATAAAAATTTCTTCATCCTCGGTGCCACGGTTCAGGTAGTTATTTAGGAAAAACTGCATTTTTTTGGGTTTGGGGGGGCCCAGCGCGGGGGGGGAGTGGCCCCCGGGGACCAAACGAAATTTTTCCTTAGAAGTCTAGTGGGGCTACATGCCCACCAAATTTCATGTTCCCCGGTGCTTCGGTGTCCCTGGTATCGTTGACGAAAAATTCAGTAAGGTGACGAAAAAAAAAAAAAAAAAAAACTTTGACAATCCCTATATGACCGCTTTCGCTAGCTACGCTAGCGGCGGTCATAATAAGACATAATGTGTCTTATCAATCTACACAAGCGGTCAAGACGAGTAAAGTCGGTCAGGGGTGCGTTTCCCGAACAACGATGTAACGATGCTTGACTAGCCTACATAGTGCGATGCATCGTTGAAGAAATCAACTTGCCAGTCACGACTGTTTCCAGAAACTGTATTGTCTCAAAGTGGTCGTTCAACCACGTTGGTTAATGATGTCACGCACGTGGTGGAGTAATAACTTCTTTTAATTAAACCATTTGAGTTCGAATTAACGCTAGATGTTTTGATATACATTACAGACATGGCATTTGAGGACTATTTCTCATTTTTCTCAGTTATTTTGCTTTATTAGATTCAATCATAGGCTCGTTCTTACATAGTAGAGCACGTTCGCACTGTTCAAAAACGGTGCTTTAAATCTCTTGACAAACTAAAAGTCGTAAATGACATTTGTATGTATTCTAAATAAGACACCGGTTGTAGGCTACTGAATGCCAGCTTGCTTATTTTGCTCAAGATAAGGATTTACTTAGTCCACATGTCATGCAAACTAGAAACTGCTTCTAACCATAGCTCGAGAGCTGTCGCGCTAACTACACAGCTTTGCGATGCTGTTTGCGAATGTTCGTAAGAACGATGGTTTCGGGAAACGCTGACTCGTTGACCTATGCTGGTAATGACAGAACTTGCGAACATATTGGCTAAAGATGGTTTTGGGAAACGCACCCCTGATTGAGTGATTTGAAGCATGTTTTGATGTGGGGTTAAAGGGATGGAGATGCTGATTGCCTTGCATCTTCATTTTCCACTTTACAACTTCCACACGGCTAATGATTAACATGCATGTGAACAGATGCAGAATATCATCCTGCTGTTATCCGCATGGCTGTAAACAGACTTTCTCGAGAAATGAGGAAGGAAATAAAGTATAGGATAGCCTATAGCCTAAGTTTCATTCTCTCTGTTTCCTCCTGTATAATGTGTTTTCACACTCATCAAGATACGGTTGTAAATAACACATTAGGTACATTTCTTGGCTTCATGTGTAAAATACTTGGTTCCTCAATAAAGATATTTAAAGTGTGAAACAAGATAGTTATCTCTTTTTTGGTGAATTTTTGGAGACGCTCCAGTAATAGGCAAGGCAAGTTTATTTATATAACACATTTCATACACTGTAAATTCAAAGTGCTTTGCACAGGAAAAATCACACTTTTATTGTTCCTTATAATTTCCTTTTTTGAGCTCCCCAAAATTTTACTTTCGCTTTAAACAACTTAAATTCATTTAAATATAATATGACATTGGTGAATTAATCTTTGCATCACAACAGTTTTTGCCCTAAAGCAGTTTTTTTTATCCCAAACCCCAATGACTTTCTTTTTTGGTGAAGAACATTTGAAAAGGGTTTTTTTTTTTTTTTTTTTTTGGACCCCATTGACTTTCATTGTATAAACAAAAACTTCATAAAAATATCTTGTGTTCCACAGAAGAAGAATTGTATTTGTATTACAATATCTTACATAAATACTCTTAAAACCGAAGACTAACTTACTTGATTATGTTTACGAGTTAAAATCACACTTACAATTAATCTCAGTGTAAAATATAATTGGACATTATTGAATTATAGTAAAGCAGTTTTTTATAACCATTGCTGGAGATGGACAAACTTGATTGAAGTGTGAACACTGGTGACTTTTGACACGGTGCTTCAACTTAAATATATAGTGTCAGTGCTTTTGACACATCTGTGTGTTCCTTCAGATGAGGGTCAATGGTGACATTGTGAAACCAATCAAACATTAACAGTTCAAACGCGTGATCTTGAAGGACATGAGATGAACGTTACTGGCATCAGGTCTTTATTGGCTTTTTAATTGACATGAATCATCTGACTTTGAACAGGCCACACACCCATGCCATCCGTACGGATCGCAGCTTCTGCTCGACCTCTGGTTTGTCTGTCAATGATTGAGCGCGTTGAGTACGTGGTCACCGTTTCTGCTTCTGTTTTTATCAAGCTGTGTTTGTTTCCTTGTGTTATCGCAACTTATGATCCACACAGTTCATTGTGATCGGTAAACACTCGCACGGTTTCCGCCCTCTCAAAGTACAGCTTGATTTAGAGTTTAAATGTCATTGTATGATTTAGTTAAATCTGATAAAAACCGGTCCGGAACAAGTCGAGGTCAAATTCAAAAAGAAGTGCGAAATTATACTTTACTTTAAAAATAAATAAAAATAATAATATTTTTTTAGAACATTAAGATTTTTTTTTTTGTCAAATTTTCTGCCCCAAATTCTCTTATGGAAAAAAAAGAATGCGGACAAGTATTTTATTTAAATTGTGACATTTATACACCATTATAGTATTTAATTGATTTATTCTGACCTATAAAATCATTAAGAAATATTGTATTATAAAAAAACAGTAATGAGAATCATCATTGAGAATAATGGCAATTACACTGTAAAATCTTCAAAAGGTGTGTTCTCTTTTGTCTAATCAACATGGATAATTTGTGGTTCACATAACACAATATTTCGAGCTTCTGTTGATTAAACCAATCCCATTCATTGTATTAGCATCATGTTTTTTTTTTTTAACTCAAGTAATACTGTAAATTACAGTAATTAGACTGGAGGAAAATTTGCTTAATTGTCATTTAAAACAATGTAAAAAAAAAAATCTTAATGGTCCTAAAAAAATTTTTTTTTTGAGATTCACATCCTTCACAGAATCACCAAACGAGCAGTTTTACATTCTCCTCAAACATCTTTTTATTAAAATTTTTACACTTTTTAAAAAGAATAATTACACAGAGGCACCAGTTGACTCCTTGTTTTTTTTTTCTTTAAAAATGTCAGTTTTCCAGTAGGTGTAAAATATATTACATAGCAAAGCAAAGCAGTAGTGATGCACGCGCTGCAAATATAGTCATCAAATCATCATCATCGTCGTCAGTGAGGTCATCAAAAGCAGTACGCAAAACAATTTTGAAAGCATTATGACGTGTCGAGTCGTCCGACATACTCTGAGATCATAATTTTTTACAAAAAATTGAAATACTGTGCGCATTATCACAATAAAACATGTTTGCGTGTCATTTGTGTAGTGCAAAATGAACGTTCCATTCAGTGTTGCTGAAACTGTGTAAACATGTACTGTTTGTCCTTCTGTCTGAAAGGTTCTCAGTATTCCTCTTTAATGGTGGTCGATATATTGTCTGTCATCAAAGTGTTGTTGGTGCTGGAGACCATGGTGGCGCTGGCGTGACTGGGCATGCTGGGAGGAGTGGACGTAGAGCTCTGCTGAGCCTGCTGCAGTCGCTTCTTGTTCATTTTCCTTTCTTTGGCTCGTCTGTTCTGAAACCAGATCTTCACCTGTGAATCAGAGAGTCAGCGTGATTTACCGTATTCAACAACCAATGAGCGTAGTAGACACATGCCAGCTACTCGTGTGTGTGTGTGTGTGTGTGAGAGTGTGTGTATTACAGTTTTTTACAATCACTTTGTTACTATTTTCAGAACCTTGATGTCATTTTTCACAACTCTAGACACAAAACTCACAACCAATGATCAAAATGCAAATTTTTCAAAACTCTAATCCTTTTCTCAATTTCTTGGATACAATACACATAAAACTTAGATCATTTGTTCATTCAACAAAAATCACCTGTTCAATATGACACAACTTAACATCAAAGTACTACTATTTCAAAAGGCAATTCACACATTACATTTCAAATGAGTGTCTATTCATTTCCTTACATTGATCTAACTATCAATTGGTACAACTGCTCAAAATGATAAGAAACTGTTGCATTATTCTTATATGGAAACAGACAAACAATCTTCCATGTTTACTGTAAATCATGAAAGTTTCAAGATAATGAGATTCATTGTCACCAATTAGCGTGGAGCATGAACCAATTAGACTACAATATCCATGGATGTAGCCTAATATTTGATCATAATGCTTCATCAGACACTGTGTCTATGGTCCCAAATACTGTACCACCTTTTCAGACTATGTACAGTATTGACAGCACTGCACTGTACAGATCATCACTCCTGTTCGGTTTCTTACAGTACAAGCAAGCAAGTTGAGGAACACTGCATTTGATATTATACAGTACTGTTTTTTCTTTTCTATTTCATAGCTAATTACAGTTTTTTACAATCATTTTGCTACTATTTTCAGAACCTTGATGTCATTTTTCAAAACTCTAGACACAAAACTCAAAACGGTTATCACTTGTAACACAGGCTATCTAATGTTCAAAACATTGCATTGTGCATTCACATCTTTAAAGAAATCTTGCACTTGCACAATCATTGGTTCAAAAAACTAATTTACTGTGAAATACCATTGAAACATAACTATAGATCACCCACACACAAGCAACCGATAGTTTCATTGTGTCATTGTTCGTACAATCATTAAATATTGTAGAACAAAATAGTTGATACAGGTTTCATTATGGCACTACATGTACAGTAAATACATCTCTGTAAAAGCACTGCAGTAATAGAGAGAATACTACAGTGGAATCATTGAACAAAGTTTGTAATATATTGATGAAAAACACTACAGTACAATCACAACATAGGGTTATTTGAATCAAAGCAAAAATACTGTAATTAGCTATGAAATAGAAAAGAAAAGACTGCAAAACATCAAATGCAGTGTTCCTCAACTTGCTTGCTTGTACTGTAAGAAACAGAACAGGAGTGATTATCTGTACAGTGCAGTGCTGTCAATACTGTATAGTCTAAAAAGGTGGTACAGTATTTGGGACCATAGACACAGTGTCTGATGAAGCATTATGATCAAATATTAGGCTACATCCATGGATATTGTAGTCTAAATGGTTCATGCTCCACGCTAATTGGTGACAATGAATCCCGTTATCTTGAAACTTTCATGATTTAGTAAACATGGAAGATTGTTTGTCTGTTTCCATACAACTATGCATTAAGAATAATGCAACAGTTACTTATCATTTTGAGCAGTTGTATCAATTGATAGTTAGATCAATGTAAGGAAATGAATAGACACTCATTTGAAATGTAATGTGTGAATTGCCTTTTGAAATAGTAGTACTTTGATGTTAAGTTGTGTCATATTGAACAGGTGATTTTTGTTGAATGAACAAATGATCTAAGTTTTATGTGTATTGTATCCAAGCAATTGAGAAAAGGGTTAGAGTTTTGAAAAATGTGCATTTTGATCATTGGTTGTGAGTTTTGTGTCTAGAGTTGTGAAAAATGACATCAAGGTTCTGAAAATAGTAACAAAGTGATTGTAAAATACTGTATTTTTGCTTTGATTCAAATAAACCTATGTTGTGATTGTACTGTAGTGTTTTTCATCAATATATTACAAACTTTGTTCAATGATTCCACTGTAGTATTCTCTCTACTACTGCAGTGCCTTTACAGAGATGTATTTACTGTACATGTAGTGCCATAATGAAACCTGTATCACCTATTTTGTTCTACAATATTTAACGATTGTACGAACAATGACACAGTGAAACTATCAGTTGCTTGTGTGTGGGTGATCTATAGTTATGTTTCAATGGTATTTCACAGTAAATTAGTTTTTTTAACCAATGATTGTGCAAGTGCAAGATTTCTTTAAAGATGTGAATGCACAATGCAATGTTCTGAACATTAGACAGCCTGTGTTACAAGTGATAACCGTTTGGAGTTTTGTGTCTAGAGTTTTGAAAAATTACATCAAGGTTCTGAAAATAAAAGCAAAGTGATTGTAAAAAACTGTATTTTATATATTTTGTTGTAGTAGCTGTAGTAGACACATCACATCTACTCGTGTGTGTGTGTGTGTGTGTGTGTGTGTGTGTGTGTGTGTGTGTGTGTGTGTGTGTGTGTGTGTGTGTGTGTGTGTTTGTGTGTGTGTGTGTGTGTGTGTGTGTGTGTGTGTGTGTGTGTGTGTGTGTGTGTGTGTGTGTGTGTGTGTGTGTGTGTGTGTGTGTGTGTGTGCGTGTGTGTGTATTTTTTATATATTTTGTTGTAGTAGTTGTATAGACATCTCATCTACTCGTGTGTGTGTGTGTGTGTGTGTGTGTGTGTGTGTGTGTGTGTGTGTATTATTTTATATATATTTTTGTAGTAGCTGTAGTAGACACATCCCATCTACTCGTGTTTGTGTGTGTGTGTGTGTGTGTGTGTGTGTGTGTGTGTGTGTGTGTGTGTGTGTGTGTGTGTGTGTGTGTGTGTGTGTGTGTGTGTGTGTGTGTGTGTGTTATTTTATATATATTTTTGTAGTAGCTGTAGTAGACACATCCCATCTACTCGTGTGTGTGTGTGTGTGTGTGTGTGTATTATTTTTTTATATATATATTTTGTTGTAGTAGCTTGTAGTAGACACATCCCATCTACTCGTGTGTGTGTGTGTGTGTGTGTGTGTGTGTGTGTGTGTGTGTGTGTGTGTGTGTGTGTGTGTATTATTTTATATATATTTTTGTAGTAGTGTGTGTGTGTGTGTGTGTGTGTGTGTGTGTGTGTGTGTGTGTGTGTGTGTGTGTGTGTGTGTGTGTGTATTATTTTATATATATTTTTGTAGTAGCTGTATTAGACACATCCCATCTACTCGTACTCGTGTATGTGTGTGTGTGTTATTTTATATATATTTTTTTATTTTTGTATTATTCTCATTAGAGCTAATTCTAAGTATATAAGCATTTGTTTTATTTACATCATAAATTAAATAGATTTTAAAAAACTTAGATTTAAATTACGTTATTTAAATTAAATTATTTAAATTAAATTAGGCTACGTGTACTTAATAACAGTAAATTATGCATAATTACAAGTAGCTAACCCTAAACCAAACCGTAACCGTAACTCTATGGTAAGAACGTAGTAAATTAATATTACTCTTTACTTATTTGAGTAAGTTCTACGTCACCTTAAAATAAAGTGTAACCTGATTTTTAACTAGTTGCAGATGGTCTTCTTAAACTGTTTGTCTGTTTATATATATATAATTGTTTTGATTTTAGGGTGACACATGGATGTGTTCATGCTTTTTCTTCAGTTCAGCCTTACTATTTCTACATAATTAATGTGTTTTAATTTTAAAAAGGCATTAGCTATCCAAAAGTTACAAATTCAAAAATGGAATATTGCCTAAAAAACATTTGCGAATGAAGCAGCGTTTCCATCCCATGTGTTCGAGAGAACTAAATCATCACTTCCTGAGAAATTGACGCAAAATATCTGTAATAAAAATAGAAGTTGCTGCAATCGGGGAAGGCACTGTGGCTTTTAATTCTCAATAAATGCATGTCATGTTATCTTGGCGTTCACAATCCAGTGTTTTTTATGAGATGTACCAAAATGAGCATACAAATAGCTAAATGGAAAACTGACTAATGACTATCATCTTTTCTAGGAAATAGTACATTTAATGTTGGTGTTTTTCCTGTGTACCATTATATCACCATCATCATATGTTCTTCTTATTATCTAATTTTGCCCTTTAACACAAAACTCAGTTATAATCAGACGGCATGAATTTGCAGGTTAATTTAACCTCCTCTTTCTGAGGGTTAATGACCCACCTGGCGTTCTGATAGGCTCAGGGCTCCGGCAAGCTCCGCCTTCCTTCTGATGGTGATGTATCGGCTGAAATGAAATTCCTTCTCCAGCTCCAGGCGCTGAACGTCACTGTACACCACTCGGTATTTGTCCTTCGTCCGCGTCTTCCCTCCTGCCGGAACAACAGGGATATTTCTCTTTTTAATTGTCATATTCAGTTGTGGTTGCTGAATTAAAATATATATATATATTATAGAGAGTATTATTATCCATTTAATGGAATTAGTATATTTAAAAGATGCTTATTTGTATACAAATATCCCCAAAAAGACAAAAACTGCAATTTGTATTATTCACAAAGAGGGGGGGAGGGGGTATTATTGTATAATAATTTCATGTGTAATGGGTTATTTCAATATTTTTGTGATAAAGTATCTTTACAAGCTGTTTAATTCATAAGATGTTATTAAAATTAAAAGTGAATTAAAAAAAAATTAAAAAAATAATGAATTGATTTATTTATATTAATCAATTAATTATATATGAAGTGCCTGACAGAACCATTTAAGTTCAATGCAACTTCAATGTTAATAAATGATAAATAATAATATTGAAGTGTTGGATAGAAAAATGCACTAAAACAAAATTTCCCACGACTTATTAAGCTGAAAATCCCCCGATATTTTCAGTATTGCACAACATTTGTGTTCTTGGTTTTTGGTTTAGAGTTGTGCAGCTTGGACTCTAGAAGAACAAATCAATCCCATCGATCTAAAATATCTATAATTTTATTAAATACATGATCGATTCATTGCTTCTTTTTTTTTTAGTTAGAAGGGGCATTTATAAATTGAGTAGGCTATATGCAAAATAAATAGAAAGATGAAAAATGTTGTTGAAGTGTTTGGGTGTCAAAAAGGAAGTGTCACAGATGACATCTCAGTTCCTGTTTTCATAATCTGTCACCGTCCAAGACACTTTTGGCACTAATAACATGAATATTCCTCTACAGAGGCAGATGAAGAATACCACTGTGGTAAACCACTTTTCTATTCCTCTCACAGTTTTTGGTTCCTCTTGAGATGATGTTTGCCTGATGTTCTGTTAGCGTTAACCACGTTCTGACATTAGACAGCCTCGTCTTACCCCACCAAAACCCCACTTTAAATCTTAAGTCACACTTAAAATGTGTCTATGTGATTACGATATGTAGAAAGTAACAACGCAGGTGTTTGAATCTGTGCGATTCTGCTCAAGAGCTTTTCTTAGATATAACTTCACTTTTCAGATATTTGCAATGACTTTTAAACAGCTTTGATGCTTTATTTCCAAATGCAATGATATTCAAATATTCATAAGAGTGAATTCAGAGTCCAAATATGTTTGGGATTGCTGTATGCTAAGTAGTTTTGTCTTAAAACGTCTTTAATGTTGTGGCACAGAAACATTGGACATTTTCAGAATCATTTTTCAGCAGATCCAGTTTTGATTGCATTTCAATCTCCATCAACAATTTCCATGTTTTTCATTGTTCCCCTCATCTTTCTGTTTGATACAAAACATTTAAAATCAACATGAAATCAAAATTAACCCTATTTACTTTGTTAGTGCACATCTTGTGTTGAATCATTTATCCATGCAAGTTGATTAATACACACCAAAAAATATAAAAATCTGCTTGAATGGAACGCCCACTTTTTTTTAGATCCAATCAATTCCCAGTGGGATAAAACAAGCCACGCCCTCTAATTTTCTCATTCAGTTTTCCGTTTCAGAAAATATGTCACAATACTAAAGTAAAGTCGTTCACAACTTCTGGTTCACCGTTGTTAAAGTCAAGTCAAGTCCCCTTTATTAATAAGAGCTTTATACAATATAGATTGCTCCAAAGCAGCTTTACAATGATAACAGGAAAATGATTTAATGAAGCAAACAAAGATCATTTCGGCTGTGTAGCAACTCTAAAGGAAAACAGTGTCATTGAAGTCAGTTATTAAATTAGTTCATTTTTAATCTATAAAGCAGTGATGTCATCCACTGCTCAGTTCAGTTCTCACGCAATAGTGTCAGTGCAATCAAATCAATAATATTGTTGAATATTGAGTCCCCAACTAAGCTAGCCTGAGGTGACGGTGGCAAGTAAGCCAAACTTTATCAGCTGACAGAATGGAGAAAAAAACCTTGTGAGAAACCAGGCTCAGCCAGTCCTCTGGCCAACCAATGAACACGTGTCCCAGTAAACAATTACTGTCTTTCAACGTTGAAATATGGTTGAAAATAAGTCGGTCCGCCTTGGACTGGTTTACGACGTGATTTCAACTAAGTAGTTTCGGCCGGACTGTTTGACTACGCGTTTTCAACTGATCATCAAAGACAGGATAAGTCTGTTATACATGCTAAAATAATGAAGAAAAACAAACTACCAAACCATGTTCATTATTATATCAAATAACTTTAAAGAGTTTTACATATTCCATCAAGACGTTTAAGATCGACCTGTTTTCAACGTTGAAAAGTCGTAATTAGACTTTGAAGATTTACGTCTATTCAACATCTAATAGACGGCATTTTGCTAGCTGGGGTGATTATGATTTAGGCTGCATCATAAGTCATAAATTAAAAAATGCTGCATTTCAAGGTAGGAGGGCATCAAGGCACATCTGAATCTAATGTCTCCTGAGGTTCCTTCATCTGCTCGATTGTTGAAGGCAGCATAGATGGATCCTTCACTGCCTTTATATCCCACAATCCATGTCTTCCATTCTGTGACAGTTAAGCCAAAGCTGCTTTAAAGCAAGCACCCAAGATTAGCTAAAACATAGTGTAACGCTGCGGTACAGAGGGAAGGAGACTAGAGGCCGTTATTTTTTAGTGGATGTCAATGGAGGAGAGGCTTCACTACACTGAATAAACTGCTTTTGTGGGAAAACGGCTTATCATTTAATCACTCAACAGCTCATCGGCTAATCTTCAACATGTTTGCTCTTTGCAGGGTTGGTCTATTTTTAGAGTTTGCCGTTTTTTTTTTGTTTTGTTTTTTGCTGTTTTATAAGAGAAGTCACGGACAGGTATGATTCAGTTTACGGCACTTCTCATTTATTTCTATGGTCTCCGCAAACAGTGATTGACTGTCACACAACTCTAAACAAAATTCAGTGATGTCAAGGCTGATTGGTTATTAAGGCACACGTGATCGCTTTCTTCAGTGGTCGAGCCACGGACCCTCAATAATAATACTATCTCTGGTTAAACTAAAAAATAAAGATGGCGCCTGGAAGTTGCATTGGTGAACGGTGGTAAATGTATGGTTTTCACCAACTTTTTAAAAATTTTATGTTATTTATAACGATAAATTACTATTGTGTTAATAAAATATTCGCTAAAATGATCACCAAAGCTCGCTCTGTTTTGTTGTAGATCATTAAACCGTTACGCTGTATTCTGCTGCCAGGCCAGTAGTTGGCGATGTCTCTTTGTAGAGAAACACAACGCATGTAATAAGCATGCACATGATGTCACCAATTTCACAAATTTGTGTCTTTGTCTCGTTTTCAAAAACTTGCACTTTGAAACTGGTTTTCAAACGTTTGCGTTTTCAGGACCCCAAAACACTAAAAAGTGTTCAGGCCTGTCTGTTTATAAGTGAGAGTTTGGGTTTAATAACGGCCAGAAACTAAAGCAGCAGTGTTATAAACAAATCCTTCAGCACTGAGGAAAAACTAGAACAAACCCCTGTGCATTTGAGAGATTTCTGATCTTTGGAAATATATTTCAATCTTCCTGTGAATTACAAAAAAAGTAGAAGTTTTGCAACCGAACTTTACAAGCTACATCCTCTTTGTTTCTCTATTGATAAACATCAGTCAAATACAGTTTTTATGTCTACATGTGGCCATCATCAGGTATATCAAATGCTTAAGTAAACATACAGTACAACAAACACTCAGATTTCTGTTTCAGCATATCTGTGTAAATTTGAAATCTGCACACCATTAATCTGAAATGTACGCTATTGCAATTTCTATTTCACTCATATTGCCTCAATTGTCCTCCAAAGCACCGCATTCATAAGACGGGCGTATTACAGCGTTTTCTGCTGGTCTGTATCGATCTGAGTGTGTCTGATATCAGATCGCACACGTGTGTGCATGCAAACACACACAAAAAAAAAACAATTGTTGAAATAAAATAAAAATATATAGAAAAAAACGTAAACATTTATCAAGCAGTATTTCTCATTTTCATTTACGTGATGTACTAAACTCTCTTAGAAGAAAAAAGGGTTCTGTCAGGCACTTCATATAAAAGACTTTATATATATGAAGACGGTGCACTCATATTGCTATGAATGGGAGAAAGTGTGACACTCAATATGGCGGAATAAGCCCCGCCTTCTAAATAAAAGAGCCAATCACCAATTGGTAAAGTCATGCGTCCCTGCAGCTGCCGTTAGAAGTCGTTAAAATCGCATACTCTCTTGAGCAGGTACATATTTTGAATACGTAATTACTTTACAACCACTAAAAATGTATGTTACATCCACCATGTTGTCATTATCATGACCTATACCAGCATCAGTTATGTCGCTTCACCTTCATTCATAAATCCTCTCCCGTGGCTTCATGGGATAGTAAAGTTTAGAGTATTTTTCCCCATTTAAAGAGATAGGAGCTGTACTTGCATGACTGAAATAGAGTTTTGGGGGTTTCCCACCATTTTATGGATTTAGTTTTAATTTTGTTTAAATTAAAGCTTTATGAATTAAGTAGCTACTAAACATACTTTATCACTAGAAAAAAATAATAATAACCCCTTATACATGACATTTCTCCTTATATAGAACCTTTTTGACCTTTGTGTTCTTTAAAAATGAGTCAAGAAACCTAGAGTATATATAACCTCAACTTTTTTCCTAAGAGTGAACTAAGAAAAATCTATATAGGCATTTTTTTAAAGTAAAAAAAAAAAATGACAAAAACTTAAACTAAAATGAAAACGTGAAATATACAAATGAAAACGAATTTAAAATATTTATAATAGTATCTCAATGATACTAAAACAACAAGGAACCGCACACCCCTGTCCTGAAAGCCCCTCAATGCAGTTTTCATAGACTGAAACTCTTTCTCAACAGTTTTCTTCCCTTTTCTCCTGCAGCTTTGGCTGACGTGTGTAAACACACACACACACACACTGAGTCTGGCCCCCTTATCAGTGTTCTCCGGTCCTCCCACAGTGCACACAGCAGGGTGCGGCCTACGCCTCAGACTCACTGGCCTCTGCCGCTATTAGCTTTTCACAAAATCTTTCACTTTGTCGACAGGACGTTCGACTCTCAAGACGCCTTGTGTTTAGACACAGATGAATAATCGAGCAGCTAACATTGAGCAACACCGCTCCACCTTCATACATGATGGCATCACACACCTCTGACTCACTGTGTCTCTGCACGAAAGATGGCGCCTCTGCCCTCTCGTTTATCTCCTTCCTTAAATGAACATTGTGACATTACTAATACATAATATGTTTGGTAATGACCATCTGAGAATCCAGGGGAAACCAATTATTTGTACAGCGATTACAAAACCGCCTTCATGAACCAACAGAAGATCTTGTTAAGTGGGTGTAAAATGTAGTCGTTTTAAATGGATAACTGATTTTTACAGTGGTTTATCTCTTCAAACTGGTTATAAGAAGGCAAAAAAATTAAACTTGGATCAGTGTTACAGTGTTTAACCTCATTATAACATGCACACATACACGCAACTCATCACAGTCATATGATGTGCTGTAATAAACATAGCAGGAAGAGGTTCACACATAGATAAAGACAGAAGCGCGTATCTGTTAGATCTGCCAAATACTAGTGTGCTGCCTACCTAGACTTTATTTTAAGGCAGCAGTGTTATTTTTGTATTCTTTTATACAGTCTCAGAAAAAAAAGGTACAAAAGCTGTCACTGTGGTGGTACACCTTTGTACCTAAAGAGTGCATATTAGTCCCTCTAATATACATATTGGTACCAAAAGTGTACATATTAGTACCTAAATGGTACATATTAAAACCCTTTTGAAGGTCCCAGTGACAGCTTTTGTACCTTTTTTCCTGAGAGTGTATATATATATATATATAAACAGAAGTTGCAATAGTCTTTTCTTCCCTTGTGTGATGTATATCCAAGTGAAACGGCTACTCAAACAAGAACAAATGTAGGGCGGGACTTGATTTTGTCCATGGGGAATTGATTGGATTGGTTGTGGTTCGCTATTGGTGGATCTCATGTGAGTGACAGGTTGCCCCGCCCTCACACCAGTAAACACATCATCAGAGAAGAGAAGAGATGAGCTGCAAGAGGGAGGGGAAGTTACTTTAATTAAAGATCACGGGGCACATGAATAAAAAAAATAATTATAATGATGTGCGCGGATTAGTCATTAATAATATATACTGCAATATTTCATAAAATAAGAATTAAAGGAGAACTCCGGTCAATTTTAACATTGAGCTCATTTTTGTGTAAATTTGGAGTGCTGTCAATACAGAGAACAACGACAAAAATCGGTGTTGCCTACACCGTGTTATCCTCTTTTTAAAATTTGCACCCTGTTGACTTCAATGGGGCAATGTTTAAACCTGCTTTTAGCCTCTTAACATCCTTGATGTGTCATTACAAGTGCACAGGTCATGTGAGTGATTCCTTCAGAGTGAACACGAGTGAATCTGACTGCAGTAGATGTGAAAGATATGAATAAAAATTATGTTTATTCAGCCAGCGCACATACCTGTATTTACATCCTGTTTTCGGTCGAAGTCCAAAGTAGTCGATTGTCAAGTTCGGGCGCATGATCGTACGTACTAAACCTATGCGCGTGAACTCGACAATCGACTACTGTGGACTTAAACCGAAAACAGGATGTAAATACAGGTATGTGCGCTGGCTGAATAAACATCATTTTTATTCATATCTTTCACATCTACTGCAGTCAGATTCACTCGCGTTCACTCTAAAGGAATCACTCACATGGCTGTGCACTTGTAATGGCACATCAAGGATGTTAAGAGGCTAAAAGCAGGTTTAGTACTTGCCCTATTGAAGTCAACAGGGTGCAAATTTTAAAAAGAGGATAACACGGTGTAGGCAACACCGATTTTTGTCGTTGTTCTCTGTATTGACAGCACTCCAAATTTACACAAAAATGAGCTCAATGTTAAAATTGACCGGAGTTCTCCTTTAAGGGAAACACTTTATTTTGATGGTCCCTTTTGAACATTCTGTTGACTATAAGTAACTTTGCAACTACATGTCAACTAACTCTCATTAGATTATTAGTAGACTGTCTGCTTACTGGTAATATCTGCTAACACTTTACTTTGATGCTCCCCAACAGACAACCACATGTCAACTTATTTTAACCCTACCAGTCTACTAATAGTCTACTAACACTCTAATGAGAGTTCATAGACATGTAGATGCAACATTACTTATAGTCAACAGACTGTGTTAAAGGGGCCATCAAAAAAAGTGAAACCGAATTAAGAATCTGTCATTTTTTATTTTATGGTGACTTTAAACTAAATGATAATTAGAAATGTTGCTTTGATAAAAAGTAAAAATTTTTATATTTCCTTTTATTTCAGTTAACATTTACTTTATTTCAATTAACGATTCAAGTTATGGTTTTAGTTTTAGTCTTAGTTACCTATAAAATTAATAACCCTGTCACAGACTGTTGCAAAAGTTAAGCCGTCTTCCACAAAAACCTTATTTTGCCTAAATTCGAATGCAGTTTTTAATTCCCATAATTCATTGTGATGAGCTCAGATAAAAAAAAAAAAATGCAAGATGGCGGACAAGGCAAGGGAAATGTTGATTATACTCATAATTTCTCTACTGAAATGCGTTGATAAGCAGATAATTTGAATTAAAACTGTCAATTTTAACAAATATCTCTTTTGTGTAATGTTCTTAGCAACATCCTGACATCAAACTCTGTTCAGATCAATCACGTGTTCCAGATCAGTCAGTAATATGAGGTTTTCAGTGAGGAGGCTCAGTTATAGACGGACAGATCACTACACTGCTTTCGAAGCGAATTGTGAAGGAGTCAACTGTGCCAGGATTCAATTCAATAATAGATAGAAATTTTGTCAGAATCTGGAGTGGTAAATACCTACATTATTATAACTAACAGATCAAAATAAAGTCCTATTTATCACAACACGTGTCAGAAGCATTAGGCGTCTATTACTGTTGTCCAGAAGGGGGCAACAATGGATTACATTTAAAGGCGTGAAAAATACTTTTTCATAAAATAAAAGCTAATAAATTAAATGCATTCTGTTAGGGATAGGGTTTGGATATGGGTCAGTCTGTTGTCATTATTATTACTCTATATTAAAACTAAAGAAGTCAACAGTATGTCACTACTGAGATAAGTAAAGTGATTTAGATAAGTTATACTGGTACACGTGTGTGTTTTCTAAGGAAAAAGTAGAGTGGAAAATTAAACCAGTTCAGATTAGCGTTTCATTTTTTTCCCAACTGTATTTCCTGAACATTCTCATATTTGTTTTTGTCACATGGTCTATAATCTGCTCATGTGATGATATCAGAGCATTTGAACAGTCAAACACGATGACCACATTTGCATCTAGTCCAACAGTGTTAGACAACGGCCCTTTGAAAGCTGAAGACAAAACTAATGAGCGTGACTTCATTTCCTCCTTTTGGCCTGTTTAAGAAATATGCACAGACTGCAGTTCATTGTTATTGACAAAAAATAAGACTGATCTTATACACCCATTTATTTGCCGTTATATATTTACATATATTTATTTACCAGTAATATTAATTATTCATTGTTAAGTTGCTTTGGAACTATATATATATATATATATTGTGAAAAGTGTTATACAAATAGGTTTGAATTGAAATGGATCAAATTGGATTTGGAGGCCAAATATGATTTAGCAAAAACAACAAATCCAGACCATTAAAAAGATGCAAATCCAGGCCATTAAAAAGATTTGTGTTTCATGCAACACAAATATTTTAGAACTAAATGAAACGTGAACATCTCTAAGAGTCTCGCTCCTTTTGAGCTTTATAACTGTGCCAAACTGACTGTGTGTGACACATTTACACAAATATTCCCAGAAGAGATTAGTTTATCACTTGGTAAACTATTAGCCATAATGCACTTCTGATAAGGCCGCAAACATCTATTATTGACTGTTCAACTACACGCTCCTTCAGATCTCCAGATGTTGTAGAACATCAAGGATCAAACGGATGAATTATGCTGGTATTTTGATCTCTCAGCTGTAAACCACAGGCCTTAAGCATGACTGATTCATAAACTGATCTGTATATAAATCAGATGTGACTGTAGGTCACAATAAGCAAAACTATTCCTACAGCACAATAGAAGTTAGCACTCCTAAAATGCTGTGCAGAAAGGAGCAGGTTTTCAGAGTATTAGATATGTGTAAGCTAAACTTTCACTTTCTGTGGTCTTAAAATGGTGCATTGAATGGTATCAGGTGATTATACTGTAGCAGTTTTGATCATGTTACTGTATGATTTCCATATTCATATACCATGGTTTTTAGGTGGTACTTCAACATAGAATAACATAAAGAATAACATGGTTTTATATGTTCAAAAACACGGTATCACCATGATGCATGTCTAAATGCTGTACTACTGTGATATATTTCCAAAAAGCATGAGATCACAGGGAACATGTCTAAAAAAAGACATGGTCTTAGCATGATGCATGTCCAAAAAGCATGATTTTGTCTAATACCAGTCATATTGCCCAAAAGCTACCACTACTACTACTATGCATTACATAAAAGCATCAAAATTACATGGTATTACCATTATGCATGCCTAAAAACATGGTATTACCAATGGTATTGTCCAAAAAAATTGCTGTTGTCTAAAAAACACTATTATTATGGTTTGTTTCATAAAAGCATCACATTACATGGTATTATTATGATTTATGTCTAAAAACATGGTAGCGCTTTATTTTACAATACTGTTACCCATGTACATACTATGTTCTTATTATAGTTATTACAATAACTGGGTAATAATAACTAGGTACTAACCCTGAACATACCCCTAAACCTAACCTTAACCCATGTAGTTATCTTATATTAACCTGTAGTACACTGTGAGTACAAGTAAGTGCACGTACTTTAAAATAAAGCGCAATCAAAAGAATGGTATAATGGTATTGTCCAAAAACACTGTATACTATTTTTATTAATTTTTTTCAATAAAAGCATCAAATATCATGGTATTTCCAAGATGAATGTCTATAAAACGTGGTATTACCAATGGTATTGTCCAAAAACACTGCACTGTATATTTCACAAAAGCATCAAGTTAAATCATACACGTCTAAAAAAAGACCTCCAAGGTGGAACTACGATGCATGGTATTTTTGGATCGTGTAGAGGAAGTGAAAGAGTGTGGTGTGAGCCAGTATTGAGCACTGGAGGGTTTAGGGGTCAGGAGAGGTGCTGATCTCTCACCAGTGTTCCCGGTGGGACCCGCGGCGCGTCTCATCCAGTCCTGCGGCTCTTCTCTCTCCAGCAGCGCCTGATCCACCGGCGGAATGCTGTTGACCTCCACTCCATTAACCGGCAGCGAGTGACCCGTCCCGTGGCCATAGAGCGGCGGCCACTCTTCACGCGAACCCGGGCCGAACCCGGGACTCCACGAGCTGCCGGTGTGATGCAGGTCATTCCCGAGGGCAGGACCCGGGTGGTACCCGCTGTAGTCCGAGTACGGGGCGGACGGGTACACGTTCAGGTGAGGCTGGTGGCTGAGGTTCAGGTGTCTCGCGGGGTTGCCGTACATGGCCGTGTCCAGCAGGAAGCTCACGGACATTTTCCTCGCGAGCTGAAAGTTTTACTTTAACTGAACTTCACCTTGCCTGAGCGCTCGCGAGCGCGCGTTTGTTTGCCCAGCGCTGACGTCACGCCGGGACACCCACCTGAGCTGATTTATGGCACGCGCACACACAGGTGCCGCCGACTGGCCGGAAGTCCTATCACCCTGAACAACAGAGAGCTGAACATGGATAGTTGAAGTCCTGAATGCCGCTATCGACGCTTTATCTCCGACGCCACATCTCTATTATAATATAAGGCCGGTGACACACTGGATGCGTGGCGTGAGCGTGGCGTTTCTGTTGCGTGTCAGCTGCGTGGCGGCTGCATCGCGTTTTCCATGTCTTTGCACACCAGAAGCGTGTCTGACGCGGCGCTGCTGCTGCTAGGTGACATATTGGTGACATGGGGAGAGAGTTGTGGAAGGCCTATACTTCATGTTAAACATAAATATATAGCAGCAAAGACAACGTCGGCAGTGTTGACGGCAATATAGACTATAGAATATTGACAGGTGCAGTATTTGAAAATCGATAATATTTTTTTAAATTGCATTTATATTTGCATTTATGTCAAACCCAAGACACTTTCAAACATCAAAATGACATTTATTAATATGTATTCGTGTCAAAATGTCATATAAACATCTTTTCCTATTCAATTTTGCCTGGAAACGCTTCCAAGACGCTTGCGTGTCGCGTGAAAAATAGGCGTCGGTTCTATTTCTAGCAGGCACGCGTTTTCCGCGCGGCTCGAGCCGCGCCTGAGACGCGCGTGTCACGCACGCAGTGTGCAAGCTCTAACCTGTTAACATGGGAGCCGAAATAAAAACGGACACGCCACGCAGCTGAGACGCTCACGCCACGCATCCAGTGTGTCACCGGCCTAAGACTCTGGCGCGCGCTCGAGTGCCTGGCAGGTTAAGAGCATTTACATTTCACATAGGCTAAAGGTCAAAAATTTGACCTGAACCGTCCAGGATGCTTTACTTTATGATTAAGATAACAGGCATACCTGTGCAAAAATGTGATGAAGGTCATTATGATGGTGATGATCAGAATGCTAACGTGTCATGGCATGTCATCTAGTATAGCCTATCAGGGGAGATTTTGATTAAGGTCACCATGAGAAATGATTTGAAGTGAGGATGATGATTTGAGTGATATCTTTCAGTGATGACGATGATGTTCGGGGTGATGAAGGCCGTGATGAGGATGATGATGTGGCGCTGGAATCTGGTTTTCGGGGAGTCAGAGCGGCGCTCGTGACTCTACATCAGAAAGCGCTCGTGCATTTCAAAGGGTCTCGCGCGGCGCACATCAAAGAGCCGCAATAAAAGCGACAAACGAGCGACACTGTAAATCAAGGCCTCTGTATTGAAATGATGATAACAGGCGGGATTCTGCTTCCTCTGACAGACGTGAGAACCGAGAGAACATGTTCTCAGGCCTGGAGACCCAGCTAGCAGGGAACGTTCTCAGAACTTTCGCTAACATTCCCTACAAGTTTGGTTAATGTTCTAAAGAAAACATTTGAATGTAATGTTTACCGAACATTTTAAGGATGTTTTCTCATTTAAAAAAATGTTCCTATAACGTTATATGAAAACTAAGATATAACATTTTAACTGCAACATTCAAAAGATGTTTTGGGAATGTTTCTGAAATAACAAGTTGTACTATGATCTCAAAATATCATTGTCCCTATGTTTCATTATAACGAAAGAAGAACGTTCTCTCTGTCACGTTAGGAAAACGTTTTGAGGATATCATTGAGAGATGAGATGTTGAATGTTCTTTATAAAACGTTCTTCTAATGTGACGAGTTAACAAAATTATAACATTTTATTTGCAACATTTTGAGCATATTTTGGGAATGTTGTTAAAGTTAAAGTTTGTACAATGATCTCAAAATAACGTTGTCTTAATGTTTTGTCATAACAAAAGAAGAACGTTCTCTCTGTCACGTTAGGAAAATGTTTTGAGGATATCATTGAGAGATGAGATGTTTATTGTTCTTTATAAAACGTTCTTCTAATGTGACGAGTTAACACAATTAGAACATTTTACTTGCAACATTTTGAGCATATTTTGGGAATGTTGTTAAAGTTAAAGTTTGTACAATGATCTCAAAATAACGTTGTCTTAATGTTTTGTCATAACAAAAGAAGAACGTTCTCTCTGTCACGTTAGGAAAATGTTTTGAGGATATCATTGAGAGATGAGATGTTTATTGTTCTTTATAAAATGTTCTTCTAATGTGACGAGTTAACACAATTAGAACATTCTACTTGCAACATTTTGAGCATATTTTGGGAATGTTGTTAAAGTTAAAGTTTGTACAATGATCTCAATATAACATTGTCCCAATGTTTCATAAAAACAAAAGAAGAACATTCTCTCTGTCACATTAGGAAAATGTTTTGAGGATATCATTGAGAGATGAGATGTTTATTGTTCTTCATAAAATGTTCTTCTAATGTGACGAGTTAACACAATTAGAACATTCTACTTGCAACATTTTGAGCATATTTTGGGAATGTTATTAAAGTTAAAGTTTGTACAATGATCTCAATATAACATTGTCCCAATGTTTCATAAAAACAAAAGAAGAACATTCTCTCTGTCACATTAGGAAAATGTTTTGAGGATATCATTGAGAGATGAGATGTTTATTGTTCTTTATAAAACGTTCTTCTAATGTGACGAGTTAACACAATTAGAACATTTTACTTGCAACATTTTGAGCATATTTTGGGAATGTTGTTAAAGTTAAAGTTTGTACAATGATCTCAAAATAACGTTGTCTTAATGTTTTGTCATAACAAAAGAAGAACGTTCTCTCTGTCACGTTAGGAAAATGTTTTGAGGATATCATTGAGAGATGAGATGTTTATTGTTCTTCATAAAATGTTCTTCTAATGTGACGAGTTAACACAATTAGAACATTCTACTTGCAACATTTTGAGCATATTTTGGGAATGTTGTTAAAGTTAAAGTTTGTACAATGATCTCAAAATAACGTTGTCTTAATGTTTTGTCATAACAAAAGAAGAGCATTCTCTCTGTCACATTAGGAAAATGTTTTGAGGATATCATTGAGAGATGAGATGTTTATTGTTCTTCATAAAATGTTCTTCTAATGTGACGAGTTAACACAATTAGAACATTTTACTTGCAACATTTTGAGCATATTTTGGGAATGTTGTTAAAGTTAAAGTTTGTACAATGATCTTAAAATAATATTGTCCCAATGTTTCATGATAACAAAAGAAGAGCATTCTACTTGCAACATTTTGAGCATATTTTGGGAATGTTGTTAAAGTTAAAGTTTGTACAATGATCTCAAAATAACGTTGTCTTAATGTTTTGTCATAACAAAAGAAGAACGTTCTCTCTGTCACGTTAGGAAAATGTTTTGAGGATATCATTGAGAGATGAGATGTTTATTGTTCTTTATAAAATGTTCTTCTAATGTGACGAGTTAACACAATTAGAACATTCTACTTGCAACATTTTGAGCATATTTTGGGAATGTTGTTAAAGTTAAAGTTTGTACAATGATCTCAAAATAACGTTGTCTTAATGTTTTGTCATAACAAAAGAAGAGCATTCTCTCTGTCACATTAGGAAAATGTTTTGAGGATATCATTGAGAGATGAGATGTTTATTGTTCTTCATAAAACGTTCTTCTAATGTGACGAGTTAACACAATTAGAACATTTTATTTGCAACATTTTGAGCATATTTTGGGAATGTTGTTAAAGTTAAAGTTTGTACAATGATCTTAAAATAATATTGTCCCAATGTTTCATGATAACAAAAGAAGAGCATTCTACTTGCAACATTTTGAGCATATTTTGGGAATGTTGTTAAAGTTAAAGTTTGTACAATGATCTCAAAATAACGTTGTCTTAATGTTTTGTCATAACAAAAGAAGAACGTTCTCTCTGTCACGTTAGGAAAATGTTTTGAGGATATCATTGAGAGATGAGATGTTTATTGTTCTTTATAAAATGTTCTTCTAATGTGACGAGTTAACACAATTAGAACATTCTACTTGCAACATTTTGAGCATATTTTGGGAATGTTGTTAAAGTTAAAGTTTGGACAATGATCTCAATATAACATTGTCCCAATGTTTCATAAAAACAAAAGAGGAACATTCTCTCTGTCACATTTGTAGAATATTTTGAGGATATCATTGAGAGATGAGATGTTTATTGTTCTTTATAAAATGTTCTTCTAATGTGACGAGTTAACACAATTAGAACATTCTACTTGCAACATTTTGAGCATATTTTGGGAATGTTGTTAAAGTTAAAGTTTGGACAATGATCTCAATATAACATTGTCCCAATGTTTCATAAAAACAAAAGAGGAACATTCTCTCTGTCACATTTGTAGAATATTTTGAGGATATCATTGAGAGATGAGATGTTTATTGTTCTTTATAAAATGTTCTTCTAATGTGACGAGTTAACACAATTAGAACATTCTACTTGCAACATTTTGAGCATATTTTGGGAATGTTGTTAAAGTTAAAGTTTGGACAATGATCTCAATATAACATTGTCCCAATGTTTCATAAAAACAAAAGAGGAACGTTCTCTCTGTCACATTAGGAAAATGTTTTGAGGATATCATTGAGAGATGAGATGTTTATTGTTCTTCATAAAACGTTCTTCTAATGTGACGAGTTAACACAATTAGAACATTCTACTTGCAACATTTTGAGGATATTTTGGGAATGTTATTAAAGTTAAAGTTTGTACAATGATCTCAATATAACATTGTCCCAATGTTTCATAAAAACAAAAGAAGAACGTTCTCTCTGTCACATTAGGAAAATGTTTTGAGGATATCATTGAGAGATGAGATGTTTATTGTTCTTTATAAAATGTTCTTCTAATGTGACGAGTTAACACAATTAGAACATTTTATTTGCAACATTTTGAGCATATTTTGGGAATGTTGTTAAAGTTAAAGTTTGTACAATGATCTCAAAATAACGTTGTCTTAATGTTTTGTCATAACAAAAGAAGAACGTTCTCTCTGTCACGTTTATGTTTTGAGGATATCATTGAGAGATGAGATGTTTATTGTTCTTTATAAAATGTTCTTCTAATGTGACGAGTTAACACAATTAGAACATTCTACTTGCAACATTTTGAGCATATTTTGGGAATGTTGTTAAAGTTAAAGTTTGTACAATGATCTCAATATAACATTGTCCCAATGTTTCATAAAAACAAAAGAAGAACATTCTCTCTGTCACATTAGGAAAATGTTTTGAGGATACCATTGAGAGATGAGATGTTGAATGTTCTTCATAAAACGTTCTTGTAATGTTATGTGTTAACACAATTAGAACATTTTAATTGCAACATTTTAAGGATGTTTTGAGGATGTTGTTGAGATAACAGATTATATAATGTTCTCAGTAAAACATTGGCACAATGTTCCATAATAACAGAGGAGGAACATTATCAAATCAACGTTCGTAAAATGTTTTGAGGATATCACTGAGACCTGAGATGATGAGTGTTTTTAAAAAAAATTCTTGTAATGTGACGTGTTAACAACACTAGAACATTTTAAATGTAACATTTAGCAATCAAACTACACAATTATTGTTAAATTGAGCTTGCTGGTCAGACAGCAGGCCAACAGGGTTCACGATGGAACATATGGTGCGTTTACGTCCTCCTGGGAAGTTTGTATTCATGAGGTTTTACAATTTTGTTTAATGTTTTAAATTAATGAAGCCACTGTCAACTTTATCATCACATATTATACTGTTACATATTAATGCTATCATATTTTGTGCAGGCATTAGCTTACTTCATTGTCACTGCTGAATACCTAAGTATAGTGGTATCCCACAATGTTTCCCACTGACACACCCCTAACTCTTCAAGATCGGGGTTAAAGAAAATCCTGAGCTTCCTACTCATATTCTCATCATTGTGGTGGCGTTCAACTTGTAAATACGATCTTTATGACATGACTTGAATGCACCAATAGCTCTAGCTTAATTAGGGACAATCCATACAAACACTCTTTGCTAAAATACATTACAGACTGTCACAGTAAGAAGTTATTCGTCCTGTATCAACGCTAAAGGCCTAACCACTGCAGTCAACACCTTGGAGTATCCATGCTGTTAAATAAAAGTCTGTAGACAAGGGTTAGGGTTAGGGTTAACCTTAACCCTTAATTTCTAACCCAGACCCGGTTTCACAGAGTTTAGATTAAGCCAGGATTAGGCCTTAGTGCATTTAATTAGCTTTTAAAAATGTGCCTTAGAAAAAAGAAAAAGAAACATTACTGGTGTGCATCTTGAGACAAAACAATGGCACTGACATATTTTAAGATACAGTATGTCAGTGCAAGTTGCTTTCAGGTAAAACAGCTCAAACGTGCATTTTAGTCTGGGACTACAGGCTTAAACCTTGCCTGTGAAACCCGGGGTATATGTTGCAACTTGTATAGAATTATGCCAATGTTACCAAAGTGTTGTGTTGGACAGAGGATTTACCCTAAACCAACAGGTTGTGTAACTGTGCCACACAGGGTGAAAAGCAAGTTGACATTATTAGGCATAAGAGTGTTTCTAAAGGAAAGGTCAATAGTGTTAAAGTGCAAAAGGATCATTATGGGTCACATGAATGTAACTCTAATGTTACCATGATACCAATCCATTAGTTTTTCATGTAGGTAGGTATACAGAATTGTATATGAATAGCCTACATATGCAATGTTTGCTCTGTTTAATATATAATATGTTTGCTCTTTTAAACTGCTGTTTGGCAGAGCAGTGGTAAATATATGTTGTTATACATGGTATATATTATTTGTGTAATTTATTATTATTATTTATATGTTATTGTAAGTTTTTTTTTTTTATCATGCACTGCAATGAAGACACCATTTAACCAATTGATTAAATATAACAGCCAGCTTACAAATACAACTAAATAAATAGCCGTGCACATTTTTTTCATATTCTTTCTTTTAAAACATGTAATCTTTTCCTGTAATTGCAATGTTACCACATTATTGGCTGTCTCTTCGAGTTGTTTTGAGCATGATTGGCTATTCAGACTGTCATCCAGAAATCTGGCCAATGGCAGCTATGCGCGCCTTTTACTGGTCAAGTTTGAAGTTTGAATATTCGTCCGTTAGAGTGAGAGTGTATGTGTGTGCGCGCTGCTGCTGCTCGGGAGGATCTTCACTACTAGCCTCCTTCGGTTCTGTGGCTTTTACATTGTTTAAAACATGGATTATTTTGCATCGTACTGTTACATTTTTATTTTGAGCGAGTTGCGGGATGTAAATGGACAACGAATTTTAACAACGTAGCCTACGTGTAACGGACATATTGCAATCTGCGGAAGGTAAATAACTTTATTTTATATAAAAATACATTCTGCTACATCAAAATATAGTGTGTTAAATTGAGAAGCTAATTTTAAATGCGACTAGAGCAATATCGATATTATGTCAATGTTTCAGGCTGCATGTGTAACGTTAGGCTAAATATTGTCAGCTAAGTTAGTTTTTGATAAAAATAAATATAAATAAACCTCAGCATAGTCTGAGCTTTACAATGAGTGAACTGAGGACATTGTGTCTTTATACAGAGAGGAACTCGAACCACACTATGAAAACTAGGCTTTTGAATGATCGCGGGATATCGGCCTAAAGTTACCGTCAAAATGATGAGTCATCATCATAATATGTTTTTGAGCTGGTGAGTAAAAATTTGCAAGCTTTTTATGTCTCTTTTAGTAAGTAAATACAAATAGCTAATAATAATGCTGTATGTGTGTGTTTCCCATTATCCAGGAATTTTGGGAATAAATTATCCAGCCACATGATCTTCAGTTGCGGTGAGTATTGTCATAGTAAAATACACGTGAAATAGAGGCAGAACATGTAAACTCTGCTCAAAGGCACACTGGTCCAAACCCTCCAGTCAAAATTGTACCTGTCTTCTTGATATGAGTTTACGGGCCTAGCTGACCCAAACATAAATGTCCTTTCAAAATGAAATTATTTTCAAACCTGTATGACTTCTGTGAAACACAAGAATGTTGGGAATAAAACAACATTGGAACCCATTTTATGGAAACAAATGTTCCCAATGTTTCATGATAACAAAAGAAGAACATTCTACTTGCAACATTTTGAGCATATTTTGGGAATGTTGCTAAAGTTAAAGTTGTACAATGATCTCAATATAACATTGTCCCAATGTTTCATGATAACAAAAGAAGAACATTCTCTCTGTCACGTTAGGGAAATGTTTTGAGGATACCATTGAGAGATGAGATGTTGAATGTTCTTCATAAAACGTTCTTCTAATGTGACAAGTTAACACAATTAGAACATTTTACTTGCAACATTTTGAAAAAATAAAATAAAATAAACCTCAGCATAGGAGCTTTACAATGAGGGAACTGAGAACATTGTCTTTATACATAACATAAATGTCCTTTCAAAATGAAATTATTTTCAAACCTGTATGACTTACTTCTCTGAAACACAAGAATGTTGGGAATTAAACAACATTGGAACCCATTTTATGGAAAAAACAAAACAAAACAGTGAAGTCATTTCTCAAGATATCTTAATTAAGGTTATACAAAATAAATTCATACAGTTTTGGAACAACATGGAGTACCGGTAAATAACGAGAGAGAGTCTATTTTTTGGATGAGCTGTTCTTTTTAGGACATGTTCCCAGGGTCCTTTGCTAAATTAACCATGGTTTTTATTATAGTAAAGTGTAGAAACAATATTTTTATGGTGGATTGATTACAATAATTTATTACCATTTAGTTAGTGTAGCAAAACCATGGTTAATGTTAGTAAGGGTTCTCCAGATTTATATAGCCTAACACTTAAGGAAAACATAAAAAATGGTCCTATGTCACCCAGATCAATAGTCTGTTAACACACATTAACACACTTTTTACATTTTCTTAAGATCAAGCATTGGACCAATGTTTACGGAGCAGAACAGGCACCAACAGAGAAACAAGTCCATCACTAGTAAGTATCCACTGCATTTTATAAAACCGTAGTCAATTTTAAACGCACAATGCACTCCAAAATAAAAATGATCTATTTTTTTCTCCTTCGTGCCAGATTTATATCTGTCCCAGATTTATATCTGACTTTCTTTCCACAGAGATTTTTAGAAAAATTATCATTAAAGAGAATCATATAAAGAGAAATGTGGGAGGAGCTTGAATTTATTGCCTAGCCCTGTTTGTTTGAACCGCGAGAGCCGTCAAAGCTTATGCTACTCCTATGTCATGCACCGACAAGAGCCTTTTATAGTCAACACGTCGGACGCAAGCAACTTGCAGTTTTGCCCACACCAACAACGCATAGTATTGCATACAACGGTGCGTCGCGTATCAAAAACTGGGACGACACATTTTTCTACTCATAGACGCATATGGCGGCCGAAGTGTAGTGATGCGTAGCCTTGCAGGCGCATATGCGTATCGATGCGTTGACTAACTCTTTGGGCGTAATTTGACTTGCATATGGCTGTCTGCTGGAAGCTTGTTATTTAAGTCGATAAAATTATAAATATGGTAGGGCTGGGGGAATTAACACGTTAATCTTCGCGATTAATTTGAGATGCTTAACGAGTTTATAAAAAAAATGCAATTAACGCAGCACTTTTTTTGCCTCATTTTAATGACTTCCTGTTGCGGAAAAGGCTGCAAAATATACCGTCCCGCCCCTCCGTGTTTGGCGATCAGGTTTTATGGTGCGTTCAAGTCATCTCGTATAGATCGTATTTACGAGTTGAACGCACTTGAACGCCACCACAATGTCGTAAATACCAGTGGGGAGCTCGGGATTTTCTCTAAGCTGCGATCTTTACGAGTTGGGGGCGTGTCAGTGATTAACATGGCGGAATACACAATACGTAAAGGTATTTAGCTGTGATATTGTCAGGCTTTTCTATTAACAGCTAATCGCCAACACAGAATATGATAGTATTATAATATAACAATGCAACATGTAACGATGTGTTGGCAGTGGCTTCATAAATTAATTAAAAACATAAAAATACAAAGTACACCTGATGCACATTTCTTTGTTCTTCATTTTCTAGAACAAGAGTTTAAGAACCTTACTGTATTTTTGTGTAATTAATTAAGAGAAAGTAGGGCGATTCCACAGTTTAGGGCCAACTGCAAGGACAACAGCCTGCAAAATCAATCTTCATGGAGAAAGCCATTGTCCTCAGGTTAACATCCTGAGAAAACCTGGGGTACAGCTGTGTGAAAGGCAGGATAAATCTGGCAATGGTAAACTAGTAAACTTTGATCAAAGTTGAGTTGATGTCAAATTTAACGTATGTAACATGGACGGAAAAACAATGTAAGTTCAAGCAGAAAGTGTACTTAATCTAATTCAGTTTAATAAAATTCTGGTTGAATCCCAGTTCATGTTTTACTTTGTTCCTAATTTGGTATAGTTATGAGTCATGCGTTGTGTATGGTTCACAAAACTGGTAATAGGACTTCCATGCAGGCAGGGTAGCCATCTAATATTATCTGTTCTATAAACTTAAAGGTGCATTTTTTAGTCTGGTATGTTCATAAACTGAAAGCCAGCAAAATACTAACTAATACCACAGGTATATTTGTCAAATTTATTTGCCAAATGTAGAAGACAAAGGAACTCCTACAAGTGTGCTAAGTTATAACGTGTGTAACGTGGACGGAAAAAATTAAACAATCCTGCAAGATTGCCTCTGTAACACAAAATAATACCATTTCATGAAAACTGGTAGTTCATAAAGTTCATAACACATTAAAATAACCTGTCATCATACTATCAAATTTAAAGATCATACAGATTGTGTTAACGCACTATAACGTGTTAACTTCGTCAGCCTAGGCTATATTCTTACGAACATTGGACAGAAAAAAAAAAAAAAAAACTGAAAAATGTCATTGACGATGTTGACTTTCATGAACAGCTTATTGTGACAAAAATACGCAGCAAACAACGTTGGAAGTTGGACAGACTGAAAATTTCCGTCTAATTTACGAACAAGATGTGCAGAATCTGTCAAAATGTATAAAACCACCATTCATGCATGCTCTTTCACGATGAACGACGCTTTCGGTCCGAAACCACTCGCAATCATCCGACTTGCACACTCTTTTATCCTTTCTCACCACAATGATCCTATTTAATGTTTACCACGTTCGTAACATTTTAACGTTCGTAACCTTTTGGACAGAATCCACAAACTTACCCACATTCGTCGAAATCCGTGAAATCCTTTTAACTCTTCCTCCCGCGCAGAGCGACCGTGACCTAGACAATCTTATTTCTTTGATGAGAACCGTTGAGACATTAGGACAGGGGTCGGCAAGTAACTTTGGCCGCGGGCCAATATTTTTTTTAGCCAGTAGATGGCGGGCCAGCTACACAGAGTAGGCCTATGGATACAAATTAAATACTCTTATATAGGCCTATAATTGCGGAATATGATGGGTCCGTCACCGTCCGTGGATCATTCATTCAATCGTTTTTTTTTTTTTTTTTTCAAATTAAAACCAAAAATAAAAAGATGAAAAACGACTTGTTTTTCCATTATTTATTTCCTAAACTGAAATGAAAAAAATAAAAAATAAGGACGGGTTTTCTGATTTTCTGATTGTGCTCAGATCAAAAATAGAAAAAATGAATTACTGGATTAGACAAATTTAAATTTTGATTTTTAAGTTTTAATTTAACACCTTATGCATATATCAAGGAAACCATTTTAAACAGATCAAGTAGGCTACTATTGTGGTAACATATTACAGCCATTTTAATAAAGGTGTGAATAGCAATCATGCCTCATTCCGTACAGTCCGACTTTTGAACTTTATTCCTTTTTTATTATTATTATTTATTCGGGGACACACACATACACACCTAAGGTTTAAGGAGGTCTGCGTGGGACTGTTTTTTTTTCGTCCCGCTCCCACAAGGTTCTATTCAGCAACCGCTTAAAATACACTCGGTGTTCACCCGCTTTATTTCCCGACCTGACGGGTCCACAAAATTTAGATCTCGTTTCCATAATCTCACATTCAAATGTCTCTAATGGAAAGAAGGAGATTGGAGTAGCCTATAATAATTATAAATGCTATACAAAAATTGTGTTCGTGTCAGTATAAATATTAGGCTATTTTAACATTGTACTGTCAGCAGAGAAAAAAAATGTCACAGAAAAAAAATATGAAATATAAATAACATGAATTAAATAGGACAAAGCCTATCACTCAAGTTTCTAAGCAACATAAACGAAAAACATATTGCCCTACTGACGAAATGAAGTAGGCTATTTTCTGTCGAACTATTTCAAACATCCTTGCAAAAAAAGAATGTTGTTGACTGACAATGGTTTCAGTACCAAACAGCTCCTCAGAGCTAGGTGTACAGGCGGTCAGAATTAAGTGCGGATACGCTGTCAAAAGATGTCGGGAGTGGGCTATTGTCAGTCAGACCGCACGCTCCGTCCAAAGTACACCAGAGTTCTGACCGCTACCGTCTTTTGACGCGCGAATGGACACAAAGTGGTCAAGCGTATAACTAGACGCGGCAGGCGCGAATTTGACGCGCTATTCGCGTCCGTTGTGAACGCACAGTTATACTTTAAAATGTAATCCTGCACCGCATGATTCCCTATGGGCGTTTCACACAGTATGCGGCGGTGAAATCGCCGCGCGACTACGGCTTTTCTCAAGTAGTGGAAGAGTTTTGTACAGCATTTAGGACTGCCAAAATAATCCGGCGGGCCAGAAAATATTGCTGACGGGCCAGTTTTGGCCCGCGGGCCGCCAGTTGCCGTTCCCTGCATTAGGAGATGGAAATTCAGCGTCAGAATAAAATGTTCGAGCGTTATGATTTTTTGACAGAAAATCACGGCCCCTGTTTTATCCCGATTTATTAACAATTTATCATCTAGCAATGCATATGAGAATTTAACCCACACAAGATGGTTTTATCGTTATGCTACTGATAGAATTACATGGAAAGATTATATCTCCGCTTCCTTTAGAATCATAGTTTAACGTGCGTAACTGCTTGGACAGAAAGTGTAACGAACGTTAGTGAATGTTTCCATTGCATTGTGGTGGATTAAGGGAATTCTACTTTCAGTGTTAGTAGTAGTATTTTGTAGAAGACACACCAAAATAAATGTTATGCGCAAAAATTCGGGATTTTATTAAAGGAAATGAAAGAAATGACTTAGGAAAAACCAGATGCACTGAATGTCCTACCCTGACACCCGCAATTTCTGGGGACGGAAATAAAATAAAGTCTCATTACACAATAATGCCAAGGCTTAGTGGGATAAAAGTAACTTTATTATTTCTTACATCTATCTTTAACAAAATAGTGAACTAAAAATAAAAAAATGACAACAACTGGGTATTATTCAATCTATATTGTTCATTACACCCCTTGTGGACAGAAACTGTGGAATCGCCCAGTACTCCGCCATTTTGCTCCGACGAAAGTGACTTGAACGCACATGCCGTTATAAGCACGACTTCCCACCTCGTACGTATGAACTTCCCAGGAGGACTTGAACGCACCATTATTCTCGCGCAGCTTTCATGACCGGGTCTTTTCCGCTCCGCGCTCTCCATTCCGTGTGTGTGTGTCGGCGCACTGACACACACACACACAACACTGAGCAAACATTGAGCTCTTTGCTCAATGTTCTGCTCCGTGTTTGCGCTGCGCGTTCTGCTCTGTCGTTAACGGCCCAAACGCTCCAATCATGTACCGATCACGCACTGGAAAAGCAAAGTCAAATAAAGTGAAATTTCTCAGTAGTAGACTTCTGTGAAATAGCCCTACTGAGCTGGGATAGCCATGCTGACAACAATGGTACAATTACCTGCTCTGATCACATGCTCTTGTAATAATAGCTTTGTAGGACTATGTTTTATTTTGATAATTAGAAAAAAAAATATAATAATAAATTGTTAAATTTATTATGTTGATTGATTATTGAAAATAATAATATATTGATATATTGATGTTTAATATTATTTTAATACAGGGCTATTTTCTGTTCCTTTTTTTCCTTTTTGTTGTTTAATTAGGTTATTCTAAGTTTAAATATTGATGATTACAAGCTTGGGGGAAATGGAATTAATTGCATGTAATTACAGCAAATTGTGTAAATAATCAGTTACTTTTTTTAATCGATTCCCAGCCCTAAAATATAAAATATGGATATGTTTCTTACACAAACGCATCACTTCGCTTCACCTTTCGCCTTTATTAACCTGCCAGAGCCGTGTGGAGTACTTTTATCATGGATGGATGCATTTTTATGGACTTGTCAAAAAAATCCCACAGGGAGCTACAGAATAAGAAATCTTTGAAGTCCACTTTTTTACTGTCTGTTTCCATCAGTAAAATTACAGTTGTATTTTTTCTCTCAGAATTGTGAGGCAAGAACACACAATTGCAAGAAAATATCAGAATTGTGAGCTGTCTTTTTTACTCCCCTCAGAATTCACCCTTCGAGGGAGTTTGATTGACAGGTATTTTTTACATTTTTATTTTACCAAAAATATTTTTTTCTAAAAAAATTACACAAATTAAACGTTGAGACTTTGTTTCAACTTTCATATCAAAAGTCACCTGCTCTGTCTTGTCTCTGCTTTTAAACGTTTCAGCGTTTTTTTTTTTCATTGCGTGACAACATGATGTGTGGCGTGAGAGCGCCATGGCTTGTTGGACATAGCAACAGTAACTAAAGGGGGCGGGTCTTTGCAAATTGCATTAACCATGGCTGCCTGTTAATTATCACTGGACTACTTCGCTCTCGCATCTCCCAAAAGTAATTTTTTGTTTTGTTTTCTTGATTCCATTTGAATGGTTTAATTAAATTGCTATAACCAATTATTTAAAATGTAATGATTTAAGCAAAACGTTCTTCAAAGGTTAAACCAAACTTTTATTTGACGGATTGCCGTGTAGACCTTTGAGTTTCTCTGTGTTTTATGATATGATGATAGTTTTTCTCAAATGAAGCTAAAATGCTGCTGAAGTGACTCTCAGAGCGGCTGTATTGATGAAGTGCATTAATGTTCTCATATAGAAACGACAGCAAAAAAAAATAAGCCAGAATTGCTTTTTTTTCTCAGGTTTTACTAATTTATCCTGTGATTCTGACTTTCAAACGGCCAATTGCGAGTTTATATCTCGCACTTCTGAGAAAAAAAAGTTTGAATTGTGATTCGCAATTACCTTTTTTAAAAATTGTATTCCATGGCGGAAACAAGCTTTCATATGCACAGACAGTAGCTCACATTTAACATGCAGATTGTGCACGCACAGAAACCTACTGGAGCACAAAAAGTTAGTGTCAACACTGTCCTGTGATTTCTCAATAAGAAACAGAAGTTATAGCATATTTTTCTTTCTGCTTTTGAAGTAACTAAAACTTACAGCTTAGCTAATAGCAAAGAGACGATTCACAGGTATGATTAAATCACACTAGAAATTGTTCTATCTCAAATGCAGTACTACTTTATCTGTATCTGATTTAAAACAAGCAGAAATCTGTAAGAAATGTAACAATCCATAGACAATATAACTGATGAAAATGAGCTGTTACATCAGAGCAAAAGCATCGTGGGCAGTGCTGTGACATGCTGCAGCTGTGCTCAAGGCTACCTGAGTTCGAGGTTCACACTTCTCAAGCCAAGTTTGTAGTTTGTTAAAATAATTTAGCCTCTAGTTGTGTTATTAAAGGGATACTCCACTTTTTTTGGAAATAGGCTCATTTTACAACTCCCCCAGAGTTAAACAGTTGAGTTTTACCGTTTTCGAATCCATTCAGCCGAGTTTCTGATATTTGGAAGAATATCAGTATTGAGACAGTTTCTGGTTACTGACATTACTGAGAAACTGTCTGGTTACTGACATTCTTCTAAATATCAGAAACTCGGCTGAATGGATTCGAAAACGGTAAAACTCAACTGTTTAACTCTGGGGGAGTTGTAAAATGAGCCTATTTCCAAAAAAAGTGGAGTATCCCTTTAACATGTATATAATGGATTAAGTATATGTTTTAAATTACAGAAACAAAATAGATACTCATAAGGTATCATATTTATACTTTTAAATAAACTAATCTAATTAATTTCTGATTAATAATTAGGCTGGCTAATTTTGAAAGTTTTCAAAGTCAATATTACTTGTGATCTTAATATGTAATATGTATTTGTATTATTTTTGTTTACACTGTTGCATGATCTTCTTTTATAGGCTATGAGGAAAAACTCTACCATGCACACTGAGAATGGAGCTCAATTCTGCTAACTGGGATAGCAGCTGAAAAACAAGAAGAGAAGAACAGTAGAACACCTATTAATGCAGATGACTTTATTCTTTTTCTGCAAGAACCAAGACAACCAAAGACTGATGATGAGCGCTCTGAGCAAACAGCAGTCAAGACGTGTGATTGCACATTGGACTTTACTGAGTTCTTCATTTAATGTTGGGCATCTACTGTACGCAGAACTTCTAATCATTTATGTGAATGCCATTCATAAACCTGTTGGATTTTTGTTTTATTTTAGAGATTAATAAAATTGTATGTTTTAACAATGTTATAGCTAAGCATTTTTTATGTTTAAGAGAACATTTTGGGAACAAAAATAAAACTTCCCACTAAAAAATTTATAAGAATGTTAAGTAGTATTTTTAAGAGTATTTTTAGAGAATGTTATCCTAACTTTTAGAAGAACGTTCTAAGAATAAAAATAAAACTTCCTGCTAAAAACTTTATAAGAATAAAGGGATAATGTTCTAAAAATGTTATGATTAAACATTTATAGAAGGTCATCATCACAAAACATTTTTAGAGTGTTCTTAGAGAATGTTATCCTACCTTTTAGGAGAAATAATGTTCTAACAATATTATTATTAAACATTTTTATAATGTTGTAAAAAAAAATGTTATATGAACTTTTAAAAGAACATTCTGGGAACAAAAATAAAAACACCCCCTGAACACTTTCTAAGAACGTTAGAGAATAATGTTGTAAGAATGGTACACCTAAACATTTTAATAATGTTTTTAAATAATGTTATCCGAACATTTAAAAGAACATTCTGGGAACAAAAATAAAACTATCCGCTTACAACATTATAAGAACGTTAGAGAATAATGTTATAAGAATGTTATTACTAAACATTTTAATAATGTTTTTAGAAAATGTTCTCTAAACATTTAAAAAAACATTCTGGGAACACAAATAAAACTACCCGCTGAAAACGTTCTATGAACATTAGAGAATAATGTTATAAGAACGTTATTACTAAACATTTTAATAATGTTTTTAAAAAAATGTTATCCGAACATTTATAAGAACATTCTGGGAACACAAATAAAACTACCCGCTGAAAACGTTCTGAGAAAATTAGAGAATAATGTTAAAAGAATGTTATTACTAAACATTTTAATAATGTTTTTAGAAAATGTTCTCTAAACATTTAAAAAAACATTCTGGGAACACAAATAAAACTACCCGCTGAAAACGTTCTGAGAAAATTAGAGAATAATGTTAAAAGAATGTTACTACTAAACATTTTAATAATGTTTTTAAAGAATGTTCTCCAAACTTTTAAAAGAACATTCTGGGAACACAAATAAAACTAGCCGCTTACAACTTTCTAAGAACGTTAGAGAATAATGTTAAAAGAATGTTACTACTAAACATTTTAATAATGTTTTTAAAGAATGTTCTCCAAACTTTTAAAAGAACATTCTGAGAACAAAACTAAAACTAGCCGCTGAAAACATTTATAGAACAATACATGCTAATGTTCTTAGAACATTTTTAGAACAAAAAATTTCTAGCTGGGGACACTGATGCTGCGAGTAATGCTACTTTACATTCACACTTACACTGCCTTTATTGTCATTCAGCACGTAGAGCTCATTATTTTACAATAGCCTATATTTTATCATGATAAATTATCATTTTATATTATTGCATTGTTTGTTGTTATTATATTGCAATTGGTTATATTGTTATTTACAAATATTGCATTGATTATATACATTTATTATAGTTGGGGGTTTATATTAATATATATTATATTAATATAAACATTAAATAATGTTTATATTTAAAACATTTTTAAATATAGCCTAATTTCTCTGCTAAAAGGACAAAAAGTTCTGTTTTGCTGTTTGGTTCGGTTTTTCTTGTCACACTAAATATAAAGCGTAGAGATTATTAAATAATTTGCACATAGATCTTAATTGTATTCTTAGAAGGCTGGGAAGTGGGAAGACGATTTTTAAATCCTGTTCATTTTTTTCATGTTTGGCCTCAGGGGGGCAGTAAACCACTGTCAGACACTGTCTTCAGTTCTCATTACCATAGACATTCCCATGACAAATCACTGATCCTCCTCTAACCGATGATGAGCAAGAACTTTTCTCAGTCTAAAATGTATACTTGACATGAATTACTATGTGAGTTTTAACATTCATTAAAGGGATAGTTCACCCCAAAATGAAAATTATGGCATCATTATGCCAAACCCGTATGAGTTTCTTTCTTCTGTTGAACACAAAAGAAGAAATGTTGGACAGTTGAATAAATGATGACAGAATTTTCATTTTTGGGGTGAACTATCTCTTTAAGGACACCTAGCCTAAACTTTTACATTGTAACGCAAATGGTTTGAAGTCAAATCAAGTTAAGTCAAGTCGTCTTTATTTTTATAGTGCTTTTTGCAATAGGCTACATATTATTTCAAAGCAGCTTTACATTGATAACAGGAAAGCTTTATTTATAAGCTTTAATATTCTTTTAGTAACCGGATCGGATGGATGCTGTCAGCAGACTTACATTAACGGATTTCATTCTCTAGGTAAGTAAAAGTAAAAGAGAGACACAAATAAGTGTTGATAAACACCCTATTAAAATATTCTCAATCAGCAATACCTTTAGTAACCCAGATTTACCATGGGTTACACACATGTGCTCAAACTTGTCTAGACTGAATAGAACAAATGTAAACAAGAAACAATTTGTTTCACATTCACACACATGTTTCTATGAATTTTAAGCTGCACTGTGTCAAATGTTCTCCCATACATGTCATTTTTCTCTCTCTCTCTCTCTCTCAGATGCACACACAGTTTCCATCTCTTTCCCCTTTTGTCCACTTAAAATAAGCATTCTCAAGTGTATATACACACACACACACACAAAGTTGATCGTTGAGCAGCATTTGGGATTGACCATCTCTCCTCCTCCATTTCCTGTCTGAGATGAGAGTCTGAGCTCTGACTTCATCATGTTCCACGTTCATCCGTCATATTTGAGACGGTCCAGCCGTGCATCCTCAGAAGCGACCCAAACCTTGACCTCCGAATGCAAAGAATCAAACTCATGGAGGAAAATTTGTGTCAAATAAAGAAACTTTTCAGGGTTTTTCTTTCTAATTAATAATAATAATACTTAATTTAGGCATTTTTCAGTTGCATGCATGCTGTGTGTAAATGTGTATGTTTATGTAAAGTGACTTATTGGCAAATGTAAATCTTTTTACCATGCCATTTATTGTTATAGGTCAAAAAGCATCAATCCTCATGTTATGCATGTTTTTTTTTTCCTATGAACTGAAATGCATAATTTAGTGTATGCAATATTTATGCAACAAATGCACAGAATATCCATATGTTAACTTACCACAGGAACTCCTGTCTCATTTCCTAAACAAAAATAAACAGCTCTTGAGATGTATTTACTGGAAAATACCAATTCCACCCACAATAAAGTTTTCCCCAAAGTTCACCAGATGTTCTGCTTAAAATAGATAAAAACTAGATTATAAAAGCAGGAGTGAGGTTTTATTGTTAGCTTTGCTGTTTCTGGGCCAGATATAGAGATTTAGTTTCACACTCAGCATTTCTCCGACGTCTGTTAGTGTCATCTAAACCACAGCTCTTTAAGCAGGACGTGTGGCGCTGCGGTTATCCTTCATATAACAGGATATTTCCCTCTGCGAGACACCCAATTCATATTTAACTGTTTATTAATCTCAATAGGGATTAATGCCTGTTCAGATCACATTAACATCAGCGCTCATGAGGAAGTCTTCTGTCCGTTTTTATAACGGAAAAATGCCCACTGCCAATTAAATACAGTAGATTTAATATTAAATTAACCCTCTATTGCATAATTTTTTTTTTTAAAGATGTGATATAAAATCTATGTTTTTACAGTTAGTTGTGAAAAGGGGGCTTTAACTTTTAAGAAAATACAATTTATGAGGTCACATGACCAGGATATCCTGTTTGCCAGTCCTTTTTGCTCATGGACATTGACATGCAAACATCACTGTCTGGGGCTCCTGAAGATAGCCTTTTATTCAGAATTTTGGAAAATTTTCATCAAATAAAAAAATTAAATCAGTATCTGGGGTAAGTAAACTTAAATTTTTTAACATTAAATTCAGTTTTGATTTTATAAGTTTTTTGTAATATGCTAAAATACATTTGTTGCCATATGGCAACTATATGCAAATATGGAAACGTCCTGGTGCATTCAACCTAATGGAGTCCCATTGACTTACATAGCATGAAACTACTCTGAGACTATGTTTACAACTTTTGCTTATATTTTAAAGGAAAAAACATAAGACCTTCACAAGCTGTTGTGGTGGGGAAAAATAAAAGAGTGCCCCAAAGCTTTGTCCCGCCAGATCCTGTCTGCAGAGACCGCACAGACCACTGGCCCTTGCATGCATCTGAGAAGGGCAGATGCAAAATGCCAGGATGCAAGGGCATTGTAAGAAGCAAGTGCTCAAAGTGTTTAGTTTTCCTCTGCTTCACTGACTTTCACAAGTCATGAAGAGAATTAAATGAAATGAAACAGCAAAAAAAATGACTAAATGAAATGAAACGAATGAATAGTGTATTTCAGTGAGACAGGTTCCAGGTTCCTGGTTATTATTACCAGACATTTCAGATAACTGTTGAAATTATATAATGTTTTTACTGTATAAATGTTTGTTTAAACATTTCACTAAGTATGAGATGGATTTGTTGAGTCTTGTTTTAAATAAAATTAGTTTTTTAAATTTTTTTTTGATTTTATGGTACTTTCCACAATTGCATATTGTTGCCATATGGCAACAATTTACCAACGACCCCCCTTTAAACTTTTTTTTAGATTTTTTTAATATATATCTGTTATTTAGCTCATGTTAAGTAATAAAAACATGCAAAACATTTTTTACAATGTCTAATTAATAATGCGTTCAATAGAGGGTTAAACTTCAGGCATGCACATATATCTAAACAAGTTTGTGTTACTTTACCAATATACAAAATACTGGTCCAATACTATATTCTGAATTGTTTTATTAGAAACAACAATAAAAACATGTTGAATATTGTAATAATATTAATATTTTAATAATGTTCTTTGAGTGGTGCTTTGATATAGATTGTTGCCAGGGTGTTTCGCAGTTGCTAAGGTATTCGTTGTGTTGCTATGTGGTAAATACGGCGTTTTGGTGGTTGCCTATAGACATGATTTTAAGGCATCATAGCAATGCTTGTGATGTATTCCAAAAAATGTGTGTGTGTGTGTGTGTGTGTGTGTGTGTGTGTGTGTGTGTGTGTGTCACACATTATATAAACACAAACTTTTATTTTAGAATCAATTCATTGCCATTAATCGATTTGACAGCACAGTGTGTGTGTGTGTGTGTGTGTGTGTGTGTGTGTGTGTGTGTGTGTGTGTGTGTGTGTGTGTGTGTGTGTTAATGAGCTGTTTTTTAGTTGAGTGTGTTACTGTGACATTCCAACTTTAGAGACTTTAAAAGGAAGCACCTCCTCCTCCCAAAGGACACACACACACACACACACACACACACACACACACACACACACACACACACACACACACACACACACACACACACACCATTTACTGACAGAGGCCTGACTAATTAGTTCCTTCAGTGGCTCTTTATGAGACGGGCTGCAGATAAAGCGAGCTGTGAGAGAATGCAGAGAGCCACATGCTCCGGTGCTTTTGTTTACTGTCCTCAACTCAGTCTGACTAATGAGAGCGTTTACTGATGCATCTGATCTGAGATCAGCCTTACAAGCCTCAACCAAACCAACAAAGTGAGTCTGAGCCACAGGAGAGCTGATCCTGGGTCAGTGTTTATGTGCAACGGATGTCAGAATCACTGAGGCAGGAGAGTTTTGGATGAAACTGCTAACAGACACTCATTTTAGTGCTGTGTGCTCATACTACAGACATCAACATTTTCACCTTAAAGTCTATTTTCTCCCTCCTTTGACAGATTATTTTTCTCTCTCTCTCACTCAGACCAATGTTTGTTGGACTGTGGAAAAGACAAATAAATGTGCAGTCAGTAGGTCACAGAACATCATAAAGACAGACAGTATGTTTTGTGTGTGTGTGTGTGTGTGTGTGTGTGTGTGTGTGTGTGTGTGTGTGTGTGTGTGTGTGTGTGTGTGTGTGTGTGTGTGTGTGTTTCTGCATATGTTTGTGTATATTTCCTGCATATGTTTGTGTGTGTGGGACATGCTGTCAGACACACATGAGGATGAATAGCTGTTAACGTATAGGTCCATCTGCATTCGGCTCGTGTGTGGTCATAGAGTTTAATCAAACTTATCTCGTCTCGTTCACATTGTTTGTAATTAGAGGATGTTTCGTGTTTACTGAGAGGGCCAGATGATATTTTCAGGCCCTTCACAGATGGACTAAACCATACGTTTCACAGATTCAGCGCTGTGTTGACGTCTCTCTGAAACTGTTGTTTTCTGATTCCGCGAATAAAGCTAACAGACAGATTTTAATAACTTTGTGTATTTGGACAGTTTGTTCCTTCTTTAAAACAAAAAGTATTTATGAGTGTCGCAAACTCTTTTTTTCTTTTCTTTTTAAACATGACTCACTGTTGTAGTTTTATTCCAGGAGTTTATTGATGTCAGACTCGGCCGCTGAACCAAATTAGGCTACGTCTTGCATCTGCATTTTCAATCAGTTTCTTTGAAATTAATGCTGCATGTAAAACTAAAATGACCTTGCATTTGTATGAGAGAAGAGTATTAAAGAAAGTTTCATCTGAACTGTTTTAGAAATAAACCAAAGCTACATTATATTAAGCTCGCATTGGTTTGCTTATTTATTTATTTATTTATTTATTTACTAAATTAGCTTATTGTGCAGCTTATTGTAGCCTACCTGATCATGCAGCATTCAATCAAATAACTAAATATTATATTTATATATTTTTTTTATTATTATAATCCTTTTGTAATTAATTTATTATAAATAATTAATAATTAATATTATATACATTTTTAGTTGAATGCTGTTGCTGCCAACTTATGTCTGTGTCTCGCAGATCACATGACTTTGAATCGTGCTCCAAAGCCTCGATTTGAATCAAAAAATTCGTAAAGGTTTCGAAGGATGGAAAGTCAGAACGTCAGTCAGTCAGTCAGAACGTGCCCATCAATACACACGAGAGTTTGTCTTATTTACGTGTCATGAGTAATATAAATATAAACGTGTATATATCATGTCGGTCAGAAATCTTGGAGTAACATTTGATGACCAGCTGACCTTCAAAGATCACATTTCAAAGACAGCTCGATCATGCAGGTTTGCACTGCACAACATCAGGAAGATCAGGCCTTTCCTTACTGAGCATGCAACACAACTTCTCGTCCAGGCCCTGGTCATCTCTAGGCTTGACTACTGCAATGCTCTTCTGGCTTGACTTTGGCTACAAATGATTCAGAATGCTGCAGCTCGTCTTGTCTTCAATGAGCCCAACAGGGCCCACGTCACTCCTCTGTTCATCTCTCTGCACTGGCTACCTCTCGCTGCTCGCATCAAGCTCAAGGCATTGACGCTTGCTTACAGATCTATCACAGGGTCAGCTCCCTCCTACTTTCACTCACTCCTACGAGTCTACATCCCAACCAGAAGCTTACGATCGGTCAGCGAGTGACGTCTCGTGGTTCCATCACAGAAAGCCACAAAATTACTTTCCAGAACATTCTCATTCACAGTTCCATGCTGGTGGAATGCTCTCCCCTCTTTAGTCCAGTCCTTTTAAGCCAAAATGGGGGTCAACCTTAAACAAATTGCAACAGAAGCAAACTCAACTGATTTTGTATCCTCAATATGTCCTGATTAAGGGAAAAAAATCCCAGAAGAATCCCATTAGGGGAAAGTTTCGAAATAGACCCAAATATCCTATTCATACGCCTATTCATTATTTTTCTTACGTGAATAGGGTAAAAATTTTAACCTTTAGATATCACCATGAAAATTACTGAGTTGAAAAATGTATTACAAGTTTTTTGAAATTGTTTGTTAACATGGACAAACGGTGCATAATCTAATTATGTATGTGCTAATTTGCATAAATAACACACCAGGTCTAAACATTGGGTCTAGCTAGGCGAAAATGTCTTGTTGAATCTTGGTGACACATAACAGTAAAATACTTAATGTTAAGGTCTGAATGGAACCTATTTAGGCTACCCATGAGCATTAATACATAGAGGCAGGAAGAAGTACTTTAAACCAGCCTTTATTAATTATTATTGCAGAGATGGGGTTTGGGGCGGGGTCTGTGGGACTGTTTCTGGGGGACGAGTCTGAGGGAAGAACTGGAGACAATGGTAAGGAGAATGCAGAAGACAAAAGGTAAGTAAAATAAAAAGTGAACCCCCAGAAACAGTCCCACAGACCCAGCCCCAAACCCCATCTCTGCAATAATAATTAATAAAGGCTGGTTTAAAGTAGGCTATACTTCTTCCTGCCTCTATGTATTAATGTTCATGGGTAGCCTAAATGGGTTCCATTCAGACCTTAACATTAAGTATTTTACTGTTAGGTCTATGTGTCAACAAGATTCAACAAGACATTTTCGCCTGGCTATACCCAATGTTTAGATCTGTTGTGGTATTTATGCAAATTAGCACATAAATAATTAGATTATGCACCATTTGTCCATGTTAACAAACAATTTAAAAAAACTTGTAATACATTTTTTGTTTGTCTTGATGTAAGTAATCAACTCAGTAATTTTCATGGTGATATCTAAAGGTTACTAATTTTACCCTCTTCACGTAAGAAAAAGAATGAATAGGTGTATGAATAAACTATATTTGGGTCTTTTTCGAAACTTTCCCCTAATGGGATTCGGGCCTTTTTTTTTTTTTTTTTCTTACTCAGGACATATTGAGGATACAAAATCAGTTGAGTTTGCTTCTGTTGCAATTTGCAAACCTTTTTTCATAAAATAACTGGCTACTCATCCGAAATGCAGAATCCCTGACAACATTCAAAAGACAGCTGAAAACTCATCTCTTCCGTGAGCACTTAACCTCATAAATAATCATAATAATAATAATAATAAAATCTTTCCTTTTCCTTTAAATCCTCGCTTATCGGGCTTATGCTACTCTGAACAATGCCTGAACTTCGTATTTTGAGCACTTCTTGCGTTGTTTTTTGCCTCTTCACGATGACTCGCTTAATTTAGTCCTAATTTGTAAGTCGCTTTGGACAAAAGCGTCTGCTAAATGACTAAATGTAAATATATTTTTCTACTGAAGGACCGTTCACACCAAGAACGATATCCAAAGCGCGCGCTGCCGTAATGTTGTCAGCCGCTTGAAATGCTCGAGCTCTTTAAAGTAACATTGTGAGGCTGTCAATGTTTTTTATTGTTCATCAGCTGGAAAAATGTCGTTGATTCCAACGACACCGTCTCTCCGTGTAGTCATCGTTATAGTTGTGGTGTTAAACCATTTTAAAACGATTTTTTGTTACGTTTATCGTTAAAGCTGTCGTCTTTGGTGTGAAAAGGCTCTTTTAACGTTTAACGTAATATAAACGTTTACAGATGCTTGGGTCGGTGCTTGTGGTGAACACGTCAGATATGATTTTTTTTTTTTTTTTTTTTTTGTAAAATCAGGCAGTATCTGTTAATATGCACCAAACGTTACTATAATTCAACAAGGCCACACAGACTCTGGTGAGTTGATTGATTGAGTTTCATCATTTTTTTTTTTTTATTATGTAGGCCTATCTATTTTTTTTTTTTGTCAACTTTGTCACACAAATTGTAGGCTAATGAAGTTATTTGGGGCTTTGAAGTAATTTTTCTTATTTTAAGTAGGTAAGTAGGTATTTTTTTTAGTATTTTAAGAATTTCTTTAAGTAGGCAATTTTTCTTATTTTACTACAAAAGCAGAAACCCAGTAACAACAAAATGACTGCTGTTCTTATAGGGATAGTTCACCCAAAAATAAAAATCCTGTCATCAGTAGCGGTTTCCATCCACTTAGTTGTAAGCGCATTTTGGGATATCGCATAAAAAACTGCTGGATGGAAAGGCCAAGATGTGCATGAATTCTAAAAATGTGCACACAAAAAACGTATGCGCTCATTTGAGTCGGATACATTTTTTTTTTTATTCGATAAGAAACGTGTTTAAAGTAAACTAGCTGGGTTTCCATCCAAACGTGAAGCAAATCTTTTCAGTGTTCCAACAAAAAAAATAACTCATCAAGTTGTTCGAGCGGATGACGGCGGTATTGTTAACCTACAGTAAATAAAACACAATCGGCGGAAACAGCCGATTAGTCACGTGGGTTTAATGTTTGCTATGTCCGAATTTATTCGGCAAATGTGTTTCCATCTCCCATTATTCGCATTAACTCTATTTCAAAGACAAAAACGTACTCGGTTACTAACGTAACCTCGGTTCTCTCTAGAAGAGGGAACGAGTACTGCGTTTTATCAAAACTCTACGGGAAAAGTCTCTTTTCACGAAACACTGAAGCAAAAAATTATCCTTTAATTTTCATATATGTAAAACGCGTTGCGGCAGCAGCAGACAGCTATGGCGAGACGGCTTGCTCGCTCATTGGCTGCTCTGCGGCAACTGCTTAAGCCTATCGAGCGAGGCCTGAGATGACATCAGGCCAATGAGGGCGCTTCGCGCCCTCCTCGCCACTTCCCGCCGAAACGGGCGTGGCTTACCTCTATAAAAGGAGCTCGAGAAGGCTGACTCACTTGATTTTGATCGCCGAAGCGAACCAGAGTGAACCGTACGCACGGCAGAGAACGCAGTACTCGTTCCCTCTTCTAGAGAGAACCGAGGTTACGTTAGTAACCGAGTACGTTCTCTTACGAGAGTCCTCTCGTACTGCGTTTTATCAAAACGCTACGGGAACCCCTTGCAAAACGCCGTGCGTGCTGGGATAAAAAACACTGATCACCGGAAGCTATTTCAGGCATACAGTGCATAATCACCAGATTGACTCACACAGAGTCAGGGAATAAGGGTGGGAGCCTAAATTCCCTAAACTGTAGCGTCGTAGAATAGACATGTCCACAGACGCAAGTATAACATCACATAGACAGGGTAGGGAACCTGAACTAATGCGGAAAATGTGGGTCTTACACAGTTCTGCCCAAGATAGTCGGTAGCGCATAGCGCATGAGTTTCAGCGGTCTGACTAGACGGCTGAACGGATTGCACCGACAAAAGCTTAGCCTGCAAGGCGGGAACCTCTAGGTTATAAAACCTGATAAATGTAGACGGCGAGGCCCAACCTGCCGCCGTACATATATCCTGTAGGGAAATCCCGCTGGACCAAGCCCACGAAGAAGCAACGCTTCTCGTAGAGTGCGCTCTGACTCCCAACGGGCATGGAATGCCCTTGGCAGTATTAGCCAGCGCTATGGCGTCAACTATCCATCTGGATAGACTTTGTTTCGAAACAGCCATTCCTTTGGAACGTCCACTGAACGAGACAAAGAGCTGCTCTGTCTGTCTGAAGACAGCAGAGCGGGACATATAAGCTCTTAAAGCCCTAACAGGGCAAAGAAAACTCGAGTCCCCTTCCTCACTCGATGCCGGCAGGGAAGCCAGGGAAATGACCTGAGCCCGAAAAGGCGTGTTGAGGGATTTCGGCACATAGCCGTGCTTAGGTTTGAGTATGACCGTTGAGCACCCACACATGAAGGGACCACAGTTCCGGGTGTGGGTGCCAAATCGAGCCCCCGGCCTGCGAGAGGAGATCTCTCCTCAACGGCAGTGGCCATGGATCGATATCTGTCAACTGCATCAGAACTGGGAACCATATCTGGTTCTCCCAGAACGGAGCTACAAGCAGGACTGGGCATTTCGTTTCCCTGACCCGTTCTAGCACCTGTGGCAGGAGGGAGACGGGGGGAAAAGCGTATAACGGGCAGCGCGGCCACCTTCGGGACAGCGCGCTGTCGGTCTTTGAAAAGAACGCGGGGCAGTGCGCGTTTTCGCGGGACGCGAAAAGGTCCACCTCCGCTCTGCCGAATCTCTCCCACAACAGCCGGACTGTTTGTGGGTGTAGAGACCATTCGCCCGGGGGAACATTGTTCCTGGACAGTCTGTCTGGGCCCACATTCTGAAGCCCAGGTACATGCACTGCTCTCAGCGAGCGTAAGTTGTGCTGAGCCCATAATAGGAGGCGTTTCGCCAGCCTGTACAGGGATATGGATTTCAGACCGCCCTGGCGATTTATGTAGGACACCACAGCCATGTTGTCCGAACGGACTATGACGTGTTCGTCCTTGATGTGGGGACAAAAACGCGTCATCGCGTTGTGCACTGCCAGCATTTCTAGGCAGTTTATGTGTTGGAGCTTTTCTCGTTCCGACCACAGGCCGAAGAACGGTCTGCCCTCGAGCAGAGCTCCCCATCCCGAGGTGGATGCGTCTGTCGACACCATCCTCACTCTCGAGGAAGTCCCCAGGCTTACACCTGATCGGTACCAGTCGTCCGCCGTCCAAGGCGCCAGGGCTGAAACACAGCTCTGATCGACCTTGAGGCGTAATCGACCGGTCGCCCACGCTCTGCGCGGTACCCGCGTTTTCAACCAGAACTGCAGCGGGCGCATGCGGAGCAGGCCCAGCCGGAGAACTGACGATGCTGAAGCCATGAGACCCAGCATCTTTTGAAACTTCCTGAGCGGGGTGACAGCGCCGCGGCGGAAAGACCTCGCCGCGCGCTGAATGATCAACACGCGCTGTGGTGACAGCCGCGCTGTCATAGACTGTGAGTCCAGAACGACACCCAGAAACAAAATCGTTTGACTGGGGTTCAATGAACTCTTTGTCCAGTTGACTGTGATACCAAGATTCTCGAGGTGATCGAGTAAAATGGTTCTGTGCTCCACGAGCTGTGATCGTGATTGAGCTAGGATCAACCAGTCGTCCAAATAGTTCAGCACTCGCATGCCTCTGAGTCTGAGAGGAGCGAGCGCTGCGTCCATGCATTTCGTAAATGTACGAGGTGCTAGGGACAAGCCGAATGGCAGGACTGTATACTGGTATGTCTGACCCCCGAAGGCGAATCTCAAGTATCGCCTGTGGTGTGACGCTATCTGTATTTGAAAATACGCGTCCTTCAGATCTATCGACATGAACCAGTCTTCTCGGCGAACATGCGCAAGAATTTTGCTGGTTGTGAGCATTTTGAAACTGCGTTTCACTAATACTCTGTTCAGCCGTCTTAGATCCAGTATGGGTCTGATACCACCGTCCTTTTTGGGGACTAGAAAGTATCTGCTGTATAGTCCCCCTTCGCTTAGAGCTGGGGGAACGCCCTCTATCGCCCCTTTGCTTATCAGTTTTGATATTTCGGCTCGAAGTAGGTGAGCTACTTCCAACGAAACCGTAGTTTCGACGCGCGCTGTGAAGCGGGGAGGGCGTCGACAAAACTGTAGCGAGAAGCCTCTCTTTATAATGCCTAGCACCCAGTCCGAAACCCCTGGGAGCGCTGCCCATGCTTCTGCATGGCTGGCTAGGGGCTGGATACGGAGCGCGCTTTGATCGCCGTGCGACAGAGGCGCTTCGGGGGATACAAACATAGGCGTTATGCCTGTGGCATTTGAGGCGGGGCGCGCGCTTAATACAGCGGGCGAGACGCTCGTCCTCGACCTTACTACAGTGCTTAGCTGAGTGAGGGAGGACTGAGAAAGTCTCATAGGACCCATGTGAGTGAGTAGATGTGGGCTGGGAGCGGGCACATTTACTGCTTTGGGCGCGGCGTCTGCCTGAGCAGAGCGCGCGCTCACAGTTCTCGTTTTTACAGAGAGCCTGTGATGTGTTAGACATAGTGTTCATGGGCACTGGGAAGTGGGCACTCTCACTATGCTGGAAGCGCAACCGACCTGAGTCGATTTTATGTGTGCGGGCCCTAAGTGTAGGGCTGTGCTTATGTGTAGTGATGGGCACTGAGGAGTGGGCATCGAGACTACATTTATAGCACCATCGGCCGTGGCCGGGACACCAGAAAATACACTCTTTTTGAGATTTATCTGGGTAGCCGTGAGAACGGCTTTTGTGTGCAGGCAAGTGGGCAGCAGTGCGGGCTTGCTCTCTGCAGAAAACACTGGAACAGTCGCAAATCTTGGGACTGAAACAGCGGGGCGCTTGGGTGAGAGGCCGGCCGCAACGGGACTCACACACCTGCGCTTTCCTAGGTTTGCTAGGACTTCTTCTGCGCTTCCGGTTTTACCACAATCCTCGATCGCGGCCCGCGCGAAGAGGGGCGCCGGGCGCTGGACCGAGAGCGGGGCCTCGAGCTGCGCTGCTGTGGCTGCTGCGAAGAGGCGGCCGAAGGCGGGGGCTGAGGCTGAGAGCTCCGCGGAGTCCGTTTGTCACGAACCGCTGCAGAACCGGAGCGCTTCGGCAGGAAGTGCTTGAAGGCTTGAGACGCTTTCTGGGCCTCGGTAAATCTCTCCACGAACTCGGAGAGAGAAGAACCAGAAAGGCCGGTGGAAGACAGCGGGGCATCAAGAAACGCAGTGCGCTCGGAATCGGCCATCTCCGTGAGTGTCAGCCATAAGTGCCTCTCAGCGACAGTGGCGGAAGCCATACACCGTCCCATGGCTTGTGCGGCGCCGTTGGCCAGCGGCTTCGAGGGCTCGTCCCGCTGATGTGCTTGCTTCAACGACGCTGCTTCCGTGATCCAGCGATGCGTGCGCTTCGCTGAAGAGATTAAAATCAAGTGAGTCAGCCTTCTCGAGCTCCTTTTATAGAGGTAAGCCACGCCCGTTTCGGCGGGAAGTGGCGAGGAGGGCGCGAAGCGCCCTCATTGGCCTGATGTCATCTCAGGCCTCGCTCGATAGGCTTAAGCAGTTGCCGCAGAGCAGCCAATGAGCGAGCAAGCCGTCTCGCCATAGCTGTCTGCTGCTGCCGCAACGCGTTTTACATATATGAAAATTAAAGGATAATTTTTTGCTTCAGTGTTTCGTGAAAAGAGACTTTTCCCGTAGCGTTTTGATAAAACGCAGTACGAGAGGACTCTCGTAAGAGAACCACCTCAAGCGAGCGTAAAAACTTTTTGCAAATGGATTTTCATCACTCGTGTCTGATGCAATACTGCAAAATGCACATAAAAACAGGGTGATGGAAACATAGCTACATTTACCGAATAAATTAGACGGGGCGACATAACTGGACTATAGCAGACCGATCTTTTTTGCACAGCATCTGCATCTTCCTCCAAAATGTGTTTATTGCGTTTTGTCTGCGCCCTCTGAGACGCAAGTAATTTATTATATATGAAAATGATTATATACAGTGGCTTCTCCTACTTCTATATTTAGCACCAGTTTATCAGGAAGTGACGATTTTGTTCTCTTCAATCACTGGATGGTAATGCTGCTTTATTTGCAAATGTTTTATGCAATATTCCCATTTTGGCATAAGTTAAAGGAACCATATGTAAGATTGTGGCCAAAACTTGTACTGCAATCACTTTCAAATTACTGTAGAGCGGTGTATCCCCTCCCCCTCCCCCTGACTCGAGGTTGCCAGATAGGCTGCAGGATCCAGCAGGAACGTAGGCTGCTACAAGGAGCTGCAGCTGTGGTAACTAGAGCAGAGCTGGCAACCCGGATGCCGAAACACTACTGACTTTGTGATTAGTAGATAGGTGGAGGGTGGGGCATCAGGCCAAAACACAACATGACAACATCAACATCAGTTGAGGGCTGCAACTTCACTTTTAAATGACAATATCCTGTCCGGACGTCTGTTGTCATTGATATAAGTATTTGAAATGAACATGATTTCTTAATGTCTAGTGACATATCAGGGCCATTTTATGATTAACTGAAATACATTTCTTACATACGGTTCCTTTAAATTCACAACTTTGGATGGAAACAGCTGTTTACTCACCCTTAAGTTGTTCCAAACCTATGAATTTATTTCTTCTGCTAAACACAAAAGAAGATATTTTGAAGAATGTCTGTAACCAAACAGTTTATGAGCCCCATTGACTTGCATAGTATTATTTTTTTTCCTATATGGAAGTCAATGGGGTCCATCAACTGTTTGGTTACCCATATTCTTCAAAAATATATTTCTTTTTGGATGAACTATCCCTTTAATACGAATGTGATAGAGCAATCATATTTTGCATTTCAACATCTTAAGCTGAAAAAAAAAAAAAAAAAAAACTAAGCCCAAGAATGTACAAAAACAAAATGTCTGTGACAAGCCAGCATTGTAATTCTTTGGCACAGAACCTTTTATTCCTGCACTTTTGTGTGTAGCTTGTTGTTGTAGCTCCTGTGTGTCTGTTCAAGGCCTCTAATGAGTCTCAGTTGATCAGGACATTTTGTGTTCACTCACGCAATTACAGGACGAATGCCAACAACTCTCTCCCTCTCTCTCTCTCTCTCTCTCTGTAATAAAGCGAAAAGGTCTTACTCAGCTGTTGGATGTTGTTATGAATTTGCAAGCTACACTGCTTGCTGCCCGGCAGAGAGAGAGAAAGAGCAGAAAAAGCCAAGATTGAAAACAGACCCTCATACTTTGTAAATGTGTATGCGTGAGCTCTCAGCACCGTATGCTGCTATTGACACACCTTCCCTCCACCAAAACCGCACTTTATTCCATTGCATTTTCCATTTTTTTTTTTTTTTTTGGCTTGAGCGCCGTCTGCACAGAGTGCTTTTCTGCACTGAAAAGAACTTTCTCTCCTCTTTTTGTTTCTTCTCCTTTTCTTCTCTTCAGCAGGGCAGTTCATTGTGAGAGTTGCCAAAATCCATCTCATTTCCCTGCGGCTCGTGTTTTCAGCGAAATAGAAACGGTCGACTGTTGCTGAGGAGTTCTGGCTGGGCTCGTGTTGTTGTGTTTCCTCAGGTCTACTAAACCTCTGGAAGAAAGACACCTTCTCCACACGGTACGCTGTCTTTGTTTTCAGGGAAATGTCATTGCTCACAGGTTGCTCTTTCATAGCTCATGAACTACTGTTCAAAGTTTTTTAAGAAAATTATACTTTTATTCAGCAAGTACTCATTAAATTGATCAAAAGTGACAGTAGAGAAATTTATAATGTTTCAAAAGATTTGGGGCTGTGAAAAGATTAATCGCATCCAAAATAAAAGTTTGTGTTTACATAATATATGTGTGTGTACTGTGTATAATTAATTTTGTATATATAAATACACACACATGCTTGTATACATTTAAGAAAAAAATGTTATTTATATATATAAAAAAGAATTTTATATAATATAAATTATATATAAATATATACAGTATATGTATGCAAATATTTCTTAAATATATACATGCATGTGTGTGTTTATATATACACAATAATTAACCACAGTACACACACGTATATTATGTAAACACAAACTTTTATTTTGGATGCGAAAAATCAATGCAATTTCTCAAAAAGAATCCTGAAAAATAAAATGCATCACAGTTTCTGCAAAAATATTAACTGTTTTCAACATTGACAATAATCAGAAATGTTTCTTGAGCAGTAAATCAGCATATTAAAATGATTTCTGAAGGATCATGTGACACTGACGACTGTAGTAATGATGCTGAAAACTCAGCTTTGCATCGCAGAAATAAATTATATTTTAAAATATATTCAGATAGAAAACATTTATTTTGAATTGCAATAATATTTCACAATATTTCTGTTTTTACTGTATTTTTGATCAAATAAATGGAGCCTTGGTGAGCATTGGCTGTTTTCAAAAACATGCAAAAAATCTGTCAGACCCCAAACTTTTGAACAGGAGTGTAATGGTGTTCTCACCTACTCACTTAAGTAAATAAAGTAAAAAATAAAGATGTTTCTCTTAAAACAGACCCGAATGATCCACTACTCATCGTCCAGAAAGCAATAAAATGCTCAGATCGTTCAATGCAGATTGAAATCTGGGCACAGTTTGAGACATTCTTCTCAAAACTCTAAAAGGAGACACATGTGAGATTATTGGGATCTTTCTCAGAAGAAACTTGAGACTTAAGCAAAACTCTCTCTTTGCAGGAATAGTCAAGACATTTAAGAGATCTCATCTGTGACTTTTCTGTCATTAACTGCATTAGGCTTTAGTCTGTGTTACCTTTGTAGTGATGTTGGTTTTACTAGCAAGTGAGTGAACCCTGCTGTGGTCATTTGACTAAATAAACAGATCTGCTGCCCAACCTCCTCTCCGTCTGGGACCCTGGAGACCGAAGCTTTAGCTCCATCCCTCCCTCACGCAGCTGTACGAGAGACCACTACAAAACGCCACACGTCGAGAGAGAGACGAGCAGAGGCATACAGCGAGAAGTTAGCAGGAACACAGGCTTTTCCTAGACATGCTTTTGATCTGACGTCCAGGCGTCTGCGCTGCTAAAGGTGAGAGATGGGAGTGGATTTAACTGTCGTTTCCGTCGGGTTTTCCTCCATGAGGAGTTGGAAAAAACGCTGGTTTGATGCATTTTTGTAGTGTTAGTGAACGACAGGGAAAAGCAAAGCTGTAAAAGAGGCTGGTCAGCAGATTTGTGATATTTTCCAGAAGTTAGGTTGACGATTATAGCCTGAACTTTGTTTTGAGGACATTCGTAACCCTCTCACGTTATTGAAGGTTAATGCTCGTTCTGTCACGGAGAAGTTTATCGTTTTCATCCAGATGTGGGCGATGATAGATGGGCATTAGAGGGCTTGTGAGATTTATCTCATCTTAGAGATTCTCTGTGAGACTTTTTCTGCTTTTATTTGGGAAAAGCTCAATTCTGCCGTTTGTTTGTGTGTTAAACACTTTGCATTTGAACGAGAATGTGCTGAGTTCAGCGAGAGCAAACAAATCTGTTTTACAGCCTGTGTTTGAACGCACTTACACAGCGTCGTCAACTTCGGTTAGACTTCACAGATGTTTATTTTGGTTTGTGAGGTGTTGTAATGTAGTGTTGTCCTCTGTGTGTGTTGAAGTGCGGTACTGATGGTTTATTTGAACGCTTCTGCTGTCTTTTCTCAGCAGTGTTTGTGTGTCGTATAACAGCATTTAAAGGCCGGCTGCATACCAGAATCTAGGTGGTGTTTATATTCATGACTTTTATCAGATGCTGCTTACAAACATTTAGATGAATTGATTAGAATCATCATGATGAGCCTTTGTCCCCAAAAAAACTAAATATATATATATATTTATATGTGTGTGTGTATGTATATATATATATATATATATATATATATATATATACACACAGAAATATATATATATATATATACATAAATATATATATGAAATATGCAGTGTTTACAAAAATCAATTGTGCATGAATTATTTTTCACTGCAACCCAAACATTTGTAAAAGTCAGAGCCAGTTGTAGGTCATTGGCACTGACGGTTATCTTAAGCGTAGGACTTTGTATATATTTCGATCAGTCTGGGTTGTAAGGCACACAGATGTTCAACAGCTGATCTCAGTTTCCAAAGCTCTCGTATGCTAATGCGCTGGTGCAGAACCTTCATGGCACGGCGTCCTAGAAAGTCCCATTACTCATGCGGTTCTTATTCAACTCATTGTATCATGATGAGTTTCTGTCCAGTTCTTCTAGAATGTGCTGTTATTAGTCACGCATGTGAGTAAGACATGAGTGTATGCGATATCTGTGATAGGATTGAGTTGTTGACGTTGGGACGGAAGGATCGCTCTATGACTGTTGCGTCACCAGCTGTTTCCTGACCCCCCCTCCCATCTGGGCCGCATACCAGTCCCATGAAAAATGTGCTCCCCATTAGCAGCGGATGAGTGGAGCTCATGAACAGGGTCAGGCAGAACCGCAAAGACCCCCGTGTGCCGACATGATCTGCTGCGCTTGAGTCACGGAACATACAAAACACTTCAGGAAGTGCATCTTTGAGTGCTCGGTTTCTTCAACGGCACAACACAGAATACCATTAATATTAAACTTAACATCAGATAAACCATGTATATGCCTCTAGCTAATAGTTAAATTGCGACGTTTGTCCCTTGATAGGATTTTAAATGTTTAAAAAATCATTAATTCATTCATTAATTTTAATGTTATTATTTAATTCTGAATTTTGCACTTCATTTAATTGGCTTTGCACAATGACAAGTTGAATGATCTAAAAAAATCTATTAGTCATTCATTCATTCATTCATTCAGTCATTCATTCGGTCAATCATTCATTGGGTCATTCATTTATTCATTTGGCCATTCATTCATTCATGCATGCATTCATTCATTCATTCATTCGGTCAATCATTCATTGGGTCATTCGTTTGGGCATTCATTCATTCATTTATTGGGTCATTCATTCATTCATTAATTTATTGGGTTATTCATTCATTAGGTCATTTGTTCAGTCATTAAATCATTCATTCATTCATTGGGTCATTCATTCTTTAACTAGGTAATTCATTCATTCATTCATTCATTCAGTCATTTATTGGGTCATTCATTCATTAATTTATTGGGTTATTCATTCATTAGGTCATTTGTTCAGTCATTAAATCATTCATTCATTGGGTCATTCATTCTTTAACTAGGTCATTCATTCATTCATTCATTCATTCATTCATTCATTCATTTATTGGGCCATTCATTCATTCGTTCAATTATTAAGTCATTCATTCATTCATTCATTCAGTCAGTCAATCATTCATTGGGTCATTCATTCATTCATTCATTCAGTCAATCATTCATTGGGTCATTCATTCATTCGGTCAATCATTCATTGGGTCATTCGTTCGGGCATTCATTCATTCATTTATTGGGTCATTCATTCATTCTGTCATTCGTTCAATTATTAGGTCATTCATTCATTCGGTCATTCATTCATTCGGTCATTCATTCATTGTCTCTGTACTAGTATTCTGCACATTGACAATGAAGTTCTAATTAAAAAAGGTTTATTTTAAAAACATCCACCCTTCCTTCCTTCTATCCATCCATCCTCTTTTCTCCTGAGTTCTCTTATAAGTATATCAATATCCAATTTACCAATATCATCATGGTATTACCATGCATGGCATCATATCTTAAAAACTATTTCATGGTTTTCCATTTTATTTCCTTGCAAATTGTCCAAAAATCAAGATATTAGTATGGGACCAAGTCCTAAAAACTATAGTATTACCATAGTAAATGCCCATAAAAAAATTATATTAAGATATTACTGTGGCAGATGGCAAAGACACATCGGTATAATTCAGATTTTAGTCTCCTTCGGCACTCAAACAGAAGTTTTTCTTCTTTCATCAGGGTGAAGTTCCTTCACTCGTTCACTCAAGTGTCTGTTTAATCTGCTGTATCCTGCGGTTAATGACCACTAAGATTACGGCACGCAGAAATAACAATGATGACCAACGACTATTACTATTAAGAATGCAGAAAGAAAGACAGATGATGCTATCTTCATCAGTCTAAATGAGCTGCATTTCTGTCTGTCTCTCTGCACTCAGTCCAAGTCAAACAGAGACACAGGGAGACAGTGTTGGGTTCGACTAGGAAAACTGGCTTAGCAGACCAAAGAAAATATGAACAGACTTCCTTTAGATAGCTCTCTTTAAGAAAAACAAGAACACTGTATGTGTGTGTTTGTGTGTGTGTTTGGATTGGCATGTGAGTGTTTGTATGCATGACGGTTTGTTGTGTTTCCGCATATTTCATATTGCATAAATTGCATATTTCAATGCAGATGCTTGTAGCTACACAAGTTTGATTTCATGCATTGCTACGTTAATAAATGTGTCTGACCAGGTTGCATTCTCAGTGTTGCCACAAGGAGCATTATAGATGTGTGTAAACTTCTACAGTCAGTTTACAAACTACTACAGTCATGGAAAAGTTAGTTAAACAGTTGATATGTGTATATCTATCCTCCTGAATAATAACACATTCAGTTTAAATCCACAGGAAACATTATCACCCCCTTGAGTTCCAACGTTTTCTACTGTGACAACCTTACATACCCTTTTCATCTCTGTGCGTGCCGTAACTCTGTCTGACGCACCCACCGCTAGCCTAGCTTAGCACAAAGATATTGTGCTAAGCTACTCCGCCCAAGTAACAGTGCTTCGCCTTCTGAGAATATAGTTCCCAGTATGTATACGGTTAGAAGATGGCTGTGTCTCATGTGACATTGTTATTTGTACACGCTATGACTATACAAACTATATTTTGTCACTTATTGGGAGCATTATGCTAGCTGGAGCCGTTTACCTCCAGTCTTTGTGCTAAGCTAGGCTAGCGGTGTGTGCGTCAGACAGAGTTACGGCACGCACTGAGATGAAAAGAGTATGTATGGACTTATCTAACTCTGGGGGATCCGGTGAATAAGCTAAAGTCCCAAAAAGTCGGCGTGTTCCTTTAAGGCACATTAAGGGTCAGGTTTACTAAACAGGGCAAATTAACACAGCGCAATTCCAAAAAAGTGCCAATGGGAGTGGAAAGTTCTGCTCGTGATCTACTAACGACTGGCAAATTAAAGAGCACCGACGCAACGGATAATTTACATAATGACCACAATCTACCATAAGAACAGCAAATTAGTGTCTGGTTTAAGACTTGCTTTTTTGGGGTGGTAAATAATGGTGTAAATACCAGTAAATTGACGAGCCCAAACCTTAGTGAATCCCTTTGCATGATTATTTTAAATACTCTCCCCTCCCATAAATTTTGCATCTGAAAGGGAAACTCCAACAAAATATGCAATAAGATCAGCCGCAAAAATAACTGTGTCCACGCCTTTTCAGCTCCAATTTTTCACTGCATGGTTTTGATAAAATCCTGACAGTAGTTTGAGGGTTTGCGCTGGATCAAGCTGTTAAAAATGGCCCTAAGTATCACTTTGAGATTGCACACTTGCAGAGTGTACTTGTGTCGAGTGTGTTTCTGGTCTTACGCTCATCATCCCTCCATCACCACAGGAATGCTAAAGCCACTTCCTCATCCTTCATTTCCTTTCCTTCTCTGTTGCTCTGATAGCAGGCTGGTTGAACCGTGAGTCCGAGTGTGAGCTGTAATCATTTAAAGCTGTCTCTCGATGAGTGTTTCTGATGTGGGGGTGTTCGACGGGTTGGGGTTTGGTTTGATGAGTTTATGTTTTTGACTGTGACTGTATTATCTTTCAGAGTCATTCCATCTTTGGCTTTTTTAGTCATTGTTTAGTGGTGTTTACCAAGGCACGCATCACTTGTTGGTCATAGTTAACTTACGGTTGGTGTTTTGTTAAAGCCACAGTATGGAATTTTTCTCCACTAGGGGTCGCTAACCTCTTTACAATAACAAAGGCGTAGTTTGATGACGCAACACATGCTAAGAATTATGGATGTTGTCGTCAACGTCAAGCCGACGAAATAATAATGTTTATGGTTGACTGAATACATCAATGTTTTTATCATGACTGTGATATGAAGCAGTTCGGGATTGCTAAGAGACAGCTATCAGCTCCACACCCGTCGCGAGCTCCCGCAGATATAAAAGGAATACGGACATTTCATTCTACCGAACTACACGCAGAATTACTACTCACAGGTCAGTTTATTAGACAAATTAAACTTGTGAGTTAACGCAGCGCTGTTTCACTTGGTCTAACATTACATTATCACACTAAACTGCATTTGAATGTGTTAAAATGTATGTGTTAGTTTGTCTGTATGAGACTAGCAGTAAGCTAGATCAACATTAGAATAACATACAGATCCTATTATAACATTTTATCATTGTTGAACTATATAAAATTGATTAGTATTATGTAAATGTGCTCACCTGTTTAATAAAGTACATGTAGGAGCGGTCAAAGTCTCGGACGTGGAGCTCTCGTTTATATACTGTCTATGGGAGCTCTAGGCATCTCGAAAACACTGCGCTGATATTGATTCTCGTTTTAGTTCTCTTTTTTATCCAAAGTCTGCTTGCCATGGTCCGTAATGTTTGAACGAAACAACAACAGCGTGCAAATAGACATTGCGAACTAAACAATTGTCCACGTCTGTCGCTTTGGTTAATCAGAGGGCTCTGCTCATAGCTCTGGTCACCATGGCAGCACGAGCGGAAACCAGGGACAACGCGGATATGACGCCATTGACTGCGACAAAATGGAAATAAAGAAACGTGCCGTGTCTAAAAATTAAATTAAAATTTCTCCTGGTTTGAAAGTTGTTGGAAACAGTCGGGATGATGTAAGTACACAACTATAAAAAATATATAACATAGATATAGTGATTTTTGCTAATTTTAAAGCAAAAAAGTTACATATTGTGCCTTTAAAAAAAAAAAAAAAACTTTTCACCTGCTGGACCATAAACCAGGTGAAAAAAAATTCCAGAGATGTGCACTGAAGGAGAGATGCGAGCCACATCTATAGACCAAAATGCATTAGCTGTGTTGAATTTAAGTTCAGTAAATTCCTCTTCCTGTCATTACAATTCAACTTCCAGTGCACTGTTGCCAATTAAATTTAAATGCACGCTCATGAACTGAAAAGGAGTCGGTTCTTCAATTCTGAATTTTGCTCAACGCTGAAGTCTTTCTAGTGTCCTCAATTGCTTGAGGGAATTCGTTTAAAAATGAATATCATGCAAAACATGCATAGCAATTTTTATTACATTTACATTAAAAGAATACAGCAAATACTCTCCTGTCAATCAAAAACACATTGAGCTACTGACGTCGTGTGGACGATGTTAGACGTTGTGTCGCAGTGCTTCATCGCGCCCTTAATGGCTTCAGCATCTGTGTTTGGGAAAGGGTCTGAAACTCCAGATGTGGCCAATAGCTTCAGGCTGCAGCTTTTCCCAGTTCCTCAGCATCCGGAATGGAACTTTCTGGCATTCTCTGGTGACATCTCTCTGGCTCCGAGTCACTCGAAGTCTGCCCGAAAAGTTATAAACACGACCATAAAGTCAAAATTGTGCAGTGCTTTGGAGAATTACGAGAAACCGGGAGAAAAAGGAGGCGAACTTTAACTTGTGGATTCGCCTGTTTAATGTGGGATGTTTCTAAATGCTTTTTTTCCATAACAATTCATCCTTAATGAGTTGAGAGGAGAGAACAGTTAATGTGAGTGATGCTGCCTCCCACATGAAACACACTCGCTGCTCCTCCTCACCACACTTATTTCTGCACTCCTCACAGATGCTTTTACAAACCAGCAGCCTGAAACCCCAGACACGCTGTCAGCCCATACGCCCCAAAAACATGGCTGTAGAAACAATTTTCACTCAGAAATTGCTAGTAAATTATCAGTAACGCATTACATTAAACATGAAATTTTTAAGTATTTATAGAATTCTCTTGTAAAACATATTCCAATAATCTTTGTTTTACTTGCTGCTTTGAAAAATATATTTTTACATTGTACATTATTACGACATGAAAACAAACTGACTGAATTCAGAGGATCTTACAATTGCATTTAATTATGAGGTGACAATTCAGAGATTTTGTTTAGACATAGAAACTGTTTACCAAAAAGAATCTATGCACTGCTTTATTGTTAATTTGATCAAAATGCTTAATTGTTACACTAATTCACCATTGTATTATCTTGCTAAATGTTGAAGAACAAAACGTATCATAATTACATGGCTATTGATTTTTTGTTTTTATATGATACCACAATGATCAAAGGGGAGACGCTTTATCAAAATTAATTTTCCCTCGCTTAAAAAATAATAATTGGTGTATAGTCTTTAACTCAGAAATTGCTAGTAAATTTTACAAATAATTACAAATAACAGATTGAATTAATCATTAAATTTTGCTGTCGAAAAACTGAATTCGTTTTTTCTTGTAAAGCATACATTATTTTAAACTTCTAAACAATTTTTTACAGTGTATGAGTTAGACAAAGATCTGAATGATTTTGATTAGTCAGAAACTCATAATACTGGTAATTCTAACATTAATGCACCATTAGTCTTAGTATTCATAGTATTTACTTTTCTTTATTTATTTCATTTATTCACTTATGTTTTTTTTATATGTTCCTTGAGGTTCACTTATAATGGTAATAAAGTGTTTTGCACACACAAAAAACAAATAGATATGCAGAAAAACGATTATTTTCAACCTTCATTCTGACTGTCTGAAATGATGTGTTTTTAAGGGGCGGCTCCTTTAATGCTTGTCAGTAAACGGCCACTGTTTGTTATGATAAGCTACTGTCATTGCATAGGAAACTGTATCAACGCCCACTCGCTATTGCATGCAAGTGTTTTGAAAACATTATCCATTTAAAACCGTCATTTACAGACAAAGCATTATGAAATCATTTACTTACAGTTTATGATGCAGCTGCTGTCAGATCCAGCAATTGGCTGCTTCATCTTTCAACAAAAGTTGCTTTGCTATCTCTCCATTACACTGTGCTTCACTGACAAAACTAAATGCTCCGAACAAACATATGCTCCTCTGACACGATCCGGGACGCCACTGAATAAACCATCCACTTGTTTCCGATACTAGTATCCTTCTGAAGTCTGTTCAGAGACACTAATGAGCTGTTTAAACTGGACGCTTAAAACGAACGCTCTTTCACTCTTCCATTTGTCCTGTTGTGGACTGACTCAAGTGCGTGGAGTAAGTACATCAGAAACTGAAAACACATCTGTATAGTCATCTGTATCCAGTGTAGACAGCGTCACTGATTATAATGGGTTCTGTTTGCTTTTTTTTTTTTTTTTTTGCCTTTCAACCAGAGCGTTCAAATCAGAGGCTAAAATCAGGCTTGGAAAAATGCCTTTTATTTCTAAATTATGACTTTTTTTGATGTAACAATCATAATAACATTATAAGGGCACCCCAGGAAGCATTATAAAATAATAAAATAATCCAGTTCATGCCCCGTTTAAGACATTTCTCCTTATATAGAACTTTTTTGGACATAAAATTGAGTCAAGAATTCTAGAGTTCTTTACTGAACCCCACTGAACCTTGTTAAAGAGAGTGTGTAGAAGATGAGATCAGCTTACATGAGTAGTAGACTTTAGGTCTACTTAGTGTTGACCGAATTTGAGTAAGAGGGTGATTGGAAAATATCTTGCTCGTCTCTTGTGGTTTTAGGTAGTGGGAAACTAAACTAACCAAGGATAACCATGACAGAGATGGACAGTGTTGGAGGAACAAAGTGAAAGGGCTTCAAGATGGTCTGTAGAAAAAGGGAAACAGGCAGTAGTAGAAAAGTAGTACATGCTGTAGAAATAAAATGTTAAGAGTTCGTCCACTCATCTCAGATATTACAACAATCCCCATCTCTGGTCTTTTTCTATGTTTCTGTTTTTCAATGTTTTGAGTTTGTGCTGAACCATTTCCTGCTGTTGTTGCGCAAGTCATTTAATGGGAGTTATTTTTTTGAGGATGAAAAAACGTCTTCAAAGTTACAAAGCACAAAGTCAATCCAAAGGGAGTTATTTTGTATATTAGTAAGCAGTTTCTGAACTCCCTGAAATGCCTCGATTGTAGTCTTGAGTTTTCTTCCTGGAACAAACACGTCACAATATTCCTCATTTAAATAATTAATATTTAAAGGCATACGCAAAATATAGGGGGCGGGGCCTGATTGAGTTAATAGTGTGTTGAAACTCTCGGTTATGGTAAGGGGCGGGACATTTCACAAACACACTTGAAGCGGTTGACCAATCAGAATATGCTGGTCCAGCCGACCAATCAGAGCACATTGCACTTTTTGGAATGAGGGGCTTCATAGAGACAGGAACTAAACAGAGCTTTACTGACAGACTGGGAAGAGAGGAGCTGCAACAATGAACAATATGTAAAAAATACTGTGTTTTTCTTTTTGAACATTCAAGCATGAAAACCTATTCTAGTAGATCCCAAAAACAAAATCAAGATCAAGACTAAAACAAAGATTTAGGTTTGGCAAAACCTGTAATTCAGCCATGAAATTATTTGAAACACCAATATTCAGTGAATATTTTTATAACACTTAACAATAAAGTCCCATTAGTTAATGTTAGTTAATACACTAGCCAACTGTTTATTGTTGGTTCATTTCAATTCCATTAAATAATATTAATACCTACTTTTGATTTTAATAATAGTACATTTTAAAATATATTAATAAATGCTTTAGAATAATTTGAAGTGTTAGTTCATGTTAACTTATTCAGTTGTCTGATGTTAGCAAAGAGAACAAAAGTGTTACCATAATTATAATAATAATAAACAGTTTTCTGCCAATTTTTGTAATTAGTTTAACTGTAAACTGTTTATAGATTAAAGTGTTCAATATTTTTGATATTGAATTTAGATTCTAATATAAATATAAGGTTACTAGTGTGTGTATTTGTTAATTTACAATGAATTTAAATATGATTTATCCAATCAGACATTAGAGCCGAAACAGTCTGTTTAATAAAACAGCAAGAAATGGGAGTGGATGTTTTTCTGGACAGTGTGAAACTGTGCTTGGAATGCTTTGTTTTTACTTTCTTCTTTGTTTCTGCATCTCCTGTTGGAAATCACACAAATGTTTTCAACTTCAACTTTCATTTTGGGGTGAATTACCCCTTTAAAGGGATTGAGGCAATCGGTTTCCGCGACTAAAATGAGTTATCCTAACTTGTTGGGTTTTACAGTGTAGTAAAAAGTCTTTGATTCGTATTACAGATCTTAACAAGATTCAACTAAGATTGTAAATTGGTGGGTTTTGTCTTTTTTTTCCATTGTAAAGTTATGAAATATCTGCAAACTCCTCTCTAGAAGTGTTTTGTTGTTCGCTGAGGGAGTTGATGGGGGTTTGGGGATCGACATCACCGTCTCATCATCCCAGGGGAAAGCAGGGATAGAAAAAGAGAAACGTTTATTTTAACAGGGACACACTGGATCAGTTTTCCCACAGCCTGTGCCAAAAGTTTAGCTCTGGGAGGGCTGATCCTAAAGCAGCGCCCACCTTTAATAAATGCTAATCGAGAACAGGAAGACGGGATGAGAGTTACATATGTGTGCGCACACGTGTAGGAGCTGGCCGTCCTCCAGATAGATAACCATCTCTGTGTTTGGCCCGAGACCATGCTGCTTTTTTCATAACTAGCGATAAGAGCCTGTAAACCTTTTGTACGGTGAGATTAGATGTGATGAATGGTTTGGGGTCAGTCCTCTCGCTGCGTCAGTCCTCTCTCCAGTGTTCATAAAGTGAGGGAAGTACGGTATACTCTATAATAATATTAGAGCTCCATACACTTAATGTATGTGCTGGTCATCAAATCTGCTGACTCTGTCTTAAACGTGTTTGCTCTGGGGAAGATGATCAGAGGTGAATAAAGAGCTGAGAAATGTACTTAAGTTAAAGTCACATTGAAATCAAAATTGACACTTTTTTTATGGAATATTGCAGTGTTTATTATAAATGATTATACATCCACCTCATTATTGTCATGTGTCCTCTTTAATAAAAAAAACTTCTCTTCTCATCTCTTCTCTTCTCTGATGATGTTTACTGGCGTGAGGGCGGGACAACCTGTCACTCACATGAGATCCACCAATAGCAAACCACAACCAATCCAATCAATTCCTCACGGACAAAATCAAGTTCCACCCTACATATTTTCTTGTTCGAGAAGCCATTTCACTCGGATATAAATTTCAATAGGGAACAGACATAGCCTAGATACACAAATACTTTGTCAAACATTTTACTCAATTAAAAAAAAAACATTGAGTGATATTAAACAATTTTCCATCATTCAATGTTCATTCAATTGTACATAAGTACTTAAAAGTTGATTTTGAAAAGAATAAACTGAGATTTTTCTTATTTTGATTCATGCTATGGTTATTTAAATAAAGTATGTGTTTATAGTAGTGAAGTTCTGTTACTCAAATACTTTTACACATCGAAAGATGTTATTGCTCAAATGTTGCTCTTTCATTGTTCAGGAGACTTAAAGAGTTTGGTCCCCAAAAATGAACATTCTGTCATTATTTACTCATGCCCTCATGTTGTTTCAAACCTGTATGGCTTGCTCTCTTTTGTGGAATTTTTTTTTTCTTTTTTTTTTGTGCATGCAATGAAATGCCCCTAGCAGTCTTCAAAATATTTCTTTTGAGTTCCGCAGATTTAGAGTGACATGAGGGTGAATAAATTATGACAGAATTGTCCTTTTTGGATCAACACCCTTTTAATGGAGCTCTGAGTCAACACTGTCTGAGATGTTTATACCAAAACACCCTAGCAACTGCTCAGCATCATGCTATCAACCCAAAATAGCATAGGAATTGCCAAGCAATGCTCTAGCAACCACCTAGCAATGTCAAACAACCACTCAGAACACTTTGGCAACTGCATAGCAACACCCTGGCAACCATCTAGAACACATAAGTAAGCAAGCAAGGCTTTATTTATATAGCAGCATTTTAGCCGGTGTTAACAATGTGCTTTACAGAAAAGAAAAGCATGTACTGTATATGCATTCACAGAAAAGAAACAAGCAGACAAAGAAAAAAATCCATTGATGATAAAAATTCAAATCCTCAAGGAATGGCTCTAGTAATACTTTTTAAAAGTGCATAGTCTAGTTCCTGAGTCTAGTTCCCTTAATGTGTACTGTGAATGTGTTGTCTCATCACCACACGGAGAGGACAGCAGCGGACACACTCTGTGTTTCGCAACATTTCAGGAGCCCTGGTGTCCGAGGGGGATTTTTGGATGATTTTATTCCTGGTCTTGCTGGTCTGCGTGTCTCTCACACACCCACGCTGAATCTATACACATGTTCCCGAACACACACAGGAAGCAGGAGGCCCTGCAGCTGAATGCAAAGAACAACATCTAAAATTGTTTCTTTTCTCAGTGCCTTTGTTTTTCTTTTTCCCACTTTTCTTTTAAGGCTGTGTATGTTTCCCAGGAGTCCGTGCAGAAGAACAGACAGCAGTTTTGGTGACTATACCCCCCCCCCCCCCAAACTGGCTCCCACTTCATCAGTGCGGCGCTGCCAGATGTTTAAGGAAAACAATCTCCCGTACAAAGATAATCCCAGCAGAGACGAGCAGCTTGGGGGTAGTTTATATGGGTGCAGGAACGACGGTCCTTGCGGAAGCCGTGTTACGTCTGGTGGGAATTATGGGATGTTTCTGTTGTGTGACAAAATGACACATTTGAGAGTGTTAGCAGGAGCTGGGGATGCTGGGAAGGGTCAGACGAGCACACGGTTCCCATCCCATCACCCACACACACACACTCTCTAAAGACACTCAGACACTACATCTGTTTATATTAAGTAGACCAATATATCATATGATAGAATGATAGAGCTATTTGACTCAACCATCCATATAACTAGTGTTCACCATGACTAGACAGTAAGAAACTACCTAGCAACCACCCAGAATGCCTTTGAAACCTCACATCAACTCTCAAAAATGCTTACAGTGCATTATAAGCCGCATAGCAATGCCTTGGTAACCACCCATAATATCTTTAAAACTGCATAACAACACTCTAAAATGCTTAGAAAGCCTTTGCAACTGCATAACAATTTACTGGCAACCACCCAGAACACCTTAGAAACCTTATAGCAACACTCTAAAATGCTTTGGACACTCAGCTATTTCATAGCAATGCCCTGGCAACCTCCCAGAATGTTGTTAAGACTGTGCAGCAACTCTTTAAAATTGAACTGCTACAAACTTGACTACTGACAGCAACACCCTAGTAACCATCCAGAACACCTTAAAACCACACCGCAACATACTAAATTGCTTAGAACACTTTAGCAAATGCATAGTAACACCCTAGCAACCTCCCAGAACATCTTAAAAAGCATGTAGCAACACTATAAAATGCTCAGAATGCCTTAGCAACCACCCAGGACACCTTAAAAAACACATAGCAACACTATAAAGTGCTTAGTATGCTGTAGCAACTGCATAGCAACACCCTGGCAACCACCTAAAACAGTTATACTGTGATCTCACCTGCATTCTTGAAGGATTTCTGTCTTTTCATGTTGTATTGCTGGTGTTTCTGTCATGCATGCTTATTTAATGTATGAAGTCAACAGTGCCAGGCGAGGGTGGATGACAGTGTCAGCATTAGATTTCCATTGTATTCTGTAGTATAATTGTTTTAGCTTGAGCTCTTTTCAGTGATCTGATGGCTTCTGCATGAGTCTGTGGTCTCTCTGACGCAGGTTGGCCACAGTGAAGCTTTTCTAGAGCCCAGAGAGACGTTAGCATGAAAAAGAGCCCGTTCTGACATGGACCTCAGCCTTATTCTGGCCTCTCTCTCTCTCTTTCCTTCAGAGCTACCGTTCTTTAGTGTTTCATATTCTTCTTCTTCTGTTTTTTAGCCAGAATTTCTCTCTCTCACTCTCCCTCTGAAAGGCTTTGATTCAAAGCTCTTTTCATTGCTGGGCTGCTTGGCAGCGAAATATTCCACCGTATTCATCTCTCCTTTTTTTCAGATGTTATGTTTTTTTCTGTCGCTCTTGGTCTCGCTGCAGCTTTCAGAGGACTCAGCACATTATAAAGCTAGAGGAGTAACTGCAGCTCACTAAACCTGATGCTTCTCATTTTAAAATGGCCTATTTTTACTTGCATTGACTGTTCGATTCCTTCAAAATAGTTGTATGCATTTTCATAAGGATTTAAATGGTTCATTGACTCACAATGATGTGTATGTGTAAGCATGACTCCTGGGGTCTCTGTGTGCGTCCCCTGTGTATCGGAGATCATGAGAAAGTTTCCAAGTCTTTTCTGGGAATACACACTGGACAAACTCCTCCTAAAGCAACTATAACAGCACTTAAGGCTCCTTGTTCTCTTCTGTACGTCGCTCCTGAGGGACCGGCAGCATTTTATGAAGTGCGTTTTTATGAAGTTCAGCATATAAGTGACGAGAGAGAGAGAGTCTTAATGGGCGTCTCGCAGGATTTGTGAGGGATGGTTGATTTTGATTGCTCCGGTGAGATAGTGATGATAGTTTTAAAAGACACAACAGTTATTGCCTGGTTGGAAAATGTTTTCAATATAAAGTGTATGTGTTTACTGTTCTGCTGTTAGGTCTAATACAGTTTGAGTAAAAACGAATAAGAAAAATACTACATTGAGGTTTATGAGGGCAGAAAGGTTATTTCTTCCTGAAATCTGCTTTATTTCATGAAGCAACACTTGAGAACATCGAGTTTAATTGTGTGGCTAAAAATACCAATGATTAGATCACCCTACCAAACATATTTTATCAGTTAAGAACATTTCTCCAGAGTTAAGCATTTCACTCTTTTTCCAGCGACTCCCTCGAAGGATTCCTCCTCCGCTTTTTTTGCCCTCCGCCTCTTCTCCGCGATATGTTCTTCCGCCCTCTCTGGTTTTTCCCACACTGGTTTTGCACCCAGTGATCCAGCTTTAACTGTTTCCAGACCTCCAAAACACCCACCCCCACTCCACCCCACCCATCCATCCATTTCCACCCACAACAGCCCCGTCCGATCAACCCCTGTGTTTACTCACTCACTCACACACACACACACACACTTATCCTGTTGGATTTGGCTCGTTGTGACCTTTCACCCCTAAAACACCTTAAAAGGGATCAGATCTCTCATAATTGGACAGATCCTGTAAACTTTAATTGTTTATTTGTGCTTTCAGGAGCACATATAAACACATTTATCAAGTTTTTCAGTCTTTGTTAGTGGTGTAAGTCAATCCTTACTAGTACTATTGCAGAGGTATGATGTCATCAAACCTCTAAGTTTTAACACCACGGATTCAAGTTAAGTGTGTACGTCATCCTTCAGCTGATTTTATTTATTTTACTTATTATGAATTTTTTATATATTTATATAATATTTTATTTATATTTTATTTTGTTTTGTTATTTTTATTTTTTATTTTATTTGTCATTGTATTAATTTTGATGTTTTATATAGTTTTTTTAATTAATACATTGATACTTTTGTTCATTCACTCACACACACATTCATTTATTTAGTCTCACATTGATTCTGTTCATTCACTCTTACTGAGCATTCATTAATTTATTGATTTGCACATTCATTTTTGTTCATTCATTCACTCACACATTCATTCATTTATTGATTCTCACATTGATTTGTTCGTTCCTTTAATAATGCATGCATTCAATTATTGAATCTTAATTTGATTTGTTATTTTATTTTTATTTTTATTCATTCATTAATTTTATTTATTTTTTGTTATTTTTTGTTTATTTCTTTGTTTATATCTACAGTATATAAATGATACAGTAAAATATTTTATTAATGTAATTTTTATTAAGCTGTTGTTTTGTTGGGAAGCTCATCGTTACCGTAGTAAATGCCAGTGAATGTGCCGCAGTGAAAAATGCAACAATAAGAGCGTCTGTGAAACATGCTTCTGTTTGTGTGCAGTCAGGCATGTGTGTCCCTCTCTGAAGCCTGTGTGAGAAGCGACCCGTGTGTTATTCCACAGCGATGGACACACAAGCAGCACATCCAGTCCGTTGAATGTAGATATGCAAGAAAATTAAAGAGCATGACGTGGAAATACAGTCAGGAACTCTTTGTATATATTTTTTTCATGCGCATGAGTTTTTAAAAGGGCTTCGCTAGAGGAATATAACAAACTGAGGAATATTCTCTTTTGTAAAAATAAATGTTGAGGTAAGTTGAGTAAGATTGCCGTTTCCTTTGGCTTTGAGGCGAATCAATCCTGAGTTGTTTTTCCTCCGTCTGCAGAGTCTAAACGTGTCCTGCTCTGGAAGACAGCATGAAGAGTTTCACCATCAGCCGCTTCCAACTGACTGCCATGACAACAGGTAACAGACTAAACAAACCCCAAAATAATGACTTAGCCAAATAAACCCGACATAAAGCTCAGTGTATTCATGCCTGACTCTCGACGGCTTCTGTGTTTAATCTACAGAACTCAAAAAACAGTTTCTTTTATTGCTTATTTGACACTTTTGGTTATTAAAAAATCATTTCTAATCAAAAATGTCTGAAACATTAACCGATTTGGAAAACTAATTTATAGATTCTCACATGAAGATATTTTGTAGCTTAAAAAGCTGTTTCAAGTCAAGACAGCTGGTAGATATCATCATGCTTCCCCTGTTGATTAATCACAGTATAATAAGACAAATGTGTTGTATTAAAAGAAAGGGATTCAAGTTTTAAATCTAATTAATTACACAATGTGGAGATTAATTAATCACACATCAAATTACCCCCAAGTAAGTGGAGATTTGTGAATCAGTGCAGGAGAAAAAGCTCACAACCTTTTGAGATATGTTGTGTAACTGAAATCTACAGATGCAAATAGATAAAGTTTAATAAAATAAACACTTATTTTGGATGTTTTCTCTCCACTAGTCTGTAGTGTCTTGAAAAAAATAGCTACAAAACTTGTTAATCCCATTACTCTCATTAAGGAACCTTTTTTTTATAAGTTAATGTAGAGCAGTAGTGAAGTTTTAGTGAAGTGAAGTGCCAAATGTCACATGAACAAACAGGAAACCGGGTCTCATCGCATCCGCTTGTTGGAGAAAGTGTTAAAGGCAGTTCGAACTGACGGCGATATCTATGGACTTTTTAAAGGCAATCAGCTAACCTAGCTAGTTCTTTTCATTGTTAGAGTTTTTAATTGATTTAAATATCTAAATGTTAGTGATAAAAATAAAAATGAAATCTTTTAGATATCAATGGACATTGGTTATGCTCATCTCTGCTCATCTTGGGTAAAAACAAAGCACATACAAACGACCTGAAACGGAAGCGATGCAACCTGTTTTACAGAAGACGGTAGTTTGTTGCGCAATAACCCTCATGCTGGTGTGTGTGTGCAGGTTTGGTTCTGCTCTGTCTGGGAGGTTCAGGTCTGGAACTCAATCCCAGCGTTCCACAGGTCATCCTCTCCATCAACTCCTCCTTCACCATCACCTGCTCCGGCTGGAGGAACGTCACCTGGCACTACAAGCGGGAGGAGAATGCCCCGGCGTTTCACACCGAGGCGCGAAGTCCCACGTCCAGTGTTCTGAGTCTGGAGCAGGTGACGTGGACACACACCGGGGTTTACGTGTGCTCCGAGAACGGGACAAATGAGACCAGAGAGGTGGCTGTCTTTGTGCCTGGTAAGAGCATCAGTGTGTGTTACTCACGAAAATATTCAAAATTGGTTCATTAATACTCATAGACTACAAGTCAGGCAAGTTATATTTGAACATTTTAAGATTTGAACGGTAAATGTTAACATTAAAAACATTGACGTTTTTAGGTAGTTTTGAATGTGATTTTCTCATATTAATTTTCACTCACATATTCATTCAATTGTTCGATTTGTTCATTCACTCATGCATTCATTTACTAATTCTCAAATTGACTCTTAGTTTCAATCCCTTAACATTCATTAATTTATCGACTCTCACATTGTTTTATTTGTTAGTTTTTTCACTTACACATTCATTCATATATTGATTTGCACATTTATTCATTTGTTCACTCATTTAAACATTCTTTCATTTATTGATTCGCACATTCATTTTTGTTTGTTCATTCACCCACACATTCATTCACTTATTGATTCTTCCATTGATTAGTTCATTAATCACTCACACAATCAAGTCAAGTCACCTTGATTTATATAGCGCTTTATACAGTACAGATTGTTTCAAAACCGCTTGTAAAGTAGTGATAAAAAGACTATTGTCATTGTCCAGCTTAAGTCAGTTCAGTGTTGATTCAGTTCAGTTCAATAACCGTAAAGTTCATCAATTATTAAATGAGTTCGATTCAGCTCTGCAAAAAACAGTGATGTCATCATTCACTTTATTGATTCTCACATTGATTTATTCGTTTGTTCGCTCACACATTCGTGTATTTATTGATTCTCACATTCATGCATTCATTCATTTGATTTGTTTGTTCATTCACTCATGCATTTATTTGTTCACACATTGATTTATTAATTCTGTCTTCCTCAGATCCTGAGGTGTGGTTCCTCAAGAACGATCACAGTATGGTGACTAAGACGCGAGAGGAAAGCACGATCCCGTGTCTGGTGACGGACCCGTCGATAAACGTCACGCTGTACGAGAAAGACACAGATATGGTGGTGGAGGGCTCGTACAACCCCAGTGTGGGCTTCACCGCTGCCCTGGACGACAGAAACTACATATGCAGAGGAGAGCTGAACGGCCAGGAGAAAGAGTCCATCCCATTCTACGTCTTCAGTATATTTGGTATATTTGCTCAAATGCTCTTTTAAGCTTTGAAAAGGGTCATTTTTTTTGTTTTTGATGTTTCTCAGGAGATTTACTGGAGTTCGCAGTCAAGCTTCATTTAAAGGGGTGGTATAATGCCCTTTTCACCAGATGTAAAATAAATCTCTGATGTCCCCAGAGTGTGTCTGTGAAGTTTTAGCTCAAAATACCCCACAGACATTTTTATAAAGCATGTTAAAATTGTCACTTTTTGAGGGTGAGCTAAAAAAAACAGACCCTTTTTGTGTCTGTCCCTTTAAATGCAAATGAGCTGCTGCTCCTGGCACAGGGGGCGGAGCTTCAACAGATTGTGTCTTTTTACCTCACACAGACATGCACTGAAAATTTCAAAAACGTTTAGCCTTTTATGTTCAAACTGGAGTCAGACAATCTGGAGAGACTGAAGTGTCAACATGTAGAAAGCAACAGGACATTTCTGAATGGTTAGTTGATGAATTTATGTAGCTTATGTGTAGTTATCTTCTAGTCATTGATTAGCATATTCTGTCATGATAATCTATAAATCGCGTTCTGGGGGCGGGGTTTATGTAAATTTTAGGGTTAGTGATGTCTCTAACCCGGGAGGAATGTCGTGTAGTCCCATCCGTTTGTTGTAGTCCTTAAAAAACAATTTCTTTAAAAGCAAATATCTCACTTTGCTTTGAACTTTAAGCATCGTAACTTTGCAGATGTTGTTTATGCTCAAACAGCAACATTACACACTAACTCAAGTTAGAAAAGTGAAATCATAATCAACCACCCCTTTAAGTATCAACTTTGTCTGGAATCAGTGTTTCTCAGGAATTAAAGCAGACTCAAATGAGTCACTAGTCATCATTCAGTAAGAGTGTAGAGCTATAAAATATGAAATACAGAATGAGAAATGATAGAGTGCACATTGAGATCCCTGACTTGCAGACTGCAAATCTGAGTAAAGTTTGATATATTGAGACACTTAAGCAAATGTTTGCTGATCATTTCATTTAATTGCTGTACTTTACTACTTTTGTCTTGTTTTCCAGTAAAAAATTAAACATTCTTAAATGGTCTGTCCTTTGGATGAGACATTAAACTGAAGTCATGACTGTCTGTGGTCATCAAAAATCATGTGGCACTTCTCATAAAGACTAGGGGTGTAACCCTGCTGTCCTGGCCAAATTCCCTCCATTGGCCCTTATCAATCATGGCCTCCTAATAATCTTTATCCTTTGAATCTGCTCTATCACTCTCTCTCCTTTCTCTTAGTTTTACAATCTCTTTATGAACTTTATGAAGCGTCAGAGTATCAGTTGTGTAGCTTTCTATGGAGGGACAGAAACTGGAAGTCTGAGAGTGAGTAAGACTGAAAGTTAAGTTAAAATTTAGTGATATTGTGCTTAAAACAAGAACAAATATCTGTCAATGGGGTCAGAAAAATAAAATAGTTTTCCGTTTGAATTAAGTTTCTTTTTCTGACCCCATTGGCAGATATGTTTTTTCTTGTTTTAGGCATAAACTTTCTTAAATTTGATAATTTTTTCAGTAAACGATTAAGACTTAATATCTGAAGTAATTTTGCCTCTCAAGTAAATTTATCTAGATTTAAGAACATTTATCTTATGTTTGTGATTTTTCTTTCCTTTCCATATGAATTAACTTGAGGTCTGCTAATGCCCTTATATTACAGACATTTATGACCAAATTTAGTGTTCATGTATCAACATTACAGGCGATTATTTGCTAAATGAAGCTGTTCTGAGTTAAAATGCTCATTGATGGTTTAAAGATGAAGAGAGCCCATGTGTTACACATCTGTTCTCCTCCATTATCTGTGTCATCATTGACTGGACCAAGTCTACTTATAAACTCATCAGATGATTTGTTTTCTGTCAAACAATAGCGTTTTTGTTCTTTCTTTCGCACACATGTCTTCAGCTCCTGAGACTCTGGAGCCCTACATCAACGCCTCCAAAACGGTTCTGAAAAAGGGTGAGACGCTGAACGTTAACTGCACCGTTCACGGCGTGCAACTCGTCTTCTTCACTTGGGACTTTCCCAACAAAGACGTGAGTGGGCTGAAAATTAAATTCTTTGTTTTCTTTGTTTTTCCGTTCGAGCTCTTAGAGCTCCCATAAGAAGGTCCACATGTTGAAATCACCTCAAGATGTGCGGCCACACCTCTCCCCTGACCGTTGTCCTGAGGAACACGTGTTTTTATTAAGAGATAAATCAAAAAATGACGGGGAAAGAAGTGAAAAGCCAAAAGCAAGTTTGTAGCTGTAGTTTATGCACATCAGCATAATGAATATCACAGAAGTTTTGAGGATTTTAATATCTAAGCATTCTTAAATCAAGATAAATTTACTTGAGATGCAAAATGACAAGATTTAAAATCTTGTTTTTTATAATGTATCAAAATTAAGTTTAAGCAAAATTTACTTAATGCTTAAAAATCCGAAAAATAATCAAGCTTTTAGGCAATTTTTTAAAAGTATTAATGTTTTACTTCTCAGAAAACAAGACTTAATATGTCATATTCCTTCTCAAGAAAATATATCTTGATTTAAGAAAGTTTAGAAATTTATACTGCTAAACAATTCAACAATAATGAGTTGGAAATACATTTTTTGCAGTGAGTGAATTTAATCGCTTTGTCATATGCCCCAGCACAGCAAGGACAACAGATTCCCTGTTTTTTGGATACCTTATCCTCATGGCCACTTTATTCCCCCTTTTGGACATTTTCTGGTCATTTTATGTTTATTTTTATGTTAATAAACACCTCTCTGAGGGCTGACACCACGTCCCACAGTGTCTATCGTTTGCTCCTCACGCCACAATCTATACAGTATAATGAATATATGCAGTGTGTATATCTCTGCAAAAATTGTCTCAATTGAAAAGTACATTTCTAACACTGATGCAAACCCCTATTTTTGACTCTCAGGAGGGGGACATTGAGCCCTTGACTGACGTCCTGTCGTCCATGAGCATGCGGTCCTGTCTCAACATCACGGACATCTCGCTGGCCAGATCAGGACAGTATGTTTGTCATGTGCATGAGGGTGTGGGGGAACACACAGCTTCAGCCAGTATTGACATCACCGTTCTGGGTAAGACTTGCAGATATCACACAGCAGATTCATCAGGTTTACATTATTCTGTCTATAAATGCACATCATAAAGTTTGGCTACTCGTATCAGTGAATGTCAGCAACAGGGTTTCTGTCAGGACCACTACCGTCAAATATGATTGACAATTAGCATACAGTTTGGATTGGCGGTATGGTTCCGTTCTGGGCGAGAACTCCCTGCGCATCCATGCAGCCTAGAATTGATACGAGCAGGGAGAGCAGCAATAATCCCCCTTGGGGTAAACAGAACAGAACCAACATGAGTGTTTGCAAATATATTTAATTCAAGATTTAAAAGTACAACATATTTGATAATTGTTCTGATTCAAGGGGAATCAGAATGTCAAATCCTGACTGACGAGAGGAGGAGCTGGGGATGGAGGAGGGTAATTAGCTCCTGAGAACGCGATAGCTGCTGATAACACTGAAGGAGCTTATATATGTATAGGGTGATAGGTGTCGTATTTCTATAGGGAAAGGTGGATCAGCTGATGCGAGCTTGACTAACGTGACCTGCCAGAACTAACGCTACGCTTGATTATTATTCTAACAATTTCTGAGTAAAAATTGAACTGATAAGAATGTTAAATGTGTACCTTTAAATGCAATGTAGGTCGCTTTGGATAAAAGCGTCTGCCAAATGCATAAAGGTAAATTGTTTTCAAATTAAATTAAAATGAAAAACATGCACAACGTATGCTATTTGAAATGAAAGTTTCAGAAATTAAAATGAACTTTAACTGAAATAAAAAAAATGTTTTACTATTTTTTTACTATTTCTACTATAAAATTATTTACTATATTAGGTAATTATTTTGTATAATTTAAAATTGTATTATTAATGTTATTATTTTATTTTTTAAATGTTTTATACAATATTTTCATTTAGATTTAGCTTGATATACTAAAATAACTAAAAATGAAATAAAATAAAAAATATATAGATGATATTTACTTATTTGATTATTTTGTATAATATTTAATTCTATTATTAATGTTATTTTATTCTAAAATGTTTTATAAAACATTTTCATCTAGATTAACGTACTAAAATAACTAAAACTGAAAAAAAAAATATATATAGAGAGAGGGACGTATTAAAAAAAACTAAAACTAATAAAAATACAAAAAAAGCACAAATAACTAAAATACTAAAATACTTTTACTAAAATAAAAGCAGAAAATATAAAAATAAAAACTAATTCAAAATATTAATAAAAGCTATAATAATATCTCAATGCTAAAATAACCATTTGCTCAGTTTTCTGGTAAAAGCAGAGCTGTTGAAGAGCGGTCTTCATCATCTGATGTGTGCATGAGCTCAGAAACCTGGGTGGCTTCTTTTCAATGATGCTTTGATGCAAACACTAATTAAATCAGCATTCCTCGCTTTAAAACAAGCCCTCAGTCTCACAGCATCTCCTGTGATGGAAAACTGGCTGTGATATTTGTGCTCCGTCACGATGCGTGTGAATGCACACCTTCTGCTGAAGGGAGTAAGTTATGTTTATATTTAACATTACGAAACCACAGCATCCAAACAGCCGTAGACAGGAACCCTTGAGGAACGAGAGTCAGAGGAACTGATGTAGATCAATGCAGATCTTTGTTAAAGTGTCAGCAGCACTTGCACACGCAGCATTTTGCCTCAACACACAGGATGCTGCAACGTTTATGAAGAAAGTGCTTTTAGCACCTGAACGTTTAGATCATGATCTATCAGCCGTGAGTGAGTGCACACTTATGGAATATTAAATAGATTATGTAAGATGAGCAGCAAGCAAAACCCATTCTGTCTTGCTCAGGATTTCATAATTTGGATTTGACACCATCATTCGAAAGTTTGCTGTTGGTAAGATTTTTTCAATGGTTTTGAAAAGTCTCTTATGCTCACCAAGGCTACGTTTATTTAAGTAAAAGAAAAATAAAGTATCATACTGTAAAAACAGTAATATTGTGAAATATCAACACAGTCAACATAAAATAGTTTCTAATATATTTTAAAATGTTATTTATTCCTGGGATCAAAGCTGAATTTTCAGCATCATTATTTCAGTCTTCAGTGTCACATGATCCTTGAGAAATCATTCTAATATGATGATTTGATGTTCAACATTTATGATTATTATCAATGTTAAGAAACGTGCTAATAATTTTTTTTTTCAGGATTTTTTTATGAATATAAAGTTCAAAAGAACAGCATGTATATGAAAAATAATCTTTTGTAATAAATGTCTTCACTTAGCCTGGAAATCCAGACCCAAATCTGAAAGATTAATGGTCTGGCATCGACTAATGAAAATCGCCCAGCTCGAGGGGCGGCACCAAGCATGCATTTGAAAATCTCACTGCACGAAATTGGATAACACTACGACCAATCACACCAATAAACCCCATACGCTTAGCTACCAGCGGAGCTAACTGGATTAGACTCTTGCCGTATCCGGTCGGCAAACCATCAAAAACACCCTTCTAATGAACGATGCGAGCGCCGTCTTCTGTTCCTGTTGACAAAAAGCCAAGTTTCGGCCAAAAGCCGAAGCCGTTTCAAACAACTGGTGTTCATCCATAGCCATCTTGCAATGTTTACTAATGACTTCGACGTCACAGCTCTGTCGTCATCTGTTCAGCTCGCCTCTGGCCCGTCTATATCAGATAACCCGATGTGATTGGTGCAGCTCGGATACAAGGGCATATGTAATGAGCATCATTACTCGACACCAGAGTAACTCGCTGAGCAAATTCAACTTGTGCTCTCGCGAGAACTCTGGATTTCCAGGGTAGTCTTCACTGTCAATTTTGATCGATTTAATGTATTCTTGCTGAATAAAAATAATTTCTTTCTTTAAAGGGATACTTCACCGATTAGCATTAAGCTTCGTATCAGTAGAAACCCGGTAGTGTTTTCGAATGACCGTGCTTCCCTCCCTCATGTCCCCCTGAGACGAGAGATTTCTGTATTGTGTGTCTGGAAAACAACCTCTGATGACGCAAAAATCGTCATTTAGCGTCACCAGAGACTTATTTTGTCCAGAGGCGAGAGACTACAGCCAGTAGGAGGAGCTCGTCCCGCATGTCTTCAACCCGCCCATAGGGGGATCTCACGATAAAACGGCGTCTTTTCAGTTTTGAGTCGACTAGTAGCCTAGTTGCACCATTTCTTCCGATACTGCCCTCTGAAACCGGTAGGCATGGCTGGGGAGTGGCCTTGAAGGGCAGCGAAGCAAGTGCATTCTGGGAGTTGTTGTTTTTCATCCACATGAGCCAAAAATACATTTCCTGGCTTTTCTCAGTCTAGAAGGCACCAACTTATACTTCTACACATTTCTACTTCATATATGACCCAATTTAAATACACATTCCTCTTTCCAGCGGTGAAATATCCCTTTAAAAATTGTTTTACTGACCCCAAACTTTAAACAGTATTGTATATACTATAATACTATTTCTAATAGTTAGCCTTGAACTTCAGTGTATAAACCCTTCCTGCAGCATTTGTATTAATGGACTGTGATTTTCATCTGTCTGTCTGTAGAAAGAGGTTTCGTGGCTCTTACTTCACATCTGGACAGGAACATCTCGGCGCACCCGGGAGAAAACGTGGAGTTAAAGGTTGAGATCGAGGCGTATCCCAAACCCGTCGTTCGCTGGTCTAAAGAAGGCACTGTTATTAGAGGACACAACACGAGACAGGAACAGGAGACCCGGTAATGAGCCCTCTCTACACAGAGCCTCCATTAAACAACATTAAACCTTTCCACAGGATATTAGATGTGTCCTCTGGATCTGATGCAGGTTTGTCAGCACTTTGACCCTGGTCAGGATCCGACTGGAGCAGATGGGTCTCTACACTGTTAGCATCCAAAATGAAGATGACATTAAAGAGATGACCTTTGACCTAGAGGTGAAAGGTGAGACAGTTTGACATCCTTTTACACGCCGCCCCCATTTCCTGAAAACAGACACCCATGCTGGTCTTTCATTTAAGCGTACAACAAGAATAATACCAGCTGCTGGCCTGCTGACATTTAACTTAACTTAACTTAACTTAACTTAACTTAACTTAACTTAACTTAACTTAACTTTACTTAACTTAAAGGGATAGTTCACTTTGAAATAAAATTTTGGTATGTTTTAGCTTACCTCAAGGGCATCCAAGATGTAGGTGTCTTTTTTTCCCGCAGTAGTTTCAATTTTGATATTTTTAGGTCAAACCGTTCTTGTCTGTCAGTCATTTAATGCAGGTCTATGGTCACTGTCTCAAAACACAAGCACAGAGTCCAAATTAAAACAATTCCCCATCGTCCAAATTAAACAATTCCCCATCATAAGTACACATTGATGGCCTAAGACACGAAACGAGCGGTTTGTGTGAGAAAACGAACAGTATTTGTATCGTTTTTAACTCTTATACACTGCAACGTCCAAGTGATCTGAGGGCGCACGCGCATCCTGGTGTGTGACGTGTGCACAGACTGGTGCATAGAAATATACACTAGATGTCGCATTGGCTACGGCAGTTCATTGGAACTAGGGATGCACCGATTGATGGGCTGGTGACCGGAATTGGCCGATTTTCACGTGATCGGCCGTGACCGGCGACCGGCCGGTCAGTCTGACAAATGCCGATTTTATGCCGGTCAAATGCACTCGGGCGCCGCATGATTAACATCGCGCAACATCAGAATCACACGTGCACACGGAACACACATGTAGGAAACCTCGTGAATTACGTCCGTTCAGACCGCAAGTGCGTATTTTTTTTTCAGCGTGCATGTTAATCGATGAGTGCTTTCACAACGGGAGTGGGCCAGCGCGTGAGCGTCAAGCAGGAGCGTCGCGAGCAGTGAAGCGCGTGTTTCGGCGCCGAGTCTATTTGCTGCACTGCTCACGCTCAATTAAAGGGAAAGCACACTTTTGATGGATAAAATAGCCTACATAGGGTTTCACAAAAAAACGCCCAAAATGCATAGAATTTGCGTGTTTTAACAAGAACTGGAATAGGCTATGTCAGAAAAGAAAACGAAGACCTAATATTTATAGAAAATGTACCCTTTAAACTTGTTTTATTATTCAGTTTGTAGCCTACAAGTGATTGCAATAGGCCTGTGTGTGAGTGCTTTGAGAAATATCTTTATACTGCAAGGCTATTTATTTTTTATTTATATATTATTGTATTGCCATTCCCTGTTTTCATACAGACGTTTAGTTTGCTAAATACATATATAAAAAATTATTGGATATTGAATGTGAAAAGGAAATGGTTCTTCCATAACACTGCACTTTAGATGTTTGAATTACCCACACCTGGAGTAATTTATATAGTTCTATTTTATAGCGTTTATCTGTTCAAAAAAATATGTACTATGCAAATTGTAAAAT